>NW_027507903.1:623205536-624405536 GCF_037356315.1 Lithobates pipiens
CCGATTAACGGCATCAGGGCGGTTGTTTAACTCTAAGAGGCCGTTAATTAACGGCCTCCCAGAATTCTGCTCTCGCGCGCCCCCTGGGGTGCGCACACGAGAGCATCCGTGACCGCTGGGTCCAGTGGACCCGGCGCATCACGAATCACGGTAAACGGCCGCTCATCGCGGCCGTTTACCACGTGATCGCTCCGTCAAATGACGGAGTGATCACTTGTAAACAAGCCGGCGTCATGTTATGACGCCGGTTCCTCCCTCCCCCTCTCTGTACCGATCGGTACAGCGGAGGGGGAAGAGATCGGTGTCAGCAGCGATGTGGGCTGCATCTGCAGTGCCCACATCGCTGCTCACCGAAAATTAACCCCTCAAATCCCTGCAAATACTCTGCATTACTCTGCAATTCCCTGCAAATACTCTGCATTACTCTGCAATTCCCTGCAAATACTCTGCATTACTTTGCAATTCCCTGCAAATACTCTGCATTACTCTGCAATTCCCTGCAAATACTCTGCATTACTCTGCAATTCCCTGCAAATACTCTGCAATTCCCTGCAAATACTCTGCAATGCCCTGCAACACTCTGCAATGCCCTGCAACACTCTGCATTGCCCTGCAACACTCTGCATTGCCCTGCAACACTCCGCAATGCCCTGCAACACTCCGCAATGCCCTGCAACACTCCGCAATGCCCTGCAACACTCTGCAATGCCCTGCAACACTCTGCAATGCCCTGCAACACTCCGCAATGCCCTGCAACACTCCGCAACGCTCTGCAATACCCTGCAACACTCTGCAACACCCGCCAATACCCTGCAACACTCTGCAATGCTCTGCAACCCCCGCCGATACCCTGCAACACTCTGCAATGCTCTGCAACCCCCGCCGATACCCTGCAACACTCTGCAATGCTCTGCAACCCCCGCCGATACCCTGCAACACTCTGCAATGCTCTGCAACACCCGCCAATACCCTGCAACACTCTGCAATGCTCTGCAACACCCGCCAATACCCTGCAATGCTCTGCAACGCAGTACTCTGCAACACCATGCTCTGAGATACCCAGCCATAGTCGTGATACCCTGCAATACCCAGCCATAGACATCTCCCGCCGCCCTCCGCCCTCCGGTGCTTCTACCGAATCGCTAATACGATCAAAGCCAGAATCTTTTTTTTTTTCAGGCTTCCCAGCTTAGAGGTGAGATGTGGGTCTTATTGACCCCACATCTCACTGTAAAGAGGACCTGTCATGCCATATTCCTATTACAAGGGATGTTTACATTCCTTGTAATAGGAATAAAAGTGATCAAAAAAATTATTTTTGGGGAAAAAAATGTCAAACTAAAATAAATAAAGTAAAATGAACAATAAAAAAAAATGTTTTTTTTTAAAGCGCCCCTGTCCCCATGTGCTCGCATGCAGAAGCGAACGCATGCGTAAGTCCCGCCCACATATGAAAACGGTGTTCAAACCACACATGTGAGGTATCGCTGCGAACGTTAGAGCGAGAGAAATAATTCTAGCCCTAGACCTCCTCTGTAACTCAAAACATATAACCAGTAAAAAAAATGTAAATCGTCGCCTATGGGGATTTTTAAGTAGCGACGTTTGCCGCCATTCCACGAGCGTGTGCAATTTTGAAGAGTGACATATTAGGTATCTATTTACTCAGCGTAACTTCATCTTTCACATTATGCAAAAATTGGGCTAACTTTACTGTGTTTTTTTTTTTTTTAAGCACAAAACAGTTTTTTTTCCAAAAAAAAGCATTCGAAAAATTACTGCGCAAATACCGTGCGAGATAAAAAGTTGCAAAGACCACCATTGTATTCTCCAGGGTGTTTGCTAAAAAAACATATATAATGTTTTGGAGTTCTATGTAATTTTCTAGCAAATAAATTATGATTTTTACATGTAGGAGAGAAATGTCAGAATTGTCCTGGGTGCTCCAGAACACCTGATGGCGCTCCATGCATGTTGGGCCTCTGTATGTGGCCACGCTGTGTAAAAGTCTCACACATGTGGTATCACCATACTCGGGAGTAATAGAAGAATGTGTTTTGGGGTGTAATTTGTGGTATGCATATGCTGTGTGTGAGAAATAACCTGATAATATGACAATTTTGTGAAAAAAAAAAAAAAAGTAAAAAGAATCTTGATTTTGCAAAGAATTGTGGGAAAAAATGACAACTTCAAAAAACTCATCATGCCTCTTACTAAATACCTTGGAATGTCTTCTTTCCAAAAAGGGGTCATTTGGGGGGTATTTGTACTTTTCTGGCATGTTAGGGTCTCAAGAATTGAAATAGGCCGTCAGTCCTTCAGGTGTGATCAATTTTCAGATATTGGCACCATAGCTTGTGGACTCTATAACTTTCACAAAGACCAAATAATATCCACCAATTTGTACTTATTTTTACCAAAGATATGTAGTAGTATAAATTTTGGCCAAAATTTATAAAGAAAAAATTACTAATCTGCTAAATTTTCTAACAGAAACAAAGAAAAATTCGTTTTTTTACAGAATTTTCGGTATTTTTTCTTTTATAGCACAAAAAAAAAAAAAAACAGCGGTGATTAAATACCACCAAAAGAAAGCTCTATTTGTGTGAAAAAAAGGACAAAAATTTCATATAGGTCCAGTGTTGCATGACTGAGTAATTGTCATTCAAAATGCGAGAGCACCGAAAGCTGAAAATTGGTCTGGTTATTAAGGGTGTTTAAGTGCCCAGTGGTCAAGTGGTTAATGACTAATTTTTTTTGTTTTTTTTTTTTTTTTTTTTTTTGGTTTCAGCTTCCTTCAACGCCACAGGAATGGCAGACTGTGGCTTCCCAGTTCGCTGCCCGTTGGGACTTCCCCAACTGCGGAGGGGCCATCGACGGGAAACATGTGAGGATTGTGCCCCCACCCCATTCGGGGTCCTACTATTGGAATTATAAGGGGTTCCATAGTGTGGTGCTAATGGCGGTGGTGTCGGCACAATGTGACTTCCTTTATGTGGATGTGGGGAAGAACGGCCGGATGTCTGACGGAGGAGTCTTTAGGCAGACCGAGTTCTGCCACCGTCTTACCACTGGTGGCCTGGACTTGCCACCAGATGCCGAAAATGTGGATGGGCTCCCGTTTGTTTTTCTGGCTGACGAAGCGTTTGGTCTGAGCGAACATCTCATGAGACCCTTCCCCCAAAGGACCCTCACCCCGGAGAGGAGGATTTTTAATTTCCGGCTGGCCAGAGCAAGAAGGGTTGTGGAGAGTGCCTTTGGCATTATGGCCAGCCGGTTCCGTCTGTTGCTGACAGCCATCAACCTGGCAGAATATAAACTCAACTATGTTGTTCTGTGCTGCTGCATTCTTCATAATTTTTTTAAGGAAATTTTCTGGTAACCAGTACCTGCAGCCTATTGGGCCTGAGGCCGGACTCAGGCTTCCAGAACTGACAGGGCTGGATCATGCCCTTCCTGGCTTAGCCCCCCAAACAGCACGTGAGGTGCGTGACCGCTATGTCACCTATTTTAATGGTAGGGGGGCTATTCCAATGCCAGCTGACCAATAAAAAAAATCTTTTTCTTGAGATATGTCTTGTCTGTTCAAATTTTTAAGTTTGGTTCTTGTTTGCTTTTCACGTTGCTTGTATCCTACATTGTCCTAATTCAGGGATATGCAATTGGCCAACCTCCGGCTGGTGCAAAACTACAAGTCAATCATGCCTCTGGGTCTCATGCTTGTGGCTGCCAGTCTTGCTATGCTTCATGGGACTTGTAGTTCTGCAACAGCTGGATTTCCACTAATTGCATATTCCTGTCCTAGTGCATTTGTATAGCAAAGTGGTTTTTGACAATAGGAAATAAGGCCCTTTGTGACAGAAAACACAAAATGACTTTACAAACTGGTATTGAGTATTGAAAGAAGTAGACACACACATTCTTTTTTTTTTTGATTTTTTAATAGTGCACATTGCAACCAGTGCCTCTTATTTAGATCTTTTTTTTTTTTTTTTGGTGTTTTTTTTTTAAATTATTTTTTTTTTTTTTGTGAAATTGTTTTTTAAAAAATCTTTTTTTTTTATATATTTTTTTTTAATTATTATTATTATTATTTTATTTTATTTTTTTTTATTTTTTTTTTATTTTTTTTGGTAAACATAGAAATATATAAATATATCAAAAATACAACTATCACTAAAATTTAAAATAATAAAATCAGATCTTGAACTATTTACATCAAACAAGGGGTAAAGCCAAATTTTGAAGATGCACACCAAAAATTGGTAATGTCAACATGTGCTATGTACCATCATGAGTGATCAATGGACGTGTTTGGTGTGTGCAATCCCTTCCTCTCACATACTAGAATGAGGAAGGGTTTTCAAACACCAAATGCGTCCATTGCGATCCTCTGATGGCACATAGCACATGTTGACACACCGTGTGCATCTTCAAAATTTGGCCTCTAAAAACTATGTTTTTAAAACATTAAAAACGTTGTTCCAAGGGAATGAAGAACATGATCGATTGGGTTTTAGGGAAAAGGGGCTTAGATTCTCCCTAAAACATCGATCATGTTCTTCATTCCCTGCCTCATAGTGACCAGTTCTCTTTGGATGTTTATAATTTGGTTCTCTATCCGATCAATCTGCCCATTCCAGGCCATGATGTCACCGATCATCCTCTGGGCACTATCACTGGTAAATGGGTCCGCCACTTGTTCTACCACAACCAGATCACCTAAAAACATGTGTAGATAAAAAATTGGTTAAAATATACAGCCATTAATTGTTTACCTTAAGCTGGGTTGTCAGACACTCACTTTCACTTTGTGGGGTGTGTAACTCCACCTGCTCTTCCTCCTCCACATCTAGCCCTGGGCTCGGCTCATCCAGTGGAGCTACGGAGCTTGGTCCAGCGGAGGATACCGAGCTCCGTAGCTCCCTCGCAGATACAGGACTGGGCAGCTCCAATACCGACGCAGGGCTGGGGTTGGGGCTGGGGCTGGGGCTAATTGCCCAATCAGGCTGGCGAGGTCGGGGGGTCCTGGGCTGCTCCGCCTCTTGTCTGAGTCTTTGTTTCCCTATGAGAATGAAAAAAAAAATAAAAAAAAAAAAATACTTTTAAGCATAGTGATATTTGAGTTCAGAAATTTGAATATGAAACATTGGTTTGAAGTGGTGTAAAATTATTAGCTGGTTATTACAAGATCCTAGTTTAATACATCCTTAAAATGACTTTTTTTTAGTTAGGCTGTGTTCAGACTGCTGCGATGTGTGAACGCTGCAAATCTACTGTGGTTTCACGCATCGCATGCGGAGTTCGCACTGCCCTATGTGACCTGCTGGGAGTATCAGTGTAAAGTTTTATTGACACCTCCAAATTAGTTCTCATTTCACAGTGCAATCTTTAAACTCGGACAGGAATCGGACCACATGGTGTGAACACCCATGTGATCCGATTTGGCTGTGGACTAAAAAAAGGGCCATGTACAAGTATATCCTATAAACTGAGCGTGACAATTCAGTTTATCATGAACAATACAAAAAAAAAAAAAAACTAATTAAAATCTAATCCAACACCAGCTAAATTTACACCATACACAAATTCATACTATTTACGCCCACACATACGAACAACCATATGCGCCATATTTTAATAAACTACCTACACGAACGATTACGATCTAATCCGCCAGATCTACTGCGCCTACACGAACGATTAATATAAAGCCGCCTGTTTTCACACACTATCTATACGCACGATTATGATAAAATCCGCCAGTTTTACATACACTATCTACACGAACGCTTACGATCAAAACCGCCAGTTTGCATACACTATCTACACGAACGATTACGATCAAATCAAACGATTATGTCCGACAGTCACGAGAAACACGGAGTTTACTCACTTTTTTTCAGGACCTTTTTGATGCGGTCATATTGGTCCGGCTCCCTGGACTTGATGTCCGACCATCTTTTCCGCAGCTGGTCCTTTCCTCTCCGTACCCCGAATTTTGACTCCAAGACTGTGACCACCTCGTCCAAGATGGCGCTTTTTCTTATGTTTGGTTTTGGGTAAGGGCCATGTTCCCCATCATAATCCTCCCTTTGAAGGATAGCTACCATCTCCACCATCTCTTCGAACGCCATATTGGTGGCCTTATATCTCCTCCTTGCTTGGGGCCCACGGCTTTCCTCCGCGCTGCTCACGCTGCTAATTGAGCTTGCATCCGCCATTTTCCACTCTCATACACCCACAGCGGAAGGAGGGTAAAAGGGGCGGGGAAACACGGTCGCAAGGAACGTCAGGGGCGGGCGACGCAGGCGGAGCCTGAGCGCATGCGCCGTGTATAAAGCGGTACCACGAGGCCGTACGCTTGTCCGAACGGGAGCAGCGAGTGCTACACGCGACGGTAAGATAGTTATCATTTTATTTTCGGTTAATTTAAAGCCTGCGTTAGGGATATGCATATTTAATTTTATTTTTATTGATGTTTGATTGATTTTTATGTGGGTTGGTGGTTGAGTGGGCTTGGTGTTTTGTGTGGTAGTGTGGGGGTGGGTGTTTAGGGGGTGGGGCTAGTGTGTGTGTGTGTGTGTGTGTGTGTGTGTGTGTGGTGTGTGTGGTGTGTGTGGTGTGTGTGGTGTGTGTGGTGTGTGTGTGGGAGTGTGTGTGGGGTGTGTGTGGGAGTGTGTGTGGGTGTGTGTGTGGGGGGGTGTGTGTGTGGGGTGTGTGTGTGTGTGTGTGTGTGTGGGAGTGTTTGTGTGTGTGTGGGGGGGGTGTTTGTGTGGGGGGGGGCAGTAGTGTGTGTAGAGTGTGTGTGTGTGTGTGTGTGTGTGTGTGGGAGTGTTTGTGTGTGTGTGGGGGGGGGTGTTTGTGTGGGGGGGGGGGGGCAGTAGTGTGTGTAGAGTGTGTGTGTGTGTGTGTGTGTGGGAGTGTTTGTGTGTGTGTGGGGGTGTGTGTGGGAGTGTTTGTGTGTGTGTGGGGGTGTGTGTGTGTGTGTGTGTGTGTGTGTGTGTGTGTGTGTGTGTGTGTGGGGGGGGGGGGGTAGCGTGTGTAGTAGTGTGTGTCTCGCCTACATTGTCACAATATAGTGTGCATTTGGTCTGACTTTTTTTTTTTTTTTTTTTTTCAGAAAATGCAAAAGTATAGTGCAGACCCCTTTAAAGAGGAGGCCTTCCTCTCCACCTTTATAGATCTAGTTGAGTCGCACAGCAATCTGTGGGATACAAAACACCCCCAATACCCAATCCGTGCTGCCCGGAAGAAGACACTGGAGACAGTTTTGGCGTTTGTGAAAACCCGACTCCCCCAGGCAGACACTGACTTTGTGAGCAACAAAATTCAGAACCTGCGTAGCGTGTATAGGCGGGAGCAACGAAAGATCCTAGAGTCCCAAACATCAGGAGCAGCAGCAGGTCAGGTCTATGTACCTAGGCTGTGGTATTATGACAGGCTGCGTTTTCTGGATGACACGTCAGAAGCCAGGCCGTCACTTTCGACTCTTCCGTCTACCCGTCCCTCCACCCTTCCCTCCACCTCAGGTGAGCCATCCCTGGAAGATCCAGACCCTTCCTTGCTGGACGAAGTTGATGCGCCCAGCTGGAGCCAGGTATATTTTAGTTTCTAACGTTTGGATTGCTCAAATATTAATGATGTCAAGTTCAATGTTTGAATTGCTTCCAAATCTAGGATTTCATCACAAATTAAATTAGATAGAAGGATACAGTAGTTTCCACAAATGTGGCTCAAATCTTAATGAACTGATGGAAAAATGATGGTGTCAAAATGATAGCCTTTTGTATTTCAAGACAAATGTATTTGCAAGTGAGAACTGTAAAATTGTTAGTGATTGATGATTTCTAAATATAGACATATTTTAGTTATTGATTGCTTTGTTTTTTTACACAGGATGAGCTCACCCAGGAGGAGGCCGGGACCAGTGGTATGGAGGAGGAGGCCGGGACCAGCCACACGCAGGAGCTAGCTGGGCCCAGCAGGAGTAGGACTGAGAGCCAGGTCCCTCCCCTCCGCCTAGCCAGCAAAAGGCCCAGGAGGATGGGCCGTACAGAGGAGGAGTCCTTGGTGCTGATACGGCAAGCCACCCAGATTTTGACCAAACCCCCCAATCCGCAGGAGGCCTATGCCACTTATCTGGCTAGCAAGCTCCAGGAAATGGACAAACCCCAAAGAGACATGTGTGAGGCAATCTTCTTTGATGCCGTACAACTGGGTCTGAAGGGTGAGCTCACACCCACCACGAAGCTCTACAAAACAGACCCTACTGCTCCTCATCCTCCTCCTCCTCCTCCTCCTCCTCCTCCTCCTCCTACCACAACTCCACCACCAGAGGCACAGCCTCCAGCGAAGCGTGGAGGGAAGGCTAGACGGAAGAGTCGCAAGTGACTGCCTGGCTTCAGTCTGCTCTGAAAGAAGACGCAGGCTGTTGTAGTACCACAGTCTGGGGACATAGATCTCATCTGCTGCTGTTCCTGGTCTTTGGGATTCTAGGACCTGGTTGTGCTCCCTATGTACATGCTACGCAGGTTCGGAATTTTGGTGTCCACTCACTTGATGTGTGCCTGGGGGACAAAAGGCTTCACAAACGTCAAAATTGTCTCCAGTGTTGCCTCCCTCTTGATTCATTTTGGTTATGAGGAAAAATAAAAAATTTTGATTTAAAAAAAAAAAATTGTATGTTTTCTTTTATTTTTTTTTTATCAATATTTTTGTATAATTTTGGGTTACAAAAAACAAAGTTTATTTGTGAGTAGGCAGATACATGTCAAAAAACTCTGGGGGTTATTTACAAAACACATGTTCATGTAAATATGCTAACTTCAAGTGCAATTTTTAAAGCACTGCAAGTGCACTTGGAAGTGCATTCGCTGTAAATTTGAGGCTTAACATTTGAAATGAGGGGAAGCTCTGCTGATTTTGAACATGCAATCATGTGTAGGCTAAAATGATGGTTTGGGTATCTATCTATCTATCTATCTATCTATCTATCTATCTATCTATCTATCTATCTATCTATCTATCTATCTATCTATCTATCTATCTCTACTTGCATAGTCCTGCTTGTCCCAAAAAAATGAAAGTCCATCTTGTTTCAAACCCCCCACCCAAAAAAAAAAAAAAAAAAAAAAAAACAATAGTAGTTCCAAAAATATATAGTAATAGATTTTTTTTTTTTTCTGAAATAAATAAATAAATATATATATAAAAATAAAAAAATATATAATATATATATATAATATATATAATATATATAATATATATATATATATATATATATATATATATATATATATATATATATATATATATATATATATATATATATATATATATATATATATATATATATATATATATATATATATATATAATATTTTTTTTTTTCTTTTTATATAAATTGGGAATATATTTTTGATATAATTGGAAGATTAATCATAGGATGAGGATGAATAAAAACATGTAGTATAACTCTGTGTGAATATAAGCAGCAAAGCTACTTCACTTTTCTTGCATTACAAAGAAGAAAAGAACGGGCTATATTAAAAAAAAACACAAAATTAGCAGCATGATGAATATGCTAGCTTCAATACGAACACTAGTTTTACAAGACCGAGCGCTTCCGCCCTGTAAATTCTTTCTGAGCATGCGCGGAACTTAGTTTGTCGAACAAGCCTACACACGGGCGGACTGTCCGCTGAAACAAGGTTTCAGCGGACAGTTTTACGGAATTTCCGAAAAACCTTGTCCGTCCAACTGTCCGCTGAAACTGTCCGCTGAAAGCCCACACACGAGCGGACTGTCCGCCCAAACACTGTTCAGCGGACAAGGTTGGGCGAACAGTCCGCCCGTGTGTACGCGGCCTAACTGTTTTTCTTTTCTTTTTCTCTTTGTTTCATTTTTTCTCTCTCAGGATCGCAACGGACAAGGACTATTTTCCGGCCTGTCTGCACCCATCTGGGTGCCTCTTCCTAGCTACGACAGCTCCTGTCGGACTTTTTTCTCCCCAGTTTTGGGACATCTCAGGTGATGCGACTTCCCAGTCGCTAGTTTCTGATAAATGTGTGTTAATTGCCTTTTTCCTCCCTGGTTGTATGCGACTGTTAATATGGTTACTCCTACTTGCACTTATATTTTGTATTCCTGATGGCTAAGATTAGATTTCTTTCTTGGAATGTTAGGGGGCTGGGCAGTCCGGTGAAGAGGCTGGCGGTGCTGAGGCACCTTAAAGATATGAAAGCTGTCATTGTGTGTCTGCAGGAGACACATTTTGCTCCTGCTGGTACTCTTAGCCTGGGTTCTAGACTGTATGTCCACCAATACCATTCTACCTACTCTGCCTATGCAAGAGGAGTGAGTATCCTAATTAGACAGCATGCACATTTCTCTTGCTCCCAACAGGTTATTGATCCGGGGGGAGGTACATTTTTTTGCTGTGTAAGCTTGCTACTATACAATGCATTATTGCCAATGTTTATATCCCGCCGCCGTATTCGGCGGAGATTCTTAGGCGCCTAGCTGGGTTCATGGCACAGTTCCCTGGCATACCCTTGCTGGCGATGGGTGATTTTAACAACTATGTCAACGGCCTGTGGGATAAGATTCCAACTCCTCCTGTGGTCCCCTCACGCCCTAATGGCGATACTCCTTTTGCAGCTCTGTTAGCTGAACTTGGGCTGGTTGATGTCTGGCGGAGAGCCCACCCCCACTCCCGTTTATACTCCTGTTGCTCTCCAGCGTTTGGGAGCTTGTCCAGAATAGACCTGGGACTGGGGAACTCCGCCCTCCTCCCCCTAATTAGAGATTCTGGTTATGGGGTTAGACATGTATCCGACCACTCCTCTTTGTGGATTGAGATGTCCCTGTCTACTGACCTCGCACCTAGGAGTTGGAAGCTTAACCCCTTTTGGCTGGCACTTTTCCCGCAGCCTGACCCCATTGCAAGTGCCCTTAAACTTTTCCTGCAGGACAATTTAGGCTCGGCCTCTATAGATGTAGTCTGGGATGCAGCTAAGGCCTTCCTTAGGGGGCAATTTATCACTACTATAACTGATATAAAACGGAACACTAAAGCTTGGGAACTGGAGGTCGGCAGAGCACTTAGAGAGTCGGAACAGGCCTATGTTGACAACCCTTCGGAGGACACTAAGAGGTCTTGGTTGGGGGCGCAATCTATGTCTAGACAGGTAACTTTACAACTGGCAGAAAATAAAAGGTTTTTCCTACAACAAACACACTTTGAGGAGGGGGAGTCGACAGGCCATATGCTGGCTCTGCTGGCGAGGGCCCAGGGTTCCGCTCCTATGGTTCACTCACTGTGCGATTCGCAGGGAGTGACCCACTCGGATACCCCTGGGATCTTGCAGGTATTTCGATCCTTTTATGCAGACCTGTACTCCTCTAAGGTGCAGCCCGGTGATGGGGAGATTGTGGACTTTTTAAATGGTTGTGATATTCCATGCCTGTCTGCGTCGGATGGAGAGCTGTTGAACGCCCCCTTAACGGAGGATGAATTGGCTTCTGCACTGGAACACTCTCATAATAACAAAGCTCCGGGGGCAGATGGCCTCCCATCCGAGGTATACAAGCGTTATGCCGGTGTTCTTTTGCCAACCCTTTTAAAAGTGTTTAACAACGCCTTAGAGACGGGGGTCCTACCTGCTTCTATGAACGAAGCAATCATCATTGTACTTCTAAAACCGGGTAAGGTAGCAACATCACCGGACGCATATAGGCCCATCTCCTTGCTCACGACCGACGTTAAACTATTGGCTCGGGTCTTGGCAACGAGATTATCTCTGGTAATACACAAACTGATCCATAGGGATCAATCAGGATTTATTCCCTCACGTTCCACTGCCCTAAATATTCGCCGTTTATTCCTAAACCTACAGGTCCCTGTGGATAACCCCGGTAATCAGGCCATCCTCTCGCTGGACGCGGCTAAGGCCTTTGATAGTGTTGAGTGGCCTTATCTGTGGAAAGTGATGGAGCGGATGGGGCTGGGCAGTACATTTATTAGCTGGGTCCGACTATTATATGCCAAGCCTACGGCTAGAATCAGAGCTAATGTGGAGCTCTCCGACCCGTTCGTGCTGTATAGAGGCACGAGACAGGGGTGCCCTCTGTCGCCCCTGCTCTTTGCCATGGCGCTTGAACCACTAGCAGCCAGAATGAGATCGGCTCCGGATATTGTGGGTTTCTGCAGGCCCACTGGAACGGATGTGGTATCGCTATACGCGGATGACACGCTTATATACCTGGGGGACACGCAGGGTTCCCTTACGGCCACCATGAACCTGATTACCCTATTTGGTACACTGTCAAGTTTTAAGATTAACTGGGACAAATCTGTGCTGCTGCCCTTGTCCCCTCTAACGGCTCCCTTACTCCCTTGTGCAAACATGATTCAGACGGTTACATCCTTTAAGTATCTAGGGGTGCAGATATCCCCCGAGGTGGCGGACTATGCCAAACTGAATCTTATGCCATTGTTACTTAAGTTCAGGGATAAATGTAAGATCTGGTGCAAGCTACCGTTATCGGTGGTGGGCAGGGTAAACCTCATTAAAATGGTGTGGGCCCCGCAGTTGCTCTATATTTGTCATAATTCCCCGACCTGGATCCCGAAACGTTGGTTCGATAAAATTGACTCTCAGTTTAGGGAATTAATATGGTGTAGAAAGACGGCCAGACTTAGTTTACTTACCTTGCAATATAATAAGGACGAAGGGGGGTTGGCACTTCCACACGCTAGGATGTATTTTTTGGCTTCGCAGCTCCAGCACCTGGGTGGGTGGGGGTCAGATGATCCCTTGGACCCGATCCATAGGATACTGGCTGACACGGTCGCCTCGGACACAGCATTGTCTAGATTGGAGGCAGGCTTCCCTCATATGGACAGGGGTTCCCCGACTATTATACTGCTGAATGCCCTGTGGTCTCATGTTAAAAAACTGCTACGAATACGTGGCTTCCTTGCCCTCACCCCTATTTGGCGGAATGCTAATTATGGTGAACTTTTTAAGCTCAAGGGTTTTGGTAACTAGAGTAGGAGCGGCCTTCAGTATCTCTCGCAACTGTATAGTGGACGGGTACTGAAGTCCTTCATGGAAATACAGGCTGAGTTTGACATCCCACGCAGGGATTTTTTTAAATATTTACAGTTACGTCATGCGCTGCAGACACAGGCACGGAGTGTGCAGCTCTCCCTAACAGACCATCCTGTGGTGCAGGGGATATTCATGCAGGTTGACCGTAAAGGCATGATCTCTAGGGGGTATGCTATGCTTCTTGACGCGGTGCAGGACCCGGCACATCTTCCATGTCGGCAGAGATGGGAGGCGGACCTGGGGCCCGTGGACGCAGAAACCTGGAATCTTTGCTTGTCCTCCGCTCCGTTGGTGTCGGTATTGGCCTCCCATAGGCTCTCCCACCTATATTTACTACATAGGACCTATAGAACTCCAGTTAAACTGCACAGTTGGGGTGTTAGAGGATCTCCCCTTTGCCCTAAATGTATGCGGGACCATGGGGATCTTATGCACATGTTCTGGAGGTGCCCGAAACGAAAACGATATTGGGCTGGAATTCTTGACACTATATCCTCCGTGTTCTCTGTTAGTATTCCGCGGTGTCCGTTGGTATGCCTGTTGGGGGCCCTGGATGAAGAATCATTGACGCCCTTGGCCCATACAGCCATTATTAGGTTACTATACGTAGCCAGAAAATTGATAGCGAGATTGTGGATAACCCACAGGGTTCCCACCAGGCAGCGATGGATAGAACAGGTGAACCAGATGCTGATCAGGGAAAAGATAACATACCAACACAGAAACGCACCGCACAAATTTAATGCCATGTGGGGGGGTTGGCTTGAGGTCCCGGGACTAGCTCCCCACCAACTGATACAGGACAGACTTTTACAGGGTTGACTGAAGGTCCTAGGACCGGTACATGGAGGTACATAAATGGTCATGTTCCCAGGGTGGGTTTAATTCTATGTCTCTCCCTCATCCGGTAATTGTACGGGGTGCAGGGAGACACCAGTGGGACTGTGTGATGGGCTGTGGGCCGCAGTATATATTTAAGGTACTTATGTGGTTGTTTCCTGGTGCGGAGTGGTCTATGAGAGAATGTTACTTTTGTTTTTTACTTTTGGTTCCTTTTTCTTACCTCCTTTCTTCTTTATTTTTTGGTTTTATTGATATTTTCCATGTCTCAACAGTCTTCAAACCGAACCTATTTGTATTTTTTATATTTCCTGTATACTTTTGGATGTAAAAACCAATGCTACTGTAAGACTGTACTTTGCTCCTATGTTTGGTTTGTACCATATGTGTTTTGCAATAAAAACTTATTTGATTTAAAAAAAAAAAAAAATTGGGTTATTGGGGGTTAAGCCCCATACACACTATCAGATTTTCTGCTGTTTTTTGTCTTCAGATTTACCAAAACCATGTAGTAAAAGGGCCTGCCTCATTGCATACAAATTGAAACGCCTAAGATTTGACCTCATATTATATGGTTTTGATAAATCTGAAGGAAAAAAACATAATTTTTACCACATTGTAGTGCAGTTCACAGTCATAAGCCTCATACACACGATCTGACTTTGTACAAACTTTTCCGTGGATTTTTGTACAAAGGGCGTCGGCCGTGAACTTGTATTGCATACACACATGGCAGGACTTTTTCAGCCAATTTTTACAAAATCATGTGGTTTTTCTGCTCTTTACCGCCACCTTTTTGTTCAACTTCTGTATTGTTGTCTGATCTTTTGCATAGGTTCTGAGCATGCGTGTTTGTACTTTGTACAAAAGTCCTATGGTTTTCTGTACACATGATCGAACTTTGCTCCATCTGACTTTTGTTGCCGGAAAGTTTGTCCGTTCACACAGCCAACGATGAAAACCAAAAAAGTTTGTCCGATGGAGCGTACACACCTTTGGATGTGGCCTTAAAACAGCTAATTTGCATGTTTGTTGTCAAAAAGTCTGTATGGGCTTTTATCTTTTATATATATATATATATATATATATATATATATATATATATATATATATATATATATATATATATATATATATATATTATGGTAGTTTGCAGATTTTTATTACAAAGGATTTCTTTTTTTCATACTTATCATACTACATATAAATAGTTTTCATTTCTTTCCCTTCTAAGGAATAAGGATGACGAATAGCACAATGGTAAAGGAGTTTTTCCTCCTTGGTTTTAGTGGACATCGTAATTTAAAAATCGCCCTCTTCCTTCTTTTCTATTTTTTGTATTTATCTACAGTATGTGGAAATGCAGTCATTATTATGCTGGTGTGTTTATACAGAAATCTCCAATCCCCTATGTATGTTTTTATGTCCAACTTGGCATTGTCAGATATCATTTTGACAACAAACGTGGTGCCCAACATGTTGGCTATCATTGCACGTGGAAAACAAGTCATTTCATTAAACGCATGCATTGTCCAGTTCTACTTCTATGGATCGATTGGCAGCATGGAATGTTTCCTCCTGACGGTGATGTCCTACGATCGTTACCTGGCTGTCTGTAAACCATTGCATTACTCCCAAATTATGGACATTAAGCTCCAAAAATGTCTCATCACTACATCATGGCTTACAAGTTTAGGCGTGACAGTTTTACCGGCAGTTCTCACGCACCAACTGAACTTCTGTGGGCCAAATACCATTGACCACTTCTTCTGCGATCTTGCTCCAATTTTAGAACTTTCCTGCTCAGACACCTCTATTGTAAAGACAGAAACCTTCATATCCTCACTCCATGTAGTTCTTCTCCCATTCCTGTTCATTATATCTTCTTATATCCGTATTCTCATCACCATCCTTCAGATCCCTTCAGCTCAAGGCCGGCAGAAGACCTTCTCCACCTGCAGTGCCCACCTGCTTGTGGTATGCACTTACTTCCTGACCATAATCACAGTATACAGTGACCCCTCCCAAACCTACTCCTCTAACGTCAACAAAGCCCGCTCGGTCCTGTATATAGTCTTGACACCATTGTTAAATCCAATGATATATGCCCTGAGGAACAAGGAAATCAAAGATACATTTAAAAAAATGCTGTTTAAATTACATAAATAACGTGTTTCTATTTATTTCTCATAGATGGTCAAGAAATAGGTCATATTAACCATTTGACCTGCAGAATATTTACCCCCCCCCCCCCCCCTTCCAGGCCATTTTATGTGATACGGCACTGCCTTACTTTAACTGACAATTGCACGGTCGTTCGATGTTGTACCCAAATAAAAATGTATGTCTTTTTTCCCACAAATAGAGCTTTCTTTTGGTGGTATTTGATCAAATCGCCATTTTTAACTTTTGAACAAAAGAAGAGCGACAATTTTGAAAAAAAAAACAATATTTTTTACTTTTGATATAATAACCCAAAAAAAAAAATGTCTTCATCAGTTTAGGCTGATATGTATTCTTCTACATATTTTTGGTAAAACAAATCCCAATAAGCGTATATTAAATGGTTTGCGCAAAAGTTATAGCGTCTACAAAATAGGGGATAGATTTATGCCATTTTTATTATTATTTGTTTTACTAGTAATCAGCGATTTTTTTTCGGGACTGAGACATTGCAGCAGACAGATCGGACACTTTTGACACTTTTTTGGGACCATTGACATTTGAACTACTTGTGGACTCCTTTTGAATGGAAGGCATGCTTAGGCTTAAAGGGTAACTCCACTTTCGTGGGGATAAAGAAATGGCAACTAAAAATAAAACAATTTGTTGTAAACAATCACGACACAATTTATATTGTAATTAAAATGTATTAAAAAAAAATGTATTTCCTTTTCAGTCTACAGTGCTATAGTTTTCTGTAAAATTCAATGCAATTCAATGCTTAGGCGATTGGCTCACTGATTTTCCCAGAAGTCTGCACTACGATGCATGCCAGAATTTGGGAGCATAAAAGGGAAATCACATCTAAAGGGATGCAGACCTTGCCAGTTTCCTCATTAGAGCCCTGCAGCTGCAGCAGCGGAGTGATAATTATAAAATCAATCCCATACAGATACATTTATTCAGAATAACAAAAAGTAGGACTCTGCAACAAAGTTTGTTCAATTCCCTCCAATGTACATAGGTCATTCAGAGGGGAATGTTATTTTCTCAACAAAAGTGGAGTTACTCTTTAACCACTTTCAGACCGGACCATTTTGCTGGTAAATGACCAGAGGTCTTTTTACACTTTGGCACTGCGCTGCTTTAACTGGTAATTGCGCGGTCATGCAATGTTGTACCCAAACAAAATTTGCGTCCTTTTCTTCCCACAAATAGAGCTTTCTTTTGATGGTATTTGATTGCCTCTGCGATTTTTATTTTTTGCGATATAAACGTAAAAAGACCGCAAATTTTGAAAAAAAATGATATTTTCTACTTTTTGTTATTAGAAAAATCCAATAAACTCAATTTTAGTCATACATTTAGGCCAAAATGTATTCAGCCACATGTCTTTGGTAAAAAAAAAGTCAATAATTGTATATTTATTGGTTTGCGCAAAAGTTGTCACATCTACAAACTAAGGTACGTTTTCTGGAATTTACGCAGCTTTTAGTTTACGACTGCCTATCTCATTTCTTGAGGTGCTAAAATGGCAGGGCAGTACAAAACCCCCCCAAATGACCCCATTTTGGAAAGTAGACCCCCTAAGGAAATTGATAAGAGGCATGTTGAGCCCATTGAATATTTTATTTTTTTGCCTCAAGCGATTGAATAATGACAAAAAAAAAAATTTTTTTTTTTTTTACACAAAGTTGTCACTAAATGATATATTGCTCACACATGCTATGGGCGTATGTGAAATGACACCCCAAAATAAATTCTGCTGCTTCTCCTGAGTATGGGGATACCACATATGTGGGACTTTTTGGGAGCCTAGCCGCGTACGGGGCCCCGAAAACCAAGCACCGCCTTCAGGCTTTCTAAGGGCGTAAATTTTTGAGTTCACTTCTCACTACCTATTACAGTTGTGAAGGCCATAAAATGCCAAGATGGCACAAAACCCCCACAAATGACCCCATTTTAGAAAGTAGACACCCCAAGCTATTTGCTGAGAGGCATGTTGAGTTCATGGAATATTTTATATTTTGCCACAAGTTGCGGGAAAATTACAAACTTTTTTTTTTTTTTTTTTTTTTAACAAAGTTGTCACTAAATGATATATTGCTCATGCATGCCATGGGCATATGTGAAATGACACCCCAAAATAAATTCTGCTGCTTCTCCTGAGTACGGGGATACCACATATGTGGGACTTTTTGGGAGCCTAGCCGCGTACGGGGCCCCGAAAACCAAGCACCGCCTTCAGGCTTTCTAAGGGCGTAATTTTTTGATTTCACTCCTCACTACCTATTACAGTTTTGAAGGCCATAAAATGCCAAGATGGCACAAAACCCCCACAAATGACCCCATTTTAGAAAGTAGACACCCCAAGCTATTTGCTGAGAGGCATGTTGAGTCCATGGAATATTTTATATTTTGCCACAAGTTGCGGGAAAATTACAAACTTTTTTTTTTTTTTTTTTTTTTCACAAAGTTGTCACTAAATGATATATTGCTCACGCATGCCATGGGCATATGTGAAATGACACCCCAAAATAAATTCTGCTGCTTCTCCTGAGTATGGGGATACCACATATGTGGGACTTTTTGGGAGCCTAGCCGCGTACGGGGCCCCGAAAACCAAGCACCGCCTTCAGGCTTTCTAAGGGCGTTACCGTTTTGAAGGCCATAAAATGCCAAGATGGCACAAACCCCCCCCAAATGACCCCATTTTGGAAAGTAGACACCCCTAAATTTAGGGGTACACTAGTGAGACTAGGTAATAAATGGCGGGTGCCCTGAAACTATAAAAAAATAACTAACCAACCAGCGTCACCTGTAACAGTTATATGGTGATCACTGGTGAAAGGGTTAACTAGGGGGCAATTAGGGGGCTTTATGCGGTAGTATATGGGGGTCCCTGGCGCTATAAAAAGCTGCAGCGAACCTAAATACCTACCTGCCTAACTAGCGTCACCTGTGACACTAATACAGCGATCAGAAAAACGATCGCTTATTAGGCTGGGTTCACACTGGAGCGATGCGGGAACGCCACGAATGCGCGGCGGGTTCCCGCATCGCATGCCTCCCGGCGGCAGTTCACACTGCCCTATGCGAACTGCTGGGAGTGTCAGTGAAATGTTACTGACACCCCCAGATCAGTTCGCATATCGCAGTGCGATCTGCAAACTCGGATCGCATGGTGTGAACACCCATGCGATCCGATTCTGCTGCGGGCCAAAAAAAGGGTCCCGTGCGAATTTGCGGCGGGTGCGGCGGGTGCGGCGAATGGCTGAACTCGAATCGCACAGAGATCGGATGTGATTTGCACTGCAGTGCGGTGCGAATCACATCCATTCTCATAAACCGCTGCAATGTGAACCCAGCCTTAGTGACACTGGCGACGGGGGGTGATCACGGGGTTAAACCTTTATTGGGGGGGTTAGGGGGGTACCTTAGAACTAAAGGGGGCTAACCCTAACTGCCCTAACAGTTATTAGTCACAAATGACACCCGCCGGGTGATCAGGGGGTTAAACCTTTATTAGGTAATAAATGGCGGGTGCCCTGAAACTATAAAAAAATAACTAACCAACCAGCGTCACCTGTAACAGTTATATGGTGATCACTGGTGAAAGGGTTAACTAGGGGGCAATCAGGGGGCTTTATGCGGTAGTATATGGGGGTCCCTGGCGCTATAAAAAGCTGCGGCGAACCTAAATACCTACCTGCCTAACTAGCGTCACCTGTGACACTAATACGGCGATCAGAAAAATGATCGCTTATTAGGCTGGGTTCACACTGGAGCGATGCGGAAACGCCGCGAATCCGCGGCGGGTTCCCGCATCGCATGCCTCCCGGCGGCAGTTCACACTGCCCTATGCGAACTGCTGGGAGTGTCAGTGAAATGTTACTGACACCCCCAGATCAGTTCGCATATCGCAGTGCGATCTGCAAACTCGGATCGCATGGTGTGAACACCCATGCGATCCGATTCTGCTGCGGGCCAAAAAAAGGGTCCCGTGCGAATTTGCGGCGGGTGCGGCGGGTGCGGCGGGTGCGGCGAATGGCTGAACTCGAATCGCACAGAGATCGGATGTGATTTGCACTGCAGTGCGGTGCGAATCACATTCGTTCTCATAAACCGCTGCAATGTGAACCCAGCCTTAGTGACACTGGCGACGGGGGGTGATCACGGGGTTAAACCTTTATTGGGGGGGTTAGGGGGGTACATTAGAACTAAAGGGGGCTAACTCTAACTGCCCTAACAGTTATTACAGTCACAAATGACACCAATGCAAAAAAAAAAAAAAAAAAAAAAAAAATGACATTGGTGTCACTGTGACTGGGGGGCAGGGGTAATTGGGGGGGTGATCGGGGGGTAAAGGGGGGGTGTGAGTGTGCCTGGCATGTTCTACTGTGTGTGTGAGTGTTGGTGCAACTTACTGATCCGCTCTCCTCCGTGTCGGAACGAAAAATACCGACACGGAGGAGAGAATACATCACTTCCTCTCCTGTGTTTACATTACAGGAGAGGAAGTGATGTCACCGGGGATTTCTATTCGTCGGGAGCGATCGCGAGGGGGTGGCCATGAATGAATGGCCGTCCCCTCGTCCGGGATCGCTCCCGAACGAATACCGACCGCCGCAGGCACCGGGCGGGGGCCCGATCGGGCCCCCGACCCGCGGGAGGCAAGGGACGTACATGTATGTCCTTATGCCTGCCCGTGCCATTGTACCGACGTACATCGGCGTGCGGCGGTCGGCAACTGGTTAAGCTACTGCGACACACCAAGAATGTCATGCATTGACCAAGATCTGCAAAATATTTTGTTAGGTAGCACTTTTCTAGTGTAGGATGCTGGACAAATTAAACGTTTTGGCTCCTTCTCTAATCAATGGCTCGAAGCTTAATTTGCTTTCCTTGTCTCTGGAAGAGACTCCCAGAGAATAGGAAGGAGATGCAAATAATGAGCCTGATATCTATCATGGCTAGTGATGGACGAACTTCCGATGGGACGTTTCGCGAACGCGAACCGCGGCCAAAGTTTGCGGCGGGCCCCATTGACTTTAATGGCAGGCGAACCTTAAAAACCTACAGGTCATATTTTCAGCCACAAAATACTTACAAGATTTGCACACATAGTCCCACCACATGGACACTGACATAACACAAGTATTAAGTGAATCTGGGATCGACAATGACAAGCATTCTTTTTTTATCTGTGAAATTTTACAATTCAGGAGCGCATGAAGTCCATGGAGGAGAGGAAAGGTCAGGGCAGGCTATGAAGATGGTGCAGGAGATGATCACCCGAACCGTGATAGAGAGCACTGACACCAGCACAGTGATAGAGAGCACTGACACCAGCACCAAGATAGAGAGCACTGCAACCACACCAGCACCAAGATCGAGAGCACTGACACCACACCAGCACCGAGATAGAGAGAGAGCACTGACACCAGCACCGAGATAGAGAGCACTGACAGCAGCACTGATACCAGCAACTTGCTGTGGGACCCAAAAATATGACACCGCTCAACCTCTTCAAACAAGAGGGTATGGGCATATAGTACGGTGTGCTTTTTTTGTACAAGGAAGTGAGCCAAAGGTAGAAAAAAGGTCCGTGTGCTTGATTAAATAAATTGTTTATAGAGTTATGCATATACATGGTCTTCTGGTCACATGTGTTGAATTCCTCTGAGATCCATGCCCAATTCATTTTTATAAATGTCAGGTAGTCACGACGGTCGTGAGCTAGGCGAGTGCGCTTATCGGTCACGAACCCCCCTGCTGTGCTGAACATCCTTTCGGACAGGACACTGGACGAGGGGCAAGCCAACAGTTCCATTGCAAATTGGAAAAGCTCTGGCCAGAGGTCAAGCCTGCCCACCCAGTAGTCCAGGGGTTCATCACTCCTCAGTGCGTCCACATCGGCCATTAACCCGATGTAGTCGGACACCTGTCGGTCTAGGCATTCCCTGATGCTGGATCCAGATGACACCTGTCGATGGGTCAGCTGAAAGAATGACCTCATATCAGAAGTCACCAACACATCTTCAAATCGCCCTCTTCTTGCAGGCACTATTGGATTGGTACCCGCAACTCTTTCTCTGGGAGTGGGAATTTCTCCTCTGCCAGCGCACGCAAAAGCAGAATACAGCAGTTGTCAAAGCAAGGTCTGTAAGTGCTCCATTCTGACAGCCCTCTGTGACGGTGGTAACATTTCCGTCATTTTGTGTTTGTACCGTTGACACCCAATACTGGTCCTTGACCCTTATTCTTTTTATACGAGGGTCCCTGTTAAAACACTGGAGCATGAAGGCCCCCATTTGCACTAAACTGGAAGCGGTGTGGTGGTCTGGCTCCTGCTTATCATCCAGGATAATGTCATCCTCCTCGTTCTCCTCTCCCCATCCATGCACAACAGGGATCCCAGAAAGGTTTAAAGCATGCTCTTCTTGCTCCTCCTCATTTGCCCCGGCACCATCCTCCTCTGACTCCTCTTCAGACTCCTTTTGTTGACTTATCTCAGATATAGTAGCCCCCCCTGGGAATTCATCCAGCATTGCGACTTCCTCATCTTCCTGCTCCTGCTCCTCCACGGTTTGATCAATGACACGACGCAATGCTCCATAAAGAAGGCATAAGTTACCATGTCACTGATGGCGCCATGGCTGCGACTGACCAGTTTGGTGATCTCATCAAATGGCCGCAGAAGTCTGCATGCATCGCGCATGAGCAGCCACTGGTGTGGTGAAAAGCAAGCTCCCAGAACCTGTTCTGCCGCAAAGTTCGTACAGGTAGTCGTTAACTGCACGTTTCTGCTGGAGCAGCCTATCAAGCATATAGAAGGTTGAGTTCCATCGTGTCGGGCAATCGCAAATAAGAAGTCTGACCGGTAGATTGTGTCGCCGCTGAATGTCAGCAAGGCGAGCCATGGCCGTGTAAGATCTTCTGAAATGAGGCAAGATTTTCCTTGCCTGCCGCAATATGTTCTGGACCCCAGGGTATTGGACAATGAATCGCTGCACGACCAAGCTTAAGACGTGTGCCATGCATGGCACGTGAGTAATTTTGCCCTGTTTCAATGCGCTAAGCAGATTGGCACCGTTGTCACACACCACTTTACCAACTGTCAGATTTGAGCGGTGTTAGCCACTGATCTGCCTGTGAACGCAAAGCTGAAAGGAGTGCAGGGCCAGTGTGGCTCTTGGCTTCCAGGCACAACAGACGCAGCACAGCATGGCAACATCTCATCTGGCATGTCGAATAGGTTCTGGGGAGATTGGGCGGTGCAGCGGAAGAGACGCTAGCAGCAGAAAAGGAGGAGTCAGCCGAGGAGGAGAGGGAGGAGGATGGAGTAGGAGCCAGAGATACATTCACTTGCCGCTGAACATGGCCATATAGCTCTGGGATGCCCTTCTGTGAGAAATACTTCCTTCCTGGGACATTCCAACGGCCACAAATTTTCGAAAGGCCTACGAGTCCACCAGTTTATATGGCAGTAGTTGGCGGGCTATCAGTTCTGACAAGCCAGCTGTCAACCGTTGGGCAAGAGGGTTATCCGGCGTCATCATTTTTTTACGCTCAAACATTTGGGGACATTTGTGAGGATGGCATGATGGAAGGTGGAGTGGCGGAAAATTGTGAGGAGAAGGAGAAGTAGAAGACGAGGCTGGACGGTGAGAGTCTGAAGTGCTGCTTTGTGGGTTCCGTTGCTCCCACTGGGCTCAGTGATGGTAGCTCATGTGCCTTCTTAAGGCGGTCATCCCTAGGTGAGTGTTGGGCTTACCGCGACTTATGCGTTGACTGCAAAGATTACAGATGGCAACACTATTGTCCCACACTGCGGAGCCATGTGCCTGCAATCCTGGGAGTGCCAGATGTGACCGTATATGGTTGATGCCTCACTCCTGATACATTAGCAGTCTGCTTTGTCCCTTCTGTGCAATCTAAGCTCCGCCTGCTCCTCTTCCCTATCTGCTGGTCCATATCTCCCTCTGAACTCCCCTCCTCTTCCTCTCTTGTGGGCACCCATTTGACATCACTAGACACGCCATCATCAACGTCACCTTCCCCACCGCTATAATTAGAGATCTTGGAGTAGGCAGCAACAGCGAGGACCAACCTCCTCCTTGGGCTGATCTGGGTACTGTCGTCAGACTGCTGAGTGGCGGATGTTGCTACCTCCTCTTCCTGATCCAATGCCAAGAGTGGCTGCGCATCGGCAATGTCTTGTGATGGATCGGAAAATAATTCCTGTGACTCAAGCGGAAGGTATATGGTGGTGGTAGTGTTAGTGGTAGTGTCTTTGGGGGTGCACACAGCAGAGAGTGAAGAGGGTGCAGATCGAGAGGATGAGGAGGGTGCAGAAGAGTAAGGCTGAGTGAGCCACTCAACCAAGTCTGGTGCGTCCTTTGCACGCACTTTCTGCAATTTGCCACTTTGGCTCAAGTCTGTTGCTCCTGCCCTACCCCTACCACCCCTGCAGAAGGGCCTGCCTCTTCCTCTGCCTGTCATTTTTTAAATGACCCTGTGACAAAAGTCTCTCGAGAAGTGCAGTATGTATGTGGAAGAAGGTATATAACACCCCGCTTCAATCTGTCGTTTTTGGGGGCCACTGGTCTATCACACCAGTTATAATACTTTTTTTTTTATTGCGTTAGTCACTCTTTGTAGTATCGCTGTAGAACTACTCAGCAGTCACAATGCTGCACAGTGGAAATGCACTATACTATGCTTTCTATGTGTATTACACACCTATATACTGCACACCAAATAGTACACCTATACCAATCCTTACAAGGACCTTTGTGGACCTAGTATCTAGTGATTTGCAGACTGTCCCTCAGTCCCTACACTGATAAAAGACAGCTGCAGAATCGGTCAGCAGTCAAGTATCATATTCTTTCTATATTTGAAAGAAAGTAGATTATACGTGTACAACCCTATATATTGTACACCTATACCAGTCCTTAAAAGGACCTTTGTGGACCTAGTAGCTAGTGATTTGCAGACTGTCCCTCAGTCCCTACACTGATAAAAGACAGCTGCAGAATCGGTCAGCTGTCAAGTATAATATTTTTTCTATATTTGAAAGAAAGTAGATTATACGTGTACAACCCTATATACTGTACACCTATACCAGTCCTTAAAAGGACCTTTGTGGACCTAGTAGCTAGTGATTTGCAGACTGTCCCTCAGTCCCTACACTGACAAAAGACAGCTGCAGAATCGGGCAGCAGTGCACTCAGCAATCAGCAGCACCCTATATACTGTACACCTATACCAGTCCTTAAAAGGACCTTTGTGGACCTAATAGTAATAGCTAGTGATTAAACTGACTGTCCCTGCTCCACACAGCATCCTGTCCCTACACTGACAAAACACAGCTGCAGAATCAGTCAGCAGTGCACTCAGCAATCACCAGCACAGCAGTGTACCAGAACCCTATATACTCTACACCTATACCAGTCCTTAAAAGGACTTTAGTGGACCTAATAGCTAGTGATTTGTGTCACTACAGTCTCTCCCTGCTCCACACAGCATCCTGTCCCTACACTGACATAAGACAGAATGTAAAATGTCCGTCAGATCAGGTCTATTTATAAGGTAGGGGGAATGTCCAATTGTCCATGTGCTGAAATGTCTCAATTGGCTGTCCTGTACCCCATGATGGATGTGTCATCATGGGTCAAAATTCTTTCACAATATAAATGCATATGTCCGCCGGGCAAACAGCGCCAGGAGTCCGCCGGTTTGGCGAATCGCGAACACGCAAAATTCGCTGCGAACCGACCGCCGGGCGAACCACAAGGCCATCTCTAATCATGGCCTTCAAATCCCTAGGTAGGTGTGCACAAAAGGTGGCTGGGGTGGCAATGAATAGTCTGGTGCCCTGGAGAGATTGTTCTTTCCTCAGCAAGGAGAGTTCAAAGCCTAATGCCTATAACAGGGAACAGACGATCAGTGACAGCCTCAGTAGGAAGCACGAGGAGAGGTTTGTTTACACAGACCTCTGCTCGTTCTTCAGCTCTGTGACCCAATCGCGGGACACAGGCTGTGATCGGGTCCACGGGTCCCCCGGCCATGGTCACGGAGCTCAGGACTGGGTCACGATTGTGCTGCTGGCGGCACGTGCGCGACCCATGGCTGGGCACTTAAAGGGAATGTGCAGGTACGTGATTGTGCCCAGCCGTGCCATTCTGCCGACATATATCGGCGTGAGGCAGTCCTTAAGCAGTTAAATGGGTCATATTCAGCAGGCGGTAGCACCCACCAAAAGCAACAGGGTGCTTATTTTCCTGCTGTGGTATGTGTACACCTTTGGCTTCTGTCTCAGCAGCTAAGGGGTTAGAGGTTGGGGACAGTAAAACCGTCACTTAACTGCAGGGTTTTACTATGCCCAAACTTTATGTGTGAACAAGCCTAAGGGTGCCACTTCCAAATAAGGGCTCATTCACAAGTGCAGCAGGAACTGCTGCTCCTCTGAAAAGTGATCTGAGTGTGTTTAACACTTGGTGAGGAGGCGATATGTTGCCTCCTCACCACCTGATTTAAACCCGTGATTGCTATGCAATGTGCGACATGGTAGTATAGCAATTAGAGGTTTAAATCAGGTGTGAGGAGGCAACACTGGGTGGCACTGTGCCCAGTGATCTTCGACTTCGCTCATGATGTTCAGGTAGATCATCACCTCTTTAAGGTTGCCTACCCCTGCGCTAGACTAACCTTTGCTGAGGAGTAGGGATGAGCCGAACACCCCCCCGGTTCGGTTCGTACCAGAACTTTCGAACGGACCGCAAATTCGTACGAACGTTAGAACCCCATTGAAGTCTATGGGACTCGAACGTTCGAAATTAAAAGTGTTAATTGTAATGGCTAATATGCAAGATACTGTCCTAAAAAAGGTTTGGGGACCTGGCTCCTGCCCCAGGGGACATGGTTCAGTGCCAAAAATGTTTTTAAAAATGACCGTTTTGGCGGGAGCACTGATTTTAATGACGATTAAAGTGAAAAAAAGTGAAATATTCCTTTAAATATCGTGCCTGGGGGGTGTCTATAATATGCCTGTGAAGTGCCACGTGTTTCCCGTGTTTAGAACAGTCCCTGCACAAAAGGACATTTAACGGAAATAACGTAATTTAAAACTGCTTGCGGTTTTAATGTTATATCTGGTTCCGGCAATATGGATGAAAATAATTGAGAAAAATGGCATGGGTAGCCCCCCTGCCCATTACCAGCCCCTTTGGGTCTTGTATGGATATTAAGGGGAACCCCGTACCCATATTAAAAAAAGGAAATATGTGTGGCCCCCAGGCCCTATATACTCAGAACAGCAGTATACAGGGACTGTGTAGGTTTGTTGTGTTAAGTAGAATCTGTTTGTAATTTTCAACTGGTACATTTTTAAAGTGTAGCTCCAGTCAAAAAATCTATTTTTAAGCTTTTTGGAAAACATAGGGAAGGGTTATCACCCCTGTATAATTTGTTTTGCCGTCCGTCTTTTTTCATCTCACTTCCTGTTGTCTCCTTCCGTTTTTGCAAGTAGGAGATGTTTGTAAGTTGGATGTTTGAAAGTAAGGGCCTGCCCTATATGCTCTGCAGAAATGGCGGAACAAGGTGTTGGTGTTGCCACAACATTGTAAGCCCTCAAAGTGACTCTTGGTGGACGCTGGAGTGCCCTGCTGTGAACGATTATATCAAGAATTGTAATTGCATGCCATTGTTGAACAGTGGTAGAAAAATTTGGCCTTTGGTGGTTGTGGTGCTTGTGCTGGTGCCACAACACTATAAGTCCTCAAAGTTACTCTCGGTGGGCACAGGAACGGGCCCTGCTGTGAAATATTATATCAAGAATTGTAATTACATGCCCCTGTTAAACAGGGGCTGAAAAATTGGGCCTTAGGCACTGGTGCTGGTGCCACGACACTGCAACCTCTCCCATATACTCTAGTTGTGGTGCAGGAATGAGCCCTGTTACAAAGCATTGCATCAAAAATTGTAATTAAATGCCCCTGTTAAACAAGGGCTTAAAAATTGGGCCTTAGGCACTGGTGCTGGTGCCACGACACTGCAACCTCTCCCATATACTCTAGTTGTGGTGCAGGAATGAGCCCTGGTGCAAAGCATTGCATCAAAAATTGTAATTAAACGCCCCTGTTAAACAGGGGCAGACAATCTGGGCTGCTGGCACTGGTGCTGGTGCCACAACACTGCAAACTCTCCCATATACTCTAGTTGTGGTGCAGGAATGAGCCCTGCTGCAAAGCATTGCATCAAAAATTGTAATTAAACGCCGCTGTTAAACAGGGGCTGAAAAATTGGGGTGGTGGCATCACCCAGAACCAAAAATGTTCTTCCAACATATCAGCGGAGGAGGAACAGGATAGACAATCAACATAACAGGACAGTCACTCAGCATCAGCATAGGCAGTCTTGAAGGGATGTGATATTTCAAAAAAAAATATTTGGTTACATCAGCTTCAGGTGCTTGGTAGCTGTGGGTGATCCAAGACTGATTCATCTTGATGAAGGTCAGTCGATCAACTGAGTCGGTGGACAGGCGCACCCTGTGATCGGTAACAAAGCCACCAGCAGCACTCAAGGTGCGTTCTGAAAGAATGCTGGATGCAGGACAGGCCAGTAGCTCAATTGCATACTGTGCAAGGTCTGGCCAGTGATCCATCCTCAAGACCCAGTAAGCCAGAGGATTTTCGGTGGGGAAGGTGTCCAAGTCTGACCTTGCCCCTAGGTATTCCTACACCATGTAAATCAGACGCTGGCGATGGTTGTTGGAACCGATCATACCTTGGGGCTGCGGACTAAAGAATTGTCTGAATGCATCGGTCAGACGGCCACCTTCTCCACCGCTCCTTCTGACCGATGCCTCAGCAACACGTTGTCCAGGACCAGGAGTTTTTAACCTCCCAGTCTCTGGGAACGCGCTGCACAGACCTTTCTGCAAGGCCTCCCGGAGATGTCTCATCCTCTGCTCCCTCTGCAATGGCAAGATAAGGTCGGCAGCCTTACCCTTGTACCGTGGATCAAGGAGAGTGGCCAGCCAGTAATGGTCCCTCTCCTTGATCCGAAGAATACGAGGATCCTTCCGCAGGCTTTGTAGGATCAGGGAGGCCATGCAGCGTAGGTTAGCTGAGGCATTTGGTCCGGAGTCCTCTGGGTCACTAAGGACAACATGATCCGCAGCTACCTCCTCCCAGCTACGTACAAGTCCACGGGTTTCTTGGGACTGTAAATCATCCCTACAAGACTGCTGCTGCTCCTGATGCTGAGTGCCAGCCTCCACCTCCATGCTGACACAATCATCCTCCTCCTCCTCCTCCTCATCATCCTCTTCCTGTGTGATGGGTGGCACAGCAGGAACACTGTCTGGATAAAGGGGGCCTTGAGAGGCAAGGAAGTCCTCCTCTTCCTGCCTCTGTTCTGCCTCAAGTGCCCTGTCCATTATTCCACGCAGCATGTGCTCCAAGAGTTGGACAAGAGGTACAGTGTCACTGATGCATGCACTGTCACTGCTCACCATCCTTGTGGCCTCCTCAAACGGTGACAGGACAGTGCATGCATCCCTGATCATGCCCCACTGGCGTGGTGAGAAAAAATCAAGCTCCCCTGACCCTGTCCTGGGGCCGTAGTCGCACAGGTACTCATTGATGGCCCTCTGCTGCGTGTGCAGCCGCTGCAGCATGGCCAACGTTGAGTTCCACCTGGTGGGCATGTCCCATATAAGGCGGTTCTTGGGCAGGTTCAACTCCTTTTGGAGCTCAGCCAGCCGAGCACAGGCATTAAATGATCGGCAGAAATGCACACAGACTTTCCTAGCCTGCTTCAGGACATCCTGTAAGTCCGGGTACCTGCCCAAGAACCGCTGCACCACCAGGTTAAGGTTGTGAGCCACACAGGGCACATGGGTCAGTTGTCCCTGTCGGAGGGCGGAGAGGAGGTTGGTGCCATTGTCGCAAACCACCATTCCTGGCTTAAGCTGGCGCGGCGTCAACCACCTCTCGGCCTACCCCTGCAGAGCTGACAAAACATCTGCCCCAGTGTGGCTCCTGTCCCCAAAACAAACCAGTGCAAGCATGGCATGGCATAGTTTTGCCTGCGTACTTGCGTAGCCCCTGGAACGCCTACGGAGCACCGCTGGTTCTGAGGACAGAGCACTAGAAGAGGCCATGGAGGAAGAAGAAGAGGAGGGGGTGGAGGAGAGAGCTGTGTCACAACCAATAGTAGAATTTTGGAGGCGTGGTGGCGGAACAACCTCCAACACTACTGCACCTTGTCCTGCGTCCTTCCCAGCTGCCAGAAGAGTGACCCAATGGGCCGTGAAAGACAGGTAATGTCCCTGTCCATGCCTGCTGGACCATGAGTCAGCGGTAATATGCACCTTACCACTGACCGCCCTGTCCAGCAAGGCAAGGACATTGCCTCTTACATGCCGGTAGAGAGCCGGAATCGGCTTCCGTGAGAAAAAGTGGCGTTTGGGTACCTGCTACCGAGGAATCGCACATTGTACAAACTCATGGAAGGGGGCCGAGTCTACCAACTGAAAAGGCAGCAGGTGAAGTGCTAGCAATTTAGCCAAGATAGCATTCAACCACTGGGCATGTGGATGGCTGGGAGTGAACTTCTTTCGCCGGTCCAGCAGCTGGGGCAGGGACATTTGCCTGCTATAATTGGACGTGGGTGTACTGCTAGCAGAGTGCCTGGAAGCACTTGGCTGTGACACACCTAATTCTACACCTTCATTACTCTCAGAGCAGGTTTCAGAGAGGACTGAAGGTCTAGTGGGGTTGGAGATCCCAGCTGATGAGGAGCAAGGAGAGGTCTGCTTTGTTCTTTGGTGTGGGTCTTTGAGGTACGCTTGCTAACGAGCTGCATGGCAGGTCAACATATGTCTGGTCAAGCATGTGGTGCCCAAGCGGCTGATGTTTTGGCCACGCGAGATACGCTTGAGACATATGTTGCAAATAGCAGCGGTGGGATCTGATGCACTCGTCTCAAAAAAGGCCCTAACCAAAGAACTTTTAGAATAACGCGCAGAGGCAGCGCCCTGCACAGGCGGAGCTCTGCGGTGTGATTCAGTCGGTGTGCTGCCCCTAAGCTGGCCCCCGGAGGGCATCCTGCCTCGTTGGACATGTGCCTCCTCCTCCTCCTCCTCCTCTCTCCTACCAGGCACCCACATGGAGTCAGTGCCCTCATCATCCCCTCCCTCTTCATCGCTGGAGCAAACCTGGCAGCATGCTGCAGCTTGTGGAACATGACTGCCAGATTGCTGTCGTTCTTGAGCATCCCCTCTCTCTACGTTCACGCTAATGCCTTCCTCTAGCTGAGTATCATCATCAGAGCCTACAAAACACTGGGCATCCTCCTGGAGCATGTACCCAACACTGTGCTCAAAGAGTTCATGAGACTCCTCAGGAGGACGTGGTGGGTCTAGGGAAGGAGTCACTGATGATGACATTGAGAGGAGGGAAGACGATGCGTTGGCAGCTGCTTTGCTAGTACCCTGAGCCTGGGTGAGAGAGGATGAGGAGGTTGAAGAAGGCTTGGTCATCCACTCTACCAAGTCTTCGGCATGTTGCGGCTCAACACTTCCAGCTCCCGAAAAGAAGGACAAGCGTGTCCCATGGCCACGTGCTGATGATGACGATGCACCGCGTCCACGACCAGCACTGTTGTCTCTAGACACAGAGCCTGCTTGCCCTCTTTTATCGGCTCGCACCTTTCTGCCTCTTCTTGCTGGCCTTCCAGACATTGTAATGGCCTGAAGGGAGATGGGAAAACCAGCAATTGGGTAGTGTTGGAGGCACACACAACACCCACTAACTCTTGCAGATGGCTCAATTAGAGAAGAGCTATGTAGGTGGATATAACGGTGTATACTGCGATCAGGGCATGCAGACAGCACGCACAATCTCCTACAACTGACTGCAAGCTCTATTTAAAAAGAGCAAGATAGCTAGCTATATAGTTGGATATAGTGGTGTATACTGCGGTCAGGGCACGCAGACAGCGCGCACAATCTCCTACAACTGACTGCAAGCTCTTTTTAAAAAGAGCAATATAGCTAGCTATATAGGTGGATATAACGGTGTATACTGTGGTCAGGGCACGCAGACAGCACGCACAATCTCCTACAACTGACTGCAAGCTCTATTTAAAAAGAGCAAGATAGCTAGCTATATAGGTGGATATAGCGGTGTATACTGTGGTCAGGGCACGCAGACAGCACGCTCAATCTCCTACAACTGACTGCAAGCTCTTTTTAAAAAGAGCAATATAGCTAGCTATATAGGTGGATATAACGGTGTATACTGTGGCCAGGGCACGCAGACAGCACACACAATCTCCTACAACTGACTGCAAGCTCTATTTAAAAAGAGCAAGATAGCTAGCTATATAGGTGGAGGTTTTTATAAAAAAAAAAAAACTGCTGCCAGTTGTATTTACAAAACAAAGACATAAATACTCATTCTTGGAAAGAAGAAAGGAAAACCAACTTAAACAGACTTAATAAAATAGAAAAGAAAACATGCTTTCTTCACCAGCTTAAAAGAAAAGTCACTCAAATTAGAACAGTTTATCTACAATAACAACCTATCTATATACACTACACACCCTTTATAGACAGGAACGTAATGAAACCATCAGTGCCTACCATGCTTTTAAAATTAGATTGCCCAAAAAACTAAACGTGAGGGACAGGACAGACAGACCCACCACCTAGGGAAAAAGAAGGGGGAGGATCATCAAGGTGGCCAGAAAGAAAAGCCTCTCCACAATCTGGCACACCTTTCCCTGCAGTTCTTTCTCCTTCAAGATACCTCACCTTTACCAATTCCCGAAAGATATCACCCGCCACCTCATGCACGGGCAGGAACTTGCCCCTAGTGGACACTAAGCACCGCACGTGCCAGGTGTAATAAAGGCAAACTGTACTAACTAAAAACAGTGACGATAACTCATGACCCCTCCGGACCCTGAAGTCGCCGTACACCCTCTCAGAATAGGTAAGGGCCCGGAGACGGGGATAGCCAATGGCATCCCCAACCTCCCCCAGAACCTCCAAGTTGAAAGGGCACTCAACCAAAAAGTGGTCCATGGTCTCCAGTGCCCCTCCACACTTGGGACGAGGACAGCCCCTGTCCTCAAGACTCCGGTACTTTAAGTTCGCCCTCACATAGAGCTGTCCATGGAATGCCCTCCATGCAAGATCCCAGAACTTGGCCGGAATTCTCTTAGAATTCAGAAGGGCTAATCCCTCCCTGAGAATCCTGTCCGGACAATAGCTTAAGGCTAGTGGTCTCAAAAAGTCCGAGGTCATGACCCGCTGGTACAGCTCGCGCCGACCCAAGGAGCCCATCTCCAGGGCCGTTATCCTCCACCTCCTCAGTACCCTTAGGGCAGTTGGAACATAGGTGGGGAGGTACCCATGGGATCTCCGTAGATCACCGGGGTGACCACCCCCCTCCCACCCACTCAGGAAAACCAGAAACCAGTTCTTACATGAGCGTTCCCACAGGGAGGGTTCGTCCTGAAAAATGGATTGTAGGTTGAACTTAAGAAACACCACGGTAAAGAAAACCGTGGGATTAATCATGTCCAACCCTCCCTGCCTCCTCTGTCGGTACGTGACCTCCCTCTTTATCAGATTCAGCCTGTTTCCCCACAAAAGCAAAAAGAACAGACCACAGATCCACGCATAGAGCGATCTTTGCAGAAGACAAACGTAGCTGACAAAGAGGAATTCGGGAAGCAAATAGGTTTTGACCAGACTCACCCTTTCCCTCAGTGACAGCTTCCAGCCTTTCCAGGCATTAACCTTTTGGGTGGCACTCACCAGCCTGCGCTCCCAATTTAGTTTGGGATAGTCACCCTGGCCAACAAGGATGCCCAGAATTCAAATTTCTGGCCGGGGCGTGGGGAACAAGTCCGGGAGGGCAAACTGCTCACCCTCCCTCCCCAACCAGAGAACTTCACTCTTAGTCCAGTTGACCAGCGAACCGGACGCCTCGGAGTAATCTCCAATCTGTGTTTCCACAAACTGGGCCTCCTTTCGGGTAGCCACTACTACCGAGACGTCGTACGCATAGGCCACCACCCTTACCGCCTTATCCGTGCCACTACAGGGCTCCGTCTGGACCCCCCGAAGGTGTCAGCAGTCTAGCCTCCTTACGAAGGGGTCAACCGCAAAGACGTAGAGCAGGGGACTCAGCGGGCAGCCCTGCCTAGCACCAGAGTCCACCGGAAAGGTAGGACCCACCCAACCATTGACAAGAGGGAAGCTTTCAGCCCCCCTGTACAAAACTCTAAGCCAATCGATGAATTGATCAGGCAGACCGTATCTCCCCATGAGAAGCCAGAGATACTCATGGTTCACCCGGTCAAAAGCTTTCGCCTGGTCTAATACCAACAGATACCGCCCGCCATCCGTTGCCCTGCACCTTTCCACAGCCTCCCGGACGTTGAGGACAGCACTAAAGGTGCTGCGGCCAGGAACCGTGCAGTGCTGGGAAACAGACAGTAGCTTGCCCGCGACTGCAGACATACGCACAAACAGTATCTTCGCCAGGATCTTTCTATCCGTGGAGAGAAGGGCGATAGGGCGCCAATTCTCCACCAGGGACGGATCTTTCCCCTTTGACAGAAGGATCAAGGCCGACCTTCTCATCGAGGGAGGAAGCAGGCCAGATGCCAAACACTCGCTGAACACCTCCCTCAGACAAGGAGCCAAGAGGCCCTTAAAGGTCCTGTAGAACTCCGCCGTGAACCCATCGGGTCCCGTCGACTTCTTTAGAGACAAAGAGTCTATGGCCTGTTCAACATTCGGACACAGAGATCTCCTCTGTCAAAGAGCCAAGGGGGTCAGACCCCACCTCAAGTGGAGTCTCATCAAGAAATTTCTTGGCTCTTCCCAGGTCCAAGGGCTTCTTCTTCAGGAGGTCCGAAAAATGGGCTCTGACGATCCCTAGGATTCCCGGCCTGGACCTCGCCAAAGAACCCAAGGGATCCCTCAGTCCGTGTATGACCTTCCCACTCACCGCGTCACCACAGCTCTTGTAGGGGTCCGGGTTGGTGAACTTCCCATAATCCCTCTCAAGAACCAGGGAGGCGAGACGGTCATACTGACACTCCTTCATCTGAAGCTTCAGACCTAGAATCTGGTCCTGAGGGCCACCATCAGAAACCAAGCGGTCAAGCCACCTGCGCAACTTCTGATAGGCCTGGTACCGGGAAGCTGCCCGACAACCAGAGACTTCACGGAAGAAGCCTTCCAACCTCTTCTTCACTACTTCCCACCATTCCTGGCGACAGCAGCCGCTCTCAAGGAGCGAAGCTTGTTCCGTAAAGAAGTCTTCATAGGCCGACCTGACTTCAGGGCCCTCAAGTAGCGACCCATTTAGTCGCCACAGGCCCCTACCCTTCTGAGGGGTGTCTGCCACATTCAGAGTGACCGACACCATACAGTGATCGGAAAACTCGACCGCATGCAGCACAGGAGCCGCAAAGGACGAGTCCCCCTTCAAAAAAAACCTATCTAGTCTACTCTTACTACTACCTCTGGAGTATGTGAAACCAGTGAGGTTGGGGAAGTGGTGAACGTGCACATCCACCAACCCAGCCTCCCTCACTATGCGATTCAAAAAGATACTATCATATCCCAGAGGGCCTGAGGTGCCTGCCCAGTCCTTTGACCTGGTGACTAGGTAAAAGTCACCACCAAAGTCCACCTGCTGGGATGTAAACAGGTATGGTTTCAGCAGCACAAGAAGGTCCTTCCTCCCTCTCCTTGACTGGGGACCATAGAAATTTATGAGGCGGAGAAATTCCCCTCTCACGACTGCATCCACAATCAAACACCTACCAATTTCTAATTCAATCACTAGTCGACAAGCCACCGAACCGGTCTTAAAAAGGACCGCAACACCACTGCAGGGCTCAGCCGCAAGAGACCAGAGGGAGGGCCCATGTCTCCACTTCCTCTTTGCTAGGTGCATCTCTGCCACAGATGCCAGCCAGGTCTCTTGCAAAAACAAAATGTCGGCTTCAACGCGGCCGAGAAAATCAAAGGCTGAAAACCTAGCCACCGCAGAACGCACACTTGCAACATTAATCGTCGCAAGGCGTATTGGAGTGGGTACCGTCATCCTTAGTGATTAAAGTTTACGTTCCTCTCTATATTACAAACCTAAGTTAATCCTCCTTGGAATCGGAGGATAGGACCCCAAAACGGTTCCAGAGGGCGAGCGAGGATCCCCCACCTGCCCCCAGACTGGTGCTGGGCTGAGGGTCCTCGCCACCCTCCTTCCCCAGGCCCTTCCTCTTCCGTTTTTTTGTCTTTTTATTAACCCAGCCCGACTTGGGGGGCTCTCTCCCACTCTCACCGTCTGACCTCCCACTAGAAACCTCCTTGGGGCGCTTATTCACCCCCTTACACACCTCAGAGGTGTCCTTTGGGATACCACCCTCCAGGTCAACCCGCCGACCACCCACCACCTCCGTGGAGGCGGGAGGAGGCATGAGAAGGGCCGCTGGATCCGGAGGCGGACATAGTACATCTGGGGGGAGAGGCGGACGGGGAAGGAAAAGAAGGGGGGGAAAGGGAAGGTGGTGGGGGACGGGAAGGGGAGGCAGGGAGAGGGGAAACAAGGGGGGGGAGGGGAAGGAGGGAACTGGGGGAGGGGGGGAGGATGCTTCTTAACAGAGGGCTTTTTTGGTTTAGCCTGAACCTCTGCTGGATTTCCTACCGACGCCCCATCGGGCACAGAACCGGACGGGGACAGGGAACCTGCTGACATACCCACCCCTGCAGTACCCGCCCCCTGCTCACGCCTGGGGGGTCTGACCCTTTGAGGGAGGGGGCGCCCTCATTCTGTGACCCAGAAGGATTGGGGCCCCCACTTTGTCTAGGGACCCGCCCACCCTCCGGCCTGGAGCACTTTCCTCAGCCTGGCACCCCCTAAAAGCTTTGGGGCAACGGCTGAAGGGGTGCCCCATTTCCCCACAGAGGTTGCAGACTATAAGTCTGCAACCCTCAGGTGAGTGGCCGAAACCATTACACCTCACGCAGCGAGGCATAGTGCAGTCCGCGCTAAGGTGCATGGGACTGCCACATCTGAAACAGCGACGGGGCTGGCCAGGGTAGAAGACCAGGATCCGGTCTCTCCCTATAAACGCACTCCCGGGTACATGCACCACAGTGTTGTTGTGGCGCTTGAGCCGGATCCTGACCAACCAAGCACCTGTCCAGACCCCGCGCTCGTCCAAATTCTTCCTCAACCCTGTCTGGAGCTGCCCATACCGCGCCAGCCAGGTTGCGATGTCCTCAGGAGGAAGGGACTCGTTTCTAACCAAGACGGTCACGTTCTTTATCTCCTCCTGCCTCGAAAGAGGTACTACACGGAAACCTTTCCACGGATCTGACTTGCTGACGATCTCGTACAGGGTCAGGAAAAGTTCCATAGAGACCACAGAGATAAAGCTCACATCAAACTCCTTGCTGTTCGCAGGATGTATGACCGCGAACAAGTCAGAAACCTTGAAGTGTAATCCCAGCAGGTAGTCAATTACTTGACCCCTACTGGGACACGCGGCCGTCCCCTCCCACCTGAGCTGCACCACATCCGCCTGCGCCTCTCTGGACCCCCCGTACCCCTTGACCAAGCCTGTGCCCCCTTGTGCTGTTCCTCAGGGGGGGCCCTGAAGTTCTGGGCACCAAACTGGCCATACAGGGGGCCCAGAGGAACCTGCCACCTGGGCAAATGAGCACCCAGCTTTCATGGCACCTAAGAGGTTTGCCTCTTCCTGCGTGCCGAAGATGGGATTCGGGACTGGGGGGGAAGGGTCAGACCCCCGCTGAGACGAGCCCATGGGCTCTGACGGAGCAGCACACATCCCCCCATTCCCACCCTCTATCACTCCCCCAACAGGTGCCTTGCTCCCAACCACCTCCGCAGATGGAGACATAGCCACACCCCCCCACAGCGGCGGGGGCTTGAGAGGAAGCCACTTCCATTCCCCGTGCCACATCCTGCTCCTGCCGCTGGGACCCCTCCAGTTCCCTGATGAAGTCCAAGGCCGGGCATTCTCCCCTTAGTTCCCCCATAGGGGACTCCCCCCAACTTGTCCACTGGGTAAAGCTCCACTGGAGGATTCCGGGGCACCCAAGGCAGTAGCCACCAGAGGAGCCCCCGAGACCCCCAAAGCCCCTACCTGACCCAGAGGAGCAGGAGACTTGGTCACTGAGGCCCGGGGTGTCCCCACCTCCTCAGTACATTCTTTCACAACCTCCGGGGTCACCGCAAGTGGCACCTCCGGTTCACGGAGGTCACTTCCGGCCGCACCTCCGGAAACAGGAAGTGACACATCCACCTCCCCGCCCCCACCCTCCCTGGTGTCTGCAGAGGATGTTTGTCCAAGGTGTTTTTTCTGAACACAGTCCGCACTTGCCGGCACCTCCCCCTCACTACATGCGGCCGCGGCGGGGGCCGCCATTACGGCCGGCACCCCTCGCATTGTCTCAGATGCTGCGGGCTTGACCGGGGCCACTGGGGGGGCCCGCACAGCATCACCATCCACTAACCTCCGGCCGCCGGCCTTCACAGGTCCCTCCGGGTGGCCCCTAGCAAGGACCACCACCATCTTCCTTTCATGCTGATCCATCTGACTTGCCTCTCCCCCAGAGCTTCCTTGTGCATCATGGGGTTCCCTACCCGGATCTATCTGCTCCACAGCCTCTGGCTGAGCAGGTGAAACAACAGGGATCCGGGGACCCTCCGCACTTACGGCTCCGGGGGCCACGCTCACCCGGCTGGTCTCCACCTCGGGGCGCTGGTCTTCCTCACCCATTGAGATTACTTCCTCCACCGGGGTTCACAGCTTTTCCTCCAATTCCAGCAACACTCTCTGGTAAGAGCCTCTCCTCCTGGCTGCCTGGGATCCTTCCTGACTCGCCCTCAGGAGTTCTTTTTTTACTTCAGAGAGGAAGCCCCTCTCACCAACACCGCGTTCACAGAGACCGCCCAGCAGCCGCCGTAGGTCTCTGCATTCATGTTTCAGGCCCTCAATGGCCTCCCGGTACTCCCCCCTTCTGCTACTGGCTGAGCGGTCTCTGCGATTCCGCAGGTCCGCTAGTCTGCATACTAGCTCATTATGCCTTTGTCTTGCAAGTTTTTTTTAATTGGGTTTACAACCACTTTAAGGCAAAAAAGCTGTCCAACCCTGCCTGGATTTATGTGAAAAAGTAATTGCCCCATAAACCTAATAACTGGTTGTGCCACCCTTGGTGGCACCAACTGCAATCAAGCATTTGATATAACTGAGTCTTTCACATTGCTGTGGAGCAATTTTGGCCTACTCTTCTTGGCAGAATTTTTTTTTTAATTCAGTCACATTGGAGGGTTTTCCAGCATGCACGGCCTGTGTAAGGTCATGATACAGCACCTCAATTGGAGTTAAGTCTGGGCTTTGACTAGGTCACTACAAAGCCTAAATTTTGCTCTGTTTGAACTATTTGGAGGTGGACTTGCTGTTGTGTTTTGGATCATTGTCCTACTGCATAACCCAAGTGCACTTGAGCTTGAGGTCACAAACTGATGGCTGGACATTCTCCTTTAGGATTTTCTGGTAGAGCTCAGAATTCATGGTTTCATCAATCATGGTAAGTCATCCAGGTCCTGCAGCTGCAAAGCAGCCCCAGACCATCACGCTATCACCACCACGTATGACTATTGGTATGATGTTCTTGTTATAAATAGCTTTATTCGCTTTATGCCAGATGTAATGGGACGCACGCCTTCCAAAAAGTTAAATATTTGTCTCATCAGTCCAAAGAATATTTGGCTAAAAGTCTGTGGGGATTATCAAGATGCTTTTTGGTAAATGTGAGATGAGCCCTGGTATTCTTTTTGGTCAGCAGTGGCTTTGACCTTGGAACTTTGCCATGGATGCCATTTTTGCCCAGTCTCTTTCTTTTTGTTGAATCATGAACACTGATTTTAACTGAGGCAAGTGAGGTCTGCAGTTCTTTAGCTGTTGTTCTGGGTTCTTTTATGACCTCTTGGGTGAGTCATCGTCATTCTCTTGGAGTCATTTTGGTTGGCCGGCCACTTCTGGGAAGGTTCACCACTGTTCACCACCCGTGGTTTACTGGTGTCCCAAAGCCTTAGAAATGGCTTTGTAATCCTTTCCAGACTGATACATGTCAATGACTTTGTTTTTCATCTGTTCTTGATTTTTTTTTTTTTTAGATTGTGGCATGACGAGTTGCTTTTTGAGATTCTTTAGCATACTTCACTTCACAGACAGCTTCTATTTACGTGATTTTTTTGTTTCAACAGTTCTAGCAGTAATCAGGCCTAGGTGTGGCAAGTGAAATTCAACTCAGCTTTCCAAACAATTCTGGTTAATCACAGTTCATTCATGATTCAGCTTGGGAGAGGACAGCAGTTACTTTTTCACATAGGGCCAGGCAGGTTTGATCTTGTTTTTTCCCTTAATAAAGATGTGTTTTTTTTATTTTCTAACTTGACCTGCTATTTACTTTTCATTAACTTTTTTTAAACTGGAGTTCTTTTTTAAGCATATTAGCAAAAAGAAAAACAAAGTAAAAAAAAAAAAAATAGAAAAAGGGAAAATAACACATTTTCAATTGTTAATAATGATAATATAATTATATTGCTGCTTGTTTTATTTTCTATCATGAAGAAAGGACAAGAAAGGAATAGAAGCATCAAGGGCTTTGGCTTCCCATTGGACTTAAACATGGCTCTGGGTACTATAAATAGAGGGGAGCTTTGAAATCACAATAACTTATTTCTGCAATGCTTAGTGAAGAACTGCCATGTCAAAGGAATCTAAACCAGACTCTGGAACTACTCCTATTGATGGTACGTGGATGATATTAAAGAATTTTAGTGTCTCTAATGCCGCGTACACACGGTCGGACTTGCCAACGGGATAACCTACGTTGGCATTTACGGCAGAAAAATTGTTCTCTATCTAAGTCCATCAGAAATTCCGACAGAAAAAGTCAGATGGGGCATACACGCGGTCGGAATATCCAACCAAAAGCTCCCATCTGACTTGTTCTGTAGGAAATTCCAACGGTGTGTATGCAGCATAAGGCCTGATTCACACCTATGCATTTTAAGTTCTTTTTGCATTTAGCTGATTTGCTAAAAGTCCATTTAACATGGTTTCCTGAGGAACACGTTCTGTAGTGCAAATCTGCAAAAAGCATTAACAATGCATAGGTGCTAATCAGGCCTTAGGCCTAGTTCACAGCTATGTGTTTTTTTAGTGCATTTTCAGTTTTGCAGAAACGCACTACAGTACATTTAACATGGTTTCCTATAGTTCACGTCCACATCTGTGCATTTTATGGGAAGGGCCAGGGACTTTTTTCTGGTTTTTGGTTCCATATATGTCAAAGGATCAAAGACCTGTGTTGAAAAATGCAAAATACACCTGGAATATGCAAATTGTAACCTGCAGAGATGTGAACCAGGCCTAAAGATGAAGTGCACCATTTATGCTTTATGTGAATCTGTCACAAAGGGAACAGAATAATTAAATGTTATTTTTTCTTTTTTCATTTATGCTGTTATTGCTTGACACTCATAAATAGAAAACTGGAGGTTGTGGCAAAACTTTTGTTCTTGTTAGGATTTCCGAGGCCTCTCTGAACCTGGATTCTTTACTTAGTTATTTAAAACTGGTATAGTCAGAGCTGGTTATTATTACTAACAAAAGTTCATTATCATTTATTTTTTGGGGATTGTGATGAGCTTAAAGTGTAGCTATGGTCAAAATAGAAAGTAACATACAGTATATAGTCACGTAAAAAATGTAAGCACATTTTTATTAAAATAGTGCCTACTGATACAGTATATTGAAAAATGAGACATAAAATTGACTTGGAGTATTCATTCTCATAATCTTAATTAACCAAATTTCAGATTTGTCACAATAAAAAAATTAGCACATCCCTACATTTATCACCACTTCCAATCTATGAAAGTAGAATCTGGTGTTCCAGATAAGATGCCAATGATTGGAGCCTTTTTTTAGAGGTAATGGAGGTGGAACCAGTCTTATTTGACTCTCAGATATCTAAAAACAGGTTTTTGTTTTTGCTATTGATGTGTCTGGGGTGGGGTCATCATGCTGTAGAGCTCTCTAAGGCCCGAAAAAAGAAAGAAACAAATGCTTGAGTCTGGGAAAGGATTTAAAAAGATCATCTATTTATTTAAAATCTATTATTCCATAATCCATAATTTTTTCCAACGGATTTTGGCCGAAACGTATGTTGCATACACAACATACAAAGTTGCTGGAAAATCCAAGCGTTTGGAACAAGGTGACGTTTTTTTGTGTACGACTGGACTATGTAGAGGCTAGCAGCCAATAGCTTTGGTCTCATAATTTAATCGGAGCATGCGTGGCACTTTGTCCGCCAGAATTCTCTACAAACGATCAGAAAAAGTCCAATCTGATTTTGCTGTCGGAAAATTTTAGATTCAGCTCTCAAACTTTTTCCGTTGGTATTTCTGATGAAAAAGTCCGATAGCGCCCCACACACGATTTTCCTACAACATAATCCAATCGGACCTTACTCGTCAGAATTTCTGACCATGTGTACAGGGCATACGAGCTGACCATTTACTTATAAAATAGAATAGAATAGAATAGAAAGGAATAAAAAGAATAGAATAAAATTGAATAGGATAGAACAGAAAAAAATAGAAGGAATATAGCTGTCTTCCGAAATTCGAATTTCAAATTGATTAAGTTAATAAATAATGAATATACAAAGCAAATAGTTACATAGTTAGGTTGAAAAAAGACACAAGTCCATCTAGTAAGTTCAACCAAAAAAATAAATAAAAAATACAATCCCATATACACAATCCTTCACCCACAGTTGATCCAGTGGAAGGGGAATCTGAATATGCAGAACAAATTATGAAAACAAATCATTCTAATATAACAAATATTTTGAACTTAAATGATTAAAGTAGAACTATAGGCACAACTTTTTTTTTTCATTTTGAATTGAGCAAGGAAGAGTTGTAACCCCAGTGAATTTTTTTTTCCACCATCTACGTCCCATTGAGGAGATTTCCCTTCACTTCCTGTCCCATAGCCAAACAGAAAGTGGGAGGAAATCCCTGCAGGAATTTCCTTGGGGACCCCCAGCTCACCAGAACTAGTGTTCCCATTGGAAGATTTCCACTCTATTACTTTTCTAGGGACAACCCAAAATTTGGGCTTTTATTTAACTTTCACTAATAATGGTAAACAGAACAAATAAAAGAAGGCAAATCTTCTTAATGGGGGCACAGACAGCAATAAAAACCTCTCTATTCTATCTAAAACAAAAAACAAGTTTTGATTTAGTTATACTTTAACGTAACAAACTAACCCGAAACAAAACACATTTTTCCATTGTGTAATCTCTAATTGAAAGAATCATTCAACTCATTCTGATCTTTCCTTCTGTCAATATATTCCTTATGGTACATAAAAAAGCCTTATTGATGCCTCTCCCATTGTTAGTCTGAGTTCTATTATAGATGATTAAAAGAGGCAATGTATTTCTGTCAAGATCAACAGGTATTGTCTTTAAAAAGTAAAATAAATGCAGCCACCATATCCAAGGACTAGTAAGTTTCATATCTTGCATTTTGGTTATTAAGGGTTAGATACACTTTCAGAAGGATTTTACCACACTGTAGTGCAGTTCACAGTCATATACAATGAACCCAAAGTGGTCCCAATCCTTTTTTATGGTAGTTTGCTGAATTTTATTACAAAGGATTTCTTTTTTTTCATACTTATCATACTGCATATAAATAGTTTTCATTTCTTTCCCTTCTAAGGAATAAGGATGAAGAATAGCACAATGGTAAAGGAGTTTTTCCTCCTTGGTTTTAGTGGACATCGTAATTTAAAAATCGCCCTCTTCCTTCTTTTCTATTTTTTGTATTTATCTACAGTATGTGGAAATGCAGTCATTATTATGCTGGTGTGTTTATACAGAAATCTCCAATCCCCTATGTATGTTTTTATGTCCAACTTGGCCTTGTCAGATATCATTTTGACAACAAACGTGGTGCCCAACATGTTGGCTATCATTGCACATGGAAAACAAGTCATTTCATTAAATGCATGCATTGTCCAGTTCTACTTCTATGGATCGCTTGCTAGCATGGAATGTTTCCTCCTGATGGTGATATCCTACGATCGTTACCTGGCTGTCTGTAAACCATTGCATTACTCCCAAATTATGGACATTAAGCTCCAAAAATGTCTCATCACTACATCATGGCTTGCAAGTTTAAGTGTGCCGGTTTTACCGGCAGTTCTCATGCATCAACTGAACTTCTGTGGGCCAAATACCATTGACCACTTCTTCTGCGATCTTGCTCCAATTCTACAGCTTTCCTGTTCAGACACCTCTATCATACAGGCAGAAGCCCTCATTGCCTCACTCCATGTAGTTCTTCTCCCATTCCTGTTCATTATATCTTCTTATATCCGTATTCTCATCACCATCCTTCAGATCCCTTCAGCTCAAGGCCGGCAGAAGACCTTCTCCACCTGCAGTGCCCACCTGCTTGTGGTGTGCACTTACTTCCTAACCATAATCACAGTATACAGTGACCCTTCCCAAACCTACTCCTCTAACGTCAACAAAGCCCGCTCAGTCTTGTATATAGTCTTGACACCATTGTTAAATCCAATGATATATGCCCTGAGGAACAAGGAAATCAAAGATACATTTCAAAAAATGCTGTTTAATATATTACATAAATAATTTGTTTCTATTCATGTCTCATAGATGGTCAAGATAGGTCATAATAACAATTTGACCTGCAGAAGATTCACCCCCTTCACGACCAGACCATACTTTGCAATACGGCACTGCGTTACTTTAACTGCCAATTGCCTGGTCGTTCGATGCTGCACCCAAATATGTCTTTTTTTCCCGCAAATAGAGCTTTATTTTGTTGGTATTTTATCACCACTGCATTTTTTATTTTTTGCACTATAAACAAAATAGGCCGACAATTTTGAAAAAAAAACAACAATATCTTTTATTTTCTGCTATAAAACCCATCCAATTAAAAAAAATAGAAAAATCCAATGTTTTGATTCATTTAGGCCAATATGTATTCTGGTACATATTTTTGGTAAAAAAAAAATCCCAATAAGCGTATATTGATTGGTTTGCGCAAAAGTTATAGCGTCTACAAACTGTGGGAAATATTTATTTATTTTTACTAGTAATGGCAGTGATCAACGCCTTATAGCGGGACTGCAATATTGCGGCGGACAGTCAGAAACACTAACTGACACTTTTGACACTTTTTGAGAACCAGTGACGCTAATACAGCGATCAGTGCTAAACAATATGCACTGTCACTTTACTAATGACACTGGCTGGGAAGAGGATAACATCAGGGGCGATCAAAGGGTTAACTGTGTGCCTAGCCAGTGATTTTGGGTACTGTGGGGGAGGTGCTTTTACTAGGGCAAGGCATGGATCTATGTCCCTGCTTTGCCAGAACACAGAATCCATGCCTTCCCTACTAACATTACAGAAATCTGCCTTGTTTACAGTTGGCAGACCACCGTTCTCCCTCTGTACCAAAGGATAGGTGGGTAACAGAGGACATTGAGCCTGCGGAACCTGCCAATCAGCTTCGGCTGTGTATAATCACAGTGGGAGCCGGCCATCGGCGGCGCGTGTGCACGCCCCCTACCTGGAAGTGTCAGATCAGATATTAGGTATGTGATCTGGTACAGCACTGCTACTTTGCCACCGTATATGTAAGTTATACGGTCAGCAAGTGGTTAAGGATTTATTGTAGAGACTATACAGTGCTAAACTAAATTTATAGCTAAGGTCCTTAATTTATTCCCTTTAACAGGATAGTACCACCATCCCTATTACTTAGACAATTGTATATTCAAAAATTGTTTTTGAGAATTTCAAGGTATAAATACATGAATCTCATAAAATATTCCTCTCACCTTGAACTCCACGCTCCAGGGAGTATGAGGATGTTTTAAGTCATGATTAACCACTTGCCAACCAGCCGTCATCCTTATACATTTTTGTTATATCCATCATCTGTGATGGATATTAACAGTCTAAGCCCTTGTACACACGGTCGGAGAATCCGTCGGAATGTGTTCTATCGGACCGTGTTGTCGGATAATCCGACTGTGTGTGGTATGCATCGGACTGTTTCCGTCGGAATATCCATTGGACCCAATCTTCCAACTTGTTGGAAATATTTTCCGACAAACTGGTCTGATAGGACATACTCATGTGTAGAGAATTCCGATCGGACAAAGTGCCACACATGCTCAGATCAAATTCCTACATCAAAGCTATTGGCTACTAGCCTGAACGTAGTCTCATCGTTACGAAATAACGTCATCACGTTCTGAAAGATCGGATTTTTCTACAACTTTGTCCGACCGTGTGTATGCAACAGTTTCGGACAAGATCCAACGGACAAAATCCAACGGACAAAATTCGACGGAATCTCCGACCGTGTGTACAAGGGCTTACAATGTTTCAGTGTTTTTAAGGATAATTTTTTTATCTGTAAATTTGTGGAACAGAGGTGTCGTGCTTTAAAGATGCCAGTGATACCACAATCAGAATGTATAGAATTATTATTTTTTATATATAATTTTATTAGTACACATAAAAAGATGAAGATAACATTTTCTAAAACTTTTGTACAAAAGAATATTCCAACAGTTCAGAGCTTCAATAGTGTTGTAAATACATTTATTTGCAAGTGGTCTACGCATTTTACGGGATTCCCCGCTTCTGCAGGACTGTACCATGAATGCTTTATACATAACGCTCTTACTATAATTAGTAGATGTTTGTTGCCAAAAGTATTCATCAACAATATAGAGGAAAGAGATAGGGAACTGTCTCAAGGTTTCATCCACCGGCCCATGGGATAGAACACAGATCGAAAAGGGTCACAGACTTCTTTTAGGAATGGTATGCCAAACATATATGTTTGTTGTCAAAGGGTATGGACCACCTCAAGACTCGAAGGGGAAATGTGCCTGAAGGGTCACTATGATCAATAGCACATTTGATGTTGACTTTGACTAGCATTCACATATAACTTCCCAGTTTCCTTCAACCTGTCCTCTGGCGAGAGCTGCCTTTATGGATAGGTGTTTTCAAATAAATGGAAGTCAAGGTAAGCAATAAATCATTGATTATGAGATTTATGTTTCTGTACCTTCAGTAGTGTGGATTTATTTATAGTATATACTGTACATAAAATAACAAAAAATAAATATTCAGATAAAGCTTCCCAGTTTCCTTCAACCTGTCCTCTGGCGAGAGCTGCTTTTGAGGATAGGCATTTTTTTTAAGTTAAGGTAAGCAATAAATCATTGATTATGAGATTTATGTGTCTGTACCTTCAGTGGTGTGGATTTATATATATGTATATATATGTATATAACATAAAATACACAACATGACATTTAACCCCAGTCTGTTGGTCTCTGATGGAGACCCACATTCCACCATATATACCACAATGCACTGAGGGACCTTTTCCAGTCATGGCCCTCCATTGTGACAGTGGAGTCCAGAATATATGGTGGTGGTCACATGTGTGGAGGGGAGGGGGTTGTGGACATTTGCTTCCTCAGAAAGCTAGCACTTACTATAGGAGCTAAGAGTGTGTTATAAATACCCCCTGCGTATGCCCTATGTCTGTGGCAGTAAAAGGCTTGGAGCTGTATGCAGTGTTACAGAACAACACGATTTTCACTGAAGGCCTCATCGACAACAAATTTTTATTTTCATCAGCACCTCTGTACTTGATGGGGCTTGATTGAGCGGTCATTTTGTGTGTGGCCTTACTACTGCTTTATCCTGCAGGACCTGCTCCTCCCTACTACCCCCATACTTAGCCTCTCTGTCTCTCATTTTAGGCCTATGCACAACCTTTTTTCTTATAGCCGATTGCCTAAATTCTATTCAAACTGTGTTCAGAGGGGATGAATGTGTGCTGATTTTGGTGAACAGTATTTATTGCACAGCAATGTGGCCCATATGCTGCATAAAAAGATGCACTTTGTGCACCCCAAACTTTAAAAGAGACCTTACTAACACAAATAAAAACATAAATCCCTGTAAAATAGGAAAGAAAATATGTTTTTGATATTGATAGGATAAAAAAAAAAAAGAATGGACTGCTCTCCCTTAAACCATGGCACAAACAAAATAAAATAACTCAATAAAAAGGCCCCCATAAAAGATTCAAAGAAGCCCCAACAGCTAGCAAACAGTGACACTTGTTAAAGCAACAGTTGACCTCCCGCTCTCTAACTCCCTTGTCACCTCATCCCATGCTTGCCTTCAGGACTTCTCCAGAGCCTCTCCCATCCTCTGGAATGCTCTACCCCAATCCGTCTGACTTTCTCCTACGTTGTCCACTTTCAGACGATCCCTGAAAACCCATCTCTTCAGAGAAGTCTATCTGGCCCCCACCTAACAACTCTACATTTATTTTCTCCATCAGCTCATTCCCCACAGTTATTACCTCTTGATCTCTTGTAAGCTCTAAGGAGCAGGGCCCTCTGATTCCTCCTGAATAAAAGTGTATTGTATTTGTACTGTCTACCCTTAAGTTGTAAAGAGCTACGTAAACTGTTGGCGCTATATAAATCCTGTATAATAATAATAGTCCTTACAGGGGTTTATGTGAATAAATCCATGAAGGTGGGGGCTGAGGCCCCTTTTATAGTGACTGGGTGGCTTTTCTAATTTTATGCAATGACATACCTCCCTAGACCTAGTCTTGACACATCCACAGGCAGCTTAACGCTTCAATAAAACACAGAAGATAAATCCAATTTTATTTCAGCTAACTGAAGTACAAAGCATGGTTTTCCGATCTTTTGAAGAGTAAGAAGTTAATGACTTTCTTAAGTCCTGTCTAAGCCCTTAACTAAAAATGACTGAGGGAATATGGAAACATTGAGGGTCTAGGTAGGGCTAAACTAACTAGCACTAAACAGGAGGGGAGGACAGATAGAGATACTAGTTCACATACAGTATGTCACAAAAGTGAGTACACCCCTCACATTTTTGTAAATATTTTATTATATATTTTCATGTGACAACTGAAGAAATTACACTTTGCTACAATGTAAAGTAGTGAGTGTACAGCTTGTATAACAGTGTAAATTTGATGTCCCCTCAAAATAACTCAACACACAGCCATTAATGTTTAAACCTCTGTCAACAAACGTGAGTATACCTCTAAGTGAAAATGTCCAAATTGGGCCCAATTAGACATTTTCCCTCACCAGTGTCACGTGACTCATTAGTGTTACAAGTTCTCAAGTGTGAATGGGGAGCAGGTGTGTTAAATTTGGTGTTATTGCTCTCACTCTCTCATACTGGTCACTGGAAGTTCAGACGACACCTCATGGCAAAGAACTCTCTGAGTATCTGAAAAAAAGAATTGTTGCTCTAATAAAGATGGCCTAGACTATAAGAAGATTGCCAAGACCCTGAAACTGAGGTGCAGTATGGTGGCCAAGACCATACAGTGGTTTACCATGACAGGTTCCACAGAACAGGCCAAGAAGTTGAGTGTACATGCTCAGCGTCATATACAGAGGTTGTCTTTGGGAAATAGACTTATGGGTGCTGCCAGCATTTCTGAAGAGGTTGAAGGGGTGAGGGGTCAGCCTGTCAGTGCTCAGACCATACGCCACACACTGCATCAAATTGGTCTGCATGGCTGTCATCCCAGGAGTAAGCCTCTTCTAAAGATGATGCACAAGAAAGCCCACAAACAGCTTGCTGAAGACAAGCAGATTAAGAACATGGATTACTGGAACCATGTCCTGTGGTCTGATGAGACCAAGATAAACTTATTTGGTTCAGATGGTGTCAAGCGTGTGTGGCAGCAACCAGGTGAGGAGTACAAAGACAAGTGTGTCTTGCCTCAATCAAGCATGGTGGTGGGAGTGCCATGGTCTGGGGTTGCATGAATGCTGCCGACACTGGGGAGCTACAGTTCATTAAGGGAATCATGAATGCCAACATGTACTGTGACATACTGTGCCGCAGGACAGTATTCCAACATGATAACGACCCCAAACACACCTCCAAGATAACCACTGCTTTGCTAAAGAAGCTTAGAGTAAAGGTGATGGAATGGCCAACCATATCTCTAGACTTAAACCCAATTGAGCATCTGTGGGGCATCCTCAAATGGATGGTGGAGGACCGCAAGGTCTGTAACATCCACCAGCTCCGTGATATCATCAATGGAGGAGTTGAAGAGGACTCCAGTGGCAACCTGCGAAGCTCTGGTGAACTCCATGCCCAAGAGGGTTAAGGCAGTGCTCGAAAATAATGGTGGCCACACAAACTATTGACACTTTGGGCCCAATTTGGACATTTTCACGTAGGGGATATACTCACTTTTGTTACCAGAAGTTTTGACATTAATGGCTGTGTGTTGAGTTATTTTGAGGGGACAGCACATTTATACAAGCTGTACACTCACTACTTACATTGTAGCAAAATGTCATTTCTTCACTTTTCACTTTTGTGAGATACTGTACATAAGTAAATAAGTTACAGTGGCCCAAAACTACCAACAGGTGTCAGCATGCTAGAGAACAGTAGTAACTTGATGCAGTACAACAGGGGTGCTCAACCTTTTGAAGACCGTGGGCCACTTTAGACCAAACTATCACCACCTTTGTCTGGGCAAGGGCGGCGCCTAGGGTGGCCAAGCGCACATTGCAGCTGTCATTGGCGGAGGGAGGCCTCTCCTTAACCAATTTTAAGAAATATTACTGGGCGGCAGTGCTGGTTTCTGTGAGCTGGTGGTTCGCCCAGGACAAAAACAATCCAGCGGTTAATTTGTAAGCAGCAATTCTAGGTTCATATTCTGAGCTGAGCAATTTAGTCTACAGGGGTCCAAGATACAGCCCCCAGGTCACCACACCTATGAAAACAACGGTGCGGGTATGGCAAAAAGTATCTCAGTACTTCAACAACAATCAGCGTACTGCCTGCCCGCACACTCCTCTCTGGGGTAACCCCACAATGCCACACTTCCAATCTGTCCCTGACCCTCTTCTCCCATTTGTTGAATTGAAACGGAAATACAAGCTTGTTTTTCCACTACGGTATATGCAGCTTAGACATGCTGCAAGGGCACAATTCCCTAACGGAATTGAACTGGTCGTTCACTCGGTTGAATCCCTACTCATGATTGCTAATATACCTTACGTACCTTATCCTCCATCTACCTTAGACTCACATGTAAGGACTCCTCCAAACTGATCCCACTATTTACTAAATGGCAGATGGATATACAAGCCTTGACTGAGGAGGACTGGTCGGAAAGGTCTGCAACAATGTATCCCACTCATGATCTTAGCCAGGGATAGATTTGAGCAGCTGAAGTTTTTGCATAGAGTTTACTATACCCCGCATAGATTGTCCATCATTTACCCTGGAGTGGAGGACACATGCCCAAAATGCAGGCAGTCGGTGGGAACCTTTTCTCATGTGGTCTAGGCATGCCCAGTTCTTCAAACGTATTGGAGTGCAGTGGTAACTGATGTAAATGCAGCGGCTGGATTGCGCTTGGAGGTCGACCCACTGGTGTTCCTCTTGGGCATCACGGACAACCTAGCCACTAGTGAACACACAAAGCTGTTTGTTTTTTATGCAGCATATTATGCCAGGAGGGAAATTCTGTTCAGGTGGAAACTCCCAGATCCCCCCACGGTGATGGCATGGCGTGCCTCCATAAATGCGGTATTGCCTCTCTAAAAACGTACCTATATGGGTCGTAACTGCCCCCAGAAGTTTGACAAGATCTGGGCGAGACGGATGGAAGCTAGGCATCTCACAGTATAAGCGGAGGGGGGTCTCTCCCCCCATGAAATTAGCAAACCACTGACAGTCATATAGACTATACCCTTCCCTGCATGAGCCGTGGAGGTGTGGAGTGGCCCATTGGCCTGGTGCGTGACTACATTGGCCCCCCTGGCCCCCCTCCCTCCCTGGACTTGGCTGTGCTTGGCTACCCCTCCCCCTCACTCTATCTGAGCCATCTACCTGCTCCCCTGCCCCCCTCCCCCTCCTCATACCCATTCCTGCCCCCTCCTGCCTCCCCCCCACCCCCCTACTGTTTCTTTCTAGATGGATTATAGATGTGAATGATGGTTTCCCTGGGCACGGGCTAAACTGATCTGTAGATGGTATTTTAAAAGAGTTTGACTGGGAATTCGGTCTTGACTTGGTTTAACATGGATGACCTGCCAGCTAAGCTATTTCACTTTCTTAATATGCTCTGCTGTGATTATGCCAACACAATGTTTATTAAGTCGATTACACATTACATTTGATAATATAATGCATATAAAGCCCCATACACACTATCAGATTTTCTGCTGATTTTTTTCCTTCAGATTTACCAAAACCATGTAGTAGAAGGGCCTGCCTGATTGCATACAAATTGAAACTCCTAAGGTTTGACCTCATATTATATGGTTTTGGTAAATCTGAAGGAAAAAATCAGCAGAAAATCTGATAGTGTGTATGGGGCTTTATACGCATTTTATTATCAAGTGTAATGTGTAATCAACTTAATAAACATTCCTTATGTTAAACTGTACCTACCTCTGCCTGCTCTGGAACTAACCCTGGACTGTTTGACCATGTCTGCCTTTTGGACTGATCTTTTACCCTGCTACTGGAGTAGTGGGATTCATAACACAGGGGTCTCACATATGTGAGTGGCTTCAAAATTGTTTTTCTCGATGAAGAAAATTTTTTTTTTTTTTCTCATTCCCGGATTAGAGTCTGGAGACCAGAGGCGTCAAAGAGATTTGGATGGGAGAAGCCTCTACCTCATCCCCATTCTTTCCTGGCCTGCTACTTTTGGGCCATGTTCCTGCTTACTACCAGGACCAATATTTTGGCACTGGCAATATCGCTACCTGCACTGACCCTGGACTGTATATGGACAGTATCCCTGCCTGTACTGACTATGGACAGTGTTTCTGCCTGCAGTCTGGACAAGTCCAATTGCTGTCGCTGACCACGTCCCTGCCTGCTGCCTGGATCAGTGCTCTCCTCCTGTGGACAACTGCACTACTAACACCACAGGTAATCTTTTATTTACCCTTTGCTCAGCAGGATGTATTTTGGGGTGTAATTCTTGGTATGTACATGCTATGTGTTAGAAATATGAAGGCCCTTCGAAAATGTGATCGGTTGTCTGGAAATGATATGCGGAATTGTCCTGGTGCTCCAGCGCCTTCAAAAGTGTAATAGGAATGAGAAATGAAATGTGTAATTTATGCTCCTAGAAAGCCTGAAGGTGCTACTTCAATTTTGGGCCTCTATATGGGGCCAGGCTGTGTAAAAATCTCACACATGTGTATCGCCATACTCAGGAGGAGTTGCAAAATGTATTTTGGGGTGCCATTTTTGCTTTGTACATGCTGTGTGTTGGAAATATATTATAAATGGACAACTTTGTTTAAAAAAAAAAAAGCGTTTTAATTTTTTTTCAAAATTTTCCAAAAACTTCTGGAAAAAAAATTAACCAGTCAAAAGACTCATTATGCCTCATAGATTATACGTTGGGGTGTTTGCTTTCCAAAAAAATTGGGTTATTTTGTGGGTGTTTTCACTGTCCTGGAGCTCCAGCGCCTTTAAAAATGTAATAGGTGGTTGAGTAATTTATGCTCCTAGAAAACCTGAAGGTGCTACTTCAGTGTTGGGCCTCTGTATGTGGCCAGGCTGTGTTTTATGCTATTCTAATCTATTCTATTGTTTTTTTTTTTATTCTATTATATTCGTTTCTATTCTATTCAAATTTGAATTTCTTCTATTCAAAAATTTGAATTTTGGAAGAAGGTTATAGTCTATTTTATTCTTTTTTTTTTTCTATTATGTTATTTTATATTGTAGTCAAATTCAAATTTATTCTATTGGAAATTTGGATTTCAGAAGATGGTATTTTTTAGTCTATTCTATTATATTCCTTTATTTTCTATTCCATTTTATTCCCTTTTTTTAGTTTCTATTCTGTTATGTTTTACTCTATTATATTATATTATTTTATTTTCTATTCTATCCCTTTTTTTTCTATTACATTTTTTTCAATTTTTTTTTTTTCTATTCTGTTCTGTTATATTATATTCTTTTATTTTCTATTCTATCCTTTTCTATCCCCTGGTGTTTATGTCATTATATTCCTTTATTTTCTTTATTTTTTAAATCAAATGCAAAAACTATTCAAATTCAATTAAAAAACGATTTGTATTTGATTCAAAAGCAATTATTCAAATTTGAATTTCCTTTCGAATTGTTGTTTCATTATTTTGGATTGGTTTAAATGCATTACTATCGTAAGCCAAGTTTCTGAATAACAAAAAATGTGTCCAAATTTCAATTTGGAAGGAAATGAACCACACATATCCACCATGCTCTACAGAGTGGAGATCATCCAGTAATGGCTTTACAGTGTGCTAGAGCTCCTTGCTTCATGTGAGGGGCCAATACTTGCATAGATTTATTTTTAATTTTTTTAACAAATTTTTGTTTATTTTATAATTTTTTAGTTTATTTTACTTTTTTTTGAAGGAGAAGCAGTAAAGTTGTTTTTATGAGAGATCATTTTTTGCAGCGTTAATTACATTGAGAAGGAAATAGGCACCTGATATAAATGCTTTTCACATCCACAGTATTCCTTAGGAAAGATAAGTGGCCCTATTGAAACACATTGGAAGTGACTGTGGAAATGAGTGGTGACTTGTCATTGCCATTGGGTGGGGCATTGACATTGTATTGTATTCAGACTTCAAGTCAGTATCACTGCCTCCTTTTAAGCCCTGGTTCACATCTATGCAGGTTGCAGTTTGCATATTCCAGGTGCATTTTGCTTTTTTCAATACACAATTTTGATCTTTTGAAGTCTATGGAACCAAAAACAAGAAAAAAGTCCCCGGCCCTTTGCGTTAAAACACACATGTGAACCTGACCCATAGGAAACCATGTTAAATGGACTGTAGTGTGTCTCTGCAAAACTGAAAATGCACTAAAAATGCATAGGCGTGAACCAGGCATAAAGGTCTATCTCCCACTGAATTCTAATATGCACTTTTAGATATTGGATTTCCATTAGGCTTGTGCAATTCATTTCGTAACGAATCTAAATCCGGCCAAATTTTGCATCTTTCGGACATGCGGATGCATCCGAATGTCCGAATAAAAAAATAATGAATTACAACGAATACGAAAGAAATATAATGAATGAATTTGAAGGAATTCAACATGATTCTGTAATTCTTTAAAGATCTAATGAAACAAAAGGTCAGCTCAAAGTAAATCTTACAGTCCAATCAGCTAATTAATTTTGTGCCGGAGGGTGGATTACTGGCAAAGTGCATTCCTGAGAACTGAGTTAGAAGGGTGTTGTATTGTATTCGAGTCGAGGAGAAGAGACGTTGTCATTGTGTGTGTTAAAAGATTCAATAAACAAACGACTTTCCAAACTACGAATCATTATCCCGAATGTCTATACATACATAAATAGCGAACTTCAACAAATACGAACGAATGAATTCGACACTCTACGAATAATAACGAATTAACCCGAAAACGTATTAACGTAACATAACGAATATAACAGAACAAAATGAAGTATTTTACGAATGACAACGAACCGAAACGAAACAAAATTTTCCATTGTGCACAAGTCTAATTTCCATGAACTCTAACCCCTGCTAAACTTAAGGAACCCAGATGATCCATCATAGAGAGGAATCCATTCAATTACATTTTTGACCCAAACAGATTCATCTGTGATTGAATAAGTAGAGATATTCTAATTTGTATCCTTGTTATTACAGAACTTTCAGATTAGGTTATTTATACTTGAGACAAGGGTTAACTGCTATATTGTATTTATTTCTTTTTTATGCAAGATTAGTGGAAAATTGGTATCATTAACTTATGCGGCTGCTGGATATTTAATTTGTGTCCTGGAAATTGGGCGCCGCTCCCTAATATACATACAGGGCGCCGGACGCATGGATTTCAATAGAGGTATTTTTTTTTGAAGCACATGATTAGAGCCTGAGGCTCTAATTGGCTTCAAAAAAGGATGGGCTCGGGGGAACAGAGCACTGCACCCTGAGCCCATCCATTTGTGTGACAATAGCGAATTAATATTTGCTGTTGTCTTCCTGATTCCCCTCCCGACCAATTAGGAAGCGAGTCCTGAGACCTGATTCTCAGGAGGAGCCACTTCCTATTCGTCCGGGAGGAGAAGCAATGGCCCTGGCTCTTCCATGGCACAAGGAGCAGCTTCGACATTGGCCTCCTAAGGTAAGGCCAATTATCGCCACCGCTTGTCTCCCACGAGGGGTGGACTGATCACCACCATCCGTCTCCCATGGGGGGGGTGTTAACACTCATCACCACCATCCCTCTTTCACGGGGTGGGGGTGCAGATTTGTTTGCTCCCCCCCAAAATATTAAGCACCAGCAGGCACTGCCCTTAGGTGCAACAAAGAAAATAGAAGCCATGCTGAGAGGAGGAGACCACAGGCTGACAGAGAGATGAGCCCATCACTGTGCTGTTCCTCCTTTCACTGTCCAGTCATGAGGGGGCAGGTAAAGGTGAATAATGATTATTCAGATACATTTAGATGGGTGAGGGGATGCCCTTTGTCGCCCCTTCTCTTTGCCCCTCGCAATCAAACCATTGGTAGCTGCCCTTAGGTCCTCCCCTGAGATAACAGGCTTTAGAAGAGGGGAGGTGGAAGAAAAAGTCACATTATATGCAGACGATCTCCTGATGTTCCTTCGTAATACCCAGGGTTCCCTTTGGAAAGCCATGGATATTATCAAAACGTTTGACCATATTTCTGGACTTAATATAAATTGGGAAAAATGCACACTCCTGCCAGTAGATCCCCTTGAAAACTCCCTTCCCGAGGAGGTAGTTCAGATTAAAATAGTGAATACATTTAAATATCTAGGTTTATATATCTCTAGAGATCCCAAGCAATATATAGTAGACAACATTGCCCCACTCTTGGCTAAGTTCAAGGGTAAAATAAAGATATGGAAATTACTCCCAATATTTGTGGCGGGTCATTGCAATTTAATTAAAATGTTATGGATGCCGCAGCTCTTGTACTACACAATTCCCCTGTATGGTTGTATAAAAAGTGGTTCCAAAAGATAGGCACCTTGTTTAGAGAGTTGATCTGGAAGGGTGGTTTGGCAAGACTTCGCTTAAGTATCTTACAACTACAGAAACAGGAAGGGGGAGTTGCATTACCACATACATCCCTTTAGTTATTTTTTGGCGTCACAGCTCCAGCATATGGGGGGGTGTAATACGGAGGAGGGAAAAGCGCGGAGGAAGATGTAAAAAACCCAAAGACCATTCATAAAAATATTTTTGTGAATGGTCTTTGGGTTTTTTACTAATGAAATTATGGTTAAATATGGTATTTGAAATTTAAAATATATGAAATATTTTCAATTAACCTTATCGTAGGAGGTAAAGAATTTTTGTTTGGTGCCTAAAGTAACCTCTTTTTGCAGTTTGTGCTAATCGAACTGCGTCTTTCTTGTTGGCAGAAGAGGAGCCCGGCTCTCCCGTGCCCTTTGCTGCTTATCGGAGCCGTAGGTAGCGGCAGAGGCGATCGGGTCCTTCTCGTTGCTGGGTAAGGATGAGCCAAACAGGTTTCTGTTACATCAGAGGGAGGCGGGGTCACCCACACATCACTGGGGATGCCTGGGTTTCCCCTTGCATCAGAGGGGGGCGGGGTCAGGTGATGGGTGGCCCCGTCCTCCTCAGCTAAAACCTGTCAGGCTGCCAGGATTCCGGTGGAGACGGCTGAGCTGGATCATCGGGAGAGATCACCCATCACTGGACCCCGGAGAAGAGATCAGACATCGCTGGATAGCAAGAGTGGATTACCACCACTGGAATCTTTTTTTAATTTTTTTTTATTTTTAACCACTTCAGCCCCGGACCAATTGACAGCCTAAGGACCAGAGGTCTTTTTACAATTTCGCACTGCACTGTTTTAACTGGTAATTGCGCAGTCATGCAATGTTGTATCCAAACAAAATTTGCGTCCTTTTCTTCCCACAAATAGAGCTTTCTTTTGATGGTATTTGATTGCCTCTGCGATTTTTACTTTTTGCGATATAAATGGAAAATGACCGAAAATTTTGAGAAAAAAAGATATTTTCTACTTTTTGTTATAAGAAAAATCGAATAAACTCAATTTTAGTCATACATTTAGGGCAAAATTTATTCAGCCACATGTCTTTAGTAAAAAAAATGTCAATAAGCGTATATTTATTGGTTTGCGCAAAAGTTATAGCGTCTACAAACTAGAGTACATTTTCTGGAATTTACACAGCTTTTAATTTATGACTGCCTATCTCATTTCTTGAGGTGCTAAAATGGCAGGGCAGTACAAACCCCCCCCCCCCAAATGACCCCATTTTGCAAAGTAGACACCACAAGGAAATTGCTGAGGGGCATGTTGAGCCCATTGAATTTTTTTTTTTGTCCCAAGTGATTGAATAATGACACAAAAAAAAGTTTACAAAAAGTTGTCACTAAATGATATATTGCTCACACATGCCATAGTTATATGTGGAATTGCACCCCAAAATATATTCTGCTGCTTCTCTGGGATACCACATATGTGGGACTTTTTGGGAGTCTAGTTGCGTACGGCACCCCGAAAACCAATCACTGCCTTCAGGATTTCTAAGGGTGCAAATTTTTGATTTCACTCCTCACTACCTATCACGGTTTCGAAGGCCATAAAATGCCAAAATAGCACAACCCCCCCCCCCCAAATGACCCCATTTTGGAAAGTAGACACCACAAGCTATTTACTGAGAGGCATGTTGAGTCCATGAAATATTTTATATTTTGCCACAAGTTGCGGGAATATTACAAACTTTTTTTTTTGCACAAAGTTGTCACTAAATGATATATTGCTCACACCTGCTATGGGCATAAGTGAAATTACACCCCAAAATAAATTCTGCTGCTTCTCCCGAGTACGGGGATACCACATGTGGGGGACTTTTTGGGAGTCTAGCCACGTACAGGACCCCGAAAACCAAGCACTGCCTTCCGGATTTAAATATAAAACTCTACAAAAAAAACTGTTAGCGATCGCAGGGATCAGGCCTGACTCTTCAAACGCTGCAGTTATGTGTTTAGTGTTTTGTAAGTGACAGTGATCGATCGATACTGCACTTGGGTGGGCTGGGCGGAGGGGCAAAAGCAGGTGCCAGCAGGTATCTGGGCTGATCCCGCTAACAATGGGGTTTTTTGGAACCCTAAACTGCTGGGGACGCTAGTATAGATATGATCAGATCAGATATTGATCTGTTCAGATTCTATACAACTACAGGAGGTGTATGCTTTGCGCGTGGGTGTTAGCGGTACTGGCACTAACCTAGCGCTGTCTGGGGTGACGCAGACCCTGACCCTAAAACCTAATTGATATCACCCGCCGGGTGATCACGGGGTTAAACCTTTATTGGGTAATAAATGGTGGGTGCCCTGATGCTATAAAAAGCAAACTAACCAGAGTCACCCGTAACACTTATACGGTGATCACTGGTGAAAGGGTTAACTAGGGGCAATCAGGGGGTTAAAATCATTATTAGGTAGTGAATGGGGGTCCCTGGTGCTATATAAAAACCTGACGGGGAACCTAAATAACTAACTGGCTAACCAGCGTCACCAGTGGCACTTATACGGTGATCGCTGGTGAAAGGGTTAACTAGGGGCAATCGGGGAGTTAAAACCATTATTGGGTAGTATATGGGGGTACTAGCACTAGTGACACTAATGCAGCGATCAGAAAAATTATCGCTTAGTGACACTGGCAAAAGGGGGTGAAAGGGTGAACTAGGGGCAATCAGGAGGTTAAAACCATTATTGGGTAGTATATCGGGGTACCTAGCGCTATAAAAACCTGGCGGGGAACCTAAAAAAATAACTAGCTACTTAGCGGCACCAGTGACACTAATGCAGCGATCAGAAAAACGATCGCTTAGTGACACTGGCAAAAGGGGGTGAAAGGGTTAACTAGGGGCAATCAGTGGGTTAAAACCATTATTGGGTAGTATATCGGGGTACCTAGTGCTATAAAAACCTGGCGGTGAACCTAAAAAAATAACTAGCTACTTAGCGGCACCAGTGACACTAATGCAGCGATCAGAAAAACGATTGCTTAGTGATACTGGCAAAAGGGGGTGAAAGGGTTAACTAGGGGCAATCAGGGGGTTAAAACCATTATTGGGTAGTATATCGGGGTACCTAGCGCTATAAAAACCTGGCGGTGAACCTAAAAAAATAACTAGTTACCTAGCGACACCAGTGACACTAATGCAGCGGTCAGAAAAACGATCGCTTAGTGACACTGGCAAAAGGGGGTGAAAGGGTTAACTCTAGGGACAATCAGGGGGTTAAACCTTTATTGGGGGTGGTAGGGGGCTACCCTGGACCTAACACTAACTGCCCTGACAGTTTTTACTTTTACAACTGACACTGAATGCAGTGATCAGAAAATAAATGATCACTGCAATCAGTGACACTGGGACTGGGAGGGGGGGGGGGGGGCGGTGATCGGGGGAGTTGTGTGCCTATGTGTGCCTACATGTTAGTGTAGTGTTGGTGCACACTTACTTTCACTCTTCTCCTCGTAGTCCAGTCAAAAAGACCGCCCCTTTGGAGAATGACATCACTTCCTCCCTGCCTGTGTTTACTATACACAGAGGGAGGAAGCTTTTCATTCGCCAGGAGCGATCGAGAGGGGATGGCCAGAAACCAACGGCCATCCCCTCATCCCGGATCGCTCCTGAAGTGAAACGGACTGCCGCATCCAGCAGGAGGGGGTCCGATCGGACCCCCCACCCGCTGGAATGCAAGCACGTACATGTACGTGCTTGTGCCTGTACATGCCATTGTGATGACGTACATTGGCATGCGGCAGTCCTTAAGTGGTTAATAAAGGACTTTTCCCAACGGTGTATGTGTGTTTTTTAACAATTTTTTACACTTTCTTTGTGAAATGATAGGGGTACTTTTGTACCCCCTTACCATTTCAAACAGGGGGGCAGGATCTAGGGGTCCCCTTGTTAAAGGGGGCTTCCAGATTCTGATAAGCCCCCCCGCCCGCAGACCCCCACAACCACCGGCCAGGGTTGTGGGGATGAGGCCCTTGTCCCCATCAACATGGGGGCATGGTGCTTTGAGGGGTCACAGACCCCCAAAGCATCCTCCTAATGTTGAGGGCATGTGGTCTGGTATGGTTCAGGAGGGGGGCCCCCTCTTTTCCTGTGGCCTGCCAGGTTGCGTGCTCGGATAAAGGGTCTGGTATGGATATTTGGGGGGAACCCCATGTCATTTTTTTTAAATTAGACACGGGGTTCCCCTTAATATCCATACCAGACCTGAAGGGCCTGGTAATTGAATTTTGGGGGAACCCCGCGCTTTTTTTTTTTATCAATGACTTTCAATGACTGTTCTCTGTATTACGGGGAGCCAATAATTCATTATAGCCACGGGTGCTTTTAAATGACTTTTTTTCTTCAGAAATGACACTTTGTGCAGGGACAGTTCTAAGCACGGGAAACATGCACCCCTTTAAAGGCATGCTATAAACACCCCCCAGGTATGAAATTGAAAGGAATATTACACTTTTATTGTTTCACCTTAAACATTATTAAAATCACTGCTCCTGAAAAAACTGCAGTTTTTAAAAAAAAAATTGCATTGACCCAGGTCCCCAAACACTTTTATGACAATAACTTGCATAGAAGCCTTTAAAGTTAGGACTTTAGATTTCTCCAATAGACTTTTACAGGGTGTCTCGTGTCTTTTCGAATTTGCGCTTAAAAAAACCCAAATTGTTCGCTGTCGAACATGAGTTTGACAATAGTCCCTATTGCTGGGTATGGAGCCAAGTGAGGGGAAGACATCAAAACATCACTTCTGCAAATAGCTCTTAAAAGGACATTTTTTTTTTTTCAAATTAAAAAATATTTTATTTATTTATTTATTTATTATTGCATTTTAGTGTAAATATGAGATCTGGGGTCAAAAAGACCCCAGATCTCATATTTAAGAGGACCTGTCATGCTTTTTTCTATTACAAGGGATGTTTACATTTACTGTTGTCTAATTTTTTAACTCAAAAAAGTGTATTTTTTCCAATAAAAGTATTACAATGATCGCCATGTTTTTCTCTAGGGTGTCTGAAAACAATATATATAATGTTTATATTTACATTTATAGGGATCCTTCTGTGGAGAGTGTGGATCCGCAATATCCTCTTTGAGGTCTGTTTGGTCTGTTTTGTCCGGTGTGTCAGGGGGAGAGAGCAGCTGTGCAGCTGGGACTGGAGCTGTTTGTGTGTCAGCACCATTTTGGACTCCCTCCATGCTCTTTCTGGGGAAGAAGTCCAAGTGGAGCTTAACAGGGAAGCTTTTCCTCTGAGGGATCCCCCTCTAGGTTACCCGAGATGGCGGTGGGTGTCTGGGAGGATGTCATCGCTTGGGGTTGCTGTGAGAGGCCGTGGATCAGGGGAGCTTCCTGATCAGGCTGCCATGCGACTTGGTGGCTTGGACACACACCCTTGCCAATGGAGATTTTGAAGTGCCAAAGTTTGTCTCCATTCCACGAGCGGGTGCAATTTTGAAGTGTGACATGTTGGGTATAAATTTACTCGGCATAACATTATCCTTCACAATATAGGAAAAAATTGGGCTAACTTTAGTAGTGTCTTATTTTTTAACTCAAAAAAGTGTATTTTTTTCCAATAAAAGTATTGCAATGATCACCATGTTTTTTCTCTAGGGTGTCTGAAAACAATATATTTAATGTTTGGGGTTCTAATTAATTTTCTAGCAAAAAAACTAATTTTAACTTGTAAACAAGTGTCAAAAAGAGGCTTGGTTCTTAAGTGGTTAATATGATGCTACTTCCCAGTTCCTAGATGTGCTCGCTGCCTTTTCTTGTAGTTTTTTTTTATTTTTACCTGAATCCAGCCAGTAACACACCTCCCATCTAAGCCCCATAAACGTCTAAAGCTGCGTACACACGGTCGGACTGTCTGGCCAACTTAGTCCGTCAGACAATCCGACGGACAGTCCGTCATACTTTCGAATGAACGGACTTGCCCACACACGGCACTTTTTGAGCGGACTAATACAGCGTACTAAGTCCGCCGTACTATCCGCCCTACTTTTGAAATGAACGGACTCGCCCACACACGCGGAGGAAAGTCCGCTCATTTCGAGCGCGTCTCCAGGTAGGCGGGGCCCGCGAGGGAGACGTCGCTGGCCCCGCCGCCTGGTATGGACTTAAAAGGGAACCCCAACGCCGAAAAAAATCGGCGTGGGGGCCCCCCCAAAGTCCACAACAGACCCTTGTCCGAGCACGCTACCCGGCGGCGGCGGCGACAGAAGACCAGGCCACCGCCTGTAAAAGAGCTAGAAGAAGGTGCGGTGGCCCGGCAGAAAAACCGAAGAGGGGGACAAGACCCCGAAGTCGGGAGAAGAGGCCGGCGGCGAGGAAGAAAGCCGGACTCCTCCGCTAGCAAAAGAGCTATAAGAAGATAGCGGAGGAGTCCGGCGAGAAGACCCCCGAAGACGGAAGACCCCCGGAGCTGTGCAATAAAGTATTTTATTTCGTGTGTTGTGCTTTTTTTTGTACTTTTATTTTACAGGTGAATGGGTAGGGGTACATTGTACCCCATACTCATTCACATAGGGTGGGGGGCCGGTATCCGGGGGCCCCCTTATTAAAGGGGGCTCCCGGATTCCGATAAGCCCCCTGCCCGCAGACCCCGACAACCAACGGCCAGGGTTGTCGGGAAGAGGCCCTTGTCCTCATCAACATGGGGACAAGGTGCTTTGGGGTGGGGGGGCCGCGCGGCCCCCCCTTCCCCAAGGCACCCCCCCCATGTTGAGGGCACGCGGCCTGGTACGGCTCAGGAGGGGGGGCGCTCACTCGCCCCCCTTTCCTGGCCGGCCGGGTAGCGTGCTCGGACAAGGGTCTGTTGTGGACTTGGGGGGGACCCCCACGCCGATTTTTTTCGGCGTTGGGGTTCCCCTTTAAGTCCATACCAGGCGGCGGGGCCAGCGACGTCTCCTTCGCGGGCCCCGCCTACCTGGAGACCCGCTCGAAATGAGCAGACTTTTCTCCGGGCGGGAAAAGTCTGCTCATTTCAAAAGTACGGCGGACTGGCATACACACGGGCGGATTGTCCGCCGAAATGCGAGTCCAGCGGACAGTATTTCGAACATTCCGAAATACTTAGTCCGCCAGACTGCACGCTGAAAAAGTCCGCTGAAGCCCACACACGAGTGGACTGTCCGCTGAAATGTGTTTCGGCGGACTAAGTAGGCCAGACAGTCCGCCCGTGTGTACGCGGCTTAAGTCTAAGCTTTAAGCCCCATACACACTATCAGATTTTCTGCTGATTTTATCCTTCAGATTTACCAAAACCATGTAGTAGAAGGGCCTGCCTGATTGTATACAAATTGAAACCAATAAGGTTTGACCTCATATTATATGGTTTTGGTAAATCTGAAGGAAAAAATCAGCAGAAAATCTGATAGTGTGTATGGGGCTTTAGGGTGGTTACATTCACCCCTCCACCATCTATGGAGCCACCCTTGAACAGAGCCGCCATTGGCCAGCAGAATTGTGGAGGGTAATGTTAGATGTACTAGTAGATTTACAGTATCTCACTAAAGTGTGTACACCCCTCAACTTTTTGTAAATATTTTATTATATCTTTTTATGTGACAATGACACTGAAGAAATGACACTTTGCTACAATGTAAAGTAGTGAGTGTACAGCTTGTATAACAGTGTAAATGTGCTGTCCCCTTAAAATAAATCAACACACAGCCATTAATGTCTGAACCGCTGGCAAAGTGAGTACACCCCTAAGTGAAAATGTTGAAATTGGGCCCAATTAGCCATTTTCCCTCCCCGGTGTTATGTGACTCATTAGTGTTACAAGGTCTCAGGTATGAATGGGGAGCAGGTGTGTTAAATTTTGTGTTATCGCTCTCACACTCTTATACTGGTCATTGGAAGTTCAACATGGCACCTCATGACATCAACGCAAAGAACTCTGATGATCTGAAAAAAACAATTGTTACTCTACATAAAGATGGCCTAGACCAGTGATGGCGAACCTTGGCACTCCTGATGTTTTGAAACTACATTTCCCATGATGCTCCACTACACTGCAGAGTGCATGAGCATCATGGGAAATGTAGTTCCAAAACATCTGGGGTGCCAAGGTTCGCCATCACTGGCCTAGACTATAAGAATATTGCCAAGACCCTGAAACTGAGCTGCAGCATGGTGGCCATATAGTGGTTTACCAAGACAGGTTCCATTCAGAACAGGCCTCGCCATGGTCGACCAAAGAAGTTGAGTGCACGTGCTCAGCTTCATATCCAGAGGTTGTTTTTGGGAAATATATGTATGAGTGCTGCCAGCATTGCTGCAGAGGCTGAAGGGGTTGGGTTTCAGCCTGTTAAGCCCCATACATACGATCAGATTTTCTGCTGATTTTTGTTTTCAGATTTACCAAAACCATATAGTGCAAGGGCCTGTGATTGCATACAAATTTAAACTCCTAAGGTTTTACCTCATATTATATGGTTTTGGTAAATCTGAAGGAAAAAAATCAGCAGAAAATCTGATAATGTGTATGGGGCTTTAGTGCTCAGACCATACGTCACACACTGCATCAAATTGGTCTGCATGACTGTCATCCCAGAAGGAAGCCTCTTCTAAAGATGATGCACAAGAAAGCCTGCAAACAGTTTTATGAAGACAAGCAGACTATGGACATGGATTACTAGAACCATGTCCTGTGGGCAATAAACGTAGCTACCCTCTAACAAGTAATTGGGTAACGGTAGACATAAAATAAAGACATTTTGTGAACTGGAGGAGTTTAAAAACAATAGAAAGGAAAAAAAATCAGTACAACTTTCCATACATTTACCTTGTTTTGTTTCCCCAAAGCTGCTAATACGAAAACAAAAACAAAAAAACTTCTCTGCCTCGGCAGCATTGGAATTATGAGCAGTGTTGTCAGCCAATCCTGAGTTCTCCCCTACTACTCTTCTACAGAACACCACCCACTGATGTTATGGAGATTAAAATATGTATTTCCTTAAAATGCATTCATAACATATCGTTAAAACAGATTGCATAAAAAGTGTGAACCATATACATCAAGTATTACTTTATTGAGAGTACCAAGGAAAATTCTATATGTACAACATGCCTTTTATGGTAGGCCATCTTCTAATCTTTTTTTTTTTATATGTGTGTGCTTTGGAGGGTGAGGAGAGAGATAAAAAAATATTAAGAAAATAAAAAAAATAGTAATTGGATATTAGATGAGCGGGCTTGGAAGGCTTTGGAGGGTGGGGATAGGAAGAAATGTAAAAAATAAAGAAATAAACAAGAAAACAACGAAAAAAAGAAAAATATCAGTAGTGATATTAGAAGAGTGTTGAAAAGAGATTTGATTATTAATTATAATTTCAGAATCAAATGTTTCTTAACTTTTTTCTGAAGAGCTTGATTAAGCTCAGCATTCCTCAGGCTGTAGATGATAGGATTCATCAATGGGGTCACCACAGTGTACAACAAAGACCTGTACTTGTCTAGATCTGACCCCCTTTCATTGGATGGAATTATGTAGATAGCGATAAAAGTCCCATAGTATACACAAACGGTGGTAAGGTGGGAACTGCATGTTGAGAAGGTTTTTTTCCTTCCAGTGAAGGACCTAATCTTCAAAATGGTGATAAAAATATAGATGTAAGACACAAGGATAATTGTTAAAGGAACCAATAATGTAAATAGTGCATACGAAAAGTCCATCCACAACACAACGGATGTGTCTGAAGTAGATAGTTCCACTAACGGGCTGTAGTCACAGAAAAATTGGTCAAGGCCACTGCCTCCACAGAATTCAAATTGACCTATCAAAATAATTTCACTTGTTGTAAGGCAGAACGTTATTGCCCAAGAACCAAAAGCAAACTGGAAGCAAAGGCTTGACTTCATGATTAAAACATAGTTCAAGGGGTTAGAAAGAGCTACATATCGATCATAAGACATGACTGCCAGAAGGAAACACTGAACAAACCCGCAAATTCCATAAAAGTACAACTGAGTGATACAGCCATCAAGAGATATGGTTCCTTTTGGCTTTAGTACAAGCTCTAACATCATTGGCACGACTGACGTGGTTAGGAGAACATCAGCAATGGCTAGATTTTTGAGAAAGAAGTACATTGGGGTTTTAAGGTTATCACTGGTTGACACCAAAAAGACAATGGAAAGGTTCCCACCTGCTATTGCTATGTAAAGAAAAAGGAGGGCAAAGAAGAGTAGAGGTTTGAAGTTTTGTAGACTTTGGAATCCAAGAAGATGGATCTCTGTAACTTTTGTCTCATTGTGTCCACACATATCAAATACCAAGAAGCTTACCTAATAATCAAAATAGAGATCAATGCAATTACACAAACTGTTTAGAAAAGGTCTCTTGAAACACAAATACATTTAACCAAAATCAACAGATCAGTGAAAAAGTATTGCAGTAAAATAAATCAGTGAACTGATAATTCATCATCAAATTCCTCTTTTTTTGTAAAGCTCCCCCTTTCTCATATACTGTGTATGAATATGATTTAGCATCAGTCTTTTGCAGTCACTTTATAGAAGAGCTCAGACTGGGGGAAGGTGGAGCATCACAGCTGTGCTGCCAAGTTCCATTCTTCAGTTCCTGCACCCTGGCACGTATGTCCTTCCATTACCCTTCCTGTCTCGCCTTTCAGGGGTGCTTGCATGAGAATTGTGCAAGAGGCCACACTTGTCCTCTTCATACAGACACATGACAAATAATGTATTCATAAATCATTTGTAAGGCTGTAACACATTTTTACAACTAACTTTATTATCCAAAAATAGTTCATTGTTGCTGTAGAAAATGTCATCCAGAATCTCAGATGATGTGAGCAATCAGAGTTTTGTGGAACTATCAAAAAGATGTGAATATACAGGCATATCCCACTTTTAAGTACACAATGGGGTTTATTTACTAAAGCTGGAAATTGCAAAATCAGGCTCACTTCTTCATAGAAACCAATGAGCTTCCAGGTTTTATTACCAAAGCTTAATAGAACAAGCTGGGGTTAGAAGCTCATTGGTTTCTATGCAGAAGTGAGCCTGATTTTGCAATTTCCAGCTTTAGTAAATAAACCCCATTGTGTACTTAAAAGTGGGACATGCCTGTATGTAAGAAAATATATATATATATATATATATATATATATATATATATATATATATATATATATACATACACACATACATACACACACACACATACATACATACATACATACATATATATATATATATATATATATATATATATATATATATATATATACAGTGGTGTGAAAAAGTGTTTGCCCCCTTCCTCATTTCCTGTTCCTTTGCATGTTTGTCACACTTAAGTGTTTCGGAACATCAAACCAATTTAAACAATAGTCAAGGACAACAAAAGTAAACACAAAATGCAATTTGTAAATGAAGGTGTTTATTATTAAAGGTGAAAAAAATCCAAACCATCATGGCCCTGTGTGAAAAAGTGATTGCCCCCTAAACCTAATAACTGGTTGGGCCACCCTTAGCAGCAACAACTGCAACCAAGCGTTTGCGATAACGTGCAATGAGGCTTTTACAGCGTCCTGGAGGAATTTTGGCCCACTCATCTTTGCAGAATTGTCCTAATTCAGTTACATTAGAGGGTTTTTGAGCATGAACGGACTTTTTAAGGTCATACCACAACATCTCAATAGGATTCAGGTCAGGACTTTGGCTAGGCCACTCCAAAGTCTTCATTTTGTTTTTCTTCAGCCATTCGGTGGTGGACTTGCTGGTGTGTTTAGGATCATTGTCCTGCTGCAGAACCCAAGTTCGTTTCAGCTTGAGTACATGAACAGATGGTCGGACATTCTCCTTCAGGATCTCTTGGTAGACAGCAGAATTCATAGTTCCTTTTATCACGGCAAGTCTTCCAGGTCCTGAAGCAGCAAAACAGCCCCAGACCATCACACTACCACCACCATATTTTACTGTTGGTATAATGTTCTTTTTCTGAAATGCAGTGTTCCTTCTACGCCAGATATACTTGGACACACACCTTCCAAAGAGTTCCACTTTTGTCTCATCGGTCCACAGAATGTTGTCCCAAAAGTCTTGGGGATCATCAAGATGTGTTGTGGAGAAATTGAGACGAGCTTTGATGTTCTTTTTGCTCAGCAGTGGTTTTCTCCTTGGAACTCTGCCATGCAGGCCATTTTTGCCCAGTCTTTTCCTGATGGTGGAGGCATGAACGCTGACCTTAACTGAGGCAAGTGAGGCCTGCAGTTCCTTGGACGTTGTTGTGGGGTCTTTTGTGACCTCTTGGATGAGTCGTCGCTGCGCTCTTGGGGTAATTTTGGGCGGCCGGCCACTCCTGGGAAGGTTCACCACTGTTCCATGTCTTCGCCATTTGTGGATAATGGCTCTCACTGTGGTTCGCTGGATTCCCAAAGCTTTGGAAATGGCTTTATAACCCTTTCCAGACTGATAGATCTCAATTACTTTCTTTCTCAATTGTTCCTGAATTTCTTTGGGTCTCGGCATGATGTGTAGCTTTTAAGGATCTTCTGGTGGACCTTACTGTGTCAAGCAGCTCCTATTTAAGTGATGCCTTGATTGTGAACAGGTGTGGCAATAATCAGGCCTGGGTGTGGCTAGAGAAATTGAACTCAGGTGTGGACAACCACAGTTATAGTATGTTTTAACAAGGGAGGCAAACACTTTTTCACACAGGGCCATGATGGTTTGGATTTTTTTTCACCTTTAATAATAAACACCTTCATTTACAAATTGCATTTTGTGTTTGCTTGTGTTGTCCTTGACTATTGTTTAAATTGGTTTGATGTTCCGAAACACTTAAGTGTGACAAACATGCAAAGGAACAGGAAATGAGGAAGGGGGTAAACACTTGCACACCACTGTGTATATATATATATATATATATATATATATATATATATATATATATATATACATACATACATACATACATACATACATACATACATACATATATATATCCATTGAAAAACTGAGTAAGAATGTTTGTTTAGAAAGTTTGGATCACTTGGGAAGGACCAAAAAGACTTGCCACCACCCTAACAAGTGATAGATGCTATTTTAGCATATACATAGCTGGATGGAATGATGATCTGAATGACAGGGTTATATATTTAGTAGGGTTAAAAAAGACACGTGGCTATTGGGTTCAACCAGAAGATGAAAATAAATAAATGAAAAAACACACTCATAAAGTAAAATATTTCCTTTAGTATGGAATACCATGGACTCCAGTATTTGCTGCAAATCAAAATCCAATAAAGGCGGTCCCCCGGTTACAAACATCCAACTTACAAATGACTACTACTTACAAAAAGTGAGACAACAGGAAATAAGAGGAAATCTACCCCTAGGAAGGATAATTCACTCCTGTAAGCCCTTGTACACACGGTCGGAGATTCCGACGGAATGTGTCCTATCAGAGCGTTTTTTCGGATATTCCGACTGTGTGTGGTCTCCATCGGACTGTTTCCATTGGAATTTCCGACGGATCAACTTTTCCAACTTGCCGGTAAAATTTTTCGACAAAATGCTCTGATCAGACATACTCCGATCATGTGTAGCCTACTCCGACGGATAAAGTGCCACGCATGCTCAGATCAAATTCCTAGACCAAAGCTATTGGCTACTAGCCTGAACGTAGTCCCGTCGTAACGAAATAACGTCATCACGTTATGTACAATCAGATTTTCCAACAACTTAGTCTGACCGTGTGTATGCAACATCACTTCCGGACCTCTTCCGGAATTAATCCGTCGAAATTACTCCGACGGATTTGGTTGTCGGAATGTCTGACCGTGTGTACAAGGGCTAAGAGTTATCATGGAAAAAAGGAGTCTCCACTGAAGCTTTATCACCAATCCTTATTTCCACAACAACCCAACATTTTCAAAATCCAATTGTCATTGGGACATAAAGTGAGGTGAAATCTTCTGAACAGGGACACAGCAAAACAAACTTTATTCACTTTAAACTTTATAAACTTTTGTCACTTACAAAAGTATTCTTTTGGCTGGAGCTACACCTAAAAAATTTACCTGTTCCGACTTACAATTTCAACTTAAGAACAAACTTACAGACCCTATCATGTTTGTAACCCGGGGGCTACCTGTACAGAGGATTTTAGATTATTTACATCCTTTTCTGCCACAGAAGAGTAATGTCCATACAGTGTGCAACAATGATATGGAATCACCACCTCCAACATAACCTCAGTAATTTATTTAGAAAGCACATAACCAGCATGTTTTTGGATTTTTGAGAAAACCAAGTAAACATAGAATGTTCAAACCTTTTGTTGGAAGACACTTGAAGGAACTGGACAACAGAAATCTAGAGCTATGAGGTCTTGCTGCATACCCAAACCCCTTTAAATCGCATCTCTTACTGAGAACCTCATAGCTAAAGACAATATTAAAAAAAAAAAGAAAAATGGATTATTATGCTCAACTAACACATTTAAGTTTTTTTTTTGTGCTTGTTTTCACTGAATCTTAACACTAATGCATATTTTAAGAATACATTTTTTTAATATTCAGCTGAAAAACTTGGGATGTACGTTTGGATGACCTGGCAAGGACCAAATAGATATACCACCATTCCAACAGGCGAGGGGTGCTATTTGAAAATATCCTTAGTAGGATGGAAGGATGATCTGAATTGCAGAGTTATATGGTTAGTCAAGTTAAAAAAGACACATGACCATTGAGTTCAATCAGAAGATAAAAATAAATAAAATAAAAACTTTGATTGTTAGAATCCTAAATTCACAGTTGACCCAGAGTAAGATAAAAGAATGCTACCAAATAATTTTCCTCAGCAGGGAATAATGTGAGCTCCAGTATTTATATACCTGTGAAGTCCAATGCAATCCAATATAGAGAATTTTACATTATTTTTTATAATTTTCTGACCCAGAAGAGCTTACAGCCTAATGCTCATATACAACAATGATATGGAACTACCACTTGTAACATACACTGTTAGGTAGAAAACACATAGCAAGCAACTGTTTTTTATGATTGTGGAAGAAAAAAAAGTAACTTTCAAACTTTATGAAAGAAGACAATTGGGGAAACTGATCAACAGATCTACAAGGATTAAAAAAAATGATTATTATGCTACAAGGTCTTGCTACATACATTCTTAATTGCATTATCTTTTAAGTTTTAACTACATTTCAATTTTCCAGAAAAAAAAAGAAAATCATTGTTTATTTTTAACATTGTTATATTGTTAGAAAAAGAGCATTGCAATAATGTTGGACACAACCCAACATAACTACTTACAGTATTATAATCTCTTTGTCTCAGTGTAAAATATCACAATGCATGGGAGGAATTGCTCAGTCTGTAGAGCTGATTCACTGTATTTCAGGTGTTCACATCTTTTATAGTGTTAAAGACACACAGGTAAATCCTTAAGGATTAATACAATTATTCCTTCCAAATTCTAAATAATGATTATTATTATTATTCCTTCTGTTGTATTTGTCCAATTAACATTAACAACCTAAGTGTAAAGAAAGTTTTCAAAGAGGTCTCAGGTGTATATAAAGACATTTTACAAATAAAAAAGATGTAGTTGATTACATTCAACTGGACTAATGTTTTTCTAATATTAAAGACATTTTAGCACTAATCCAAGTAACTTCTATGATTCAGTTGAACATTGGGGACATACCCCAGAATGAATACGTAAATGGCTAACTCAGATACCTTATTGCAATCACTATGATGTCATGGCAGATCTTTATTGGTCAAGAAAATGACTGAAGGTGTAAAAAATTGTACATGGACCCTGTCAAAAACAAAACAACCAGCCCATAATAGGGGTGAGGGGGGGGGGGGGCATAAACCATCACCTCTCATCTAAGTATAATACTGATTGTATATCTTTCTTTCTATTGTGGCCTGTGATGCTTGTTGCTTAACCACTTAAGCCCCGGACCAATTGTCAGCCTAAGGACCAGGGGTCTTTTTACAATTTTGCACTGCACTGCTTTAACTGGTAATTGCGCGGTCATGCAATGTTGTATCCAAACGAAATTTGTGTCCTTTTCTTCCCACAAATAGAGCTTTCTTTTGATGGTATTTGATTGCCTCTGCGATTTTTATTTTTTACGATATAAAAGGAAAAAGACTGAAAATTTTGAAAAAAAAAGATATTTTCTACTTTTTGTTATAAGAAAAATCGAATAAAATAAATTTTAGTCATACATTTAGGCCAAAATGTATTCAGCCACATATCTTTAGTAAAAAAAAAATGTCAATAAGTGTATATTTATTGGTTTGCGCAAAAGTTATAGCGTTTACAAACTAGAGTACATTTTCTGGAATTTACACAGCTTTTCATTTATGACTGCCTATCTCATTTCTCGAGGTGCTAAAATGGCAGGGCAGTACTACCCCCCCCCCAAATGAACCAATTTTGGAAAGTAGACACCCTAAGGAAATTGCTGAGGGGCATGTTGAGCCCATTGAATATTATTTTTTTTTGTCCCAAGTGATTGAATAATGACAAAATAAAAAAGTTTACAAAAAGTTGTCACTAAATGATATATTGCTCACACATGCTATAGTTATATGTGGAATTGCACCACAAAATATATTCTGCTGCTTCTCCTGAGTACGAGGATACCACATATGTGGGACTTTTTGGGAGTCTAGCCGCGTACGGCACCCCGAAAACCAATCCCTGCCTTCAGGATTTCTAAGGGTGCAAATTTTTGATTTCACTCCTCACTACCTATCACAGTTTCAAAGGCCATAAAATGCCAAAATAGCACAAAACCCCCCCAAATGACCCCATTTTGGAAAGTAGACACCCCAAGCTATTTACTGAGAGGCATGTTGAGTCCATGAAATATTTTATATTTTGCCACAAGTTGCGGGAATATTACAAACCTTTTTTTTTTTTTTTGCACAAAGTTGTCACTAAATGATATATTGCTCACACATGCTATGGGCATAAGTCAAATTACACCCCAAAATAAATTCTGCTGCTTCTCCCGAGTACGGGGATACCACATGTGGGGGACTTTTTGGGAGTCTAGCTATGTACTGGACCCCGAAAACCAAGCATTGCCTTCCGGATTTAAATATAAAACGCTACCAAAAAAACCTGTTAGCGATCGCAGGGATCAGGCCTGACTCTGCAAACGCTGCAGTTGTGTGTTTAGTGTTTTGTAAGTGACAGTGATCGATCGATACTGCACTTGGGTGGGCTGGGCGGAGGGGCAAAACGCAGGTGCTAGCAGGTATCTGGGCTAATCCCACTAACACTGCGTTTTTTTGGAACCCTAAACTGCTGGGGACGCTAGTATAGATCTGATCAGATCAGATATTGATCTGTTCAGATACTATACCCCTACGGCAGGTGTATGCTTTGCGTGTGGGTGTTAGTGGTACTGGCACTAACCTAGCGCTGCCTGGGGCGATGCAGACCCTGGCCCTAAAACCTAATTGATATCACCCGCTGGGTGATCAGGGGGTTAAACCTTTATTGGGTAATAAATGGTGGGTGCCCTGATGCTATAAAAAGCAAACTAACTAACCAGAGTCACCCGTAACACTTATACGGTGATCACTGGTAAAAGGGTTAACTAGGGGCAATCAGGGGGTTAAAATCTTTATTAGGTAGTATATGGGGGTTCCTAACGATATATAAAAACCTGACGGGGAACCTAAATAACTAACTGGCTAACCAGCATCACCAGTGACACTTATACGGTGATCGCTGGTGAAAGGGTTAACTCTAGGGGCAATCAGGGGGTTAAAATCTTTATTAGGTAGTATATGGGGGTACCTAGCGCTATAAAAACCTGGCGGTGAACATAAAAAATAACTAGCTACCTAGCGGCACTAGTGACACTAATGCAGCGATCAGAAAAACGATCGCTTAGTGACACTGGCAAAAGAAGGTGAAAGGGTTACCTGGGGGCAATCAGGGGGTTAAAACAATTATTGGGTAGTATATGGTGGTACCTAATGCTATAAAAACCTAGCAGTGAACCTAAAAAAATAACTAGCTACCTAGCGGCACCAGTGACACTAATGCAGCGATCAGAAAAACGATCGCTTAGTGACACTGGCAAAAGGGGGTGAAAGGGTTAACTCTAGGGCAATCAGGGGGTTAAACCTTTATTAGGGGGGTAGGGGACTACCCTTGACCTAACACTTACTGCCCTGACAGTTTTTACTGTCACAATTGACACTAAATGTAGTGATCAGTAAATAAATGATCACTGCAATCAGTGACACTGTGACTGGGAGGGGGGGGGTGATCAGGGGGGTAATTTGTGTGCTTATGTGTACCTACGTGTCAGTGTAGTGTTAGTGCACTTACTATCTCTGCTCTCCTCACAGTCCGGTCAAAAAGACCGCCCTGAGGAGAGTGACATCACTTTACACTACACAGGCGGGGGAAGCTTCTCATTCGCCAGGAGCGATCGAGAGGGGATGGCCAGAAACCAACGGCCATCCCCTCATCCCGGATCGCTCCTGAAGTGAAACTGACCGCCGCAGCCAGCGGGAGGGGGTCCGATCAGACCCCCCACCCGCTGGAAGGCAAGCACGTACATGTATGTGCTTGTGCCTGTCGGTGCCATTGTGCCGATGTACATCTCCATGCGGCGGTCCTTAAGTGGTTAATGTGAATAAAGGGCAAGATTATCACTATACCATGGTGTGCTGGTGAAAATCAATATGAACCTTTGATTGCATGGTGGTGACATCCACCAATTCACTACATAGCCACAGTGTTCCCCCGTAAAAAAAAAAAAAAAAAAACAGAAACTGCTGTGTGCCACTAAAGTGTTCGGGTTTGGCTTGAAGAAAATGTGGCAACCCTAATTGAGGGGGATGGGGTTGCATTTTGAGCAATTTCAGCCAACTTGTGGCAAAGTGTGCTGCTTTTTTAACTTTCTTTGATTACACAGTGCCTACCAGTAGCGGCCCGTCCATTAGGGGCGCCCGAGCACTGCCCCGTTTATCCACATTCGCCACCCCTATCCACAGCTGCTACCCCCTATTCATGCATCCGGCCCCTTTCAGGACATGGGGCGCATGAATTACAATGGTGGGCTCGTGGTGCAGAGCATTGCACTCTCGCTATTGAAACACAAATCCTCAATCTGGCCAATCAGAAGCTGGTCTGAGACCCGTTTTCCGATTGGCCAAAAAGAGAAGAGTCCCAATAGGCCACCAAGCAGGAGGGAGGAAACAGAAGTGGCTGTGATGCCAGTGAAGAGCAGGAGAAGGGAAACCTGCCGCCGCAGAGCAAGGGAAGCCACCACTAAAGCCTGGGAGAAGCACTGCCCACCATAGATGGGGTAACTGCACCATTTGTTCCTAGTTCACCTTATGGCCTACATCACCCATTACACACTCAGTTCCCTCTTCAAATCTCTGTATCACACTGCTCAGCCACCACTATTTAACCCTTTGCTGGCTGATCTGGTTATTGTGTCACATTTTCTATTACCTATAGCTTAGATCTGTCATTATAGGATTCTTAAATGAGTCTCAGAACTAGTCCAATTGAATGCACAAATTATTATTATTATTATGATTCAGGATTTATATAGCGCCAACAGTTTGCGCAGCGATTTACAACATGGGAGCAGACAGTATAGTTACAGTGCAATTTAATACAGGAGGAATCGGAGGGCCCTGATCCTGAGAGCTTACAATCTAGGTCAATCTCATTCCCTCACCTTTAATAACATTTAATCATTTCACTATATTTAAAGAAAAAAGAAAAAAAAGAATAAAAAATAAATAAAAAATTATATGAATATTTATTAATCATTAGTGTGTGTGTGTGTGTGGGGGGGGTTATCCCCAAAACCGATCCCCCTATGGCTTAGATTGCAGGACAGTTGGCTTCTCCTTTCTCTTCCACCGGCTTTCAGCTGCTGCAATGGGATCCACTATGATCATTCTCCCTGTCCAGTATCCAACTCCCCCCCTCCAGCAGCCCTGATCCCTCTGTACCCCCCACAGCAGCAGATTCTTCTCTTCTCCCCACACACAAGGGGATTGTTTCAGGATAGGGGTGGGGGTTGGTAAATATGTCATATTCTCCTTATGTCATATTTACCAACCACCTCTCTTAACTCTTTCCTCAATGAACATAGTGAGTGAACGGTACCATTCACGCTCCATGTTCATTCATAACTGAAGTGTAGTAAAGTGTGTTTACTATGCGTCAGGTTGTGAATGAACAGAAAGCCTCTGTACAGAGCACTTCCTGTTCATTCATCTGCCCAACAAGGCAAACGTTGTTTAAAAGTAGTAAAAATAAATACATTGTAAAAATAAAAAGGTTTAATTCACACAGGTTCTCTGGCCATGCCAATGAGTGGTTTGCTCATATAAACCAGAGCCACCTGCTGCTCTGTGGGGACACGGCAGTTGTATGAACACTGCTTCAGGTTTTAATTTGGCAGGTGTGGGTGAGTGGTCCTAAGTGCCCCCTGTTTATATTGGGGGCTGTACACCTGCACCCACACACCTTTCAAATTAGAACTTGCAGATGTGTTCATATATAGGCTGTCTGCACACAGCTCCAAGTGGCTACAGCCACATAAACAATCCACTGATTCATACTGTACAGGCCACATGGCACATCCGAATGAGCCTCAACACCTCATTCACGCATAGAGCTTTATATATTACCTTAATACACTTTTTAATTTTAAAATTAGCAGAAATGTTGTAAGATATGTTGTGTTTATATCAGCTTAAAAGTTTTTTTTTTTTATGTATTTTTAGCAAAATATAATTTTGATATGATCTGTGGGGAGGGGAGGCCCTGTCAGGTAGGCTGTACGGGGCCCCGCAATTTTTTATCAGCATCCCTGCCCAGCTGTACCCACATTTTATGTCAGTCAGTTCCCACAAAAGATTTTAATCAGTGCCCATTAGTAATGCCAGTCAGTGCCCATTAGTAAGGCCTGTCAGTGCCTCCTCATCAATGCCACCCATCATTGCTGCCCATCATTGTCCAAATTCCAAAAAGCCCCCCACCCGCAGACCCCTACAACCACCGGGTAAGGGTTGTGGGGAAGAGGCCCTTGTCCCCATTAACATGGGTACAAGGTGTTTTTGGGGGACCCCAAAGCCCCCTCCCCATGTTGAGGGCATGTGGCCTGGTATGGTACAGGTGAGGGGAGGCGCTCTCTCCTCCCTCTTTTTCGTGTGGCCTGCCAGATTGTGTGTTCAGATAAGGATCTGATATGGATTTTGGGGGGACCCCCACGCTATTTTGTTTTCCCCTTTTAATCCATACCAAACTTGAAGAGCCTGGTAATGGACTGGGGGGGGGACTCACACAGTTTTTTTCAATAATTTATATCTATATTGCCGGTATCCTGCAATACATTACAGCCACGAGCAGTTTTAGATTAAATTTTTTCCTTTAGAAATGTAATTTTGCTGCTCTCATTCATTGCACTATGTACGACCACTGTGTAAGCAGCCTTACATAGTGTAGGGCGTGGACTTAGCCCCCTGAGCCATGATTGGCCAAAGGCACCCTGCCTTAGGCCAATCATGGCTCTCACAGCAGAGCGCGCTGTAATTTGGCCAAAGCATGCAGGTCAGGTGCATGCTTTGGCCAATCAGCAGCCATCAATGTATTGCGATCTTAAAGTGCATTAACAATCCCGCAGTTCATTATTTGGCGTTCCGCGGGTGCTCAAATTTCCAGCAAATGCCCCATAGTGTTCTAAATTTGGCGAACGAGCGAACACCCGATGTTCATTTCGAACCCATGTTCGACTCGAACATTAGGCTTATCCCTACCATATATCCCCCAGGCCACTGCCAGCTCCTCGTGCCCTTTGTTTGTTCATTCATCTAATCCCTTGCTTATTAGCCCACAAAACTTCAATGTAACTTGGATTTAGGATCCAAACTTTGGTAATCAATCTACCTCGAGTCAATCCTGGGTATGTTTTTCTCATCCATATTAACAGTTAACTTTTTTTGTTTAGTCCTCTTTAGTCTGGTAAATATACCATAACCACGTGTTTTTTCACATCTTTTCAATAAGTGCATAAACAAATTGTTGATCTGTCAGAAATCCAGTGAGCTTGTAATGTTCTGTAGTGAGCTTACCAAAGAGTGCCTTTGATGTATTGAAATCACAAGTGGTCTTATCATCCCTGTGCAGGCTATTTTTACAAAACACCTTTACCTATGTTGGCAATGAGGAGATGTAGGTGCAGAGATGCAGAGATGTTTTGTAGTTCTACCATATTTTATATCCTAGGGTGAAAACATCCAGCGCTTATACTATAAATGATATAAATGTTAAAGTGACTGCTCAAATGCGCACATGCGCAAGGAGTGTGGGCATGGTTAGGGTAGCCACGCCCACACTCCTTGCGCATGTGCGATCGCATTTTAAACTCTTATCGAGGAGTTTTTTTTTCTCTGCCAGCAGTCTGCTGTTTTTAAACATTTTAACTTGTTTTTTGTCTGTGACTCGGTGCAGTCTTTTTTAACAGTTTGAGCACTAAGCTTCAATAAATTCTCTGTTGAAATTGTATCACACGATTTGGAGCATTTTTGTTTTTTGGTGATATGCTTTGGAAATCTGCCGTAAGTGACCATCCAAGTCCAAGGAGTAGGAGACAACTGTAAGATTGGGATAATCCCTGGCACCTGGACATCCTTAGTGGGATCTGTGATCCGATTTGCCTTTTCTGACCTCCCCTAACAAGGAAGTCACTGGGGATCTGGTAAGCCTCCATCTTATAATTGGTGATTAGAGGTGACGGGTTCTACGTGGTCAAATCGATGAGTTAAACTATCAAGTCACGTTGTGTTTTTTGTACGCACATAATTTTGTTGATTGATTTTTTTCACATATATGGACACTTTATTTATAGATGAACTTTATTTATGATGATTTTTTTTTCATTTATATATGGACACTTTATCTACAGATGAACCTTATTTATATTGATTTTTTTATTTTTTTATTTTTTTTAATGCATATTTTCACAGATTTTGCGGTGTATATATTTGTTATTGTATTTTATACATTTGATTGATATTTTATTTTTGTAGTATATCTCCACTCTAATTTGAGCAGTCACGTTAACATTTATTATCATTTATAGCAGTGGGCCCCAACCTTTTTGGCACCGGCTGCCTGGAAGAAAATTGTACCAAGGCCCGGTTGGGGGGGGGGGGGGGGGGGTCGGGCGGTGTGGGGAGCTGGCCCATGGGGGGTAAGCAATTTTTCGTGGGCAGTTTGTCAGCACTTTATTTATATTATTACATTGTAGTAATTAATTAAATAGTACAGCTCACCATAATGCAGAATTAATGGGAGCCCTGAGTGTGTTACTTGCCACGTTACCTGCCACCAGATGCGGAATGTCACCTGCCACATTGCCTGTCACTAGATGGGGAATGTCAGTTGCCACGTCACCTGCCATGTTGCCTCTCACCAGATGCAGAATGTCACTTGCCATGTTGCCTGCCACAAGATGCGGAATGTCATTTGCCACATCACCTGCACGTTGCCTCTCACCAGATGTGGAATGTCACTTGCCACGTCACCTGTCATGTTGCCTGTCACCAGATGCGCAATGTCACTTGCCACGTCACCTGTCACGTTGCCTGTCACCAGATGTGGACTGTCACGTGCCACACTGCATTGGTGGCAGCACTGGTTCATCTAGTACATAAGGGCGCCGAGTGAAGGCAGGAGAGCAGTGAGAGATGATGTCATCTGCTCCCTGCTGCACTTCCGACATTGAGGCTGATAGGACAGGAGAGCAGTGATGAGGGGGGTCGGAGAGAGATGATGTCATCTCTCTGCTCCCTGCTGCACTTCCGACATTGAGGATGACAGGGTGGAAGAGCAGCGATGCGGGGGGCGGAGAAAGATGTCACCTGCCATGTTGCCTGCCCCGCTGAAGAAAGGCCATGGCCTGGTAGTGGGCCGCGGCCCGGGGGTTGACGACCCCTGATTTATAGTATAAGTGCTACACTTTTTTTCTCCCTTTACAGCTTTTGTGCCCAGTATCTGGGTTATGGTGTTCAGCTGCTTGTTTTATTTTAAGGCTTACTAAGCGCGGATTTTTATTTATCTTTTTTTTTTTTTTAGGGTGAAAACACGTCTCCTCCACGGATATGGCACAACAAGCGAGTGTTGTCTCCCTAGGACAGGAAGTGTGTTACTGCCATGATTACTAGGTGAAAATAAATAAAGACAAATCCTAGAAAAGAAAACTAATCAGCCATCACAGCTGGAGGAATGATACCATGCATTACATTCTTGTTCTTGAAATTAGATAGACTTAGTATAAAATGTTTATTAGATTTCAGTCGTAACAATGGGAGAGTTCTACACTGAAATGTGGGCTATCCCATTACATTTTAAGGGTCAGGTAGACTCCACCTTGGGAAGTGAATGTCAGTTTTCCTTTAACAGAAGATTTGTTATTTCACCTCAATCCTTCTCCTTTAAATATTCACATATCTAAATTACCACACTGCTAGCTTTCTCAACTTTTTGTGAAGAGCTTGCCTTATCTCCTGGTTCCTCAGGCTATATATGATAGGGTTCATCAATGGGGTCACTACAATGTACAATAAAGAACTGTACTTGTTCACGTTAGGTGACATCTCACTAGATGGAGTCACATAAATAGTGATTAAGGACCCATAATATGCACCCACAGAGATCAGATGGGCACTACATGTTGAAAAGGATTTTTTTCTGGCAGTAGAAGATGAAATCTTGAGAATGATAATAAAAATGTAGAAATATGTCCCAATGATTAAAGCAAGAGCAAAGAACCCAGAAAGGACAGAGTATGTGAAGTCTAGCCATTGTACGATTGATGTGTCTGATGTGGACAATTGCACAACTGGGCCGAAATCACAAAAGAAGTAATCAATGTCACTGGGGCCACAAAACTGAAACTGAATTATCAAAATAAATTCACTTGAAGATATGCTCCAAACTATTGCCCAGCAACCATAACTCAACAAGAAGCAGCTTCTGTGGTTCATAATTAGAATGTAACGTAAAGGGTTACAAATAGCTACATGTCGATCGTAAGACATTACGGCAAGAAGATAACATTGAACAAAGCCAAAGATATAATAGAAATACATTTGTGTGATACAGCAAACAACAGACATTTTCCCCTTTGCCCTTAATATTATCTCTGCCATCATTGGTATAATACAAGTAGCTAGGACAGCATCAGCGAAAGCAAGGTGCTGGAGAAAGATGAACATTGGAATTTTGAGATTTCTATTGGTTGACACTAGAAGGATAATTGAAAGGTTTCCAGTCACTATTGCAATGTATAATAGAAGTAGGATAGTGAAGAATAGAGGCTTAAAGTTGTCCAGACCTTGTACTCCAAGGAAATGGAACTCTGAAACTTTTGTTTGATTGTCTTGACACATCTTATAAACCGGGAACTTGACCTGTAAGGTAAAAAAAGTGAAATATTTAAGCATGCAGATAATAAATGAAAAGAACACCAAAGCAACAAGTGATAAGAAATATTGGTACTTTCATTTGGATCAGAAAGTTCATTCAATCTGCCAATAACTTACATTTTAGCTTCAATAGGTTTTTATTGAAATAAAAATTTTCATACAGAAAGTATATAGCACATTAGGCAAACAATTGTGCATGTAATACATATCAATAAGCATAGCAAGGTAATTAAAGAGTGAAAAGGGGTGTAGGGGGAGGATAGGATGAAAAATGCAGAGGAATGGGGTGGGGGCACTGGGAGGTGGAATGCTGGTATGACTTAGTAGTAATTAGTAAGTAGTATGACTGCCTCATAGTATAGACATGGATTCAGGGTCTCATGTGTAAATCCATGTTTGATGTTAGATGTTCAATGAGCAATTATGGGTTTGGAGCTAAGGAGACCAGTGTCGATAAAATGTATTTAGAAAACATTTATTCATAATGAGCATGTTCATTTAGTATGCTGGTAACTGTGAGGGTTAGGGGGTAATGGTTGCTTCCAGGCATTGCCAATGGAGAGTCTGACTGCTATAACAAATGTGGCTGAGTGGGAGGCTGTGTCCTGCAGACTCTGAAGACAGGTGTGTTCTAAAGAGCTCCAGATCCTTATTTTTCTGAGAAATGAACACAGCGACGCAGCCTAGACCCTAAGGAGATGTTAAATAGGGACCCCCAATGCTCAGTGGGGGTGTGAGACAGGCAAGATGGCACGCATGCGGCCACAGGCACCACAATGCAGGAAGACCCGGCTTCAGACTTGAGCAGCCTTGTCTCCTTTTTGGACACATCGATCCACCGGTCACCTCCCTTTCTAGGTGAGCTGTCTCTCCCAGATAGCCCCACCACCAGCAGCCCTGACAAATTTAAAAGGCTAAATCAGGGAGGAAGAAGGGGAAGAGCATGGCATGCTAGAGCGGCCACCCCTCACCCTTACACAGAACTCTTTGGAGAGCTTCCCTGCCTCCGACAATCTAGTGTCAGTGCTGGAAATGAAGGAGATGAGGGACTCCCTACATTTAGACATACTGCACATGCTAAAAGCCACCAACTCCTCAGAGAATGATTTACAGCATAGAATGACACACAGTGAGTATAAAATGGAGGAAGTATTCACAGCTCAAAATGCATTAGTAGATTCCTACAAAAATCTGAGCAATCTGAGCTCCAAAGGATCCAATCTAAACTAGCGGACCTAGAAGATTCAGGAGGAATAATATTACATTTCAAGAGATCTTGGAAAACATATCTGCATTCAATCTGAAAGAGTACTTACAAAAGCTGATTAAATTCCTGATTCCTAACAAATTTGAACTTATCATTGACAGAGCTCATAGGCTGCCCAAGCCAGACTATCTGGCAGAGACAATACCTACAGATGTCTTGGCTTGAATACACTATTACCATGTTAAAGAGAGATATGCAAACAGCTAGGAAAAATCTGCACCTTCTGGAACAATTTGCAGGAGTCACACTTTACACTGACTTATCCCAAACTACCACACAAAATAGAAAAAAAAAACTACTGACAATCACTAAAGCACTCCGCAACCATCAGATTATCTACAGATGGGGATTTCCCAGGAAATTTACCATCACCCACCAGGGCAAACGTGACTATCCACTTCTTAGAAGCGGGTCTCAAATACCTTAAAAAATGGCGGCGCATCCTGCACTTTTTTTACTGACTCCAGAATGGGTCCATCTAAAGTGAGAAGTGAATGGTCATGAGTCTGTTCTGGTCTTCTCCATGATAGTCTCTCCTATGCAGTTTGTTATGGGACTAGGATGAGGACACTCCTCTTGTTAAAGTTTGAAGTTTCAAGATACCTTTGGGGGTTTTTGTTCCCCTGCCTCTCGTGGTTGTTCAGCAGTTGCTGCACACAAGACCGGGCTTAAACCTGGATCCTTTTTCTTAACCGTTTTGTTGTTTGTTTCTTATTTTTACTTTTTCTCTCCTTTATTATGACCTATGCATTTTCTATCATCCTGGTCAATTCCACAATCACCTGGAGATCCCTGGTCCTCTAAATTCCACCACTTCCAACACTTGGTGGAACATCAACTCTGTCTTCACTTGTACAATACTTTACGTTGGACTAACCTCCTGGGATGCTGCCTGCTCAAGACAACTTTAGCTAAGTTTATTTACCTGGCCTCTGCCATTGGATACTCACTTGACTGCCTTTATGACTCTTACCTGTATAGGGGTTTGCTTCACTTTTATTACTTCTTTCCAGTTCATTGGGAAATGCTCCAAAATGTGTTGTAAATTTTCATCCTAGATACTTGCCTAGTACCATACATTGAGTGCTGTTGCTATTTTAACTGCTTGATTAACTGTGATTGATGTCTATTAAACTCATATCTCTTAATGTCAAAGGGCTGAATAGCCCATTTCAGAGAAGGACAATGTGGGAGGAGGCCATTAAACTACAAGGGGATGTGGTGTGTATCCATGAAACTCACTTTAACTTAGATAAATATCAGCACCTGTGTGTCTTTCAACATTTGTATATGTAATGTTTTGTTACCAATTTACTATTCAATTCTTGCTTCTGTAATAGTGACTTTCAATATCTGTTAAACCTTAAAATTAATAAAAAATTATAACACTAAAATAGATAAATCTCCCAAGTGTTCTCACAAGGCCTTCTCCACATTTTCCTCACAAATTCTGAGGTAAAGAGAAAAGGAGTGCTCATAGCAGAAAACACACAGTTGCTTTTACTTTGCATGACTTGATTTCAGATACTAAAGGCTGTTACATCATTATGGTATGCTCCATTAACAATATGATGCACACTATTGTTAACATGTATGCTTCTAGAGTGAAATATATTTTTATTGAGTTTAACAAGATGAAACATCACAACATAAGTAATGACCAGATGTTCACTACAGGAGGCAATACAGTGTAGGTCGTGTATCTGATACACAATCGAATATAAACCAGTGGGGTACATGGGTATGACCATCTTTCAAGAGGTAGCCGTTGAAACTGTAGTGTATTTCAAGATGAAATATAAGGGTTGGGGAGGAAAACATCTGGGTACCGGTTAAGGAGACATAAGATTGGGGAGGAGGGGGGAGAAAGAAAAAGAGGGAGAGGGAAAAGGGGGAAGGGACTTGGAGATTGGGAATGGGAAAGGTTCAGTTGTAGCAAGAGGGAAAGGTAGGATAGAAGGGGGTGAGCAGACCCCAGTGCAGCAAATCGGGAAATCAGGGTCAGAAGTTGTGTCCGGCTTAACTATGGGGTGTCAAAAATGCTTTCAGGGAATCAGAAGTAGATTAGTTGATCCAAGTGAGCCAGAGAATTTTAAATTTGTTAAAGGCATCGTCCTTAGCTATCATCTCTTCCATGCGCATAATATTCTTGACCACCGAGACCCAGGAGGACAGAGGGGGGGTGGTGGTGGTCTTCCGGAATAGGGGGATAAGTTGTCTGGTGGCTACAAGGAAAAAAGTGTAGCAGGGTACGTTTTGGAGAGGCTATGGAGCCAGGGAGCATAGATAATAGAGCTATCTCTGGGGTGGGTGTTGTTGACCGATCATATACCCTACTGTATATGGTAAAAATTTGAGACCAGAGGGGTTGTATGGCCTTACAATTCCACCAGATGTGGAGGTAATTTCCCTCTGTGTCGCCGCATCTCCAACATGAGGGAGGCACAGATGGGAACATTCTATGAGGAGATTGATGGTCCCTGTCCCTGAGAAAGTTCTTCTCCTGGGTATAGCAAGAGATAAAGGATTTGTGCGTGAAGTGGAATGACTTTTGCCAGTTAATCAAGGAGAGTTCTCTTCCCAGGTCCGTGTCCCACCTCCTGGTGCAAGAGGGGGTTGATCGTTTATTAGTGAGTGTTGTAGTTTATAAATGGTGGAGAACAGGTGTCTGTGTGTGTCTGAGAGAGAGCACAGTTGTTCGTAACCTGTTAGGGTTTCTGTGAATTTGGGAAGAGGAGAATAGGTCCGAGCAAAAAGAGGATACGTATAGAGCTGTGAGCCAGTTTCCCTGGTCTCTTGGTACAACAGGTGTAGGCCATGTGGAGTGGAGATATGGGCCCACTGTGCTGGATCCCATACCCCAAGGGAGGGCAGGGTGGTCAAATAATGATGTGAGTGGCGAGGGATCCATGGACAGTAATAATGACAGTCCCTTTTTGTACCATAGCTGTAGTGCCACAATTGTTAGCGGGGAGGAAGTGGATAGGAGATGCAGCTTCTGCCCATATCCCCAAAAGTAAAGCCCCGGAGGTCAAGGGTGGAGAGATATTGTTCCACCATGGTGGATGCTTTGGGAAAGGGTCAGGGGAACCATTCCAAAATCATAGTCAGAAGGGCTCCCCTGTGGTATAATTCAAAGTCTAGGAGGCCCACTCAGCCTTGAATTTTGGGGTATGTGAGCAGAGTGTCACGGATAAGGGATAGCCCCTGGTGCAAGATGAAGCGTATGGACATGGAACGTAAGGAATTGAAGAAGTGTTTGGGAATGGTGATAGGCACTGTCTGGAACAAATAAAGTAATTTAGGGAGGGTGTCCATTTTAGGTGTGTTGATCCGACCAAACCAGGGCAGCGGGAATAAGTTCCACGTGTCTAGTTCCTTCCGAAGCCGAGTCAGTAAAGGGAGATAGTTGAGGGTATAAAGGTCTGAGAGGTTGGATGGAATCATTATCCCCAGATAAGAAATGCCTTTGGACCCCCATTGGAACGAAAAGTTGGCCTGCACTTGGGTGAGGGGGGTGGGTGGTAGGCATATGTTAAGCGCTTCTGTCTTGGACATATTGAATTTAAAATCGCTAAGTTCTACAAATCTGCAAAATTCATGCATCAGAGAGGGTGGGGATGTGTGAGGTTGCTGAATGTAGACAAAGAGATCATCCGTGTAGCGTGAGAGTTGTGAATGGAGGAGGGTGTCTGGATCCCCATTATATTTTTGTTCTGTGTGAAGGCCCTTGCTAGGTGCTCTACCACTAGGAAAAAAATTAAGGGTGATAGGGGACATCCCTGGCGGGTAGATGAGGAGCCATTGACTAAGACGAATGCTGAGGGATGGGCGTACAATGCCATAACCTTGGATACAAAGGTCTGTTCTAGGGAAAGTCATAAGAACTGACAGTTGACCCAGTCAAATGTCTTTTTGGCATCAAAAAATAGGAGACATGCCTTCAGGTTGTATCATCGGATGTAGGAGATGAGGTGGATGGTTTTACTAGTGTTGTCCCTGGCTCTCGTCTAGGGACAAATCCCACCCGGTCTCTGTGGATAATGGAGGGTAGAAGAGGTGAGAGGCGGTTTACCAGGACTTTCGCGAAAAGTTTAACATAGTTACATAGTTAGTCAGGTAGAAAAAAAGACACAAGTCCATCCAGTTCAACCACAAAAAAAATTAAAAAATAATATCAATTAACTTCCAAGTTAAGAAGGGAAATCAGTCGGTAACTACTGCACTCAGAGGGGTCTTTTCCTGGTTTGGGTATGACTGAAATATTGGTGGATATGAGGTCTCTAGAGGGTAGGTGGGAGTCGTCTATGTGGTTGAACGCTGTGGTGAGTAGTGGGGCAAGGGGCGGGGGCGAACGATTTGTAGAACCTAGTGGAAAATCCGTCTGGGCCCAGGCATTTACCAGATTTCAGTCCTTTAATGGCAGATAAAAAGTCAGACACCGTTAAGGGGTTGTCTAAGTCTGCAGACTCAGTGGGATCTATTTGTGGTAGAGCTGTCTCTGAAATGTAGTCTTGCATGTTGGAATGGTGTGGGTCTCACTGAAGGGTCAGTCCAGTCCATGTAGGAAGGTTGTATAGTTGGGAGTAATATCATTGGAAGGCGCCTGCAATATCCTGAGGATTGTCGATTTTTTGTTGGTCAGGGGTGCAAATGTGTGGGATGGGTTGGCGTGGGGGGTGGGGGTGGAGGACCCTTGCAAGGTGATGCCTACATTTGTTGGCCAAGATGTAGTGCTGATTAAGTTTCTTGTCTCTAGCTATGAGGGAGTGGGCATCAAAAACACGGAGTAGCTCTCTGCGGGCATTGGAGATGTCAACATAGGTTGCGTGAGCTAGGTCTTTCTTATGAGCGAGTTCTAAGGTATTGAAAGTGGACTATAGTCGGTTATGCCAGCGGATCTGTCCTTTTTAAAGCGGGAGCCGTGTTGTATGAAAGTCCCCCAGAGTACGCATTTTAGGGCTTCCCATTTAGTGAGGGGATTTGTATTGACAGTTTGATGGTCTTGAATAAAGTCACAAATTGACTGCTCAATTGCTGCAACACACGGGTGTCTTTCAGTAGGTTGTAATTTCAATGCCAAGAGAATGTTTTACGAGACTTAGGGGGATTGGCCAGGCTTAAGTGTGCGGGGGCATGGCTGGACCATAAAATGTTACCAAGGGATGCCTTACGTGGGATATCTTGTAGGGATTGGGAGACTAGGAAATAGTCGATACGACTATATGAATTATGGGCAACAGAGTAACAACTTACCGGAGGAGGTGTCCACGGCTGGAGAGAGGGTCATGTTGAGATCTCCACCTTAAATGAAACAGGAACCGCCAAAAGAGAGTAATTTGTTCAGGACCATGGATAAGAAGCCCCCCTGGTCTTGGTTTGATCCATACACGTTAGCCACTGTAAAAATAGAGGAGTTAGATTTCAATTTGAGGAAGAGAAAACTACCTGAGGGGTCAATTAGGGAGTCTAGAACTTCCAGGTGGAACGATTTGTGAAAGGCCATTGACACCCCTTTGGACTTAGATTGTGGGTTTGTGCTGTGATACCACTGGTGGTAATAAGGGTGGTTTAGGGTCGGAATGGTCGAGCTCTTAAAGTGCATCTCTTGTAACAGCAAGATTTCAGTTTTAGCTTTGTGGAAATGGTATAATATTTGGCTTCTTTTCTCTGGAGTGTTAAAGCCCCTGCAGTTAAAGGACGTTAAAGCTATATGGTCAAGTGACAGCATGGTGGTATTGAAGGAGAGGACACTAAATCTCCCCTTAGCAGCCATGACCGAATTGTATGTGCACCAGGACCTGCTCAACAAGGGGGAGAAGGAGAGGGCAAGGAAGGAAGTGGGGGGGGGGGTGTAACAAAGTAAGAAGGAAAGAGAAGATGAGATTAGAGGGGGTGGGTAGAATCCATCCCCAGTGTATGGAAGCAGGCGGCATTGGAGTATTGGTAGATAGGACTCACCAATGTAGACAAATAAAAAAAGAGATTATCTGGCCACTAGGTGGCAACATCAAACCAACAATTAAATAACTTAGCAATGCTAAAAAGTAGAACAGATTAATAACAGTACAGTGCATATACATGCACTATCGGTCCTAAGTGGGGGTAAACGTGGTAAGCACACGGAGTGCCTTCTGGTCCTGGGGTCCACAAGGCAGAACTATAAATGCTAAACTAGAATTAACAGTCTCACATATGGCCAACCATGTGCTGTTAAGCACTAATACTCTATGGCAGGTGGGTATTCTTCCCCACTGTTGTCAGATATATCCGGGGGGAACCACAGAGATCCTATGATCGCAGAGTATGACTAGTGGTATGGGGGGGGGGGCAACCCTTCTCATCGAGATAATCCAAGCTAAGCTCAGTGTGAAAGTAGAGCCCTATATTTTTAAGCATGGGTTTAGGCAAAAGAAAAAACTATTTCCCCCCTTTTACCACCCCCTCTCCCCCCTTCCCCAACCTCGGGCAGGAGTATTCAGTGCAAAGCAATATTAACTGGGGTGAAGTAAGAAAAACAAAACAGGGTTGGATTGCACAAAAAATAGCAGTCAGTTTGCAAACCGTGTAGGCAGTCCTGAACAATTTGTCCAGAAAACATGGCTGGAGGGCATGTGCCCTGTGCTGGAGCTAAGGGAACAATCTCGGCTAAAGGGAAGGGGTGTTCAAAGTTCTGGGTCCAGGACAGTGTCAGTCATCAGGTGGTTTTTGGGAGGTAGATTTTGGGCGCTTCTGCTTGCCAGACCTTTGCCATTGGGAATTTAATTGAAAGCCAGGAGTGGTAGTTGGCAGAGGCCACCCTGACATTAAGACCTGTGGTAGCTCCAGGGTGCTCAGAAACTGTGGAGCAGAAGAGGGCCGTCTTGCCTTCATGATGGACCTGAAGCTGGAACGGGAACCTCCATTGATATTTAATTTGTCTCTCCTGCAGGAGAGATGTGAGGGGTTTGAGAGAGCAATGCATCTCATGGCCAGAGTTTGGTGCGAGTGATCTGGAAGCAGCATTACATAGGTGTTGTTCAGTCTGATGGAGTCTTGCTTGCTGGCAGCCCGCATGATGTCCTCTTTGACTTTATAAAAATAGACCCTGAATAAAGTGTCACGGATGAAGGAGGAGTCAGGGTTATTTGGGCCTGAGGTCCTGTGCACTCTGTCTAGTTCAATGTGGGCATCTTTAGGCTGCTGGAGCAACTGGTTAAGAATAATAGTAACTGCCCCTGCCAGGTCTTTGTGTTTAATTTTTTCAGAAATACCATGGATTCTAATATTGTTCTGTCTGTTACGGTTCTCGATGTCATCCTGGTGTTACATGAGCTGCTGCAGTAAGATAGTGTGGGAGTTCAGGGTTTCTTCATGGGATTGCAAGGTGGTGCATATACTGTCAGTGGTGCTCTCTATATCCTCCATGCGGACCCCTAGGTCTTTAAGCTCTGTTATCTCCTGCTTGTATGTCTTCTCTGTACGGGAGACATAGTGCTCAAAGTCAGATTTTGTAGGCAGGGATCGCATGTATGTGTGTAAGCATCACATCTGCCTGTCTGTATCCTGAGTACACAGATGTCTGTGAGTGACAGTGAAGGCTGTGCAGTGAGGGCACAATGTCAGCAAGGGAGGCAGAGCGGCCCCTGGGTCATACCTGTATGGCATCTGCTAGCTCAGAGTGGGCTGGGGACATAGGTTCCAGTGCAATCTTGGAGTTTCCTTGTGACAGGTAGGCCGCAGAAGCCCGGGTCAAGAAATGTACTAAATCGCCCTGTGTCTGATCGCTGGTGGGCTTGGGCTGCTTCTTGGGCTTTTCCTTGCCCATCGGTGGGGATGATGTGGACTGCAGTGGAGGCAATATAGCCTCGTAGAGACCGTCAGGGCCATGCGCTAGGCCACGCCCCCCACATATATACTTCTAACCAAGGACAAATTTATTTCCTGAGGAAACTGCTGAAGAAAGCTAAACACATCCACATGGGTGATCTCATACTTTTGGGGGATTTTAATATAATAGTGTTTGGCTCCCTAGATAGCTTCAACTTACCTACCACCCCTAGACAAACCTTGAAATTATTTTTACAGAATTAATTATTATATGACATTTGGCTTTGTTGTCATGCATCAGAGGGGGACTTTACCTTTTTCTCCCACCCTCACAATTCCCACTCGAAAATAGATTTGGTTATTTCTGAGCGTCAATTGTTGGACCGGGTGCTGAAAGTATCTATTCATGTAATAACCTGGTCTGATCACGCTTCTGTTTCTTCTGCTTCTGTTTCTTTTGAACTAAAAGAATCACATGCAGCGCATTCTCAGACGTTATGGCATAACAATTAATTTCTCTATATCAACAATCAGCACTGTGCCTATTTATGATCTTAGCTATTAAAGTTTTTCCCCCAAAAAATTCCAGAACAGATACCGATCTCCACGGTGTACAAACAAGGCCTTCATCAGAGGGCTCCTGATTAAAACAGTATCTAGAGAAAAGAGGAAAAAGTTGCAAGCTACCCAATCCCTATTGAAGCCAAACAGATGGAAAGTATAAATAAAAAGTTGATTACCCCAGCAATGACCCAACAGTTATCTGAGTGTAGGAATGAAATGCAATGTCATCTGGCTTAAGCACATGAAAAAGGACTTAAACGCATTCAAGCTATGGTATACTCTCACGGAAATAGAGCTGGGAAACTCCTAGCATGACAAATAAATCTAAGTAAGCCAAAGCTAGAATACCCTTTTTATATCACCCATTCACTAAAGAAATGGTATTCCACCTTAAAGGGATTGTTAATTCCTTTATGGAGTACTACAAACAGTTATATAATCTGGGATCCTTAAATCCCCCAACCTACTCCTGACAGCATCAAATGCTTTCTAAACGCTATTCAACTTCCCTTGATAGATCCCTCAGTACTCACTAGCCTTAATGCCCCTTTTACTGAAGATGAAATTAAATAAGTTGTTGAATCCCTGTCATTGAACAAAGCACTGCATTTATTGCCCTAGATGCTGAAAAAGCTTCTGATAGGGTCCACTGGGGTACCTAAAAGCAACTCTAGATAAATTTTGGTTTATATTATCATCTATAATGGTGCTCTACACTTCCCCATCGGCACGAGTCTACACCTCTAATCCTTCCTCAGATTGCTTTAATATCACTAACGGAACTAGACAGGGGCGTCCCCTTTCATCCATCATTTTCTCTTTGGTCATGGAGCCTATTGCTGAGTCCATTATTATATTATTAATTTACAGGATTTATATAGTGCCAGTTTACATAGCGCTTTACAACTTAAGGATAGACAGTACAAATACAATTCCCTTTAATACAATAGGAATCAGAGGGTCCTGTTCCTTGGAGATTAAATCTAATGCCGCATACACACGATCATAATTCTCATCGGAAAAAGCTCTGATGGTTTTCCCGATGGAACTCCGACGGAATTCGGTTAAAGCTGTCTTGCCTACACACGGTCACATCAAATTCCGATCGTTTATAACGCAGTGACGTACAACACGCACGACAGGACTAAAAAAAGGAAGTTCATTAGCCAGTAGCCAATAGCTTCTGTCTCGTAGTTGAATCAGAGCATGTGTGATTTTTGGCGTGTCGGAATTGCATACACACGATCGGAATTACCTATAGAAAGTTTTTCCGTCTGGAAAATTGAGAACATGCTATCAATTTTTGGCTGGCGGAAATGCGGACAGCTAAATTCCGATGGAGCATACACGCGGTCGCATTTTCCGATGAAAAGCTCTCATCTGTCTTTTTCTGGCCGGAAGTCCAATCGTGTGTATGTGGCATTTGAGGGATGGTCAAGAGATACAAGAGGTAATAACTGTGGGCGATGCGCTGATTGAGAAGATAAATGTACAGTTGTTAGGTGGGGGCAATCTCTAAAGAGATGAGTTTTCATGAATCGTCTGAAAGTGGATAAAGTAGGAGAAAATTGGACAGATTGGGGTAGAGCATTCCAGAGGATGGGAGAGGCTCTGGAGAAGTCCTGAAGGCGAGCATGGGATGAGGTGTCAAGGGAGTTTGAGAGCAGGAGGTCTTGGGAGGAGTGAAGAGAATGATTAGGTTATTATTTTGAGACTCGGTTATTGATGTAGCTGGTGACCAGGTTGTGGTTGGATTTGAAAGTTATAGTTAGTATCTGGAATTTAATTAGTTGGCTGATTGGCAATCAATGGAGGGATTGGCAGAGGGGTATAGTAGACGCTAAGCAGTTTGTGAGGTGGATGAGCCTGGCAGCAGCGTTCATGATGGACTGAAGTGGGGATGGCCTATTTAGAGGTAAGCCAATGAGAAAGGAGTTGCAATAGTCGAGGCTGGAGATGACCAGGGAGTGGATTAGAAGCTTTGTGGTAACATTGGTTAGGAAGGGGCGTATCTGGGAGATGTTGCAGACGTTTTTAGATAGTGATAAGATGTGGGGCCGAAAGGTTAGTTCAGAGTCCATGATTACACCTAGAACCTTGGCTTGAGGGAACAAGTTGATAGTTGAGCCATTGATATTGACAGAAAAATCAGGGGAAGTGGCACCTGAGGGAGAAAATATCATGAGCTCGGTTTTGGATAAGTTGAGTTTGAGGAAGTGATGTGACATCCAGGCTGATATGTCTGCTAATAAGTTGGTGATGCGTGAGGACACAGATGGAGAGAGCTCGGGTTTGGAGAAATAGACTAGGGTGTCATCCAGTGTAGAGATGATATTTAAAGCCATGGGAGGCAATCAACTGACCCAGGGAGGTGTTGTAGATTAAGAAAAGGAGAGGTCCAAGAACAGAACCTTGGGGGACCCCAACAGAGAAAGGAAGAGGATAGGAGGAAGTAGAGTTGTAAGTGACACTGAAGGAGCAGTGGGATAGTTAAGATGAGAACCAGTTAAGAGTACAGTCACAGAGACCAAAGGAGTGGAGTTTATTGAGGAGGGGGGGGGGGGTGGTCCACTGTGTCAAAGGCAGCAGAGAGATCCAGGAGAAGTAGTACAGAATAGTGTCCACTGGTTTTAGCCGTTAGTGGGTCATTTGAGAATTTAAGGAGAGCAGTTTCCATGGAGTGTTGAGGGTGAAATCCGGACTGATCAAGAAGTTTATTCATGGTCAGATGGTCTCTCAGTTGGTTGTAGACCAGTCTTTCAAGAAGTTTGGAGGAGAAGACGAGTAAGGAGATGGGACATAGGTTGTTAAGATTCGTGGGGTCCAGTGAGGGCTTTTTAAGTATGGGGATGACTAGCGCATGTTTTAGAGAGTTTGGGAAGATGCCACAAGAGAGGGAGAGGTTGAAAATGTGAGTTAGAAATAGACTTGTTCTTGGTGGATAAATATTTCAGTCAGAGATTGGAAGTATAACTTTGACAGATCATGTTCCAGTTTCTATTATTGTGGGAGGCCACATTTTTTCCACCCAAGCAAATAGATGGAAAAATGACCCACAGCTATTCTATGATCCGGATACAGCAAAGGACATTGCCAATTCATTAAGAGAATACTTTAAAAATAACAACACTGAAGATGTGAACCGGTTTACACTGTGGAATGCCCATAAGGCATTTATTAGAGGCCTTTTAATTATTAAAAGTGCAATGTTGAGGAGGAAGAGGAGGCAGCACATGGACGACATTTTAAAATATATCATGGATTTAGAAATCCGGAACAAAAAATCACCCTCAATAATCACAAGTAATAAACTAGCTGAGGCGCGAAATAACCTTCGCACCTTACTGCTAGCCCAACACTCACGCAACATCCATAAACTTAAAGCTAGTTTCTATAGACATGGCAATAAAGCAGGGAAGCTACTGGCCAACCAGATTAAAGACAAAACATTTAAACAAATAATTCTTTACATACTACACCAGAAAAACGGATCCAAACTTACCAACCCCAAGGAAATAGCTGACACATTCAGTACCTATTATGGCAGCCTCTACAACCTGCATGATGACAAAACAATACCTCAACCAACACCAGAACTAATAGAGTGGTTCTTACATGATTTTACCCTGCCCACAATACAACCAGCAGATCTGCACATGCTAAATGCCCCATTCTCAATCTCAGAAATACAAAAAACAGTGGCTAGTCTGCCTGTCAACAAATCGCCTGGCCCTGATGGGTACTTCTCGGAGTATTATCGGAGATTCACATCTCCTCTCTCCAACAATGCAAAGGGTGTTCCACGCTCCTGCCTCCTCTGCCTCTTTCCCCTCAGAAAATTTGCAAGCAACAATAATTACATGGAAGGAGCCGGATAAAGCACAAAACTTCAGACCCATATCACTTTTGAACGTGGATCTGAAGGTGTACGCCAAACTCCTAGCAAATAGGATGCCACAACTACTACTGTCATTGGTAAAACCCGACCAGGTGGGGTTTGTTATGGGTAGGCAGGCCACAGATGCCACAAGGAGGGTATTAAACCTTGTCCACTCGGCGGCCAGTGATGGACAGCCATTGGTTCTCCTGTCACTGGATGCCAAGAAAGCCTTCGATAGGATACACTGGGGCTATCTCTCGGGGGTCCTTTCGAAATTTGGATTCACTGGTCAAATCTTTTCTGCCATTACAGCTCTTTATTCAGGCCCCTCTGCACATGTGTTTCCAGAAGGCTTGCTCTCTGAACAGTTCAACATCTCAAATGGGACAAGACAGGGGTGCCTTCTGTCACTCCTGATCTTCGCTCTCATGATGGAGCCCCTGGCGGAAAGGATTAGAGCCCACCCTCAAATATATGGAATCTGTACAGGTAAAGAAAAGCACACTATGGCCTTATTTGCTGACAATGTCATATTATCACTTACTAATCCGGCTCAGTCCCTGAAGGCGGTGCACAAGGTATTGGAAAGATTTAATGAAATTTCTTATTATAAGAGTAATGCTTCGAAATCCAGTATTTTAAGCATAGCAGTTGCTCCCGAAGTAAAAGCACAGATCCAAAATTTACTCCCATACACTTGGTCTGATGGAACCATACAATACTTAGGGGTAGTAATGTCCAACCCTCTCTCACAACTTTTCGAACATAAATTTGAACCTCTGATTATGAGCTTCAAGAAAGAAATGAATAGGCTCAAAAAAATACTACCTTTCTTGGTCAGGAAGGTTAATGGCATACAAAATGTTTTTACTCCCCAAACTGCTTTATCTTTTTAGAGCGCTCCCAATCCAATTGCCAGTATCCTTCTACAACATCATGCAACGCTCCTTAGCAAAGTTTATCTGGGAATGTAAGAAGGAAAGGTGTACACACACAAAATTCTTATCAAACATCGAAAAGCAGGGGGTATGGGCATCCCAGACATTAGAGACTACCACATAGCAGCAATCTTGGACCAACTACAGTTTTGGTTCCATTCACCAGAACTGAAACACTGGCGTGCAAGTGAGCAGGCCCAACTGGACCGGGGCGACATAACAGAATTACTTCTCTCTTCAGCAATAGCAGATCCGAAACAGTATAAACGACACCCTACCATTGAGGCCACCTTACAGGCATGGAAATACCTCAACAGTCATAAGAATACAGATATTAAGCACAAACCAATACCTATCCCAATAATGGCACTATAATTTCTCACCCCTGACCTGAAATTAAATCGTTAGAAGGAGCATGGTATTCTATATGTACATGAGCTGATAGACCATGAAAGAATAAAACCATTCACCATGCTACAATCTACTAATTCACTAACTAAAACAGAATTTATGAGTTATGCCAGAATATCCAGTATACTATCCACCACTAATACACACTACTTTTCCCTACCAGAGCAAATATGGGAAATGTGGCAGCCAGAATCTAGGCACAAGAAAGGAATTACAGGACTATTATCTACAATATTCTTCACAGTAAATTGCAATTTGAAATCTCAAAACAACTAACTAAACGGGAAACAGATTTAAACATATCCATTTCCCAAGCTCAAATTCCCTTCCCTATACTCTCATTAAGCATAAGTCACCTGCGAGCCTAGGTCTGTCGAACTTACAAGATTGCTAGAGTGGCATTATTAGATCTGTTCAAGGATTGGTTCAATTCCTCTGACAAGCAATGGGTAACTTTGGAAAGTGCCATACTACCGAAAAAGGATCTCAAATCACTCTTAATAGCAAGTGCCACCCTTCAGACTTTGCATTTAACCTCCCACTCTATTATTTTTGGTAGTACTGAAAGCCTGGATGCACTTACACAATATAAGTAAAGATCCCGTTCGTTTGAAAGGCTGGGATATGCCATTACAGCTGTTTGAGTTCTTAATTCCTTAATTTTCCTTTGCCTCCTGGTGAGTACTGGGATACACCAAATTGCAGAAGGTTCACAACAATATTAAATTCCAAAATATGTTTAAACAGCTTCAAATTACAAATGCAATTTGTTCTATGGGGAACCAGGTGGATATTATAAACCAAAAAGTCTGAGAATACTATTACAAAACTAATAATCTCAAGAGAGGTATTTCTTGGTTCTACTCATACTTGCAAACCAGTATTCAGTGCAGCACACTCTACCAATAGTTAGGCGCTAGTGATAGATTTTTGCTAGTAAGACTGTCAGCACAGGTAAATGTAGGCAGGCCTATGCTGCAAGCTAGGCAATGTCTTTACCATTACATGGTCATTGGTAAAGAACTCCTGGAGCAGAGGGGCAGGTGCAGCTGTTGGAACGTGTGGTCCGCTCAAGTTCTCCATCAAGGACTCAGGGCAGAAGAAGGTCGGTGAGTATACCACAATGAAGGACTGGATGTGCCATGAAGTCTGTGAGGGAACTTTGCTTTTACACAGTCTTCATCAAAGTCTTCATCATTACATGGTGAATGAAGTCCTGGATCAGAGGAGTGACTGTGGGGATATGTGTCAAATCGATGTGGCCTGAGTGCACAGGATTTGCAAGCTGGGCTGGCTGGGAACAGTAGTCTATCATCCAACGTGTGCTTTTAAACTACTAGGCTTCCCGGGGAGAGGTGCTGCAGACCTCTGGCCTAGTAGCAGCGAGCAATCAGAGACAGTTTGGGGATTTATTCAGAGTGGGTCCCTCTTGCTTACAGAAGAAGATGTGACATTACCTTAATTCAGGATAAGTTTTGTACAGGAGGGGAACTACAGGATAAGTTTTGTGCAGGAGGAGACGGTAAAGGATAAGGAATGCCATTAAACAATAGTCCGCGGGAGTTAAGCAGAGGAGGAGCAACATGGTGATGCAAGAGGAAGATCATAGCAATTTATATCACATTACATCATCTCTTCTGGCTCTAACTATGTGCTAGTGAGTGAAATCTTCAAAGTATGATGGCAAATGAACTATCCTATGGGCATCCCATATACCCTTTTCCCCAACCAAGTTGTACTCTCCAATCAACAAAAACAAAACCAGCAAAAGACTGTTCATTGTATCTGTAAGTGATGTATGGGAGTCTGGCAGCAGGGTGAATTGGTGGATGTTTGTTACTAGTGGCAACTACACCGCTACATCAACATACCACATTTCCTTCACAGCCGAAGTGGGAAAAGGACTTTGGTCTCTGCTTCTTGACTCAAGAATGGAATGCTGCTATTAATTCCCTTTTCAAAGCCTCTCATTGTACCTTTCATTGGGAAAAAGCTTTAAAAAGAAATCATAGTTGGTACCTCACCCCATGTAGAATATCCACTATGTATGCATTATTCTCACCCAACTGCTGGTGTAATTTTTTGCAAAGGGGAAACCTTTTTCATATCCTTTGGCAAGGCAAATCGGTGATCAGCCAGCTGCAGGCATCATCCAGATATAATTTTGTTCAGCCGGTGATTCCCTGACTGCACCGTAAGAACAATCATTTCAGTTCAGCTGATTGATCGTTCTTGATGGGATGCCCCCTCCTCCACCCCCCCTCCCCCCCCCCCCCGCAGCCCTCCTGTGCTTCTACCGGCTTGCCCGTGCGATCGGCGAGCTGGAGAAGGAATAAGTTGGCGCCAGAAGTTAGCCATAGCAAAAAACAAGGGCCAGATGATCCCCGGCAGTCTCTGTGACTCAGCAGGGTGTTTTGATGTCATGTCAGGGCTGGCGGAAGCAAACAATGCTGGGGACTTGGCAGGAAAGCCTGAGATCATTTATTTATTTTTGATCTCAGGCTTTCCAGCCCGGAGGAGAGATGTGGGGTCTTTTAGACCCCACATTTCTCCATAAAGAGGACCTGTCATGCACTATTCCTATTACAAGGTATGTTTACCTTCCTTATAATAGGAATAAAAGCGTTCAAAATTTTTTGTTTAAAGAAGGACCAGCAGACCAATTAGTAAACAATTTAGGGAAAAATTAATAATAGCAAGAGGCAGGTGAAGCAGGGGTTAACAGTTGCTATGCCCCTAATTGGTATACAAGGCATGTATATGTATGTGTGAAACCACCAGGGGCGGACTGACCATTCAGCCACGGGGGCCCTGGGCCACTAGGGGGCCCCATCAGGGTTGCCAGCCTCAGTAAAACCAGGAACAGTATGTAAAAATCTGTGGTTTTTTTACATCTGCCTCTGAAATTTCCCTTACCGACATCCTTTTGGTCTAAACAGCCTGAGATTATAGCTGCCCCACCTCTATACTGTGTGTACATGTATGTGTAACCTGTGTGATTGTATACTGTGTGTGTGTTTGTGTATACTGTGTGGCTCCATAATCTCTGATTGCCTGGGGGCCCCATAATCTCCTATTGCCGGGGGCCCCATGATTTGTTAGTCCGCCCCTGGAAACCACCCAATCTATGGCTACATCACCATCCAGCTATTACAGCCACAGACTATACCCCTAAGGATTACTCCATTTGGAGCACCAAATAAACACTGACTGTACTGCCAGCAGGTATATATGGTGTTTATAGCGGAAAGGCCGCGTACACACGGGCGGACTGTCCGCCCAACTAGGTTCGTCAAACAGTTTGACAAACAGTCCGTTCAAAATTAGCATGAACGGACTTGACCACACACGACGAACGAACAGTCCGCTGAAAACTTGCGCGATGACGTGAACGGCACGTACGACGGGACGAGAAATTCGAAGTCCAATACACTGCAATGCAACCTTCGCCGTGTAAATTCTTTCTGAGCATGCGCGAGACTTAGTTTGTCGAACAAGCCTACACGAGCGGACTGTCCGCTCAAACCAAGTTTCAGCGGACAGTCTTACGGAAATTCCGAAAAACTTTGTTCGTCAGACTGTCCGCTGAAACTGTCCGCTGAAGCCCACACACGAGCGGACTGTCCGCTGAAACACTGTTCAGCGGACAAAGTTGGGCGAACAGTCCGCCCGTGTGTACGCGGCCAAAGTATTTGTCGCATGAAGGCAAAATCCCCAACAGTAACACACAGAATCTAGTCGCATTTAAAGGAAAGAGTAATGTAGCTTATTAGAAAACACTGGAGGGAATAATGCATTCATCAGCCCAGGAACTAAGCACCTTGACTTGACTTTCCAACATGACATTGATCTGAAAGATAAAGCCAATATGGCTCTTCAGTACACAAAAAAAAAATTGAAGGTTATAAAATGGTCATCACATTCTCCTGGCCCACTCACATCAATGATTCGTTTTAGGGAGATCTCAAACATGTAGTTGCAAAGACTGCAAAACATCATTGATGATAAATTTATCACCCAAGGTTAAAAAGCCAAATAGGCCCACCATGAGCTATGAACTATTTCTGCAGCTTAGGCTCTTCCTGCCTACCCTCTGGCCTTGCCTTGAGCTAAGCTACTTTGCACATTTCTAATCCAGAACTAATTCTACACCGTTTTAAAGCCTTAATATGTGGCTGGTATGAAGCTGTAAAGAGTTACTTACTTTTTTCTTAATGTAAATGAATAGTTATCTCCCACAAGCATCTGCCTTCTACATATCTGAGTTATCGAAGATCATTTTATAGTTTCAGACATATGTTAATTGATCCCATGGGATTTCTGTCTTTGGCACTTTGTTGATGTAGTTGTTTATTTACTGCTAATGAGCCACGTGTAAAAGAAGTCTCTGGAGTAGCTACTGATTTATTTATTTTATTTTTATAAGATCATCAAAACACAAACTTCAATATTTCACATGTACAGTATCTCACAAAAGTGAGTACAAAATCAATAAGTGGTGTTGCGCTCCAAATTAATACTGCTACTAAATACAGTAAATAAATACCAACAAATGTGCCTTTGCACAAAGCTAGGAGTAATGTAAATACAAAATATCTACTCACAACTAACTACTTAAAGAGGAAGTAAACCCTGATGAGTTTACTTCCTCTTTCATTCCCTGCAAAGGCAAAGCATAATGGACTACTATGCATCGCATAGTAGCCCATTATGTGTCACTTACCTGACACAGGAGCCAGCGAAGTCACCGCTGTCCCCTGTAGTCCGGCGCATCCATCTTCTCTGTGGGTCTCGCTGCTCCGCCGCTGTCATTCGGCGAAGCCGTCACTCCCGCACATGCGCACAGGAGCCGAGACGCGCGGCATTGCCACGCTCAGTGCGCCTGCGCGCCGCTGTCTACGGCGCATACGCCGTAGACAGCGGTGCCCGTCTTCGGGCAAATATCTCCTAAACAGTATAGGTTTGGGAGATATTTCTTGGACCTACAGGTAAGCCTTAATCTAGGCTTACCTGTAGGTCAAAGTGGTTTGTAAGGGTTTACAACCACTTTACACATGTACACCTTCTAAAGTGCATCAGTGCCTAAAAAGCAATATCCAATAAAGTGCAGTGTAAATAGTTTGATAAAATATATGATCCAAGCATAAGAACATAAAGTGCATCAGTGTAGATAAATAAATAAATAAAGTCCAGTAAAAATTCGATGTGTCTCAATTAGGGATGAGCCGAACACCCCCCGGTTCGGTTCGCACCAGAACTTTCGAACGGACCCCAAATTCGAACGAACTTTAGAACCCCATTGAAGTCTATGGGACTCGAACGTTCGAAATTAAAAGTGCTAATTTTATTGGCTAATATGCAAGATACTGTCCTGAAAAGGGTTTGGGGACCTGGCTCCTGCCCCAGGGGACATGGGTCAATGCATAAAATGTTTTTAAAAATGGCCGTTTTGGCGGGAGCACTGATTTTAATGACGATTAAAGTGAAAAAAAAAGTGAAATATTCCTTTAAATATGGTGCCTGGGGGGTGTCTGTAGTATGCCTGTGAAGTGCCACGTGTTTCCCGTGTTTAGAACAGTCCCTGCACAAAATGACATTAAACGGAAATAACACCATTTAAAACTGCTTGCGGTTTTAATGTTATATCTGGTTCCTGCAATATGGTTGAAAATCATTGAGAAAAATGGCATGGGTAGCCCTCCCTGCCCATTACCAGCCCCATTAGGTCTTGTACGCATATTAAGGGGAACCCTGTACCCATATTAAAAAAAGGAAATGCGTGTGGCCCCCAGGCCCTATATACTCAGAACAGCAGTATACAGGCGGTGCAAACAAGACAGGGACTGTGTAGGTTTGTTGTGTTAAGTTGAATCTGTTTGTAATTTTCAACTGGTACATTTTTAAAGTGTAGCTCCAGTCAAAAAAAACAATTTTTAAGCTTTTTTAAAACATAGGGAAGGGTTATCACCCCTGTATAATTTATTTTGTCGTCCATCTTTTTTCATCTCACTTGCTGTTGTCTCCTTCCGTTTGCTAGTAGGAGATGTTTGTAAATTGGATGTTTGAAAGTAGGGGCCTGCCCTATATGCTCTGCAGAAATGGCGGAACAAGGTGTTGGTTTTGCCACAACATTGTAAGCCCTCAAAGTGACTCTTGGTGGGCGCTGGAGCGCCCTGCTGTGAACGATTATATCAAGAATTGTAATTACATGCCATTGTTGAACAGTGGTAGAAAAATTGACCTTTGGTGGTTGTGGTGCTGGTGCCACAACACTATAAGTCCTCACCGTTACTCTGGGTGGGCACAGGAAGGGGCCCTCCTGTGAAATATTATATCAAGAATTGTAATTACATGTCCCTGTTAAACAGGGGCAGAAAAATTTGGCCTTAGGCACTGCTGCTGGTGCCACCACACTGCAACCTCTGCCATATACTCTAGTTTTATTGCAGGAATTAGCCCTGCTGCAAAGCATTGCATCAAAAATTGTAATTAAACGCCCTGTTAAACAGGGGCAGAAAAATTGGGCCTTAGGCACTGGTTCTGGTGCCACCACACTGCAACCTCTGCCATATACTCTAGTTTTATTGCAGGAATTAGCCCTGCTGCAAAGCATTGCATCAAAAATTGTACTTAAACACCCCTGTTAAACAGGGGCAGAAAAATTGGGCCTTAGGCATCACCCAGAACCAGAAATGTTCTTCCAACATATCAGCGGAGGAGAAAGAGGATAGACAATCAACATAACAGGACAGTCACTCAGCATCAGCATAGGCAGTCTTGAAGGGATGTGATATTTCAAAAAAAATTATTCTGTTACATCAGCTTCAGGTGCTTGGTAGCTATGGGTGATCCAAGACTGATTCATCTTGATGAAGGTCAGTCGATCAACTGATATGGTAGACAGGCGCACCCTGTGATCGGTAACAAAGCTACCAGCAGTACTGAAGGTGCGTTCCGAAAGAACGCTGGATGCAGGACAGGCCAGTAGCTCAATTGCATACTGTGCAAGCTCTCGCCAGTGATCCATCCTCAAGACCCAGTAAGCCAGAGGATTTTCGGTGGGAAAGGTGTCCAAGTCTGACCTTGCCCCTAGGTATTCCTGCACCATGTAAATCAGACGCTGGCGATGGGTGCTGGAACCGATCATACCTTGGGGCTGCGGACTAAAAAATTGTCTGAAAGCATCAGTCAGACGGCCACCTTCTCCACCGCTCCTTCTGACCGATGCCTCAGCAACACGTTGTCCAGGACCAGGAGTTTGTAACCTCCCAGTCTCTGGGAACGCGTTGCACAGACCTTTCTGCACGGCCACCCGGAGATGTCTCATCCTCTGCTCCCTCTGCGATGGCAAGATAAGGTCGGCAACCTTACCCTTGTACTGTGGATCAAGGAGAGTGGCCAGCTAGTAATGGTCCCTCTCCTTGATCCGAAGAATACGAGGATCCTTCCGCAGGCTTTGCAGGATCAGGGAGGCCATGCAGCGTAGGTTAGCTGAGGCATTCGGTCCGGAGTCCTCTGGGTCACTAAGGACAACATGATCCTCAGCTACCTCCTCCCAGCCACGTACAAGTCCACGTGTTTCTTGGGACTGTAAATCATCCCTACAAGACTGCTGCTGCTGCTGCTGATGCTGAGTGCCAGCCTCCACCTCCATGCTGACACAATCATCCTCCTCCTCCTCCTCTTCCTCCTCCTCATCCTCTTCCTGTGTGATGGGTGGCACAGCAGGAACACTGTCTGGATAAAGGGGGCCTTGAAAGGCAAGGAAGTCCTCCTCTTCCTGCCTCTGTTCTGCCTCAAGTGCCCGGTCCATTATTCCACACAGCGTATGCTCCAAGAGGTGGATAAGAGGTACAGTGTCACTGATGCATGCACTGTCACTGCTCACCATCCTTGTGGCCTCCTCAAACGGTGACAGGACAGTGCATGCATCCCTGATCATGCCCCACTGGCGTGGTGAGAAAAAACCGAGCTCCCCTGACCCTGTCCTGGTGCCGTAGTCGCACAGGTACTCATTGATGGCCCTCTGCTGCGTGTGCAGCCGCTGCAGCATGGCCAACGTTGAGTTACACCTGGTGGGCATGTCACATATAAGGCGGTTCTTGGGCAGGTTCAACTCCTTTTGGAGCTCAGCCAGCCGAGCACAGGCATTAAATGATTGGCAGAAATGCACACAGACTTTCCTGGCCTGCTTCAGGACATCCTGTAAGCCTGCCCAAGAACCGCTGCACCACCAGGTTAAGGACGTGAGCTACACAGGGCACATGGGTCAGTTGTCCCTGTCGGAGGGCAGAGAGGAGGTTGGTGCCATTGTCACAAACCAGCATTCCTGGCTTAAGCTGGCGTGGCGTCAACCACCTCTCGGCCTGCCCCTGCAGAGCTGACAAAACATCCGCCCCAGTGTGGCTCCTGTCCCCCAAACAAACCAGCGCAAGCACGGCATGGCATAGTTTTGCCTGCGTACTTGCGTAGCCCCTGGAACGCCTACGAAGCACCGCTGGTTCTGAGGACAGAGCACTGGAAGAGGCCATGGAGGAAGAAGAAGAGGAGGGGGTGGAGGAGAGAGGTGTGTCACAACCAATAATAGCATTTTGGAGGCGTGGTGGCGGAACAACCTCCAACACTACTGCACCTTGTCCTGCATCCTTCCCAGCTGCCAGAAGAGTGACCCAATGGGCCGTGAAAGACAGGTAACGTCCCTGTCCATGCCTGCTGGACCATGAGTCAGCGGTAATATGCACCTTACCGCTGACCGCCCTGTTCAGCGAGGCAAGGACATTGCCTTCCACATGCCGGTAGAGAGCCGGAATCGCCTTCCGTGAGAAAAAGTGGCATTTGGGGACCTGCCACTGAGGAACCGCACATTGTACAAACTCACGGAAGGGGGCCGAGTCTACCAACTGAAAACGGCCCAATCCAGAAACCAGCATGTGTCCACAATTATAATTTGTTCATGGGGGACTCGACTTGAATGGTCAAATGATCTAACCCTACCTTCCCACAAGAAGAACCCACCATCGGTATAAACAATTCTTTATTTATTTTTTCAGTTTGGCCATTTATAATACTTATGTGATTTACCACAAATACCACCGAAACCTTCATATCCTATCTTCATTATCAAAAAGAAAGTATCACCACCCTTTTACACCCTGAAGGCCCACCAGAAAGCATTCGCTCAGATTCAGTGAGCAGACTTCATGAACACCATTTTTCTAAGAAACTCCCAATCAGGTCTCTGTATAGGTGACCATTCCCTCCGTTACCATATTACTCTACATTATTAGTGAAGTATGGTAAACGTAGTTCTCATTTCCTGTCATTTACCTCCAAACCCCTTAGGCCACTGCACTAACCTGTACATACCTCTACCTGCTCCGGAAGGTAGCAGAATGTGTTTCGGGGTGTAGTTGCAAGAATGCATATGCCACGTGAGAGAAATAACCTGTTAATTTGGCAATTTTGTGAAAAAAACCTTCATTTTGCAAAGAATCATGGGAAAAAAAATTACAACTTCAAAATGTCTACTTTCCAAAAAGGGGTAATTTGGGGGTTATTTCTACTTTCCTGGCTTGTTAGTGTCTCAAGAAATTAGCTGTCACTACATAATGTGTGATCAATTTGCAATGATTGCCCCCAAGATTGTAGACTCTATAACCTTCACAAAGACCAAATAATTTACACTTATTTGGGTTATTTTTATCAAAAATATGTAGCAGTATAACTTTTGGCGAAAATCTTTTTTAATTTATAGCGCAAAAAATAAAAAAAACCCAGTGGTGATTAAATACCACCAAAAGAAAGCTCTATTTGTGTGAAAAAAATTGACAAAAAAATCATATGGGTACAGTGTTGCATGACTAATGACTAGTAATTAAAATTGGCCTGGTTAGGAAGGGGGTATAAGTGCCCAGTGGACAAGCAGTTAATGGAAGATTTATTTCATTTCACTCATTCTCCTTTGAATATTCACATATCTCTATGTAGACCAGCCTTTCTCAACCTTTTCAACACAGAGGAACCCTTGAAATAGTTCTCCAGTCTCATAGAACCCCTGCTAAAAATTTGAGATCTGCAACTCGTGATACAATAGTATGATGGTCAGTGGAAAGAATGGTCCTTACACTTGTGGTCATTGGGTAAAATGACCTCCTTACAGATGGTTAAAAAGATCAATGGTGTTAGTGGGAACTTATCGGAGAGGCAGAAACTGCCCAATGCTGAAGGAACCCCTAGCAACCTCTGGAGGAACCCTAGGGTTCCACGGAACTCTGGTTGAAAATCAGTGATCTAGATGATCTCACTGCTATCTTTCTCAACTTTTTATGAACAGCTTGTCTTATCTCCTGGTTCCTCAGGCTATATATGATAGGATTCATCAATGGAGTCACTACAATGTACAATAAAGAACTGTACTTGTTCAGGTTAGGTAACATTTCATTAGATGGAGTCACATAAATAGTGATTAAGGACCCATAATATGCAACCACAGAAGTCAAATGGGCACTACATGTTGAAAAGGATTTTCTTCTGGCAGTAGAAGATGAAATCTTGATAATGATAATAAAAATGTAGATGTATGTCCCGATGATAAAAGCAAGAGCACAGAATGTGGATAAGACAGAGTATGTGAAGTCTAGCCATTGTACGATAGATGTGTCTGATGTGGACAATTGCACAACTGGGCCCAAATCACAAAAGAAGTAATCAATGTCACTAGAGCCACAAAACTGAAACTGAAATATCAAAATAAATTCAATTGAACATAGGCTCCAAGTTATTACCCAGCAACCATAACCCAACAGGAAGCAGATTCTGCGGTCCATAATTAAGATGTAACGTAAAGGATTACAAATAGCTACATATCGATCATAAGACATTACAGCAAGAAGAAAACATTGCACAAACCCAAAGTTGAAATAGAAATACATTTGTGTGATACAGCCAACAACAGACATTTTCCTCTTTGTCCTTATTATTATCTCTGCCATTATTGGTATAACACAAGTTGCTATTAGAGCATCAGCAAAAGCAAGGTGCTGGAGAAAGATGAACATCGGAATTTTGAGATTACTATTGGTTGACACTAGAAGGATAATTGAAAGGTTTCCAATCACTATTGCAATATATAATAGAAGCAGGATAGTGAAGAATAGAAGCTTAAAGTTGTCTAGACCTTGCACTCCAAGAAGATGGATCTCTGAGACTTTTGTTTGATTGCCTTGACACATCATAAATACCAGGAAGTTGACCTGTCAGGTAGGAGAATTAAATATGTAATCATACAGATAATATAAGAAGAAAACACCAAAGAAACAAGTAACAAGATATATTTGCACCTCCATTGTGGCCAGAAAGTCCACTCAAGCTGCCAATAATGTAAATTTTGAGTTATTATTGAATTAAAATCTGCTTCATGCTGTTCAGGTTGTCCACTCCATTTGCTCTCATGGTCTCCATTTTAATTAAAGTGTCCATTTCATACTATATATTGTTTAATGTGTGCTTGAACTGATTTGTTTTCTGCAAGCTGCAAAATGATTTTTTATTAAAGTTTACTTAAAAGGATCACACATTTTCTTAAAATAATAATAAGGTTGAAACTCAAGATAACACAATATTTCCAAATATGACTTTATGATGGCTAACGATGCTGCCCGTGTCCTTCTCTTTTGTGATGGCAACAGCACAGTCACCCCTATCCCCTTGTCCTCACTAGTTTTAGGCAATCAATCCTCACAACCATATCACCAACATAAATATTAGCACCTTCTACAATATCACAGACATAAATATTAGCACCAATAATACGTATATATATATATATATATATATATCGAATAACAATTGCAACAGAGACAAAAATTAATATAGTCCCATTTAGATAATTAGAAAAAAACGTGTGTCAAAAGTCCATGCAGATGACTAAACTCCACAGGGTAAAATTGTGATATGCTTCAATTCATATAATATCTAGAATACAGTAAAGTCTTCTGAAGGTGTTTAGAGATCCCTTCACCACAGTATTCAGCACGCAGGCACCCAATAGTGATGATATAATAATCTACTTACCAGACTGTAATGACTACTTTAATTAAAAAGATAGTCAGCTGTGCTTTAGCAAGTTTGTGCCTGCTCACATATGGTATGACATGGAATCTATAGATATCACTTCCTCCTCATAGGCTCAGACGGGGCATATAGGAAGAACAGAACAAATAGCCATAGTGTAATATTGTGTATAACCAGAAAGCGCACCTGTCACCAAAATACAGTCCACCGCGTGTTGCACACTCCCCCTGGGGGGTGCACTCACCAGACTCCTCCAGTAGAACCACATCCTATTTTCACATCAACACCAACACAAACTCTCCCAGAGTGAGGGGTTCACAAATGTTGTCATAAAAAACAAAGAAAATCTGCACATAACGTAATACTATTTATTAAAAACAAACCCCCCTGCACACACAGACCCCTTGTAAAAACTGCGTACATAAAGTTAAAGTTAAAGTTAAAACAACACAAGCATCACTGTAAACAAGTAGAGGGCGCTCTTGCTATACTCAGCCATCCAGCATGGATCAAACTTATACTTGCAGGAGGTTGAAGATATGACCTGTTGCAGGGATTAGCTGAGGATATTTAAGATTGAAGGTACATTGTGTGGCCACGCCCTCTGTCGAAGTCCGTGGTGACGAAACCGGTGAGGGCATGGCATCCACAACAATTCAGTGGTGACTCTCTGTGCTCCACAGCCCTCCAGTGGTCTAACCGACAGTATCTTATCTTTTATTCGCACATGACATATATACACATATATGTATGTGTGTGTGTGTGTGTATATATATATATATATACACACACACACACACACACACACACATGTTCTTGTTTTTTTTTATTTTTTTATTTAGCTGTATATTTCTTGTTACTACCATAGCCTGCTACTAAAGAATGTATGTGCCTGTAGTATAGCTCATAAACAATAGTGCCCATTAAATTTTTTTTTATCCCACCTAAAACACACTGGCACTGACTGATACTGATATTATTTAAAAAAAAAATTGCTGTTTAAAATATACTGACCCTGACCTTTGACCTTGACATTTGACCATTACTTGACCCAAACACTAACCCTGGCACTGACCCAGATCAAACCTTGATTTTTATTTATTTTATTTTATTTATTTATTTATTTATCTTTATTTTTTATTTTTTTATTATTATTATTACTATTTATTTTTTTACACACAGGTCTTTTCTCTCTCTCTCTCCCTCCCTCTCTCCCCCTCTCTCCCCCTCTCTCCCCCTCTCTCCCCCTCTCTCTCCCTCTCTCCCCCTCTCTCCCCCTCTCTCCCCCCTCTCCCCCTCTCTCCCTCTCTCCCTCTCCCTCTCTCTCCCTCTCTCTCCCTCTCTCCCCCTCTCTCTCTCTCCCCCTCTCTCCCTCTCTCCCTCTCTCTCTCCCCCCCCCTCTCTCTCCCCCCCCCTCTCTCTCTCCCCCCCCTCTCTCTCTCTCCCCCCCTCTCTCTCTCCCCCCCTCTCTCTCTCCCCCCCTCTCTCTCTCCACCCCTCTCTCCCCCCCCTCTCTCTCTCCCCCCCCCCCCTCTCTCTCTCCCCCCCTCTCTCTCTCCCCCCCCTCTCTCTCTCCCCCCCCCCTCTCTCTCTCTCTCTCTCTCTCTCTCCCCCCTCTCTCTCTCTCTCTCCCCCCCTTCCCCCCTCTCTCTCTCTCCCCCCTTCCCCCCTCTCTCTCTCTCCCCCCTTCCCCCCTCTCTCCCCCCTTCCCCCCTCTCTCCCCCCTATCTCCCCCCCCCTCTCTCTCTCTCTCTCTCTCTCTCTCTCTGACTGATCACTGTGGTAGCCAATCAGAGGATACCACATTGATCAGCTAACCCGGAACTGGGAATTTCGTGTATCAGCATTAGCACAGGACCCTGGACTCCCGGTGAGACTCCAGTTGCGGTGTGGCGTGCTGCCAGCACAAAGGCAGGTATGCTAATATGTGGCCCCATGTAAAAAAAGCCCAGTCCAGTGGAGCCGCATATATAATGTGTACTGTTGGTGCAAGGGAGTTAAATTGTCATCGGTGAACATAGGAATCTCCATATACTTCATACACAGAGCAGATAATATTTTCTCTGGTAAAATGTTTTTGGCCTATAGTGTACTGTAAATCAATTTCTTTATTAGTTGAATGTCCTTTAACCAGTTGAGGACCGCCCTATAGCAGATTTACTGCTGTGGGTTGGTCGGGTTGTGCAGAATCACGTATATATACGCATATACTGACTTTATTGCCCCAGAGACAATGGATGCAAACAATGGATGAAATGCAAACCCCCCAAATTGTTTATGATAACAAATTTGTCTTACTCTGGAACAAGTGGACCACCCAAAAGCCAACTTGTTTTAGAGCAGCCAGCTTATACCTTTTGCTTTTGCCCTGCAGTTATGTCCACAATACAGTGGAATAGAGACCAGATTAAATAAATGTTCTGACAGATATGCCAAATAGTGGGACAAAATAGGGGGATGTTTTGGAGTCCAACTTTGCTGTGTGAAAGTGTGGGGTGATGCTTTGCACACAAAGGGCAGCTTTGCCTGGTAAACAAAAAAGTCTGCAAACCAAGGCCAACAGAATGGTGCATTAGGCCACCATCAAGAGATGCAGCAAAGATCTCTGCTTAGCTACCTCAGACTGGGGAGCTTTGTGATCTGAGAGGTATGAAACTGCTCCCCACACTGCCAGCCCTCTTCCTCCACACTGCCACCATCACAAGCCTACCCTTCTCACCAGCGGAACCTCAACCCTCGTGCTCTTATTACTACTCTACCTTCTGCTGCCTTTGCCTCACAGGACTGGAGGCAGTAGGCAAAGAATCTTACTGGCCCTGAGACAATTGGAAGTTTTCCTCTTCTTCCTTCAGCTGTTTCTCTAGTAGCCATGATATTAAACCATGCATTGTATGCTCCAGCAAGAACACCAGAGGTATTGTGAGCCACATTGTACCCTACTTTTCCAGGGCTGGTAAACATGACATGGGATCAGTGTATTCCCAGTTGAATACCCCATGGGGAACTGGGGAGGGGGGGGACTGGTGGTTCTGAGGATTGTAAATGTGCAGCTGATTACAGCTGAAATAAACTCTGCACCACTTAATATATACCTTATGAAAAAAAAATAATTAAATTGAGAATAGAAACTGTATAATTAATTATTAATTTAGAGCTGCTCCCTAGAAAGAATCAGAAAAATGATACTTGATTGCTGTGAACTAAAAGTGTTATATATTTATATTTTATATTTTTTTTATTTATTTTTTGGGCCAGTTTTCATTTGGTATATAAAAAAAAAGGAATAATCCACTTGGTTGCACAAAGTAGTTGTGATGATACTGTTTGTACAATTTTATTAGCACATGACAAAGTTGCAAAACTATGTTTGGGCAATAAAGTGTTACTATACCCAGGACCATGAATTCACTATATCTGGCAATACACAGAACATGGAAATGCAATCATTTTAGTAAATGTAAACTGCAAAATACCTTTTCTCATCAGCAGTATATAGCACAGTGGTGGCATGACAATTAGGGGTGCACGGGCGCCGCCCCTCATCCATGCGTCCAGCCCCCTGATCTACATGCAGGGTGATAGACGCATGGATTCCAATCAGGGTTTTTTTTCTTTTTTGGAAATGTGATTAGAGCCAGAGACTCCAGGAGGCTTCAAAAAAGGGTGGGCCTGAAAAATAGCATATGAATATTCACTATTGTAACACTGATTCTTATTCGGTCGATGAGGAAGTGAGACTCATAACCTGATTGGCTGAAAGGAGATCTGATCAAATTTGCCGCCAGGAGGGGGGAGGGTGGTGATGCAGGGGAACCAAGAAATCAGCCACCTGCAGCCCAGAGAGAAGCCACTGCCACCCAGAGCGCTGTCCACGAGATGGGGTAAGTGCAGGGCCCTGACTGACTGACCGACTAGGGGTGTGGATGGGTGCCGTCTGTGACCCGACCGACCAGGGGAGGGTTGGTGACGGGTGGATTATCCCAGCCACCACTGATATAGCAGTCTTGAGACTTCTATCAGTTTCTGGCTGAAGCTTGTAGGAGGAGTTTTCATACTGCACTGGCTGTCATATCAGGATGCAGGACCCCTGACCCTCTGTCTGGACAGTCTGGACAGTGCAGATTGGCCCTGCACTCTCCCAAGAAAAAAAAAAAACACTCTATAGCAATACACACCTATCTGAGCATGTGCAGACATTCCTATCCAGGCATGTTTTGGAGTCAGTGGAAGAAGGGGAGGATCAGAGAAGACAGGATCAAACAGTCTTTTTACACAATGCAGAGGATTAACCCCTTAGGTTCCATAGTGAGCATAACAAGCATGCTTTTTTGCATATACAAACTGATTTTACTGTTGTGGGTTTAGTAACACTTCCAAATTTGTTTCACCCTTAGGTGCGAAGGGGTTAAATTGACCCTTACCTACACTATACAAAACAAAAAAATTTGGGGTATAAGTACACTTTAAAGGTTTCAAATTTGCAACAGGAAAAGTGGACTTTGTGGTGGTTAAGTTATTATTACAAAAAAAAAGACAAAATACTATATACGGTATGCAGTTAGTTAATAATTCTTAAAATGTCAACAAATTTAAATATATATATATATATTTTTTTATATATGGACAATGAATGCTACATGTATAAAGAAATAAAAATCAAGCAGAAAAAACAAACAAATATACAAAATAAAAACAAAAACAAATTAAAAAGATGAATGTAGTGTATTATTAGAAAACACTGGAGAAATAAATACATTCATCAGCCCAGGAACTAAGAACCTTGACTTGACTTTCCAACATGACATTAATCTGAAAGATAAAGCCAATATGGCTCTTCGGTACAAAACATTGAGGGTTATAAAATGATCATCACATTATTCTGGCCCACTCACATCAATGATTCATTTTAGGGAACTCTCAAACATGTAGTCACAAAGACTTCAAGACATCATTGATGCTAAATGGAACAATACATGATATTAAGAACTAAGCGAATGAAAATTATGAACAGGACCAACGCATTATTTCCTTAATTTCTATGTTTTGCTTAATGATCATGCTATTCTGTGATGCCGAATAGTTTAATTTGAATTTGGATTGAAATCGCTTAATTTGAATGACTTTGAAAAAAAAAAATGTGTCTGGCTTGATCACCTATGTTTTCTTTAAAAAAAAAATCCTTATTTTACACATTTTGTGGTATGAGTACAACTGTATTTTTACAGAGAAAAAGTAACCATTCACATCTCTCTCTGCCAAAGAATTTCTTACAGTCCATGTAGTATTAATCAATAATGTGGCGCTCCAAAAGTGAACACAATAAAAAGCATAAGTAGATATGAACCTGGAAAATCCAAGGTACAAATGAATATAGTGAGTAAACAAACAAACACCCCAGATGATGTCCTATAGGACGAAACGTGCCGGTGACGCTTGTGGAGTTATTGCAAACTGCTTTGATTACTGAAGGATACAAACGTGTTTTTTATTGGAATCTTTGTAGGTGTACCCCCCTTTTTTTTACTTATTAAACCCACTATACAGTGTCACATTATGTGCGGTTGTTTGTTTTTTATACATGCCACCATGGATCGCTGCAACATTTGATGCGGTCCACCGCACACTCTGGAGCCTGCTTTTGGATGTTGGAACCTCTCCTTCAATATTGGATGAGGCCTACTCTCTAAACATTGATCTTTCCATGTTGGGTACTAGTGGATGATTTCCTGTTTGGCACACATGCTGTATAGTATATGAGTCCACCTTTTCTGGTAAGCGTGCCAACCTTTCTTGTTGTTTGCACCTTAAAGATCAAGTTTTCATTCACTTTGAACAGCACGAGAGACTTTTTACTGCATGTATATTTTTCAATTTTTATGATGGACTATTTCATGAGGTTCACCCACAAACTTTGATTCATTTTGAACATTGTTCCTTTCTCATTCATTATCACATTTTTTTTCTCTCATATTTTTACGTCATTTGTTTGTTTGCTCACTATATTCATTTATACCTTGGATTTTCCAGGTTCATATCTATTTATGCTTTTTATTCTCCTCACTTTTGGAGCCACACCTTATTGGTTTACATGTTTTTTTTTTTCAGTATAATGTCTAGTGAAGTGTTGGCAGCCTAACAGTTTCTATGCACATTTTTTTCTTTTTTCCATGTAGTATTAATGTCCACATGTTTGACAGATATCATTTAACTATGCCCGTTTTTTGACAGAAGTTATTTAACTAACATTTGTTTCATTGGATGGTGGAAAGAAGTCCACTAAGCCTATTGAGAATATTTGATATCCACCCAGGGAGAGTATGGATAGGATTTTCCATCAGAAACTAGACATGTGCATTAGTTTTCGTCCAAATGCATTTTCGTGTATTTTCGTTATCGTTTTAACAAACGATAACCAACGTGCAGAATCCAAAAACCGAAGGATCTGACATAAACAAATGCTTTTTTTTTCGTTTTCGTTGCGACAACAGCTCGATATAGATAGGAGATTCGACATGACGCTGACAATAGCAATCTGTGTCCATCGAACCTGTGGTCGAATGTGCCTAACCTTAGATATATTAGTCCAAGATTATTCTACATAGCGAGAAAAGATTCGCCATAGAGAGAAAAGATACGACATAGAGAGAAAAGTTTGATATTATAGAGACAATAGCTAAAAAGGTTGAATGTGCCTAACCTAACTCTATTAGTCCAACATTATTCGACAGAGAGAGAAAAGATTCGACATGAAGATTCGACAGACCCCATCAACCTTGAATGACAGATTCGACCTTAATTATTACAGATTTTCGGACAAATGCATTTTTTAACTAAACAAATTAAATAAAAACGAATTTTGGGAGTAACTAAATAAATGTATTTTTCGAACGAAAACAAAATTCCTAAACAAAATATTTCAGTGTGCACATGTCTATCAGAAACACAACACTAGAAAACCAGACTAATTACAGCTAAGCCTTTACCAGGACAGGGTCCTTTAGAACCTAAGGTATAAAGGCCAAATAGGCCCACCATGAACTGTAAATTACTTCTATAGCTTAGATTGCAGGTTCTCCACTTGGCTACTATTGGCTACTGGGTATTGAACTTCCTTTTTCTAATCCCGTCATATGTGTTGTACGTCACCGTGTTCTTCACGGTTGGAATTTGGTGTGACCGTGTGTATGCAAGACAGCTTGAGTGAAATCCTGACGGAAAACCATCAGAGCTTTTTCCGACCAAAATTCGGATATTTGTGCACGGCATAATGGAGCTTGGGTTTGGAATCTGAGCTTTGATACTGTGTCAAACTGAACCTGGGTATGTTTGGCTCATCCTTATTAATAATTAACTTCTCTTATTTACAACTTTTTGGTCTGTTGAATATACCATTCAATGTGTTTCCTTTTCAATAAATGACAAAAACATCTGTTTATCTGCCAGAAATTCAGTAAACTTCCTGTAGTGAGCTGACTACACAGTGCCTCTACTGCACTGAAATCCTAAGTGGTCAGTCCTGCCAAAGGTGCTTCTCCAAAACACCTCTACCTATGTTATGGAGAGGAGGAGGGAGAGAGAGCGAGAGAGCGAGATATTTTGCAGTTATAACACAATTGATTTCCTAGGGTGAAAACACGGCTCCTCCATGGATACAGCACATCAAGCCAGTGGTATCTCCCTAGGACAGGAAGTGTGTTACTGGCATGATCACTAAGTGAAAAAAAGGGAACAAAATCCTATAAAAAATAAATAAAAATGTAGCCATCACAACTAAGGACTGATAAGATCCGATGCATTACATTTTTATTCTTATATTAGATACAATTACAATACAAATATTTATTGGGTTTCAATGAGAGCGGGAAGCCAGAGCTCTGAAATGGAATGTACGTTGTAAGGGTCAGATAGAGTCCACCATCAAAAGTGTATGGCAGGTCTCCTTAAACAGAAGATTAGTTATTTCATGTCACTCATTCTCCTTTGAATATTCACATATCTCTATCTAAATTGCTTCAATGCTATCTTTCTCAACTTTTTATGAAGAGCTTGTCTTATCTCCTGGTTCCTCAGGCTATATATGATAGGGTTCATCAATGGAGTCACTACAATGTACAATAAAGAGCTGTACTTGTTCACGTTGGGTGACATCTCACTGGATGGATTCACATAAATAGTGATTAAGGACCCATAATATGCACCCACAGAGATCAGGTGGGCACTACATGTTGAAAAAGATTTTTTTCTGGCAGTAGAAGATGAAATCTTGAGAATGATCATAAAAATGTAGATGTATGTGCCAATGATAAAGGTAAGAGCGCAGAATAAGACTAAGACAGAATATGTGAAGTCCAGCCATTGTACGATAGACGTGTCTGAGGTGGACAGTTGCATAACTGGGCCCAAATCACAAAAGAAGTAATCAATGTTACTGGGGCCACAAAATTGAAACTGAGTTATCCAAATAAATTCAATTGAACATAGGCTGCAATTTAATACCCAACAACCATAACCCAACAGGGAGCAGATTCTGCGGTCCATAATTAAAATGTATTGTAAAGGGTTGCAAATAGCTACATATCGATCGTAAGACATTACAGAAAGAAGAAAACATTGCACAAATCCAAACATATAATAGAAATACATTTGTATGATACAGCAAACAACAGACATTTTCCCCTTCGTCTTTAATATTACCTCTGCCATCATTGGTATAACACAAGTGGCTAGGAGGGCATCAGCGAAAGCAAGGTGCTGGAGAAAGATGAACATTGGAATTTTGAAATTACTATTTGTTGACACCAGAAGGATAATTAAAAGGTTTCCGGTCACTATTAAAATGTAAAATAAAAGTAGGGCAGTAAAGAATAGAAGTTTGAAGTTGCCTAGACCTTGTACTCCAAGTAGATAGATTTCTGAGACTTTTGTTTGATTGCCTTGACACATTTTAAAAGCCAGGAGGTTGACCTGTCCGGTAGGAAAGTAAAATATTTGATCATACAGATATTATAAGGGCAGAATATCAAAGCAATGAGTAACAATGAACTGTCCACTCAATCTGCCCCTATCTTAAAGGGACTCTGTGTAATGGTTTTGCACAGAGCAGGCCCAATCCTCTTACTTCTTTGGTCCCCCAATCCTGGAGTCCTGGCTCCTCACCCCTGCCGAGTACCCCCAATAGCAAGCCTTTTGCTATGGGGGCATGTGAGCAGGCTCTCACTCCTGAGCCATGCTCCTGTGAATGGACATTATCCATTCACACACAGAGCATGGCTTGGCCCCGCCCTCCCATTCTTTACTCATTGGCTCACTGGGTGTAATTGACAGCAGCCAATGGCTCCCACTGCTGTTTAAGCCAATGAGGAGAGAGAAGCCTTGAAGAGACGCTGCTGTAATGCACATTGCTAGATTCAGATGGGGCTCAGGTAAGTTTTAAGAGGGGTGGGGGAGGAGGGGGGCTGCACCCAGAAGCCAAGCTGTAAAATTAGCTTTTGTTACAGCTTGTTTTAGGAATACACACATTTTTTCAAAACATAAATACAGTTTATATTGCAAAGTCAACACAAACAACCATAATGTTTTTTTCCCCAAAACTTATGATGGGTGATGGTAGCACTCCGTGTTCTTCACCTTGATGATGATGACGGCACTGTCACCTATACCCTCTTCTTCTCATTGGGTTTAGCCGGTCACTCCTCAGAAGCACCAGTTCCTCTCCAAGTGTCCCACACCATAAATGATGTAATATCATGGCCACTGGAGAGACAGCTGCCGGAGCAATATGAGCACTTCTAAATTTCTCAGGGTCAAAAGATTCTTTGCCTACTGCTTCCATCACTGTGAGGCAAAGGTAGAATGAGCTAGAAGAGTAACAGGAACTGTTGAATTCCGTTTAGAAATGCCATGTCAGTCACTAAAGCTGCAGTACGGCTTCTATAAATTCCACAGTGGGACAGAAAGGGAAACCTTATGCCGCATACACACAACCAGACTTTCCGGCAGACTAGGTCCGACGGTCATCCTAACGGACTTTCGGTGGAGTTCCGACAGACTTTCCGAACTAACGGACTTGGCCACACAGGAACGGACCAAAAGTCTGTTCGTTTTGAACGTGATGATGTAAACGGGACTAAACAAGAAGGTTCAATAGACAGTAGCCAATAGCTGCACTTGCATTGTATTTGGTCCGTCGGACTAGCACACAGACAAACAGTTTTCCCGGTTTTTAGTCCGTCGGAATTGAGTCCATCGGATAGATTTGAAACATGTTCTAATTCTAGGTCTGTCTGATTTTTTTTTTTGAAAAATGATCGGACTAGCCCACACATGATCGGATTGTCCGACGAACTGATCCTGTCGGACTTAGTCTGCCGTAAAGTCCGTTCGTGTGTACGCGGCAATAGTCAAGATCTCCTGATGAGAGCTCCTGACAGACCTTCAATTGTTTTAACCCTGAAAGATTATTGTGGCAGGGACAGGGGGGCAAGAAAGATGAAAAGTTCTCCTAAACTAAGAAGAATCAGCACAAGGGGCACATCATGCTAAATATTAGTTAAGTCTCTTGTGCTGATTTTAAAATTTGTCATTTAGGCTAAATTTAGGCTTTAATCATGTAAGGACAGGAAGGATTTGCCCCCTTAATGACCAGGCCATTTTTTGTGAAACGGCACTGTGCTGCTTTAACTGACAATTGTGCGGTCGTGCGACCATGTACCTAAACAAAATTTATGTATTTTTTTTCCCATAAATAAAGCTTTCTTTTGGTGGTATTTGATCACCTCTGTGTTGTTGTTTTTTTGCGCTATAAACAAAAGAAGACTGACAATTTTGAAAAAAAAAAAAATATTTTTAACTATTTGCTATGATTAAAAAAAAAGCCCGATAGGTATTCTGCATATTTTTGGTAAAAAAATAATAAAAATCGCAAAAAGCATATATTGATTGGTTTGCGCAAAATTTATAGCGTCTATAAAATAGGGGATAGATTAATGGCATTTTTATTTTTTTACTAGTAATGGCGGTGATCAGCGATTTTTTAGTGGCACTGCGACATTACGATGAATAGATCAGAAACTTGTGACACTTTTTTAGGACCAGTGACATTTATACAGCGATCAGTGCTAAAAATAGCCACTGATTACTGTATACATGTCACTGGCAGGGAAGGGGTTAACACTAGGGAGTTGATTTACTAAAGACAAATCCAGTTAGCACTACAGGTGCACTTGGAAGTGCACTGAAAGTGCCTTTGGAAGTGCAGTCGCTGTAGATCTGATGGGAAGATCTGAAATGAGGGGAAGCTTTGTTGATTTTATCATCCAATCATGTGCAAGCTAAAATGCTGTTTTTTATTTTCCTTGCGCATCCCCATCAGATCTACAGCGACTGCAATTCCAAGTGCACTTTCAGTGCACTTGTAGTGAAAACTGGATTTGCCTTTAGTAAGTAAACCCCTAGGAGGCAATCAAGGGGTTAAGTGTTCCCTGGGGAGGTGCTTCATAACTGTGAGGGCATTGTAGTGACTGGAGGAGGAGACAGATCATTGTTACTAATCACTAGGAACAGCAGATCTGTCTCTCCTCCCCTGACAGAACAGGGATCTGTTTGTTTACATTGACAGATTCCCGTTTTGTCTCTCTCAGGAGCGATCGCGGTTAGCCTGAGGACATTACGGCCGCCGGCCACGCGCATCGGCTCCGGTGTGGTGCTGCGGGCGCACGCGTGAGCCCTCGGCAGCACACACGTGCCCCCTAGTGGTCTTAAAACGGCTGCACAGGAAAGCAATCTTCACAGGAGAGTCAACCTACCGCAGTACAACTGCGGCGGCTGGTCCATAACTGGTTAGAATAAAATTGTTACTTTTTTCAAATAATGTGAAACCTATATTAAGAATACTAATTTGGGGGGCGTGGCTTGGACGGGACCCGAGATGGCTGCTTGAAAGGAGAGCTCCCGCACCAAGGAGAAGAAAAGCGGCTTCCCCAGAGGATACAAGCAAGCACCAACCATGGGCAGGTCAAATAGAAGCACCTCGACCCCCCGCACTGTCAAGGAACCTGTTAAGGACCCCGGGGCACATCTATGCAACAACATCCCGGAGATGTTCCGCTCCCGCCTGGCAGGCCAACACGTGGAGACGCAGGCCTCGCAGGCCTCCCAAGACGCGCAGGCCGCATCCCCGGCCTCGCGTAGATACGCCGCGGACCGGACGCCGGAGCGTCCCGCAGCACTGAGCCTCTTGGACCTTCAGCGAGATCTGCAGAGTGTGGCCCTGGATATCAAACACACCCTGACATCTGCCATCGCTGAACTAAAAACGGATATCCACGCCATGAATCATCGCCTGGCGGTAGTGGAGGATACCTCCCAGCTACAAGCAGCAGCGATCAGGCAAGTACAGAGGTCTTATGATATGCAGCTGCCCCACATATTTGAGCTCCACCGTCAAGTGGAAGATTTAGACAACAGGGGACGCAGACATAACCTTAGACTGAGAGGGGTTCCTGAGGGAGTAGATGCGGCCTCCATGCCACAGACAGTATGTGCCATTTTTAATGACCTGCTGGACCGGCCTGCTGATTCCCCTATAGAAATGGAATGTATTCACCGCGCACTTAGACCCCCCCCCAGGGACTCTGAACCTCCTAGAGACATTATCTGTTGTATTGTCAACTTCCCCCTTAAGGAAGAAATCCTTAGGAAGGCGAGAGAACGGGGACGTATTTTGTTCAATGGGTCAGAAGTAAAACAGTTTCAGGACCTCTAACAAATAACTCTGCAGAACAGGCGCACGCTGCGCCCCCTGCTGGACATATTGCGCACACGTAACATCCAGTATAGATGGAAGTTCCCATTCTGTTTATTAGCTACCTCCAGAGGACGCACTGCATTGCTCAGAAGACCGGAAGATCTGCCTACATTCTGTGAACAACTGGACATACCGCTGGTAGACATACCGGAGTGGTGTGCCTTCTACTTCCCTACTGAGCCGTGGAAATCGGTGGTTCTTAATGCATCGCCTAAGAGTCAACGACCGAGCTCCAGACGTCGCAGACTATACCCCACCTCCCCTGGCGACCGCCAGTCAAGAAGGGATCTTTCTTCACGCAGCGCGCACCTTGCTGATACCCCAAGAAGGGACCGCCAGAATGCCTAAAGTTATCCTACCACTTCCTTTAGTGCTTCCGCTCACCAACTGAAGGCAACAACATACTTCATCAGCTCCGTCCCAACAGAACGCCAGTTGTACCTCCTTCCTCCCATTTTTCTTCTCCCCCCCCCTATTTTTGTCTCCCTCTCCCCCCCCCCCCTTTTTTTTTTCTTTTTTTTTTTTCTTCTTCCCTTTCTCCAGACTCATTTAGGCTCGAACGGCCGAGGTATTTTAACGCCTTACAAGAACTGCTTACGAGGGTGAATCTTCTGGAACTTTCACTTTGGGCATCCTAGTCTACTTGGATCCAGCATCTTGACTTTGGAAATCTGACGTAGGTGAATCTTCTGGAACTTTCGCTTTGGGCATCCTAGCCTACTTGGATCCAGGTACTGTCCATGCTCATGCACCTGCCTACCATGGGCTAGTTTTTTGCATTAGGGCCCTACCACACATCGAGACTTTACCGCATCCCACTCTGCTTTCAGGACTGTCCCAATGCTAGCGTCAGTACGCTGAAACCCCCTCCATCTGCTTATCACCCCCCTCCCTTTCCCCTCCTCCCCCCTCCCCTCCCCCTCCCCCCCTCCCCTCACTCTCCCCCCCTTCCGTTCCCCTCCCCCTTCCCCCCGTCCCCCTCTCTCCTCCACCCCCCCCCCCCTTTTTTTTTTTTTATTACTTACCTGGTGTTTATGTTTAGAGACTGTGTTATTTCTCCAATGTACGGTTGATCATTTATATTGCTGTTATGTTAAGTTCACGCTTCGTTTCTCCCCTCATGTTTTTGGGTCCTGCAACGGATGTGTGCCATGTTATAGATGCTTCTTTATGTTTGTTTTCATTCTAAGCTAGTTTCTTGCCTTTGGAATTCTACATGTGATTCCCATGCTGCCACCCATGACCTGTACACAAGACAGACTCTCTCAAATCCCTCATGCTCGGCTGGCCTTGATCTCCCGTCCCTACGATACCTGCTCGCTGCTTACCCCTGCTTAAGCCAATATAATAGGCAACAGCCGAAAGTGGTGCCCCGCACCCTGCCCTCCTGAGCAAACCCCTGACCACTGCGCGTGCCTAGGTTTCGCCCTGCACGGCACATACATTCCTCTGTCACATCAATTTGCTCTCCTCGTTCTCCTTGGTGCTACTCCTCCGATCCCTTCCCAGGCTTACTGACCCCACACAGCTGGTCATACGACCTGAGCTGACAGTTCGGCTTCCCCCCACTAGGTGGATAGGCACGCCTACGTCCACCTCCGGTGTAACCCCTATCAGGGATCTGTTTGGACTCCTAACTACCTCTCTCCCCCTTCTGCTGTTACCTCTCCCCCTCTCTGTCCTTTCTCTGTTCTGTCCCCCCCTTCTTTTTCCCCCCTCTCTCCCTCCCATCTATCTCCCGTTCCCCCTCCTCCCCTCTACTAATAGGGTCGCTCCTCTCCCTGTCCCCCCACTCTCGGGTCGTGAGACTGACCTCTACTAAATACAAAACTTCTATCATATAATTACCTTTTGTTGCGCCCCTACTGTCCGGCCCTCTCAATTAAATACAATGCAGAAGGATTCGAACACTCAGACGCGCCTCTTACTAAAATGCCTCTCCCTCACTGTGAAAGGCTTAAACCTCCCAGAAAAAAGATCACAAATCCTTTCGGCCCTCTCCAAAATTAAGGCTCACTTCCTCATGCTACAGGAAACACATTTCCACTCGGATGCAATCCCTAAGCTGACGAACCATATATACAAACGAGCGCTTCACTCCACTAATCCAACCTCCAAGACTAAAGGGGTCTCTATCCTTATTTCCAAGTTTGCTGACTTCCAACTGACTGACTCCTTGTATGACCAAGAAGGTAGATATATCTTTATTAAGGGCATGTACGCTTCCAGACCTATTACAGTGGCCAACATTTATTGTCCGAATGAACACCAAGTGTCCTTTTTTAGAAAAACATGTGACCTTCTATCCTCATTTAAGGAGGGAATTTTGATTCTGGGAGGTGACTTTAACGTCCCTCTCAATCCAATCCTGGACTCCTCTACGAGCACTTCTGCACTCCCCTACCGCGCTTTGAGACAGATTAAGATTCAACTGCAGAATCTTACTCTCCACGACACATGGCGCACCCTGTTCCTGACTGACAAAGACTACACCTTTTATTCCCACCCACACCAGAAATATTCAAGAATAGACTACCTTTTCCTCTCCCAGACTGACCTCTCTCTCCTTTCCAGAGCTACGATAGAGCCGATGTTCCTCTCCGATCACCATCCCATCACCATGACCCTCACTTTCCCTGAATCTAGACACGTAACCAAAACCTGGCGGATGAACCCCTCTCTTTTAAAAGACCCGGCAAACATTCAAAAATTAGATGCCAGAATTCGCCTGTACTTCCAGGAAAACATCTCCCCTGAAGTCTCACCCATCTCAATCTGGGAAGCACATAAGTGCGTTTTGAGGGGTGAGCTCATCTCTATGACTGCGAAGGCCAAAAGACAACACCAGGAAAGGATCACGTCCCTTATTAACATAATCCAGAGACTTGAAACGGCACATAAACATTCGGCCTCGCAAGTTACATTGCAAGACCTCTTGTGCGCACGGTCCTCCTTAATGGATGAACTGGGTAAACACACTAGACGTAGATATGTCCTCCAGCAAAAAGTGTTCTACGAACACGGCAATAAAAGTGGGAGGTTATTGGCCCGTACGATTCAAACTGCCAAAGCTTCATCTCGGATTCACACCTTTCGAGACGGCCAGGGCTCACTCCTTTCTAAAAACGAAGACATAGCGGCACACTTTGAAAACTTCTACTCTGCACTCTATAATCTACCGGACAATAACGTAGGACCCCCTGACGCACCTGACCGCCTCTCGCGAATTAGAGAATTCCTGGCCCAATATAGTCCCAACTCAATTACCCCACAGCAGGCCGCGACCTTGGACCACCCACTCTCCCTCGAGGAATTGTCCCTCGCTATAAAGCAAATGAAACCAGGCAAAAGCCCGGGTCCTGACGGCTTTCCCCTGGCCTACTACAAGAGCTTCTCCGAGACTCTCTCCCCCCGGCTTCTGACAACACTGAACTCCCTCACAGACCCATCTACCTCAGCAGGGGATATGCTGGTGGCCCATATAGCCGTTATCCCTAAAGAGGGTAAAGACCCATCCCAGGTCTCTAACTCTAACTCAGGCCTATCTCTCTACTGAACGTAGATATTAAGCTCTATGCCAAGATGATCGCGAATAGACTTTCACCACTTGTCCCTGGCCTCGTCTCTCCTGACCAGGTGGGGTTTGTCCCGGGGAGGGAGGCCAGGGACAACACTATTCGGACGCTAAATATTCAACACTGGCTTTCCACAAATAGGACTGAGGGATTCTTTCTCTCACTTGACGCGGAGAAGGCGTTTGACAGGGTGGCCTGGGATTATATGCGGGAGGTCCTGAGGACCATTGGCCTCCCCTCCCGTATGCTTGCCTATATTAACGCCCTATATACCAACCCTTCTGCAAGGGTGAAGGCCAACGGCCTCCTGTCAAACGACTTCTCTATACGTAACGGCACCCGGCAGGGCTGCCCTCTCTCCCCCCTGATATTTGTCCTAACGCTAGAACCTTTTCTCAATAAATTACGAGCCAACACAGACGTCCAAGGGGTCGTTATCAATCGCACAGAATACAAAATAGCTGCGTTCGCGGATGATATTTTACTGTCTCTGCAGTCGCCCCGGACATCTTTACCTAACCTCTTAAAGGACATTCAGGACTTTGGTTTTATATCCAATCTTAAAATCAATTACTCCAAATCCCACGCCCTCAACATTTCCTTGCCCCCTCAGGAGGTATCCCATTGCCAAGCGTCCTTCCCCTTTCAGTGGTAGAGAGATGCTATAACTTATCTTGGCATCCAAATAACCAAAGACTTGACTGAGCTTTATGCCCACAACTTTCTCACAACCCTGGCTAGAATCCAAACGGACCTGAAAAATTGGACCAACCTTAATGTTTCCTGGTTTGGCCGTTCTGCATTAATAAAAATGATAGTCCTTCCACGCATTCTGTACCTCCTCCAGACGATCCCAATCCATATCCCTCCATCCTTCTTTCTGACATACAAGAAGCTATGCTCCGCTTTTATCTGGAAAGGGAATGCCCCACGCATTAAATATTCTCGCCTGACTTGTCCTAAAACCAATGGCAGCATAGCCCTACCTGATCTCTATCATTATTACTTAGCATGCCATCTAACAAGACTGTTGGACTGGAAATTCCATAGGAAGGGGAAGATATGGGTGGACTTGGAGGGTTCCTTCTCGACTTACCCCTTACATACCCTCCCTTGGCTCGCACAGACACACTGGCCCGTCTCCGTCAAGACGCACCCGCTCATCCACACTTCCCTGCTAGCTTTCAAGAAAGCGGTAACCTCTCACCAGATCTCCTCATACCTAGGCCCATTGACACCTCTGAGGGGGAACCCAGATTTCCTACCCGGAGAATCGACAACATTTCTTTCAAGGGAATGGCCACATGCTGATGTTTTAGCACAGCACTTTTTTCATAGAGGACGACTTCGATCCTATGACGCCCTTAAATCCATGTCTCGCACAGAGGACTTTCCTTTCTGGACCTACAGACAATTGATGCATTTCTTCACTTCCAAGTCCCACACTGACATTTGGACAAGACAACTTACTCCATTCGAATCCCTTCACGCCCAGACCACGCCACAAAGGCACCTCATATCCCTACTCTACTCTATCCTACAAGACAAAACACGCTCCTCCCAGACGGAGTCCTCTAAAGCATCATGGGGTAGAGACCTGCATATACAATTTACAGAGGAAGACTGGAGTGACATCGCCACGTATGCACACAAAGGGTCAATGAACGTTGCCATTCAAGAAAATGGCTACAAAATAATTACAAAATGGTACAGGACCCCATCCCGCCTTCATAAATTCTCTGTGACTTTGATGATATTTGTTATTTGGAATGCTTACTATTGTCATGGACTTTTAACTACTGAGTTATTTGTATTGTAAGCATTTTTTCTGGCTCCCAATAAAAAAGTTTGTGAGGGGGGGAAAAAAGACTGACTTCAAACAATTTGTACTCCAAATTACCCTTTATGTGAATGATTTGTGCTTGGCTCCCGCTGGATGTTTGCCTCATAAAGTTTATCTCAGAAGCAGTAACATAATTCTGTTACAACATGTTTTGGTTAATGAAATATGAAAAAAAATGTCATCTTAATTATTATGGTCATTATTTTTTTGATATTTTTTTATTTCATTTAACAATATGTTGTTATTAGGCAAGAGCTTTAGCTTTTTTTTTTTTTTTTTAATGGACTAATGCCCTGTACACACAGTCGGACATTCCGATGACAAAATCCTTTGGATTTTTTCTGACGGATTTTGGCCCAAACTTGTCTTGCATACACACGATCGCACAAAGTTATCAGAAAATAGTTCAGAACGAGGTGACGTACAACACGTATGTCGGAACTATAAAGAGGCCAGTGGCCAGTAGCTTTCATCTCATAATGCGTGGCACTTTGTCCGTCGGAATTGTCTACACACGATCGGAATTTAAACAATCATATTTTTTTGTCTGAAAATTTTAGATCCAGCTCTCAAATTTTGTGTATCGTAAATTCCGATGAAAAAATTCAGACGGAGCGCACACACGATCGGATTTTCCGACAACACAATCCGATCGCACATTTTCCATCCGACCGCGTGTATGGGGCATTACTGTGTACAGTTATTTTATTATTATTATTCCTTACATGATGTTGTGGATGTTACAAATGGAAAACATGTTTTGGATTGATGAGATCAAAATTTAAATGTATAATCTCAAACATCAATTCTATGTTAGGAGAGGAGTCTGCAAGGTTTATGAAGAGAAGAACACCACGCCTTCCATACAGCAGGGAGATGGATCTCTACTGTTCTGGGGTTGCGTGAGTTACAGCAACAGAGGTAATAAAGTCACATTTGATGTCAAGATGAATATAGCACATTATCAGAAAATACTGGAGGGAAATTTGCACCCAGAAGCTACAAATGGGACACACATGGACTTTCCAACATAAAAATGATCAAAAACAGTAGCTACAGTACAAAGAGTGAACATTATGAACAGTGGCATTGGAAGGGGTTAAGGGGGGCTGGAGCCCCGAGTGGGCCATCAAAAAGCCTGGGTCTTGGGCATTCACAAATCTATTATTTATAACCCCCGAGCCTGAGCGGGACCGAACTGATTCTGAGCGCGGCTGAGTGACATAGCAGGTCTCACCTTCTGGAGCCTGCAGTGCCTATGATGGATGTCCCATTGGTCCAATGCCGGGACCATGGGACCTATGATGTCCATCATAGGCACTGCAGGCTCCAGAAGCCAGGAATTACAATGCGGCCATGCTGAGCACTATGAGATCCCTGTTTGGTGCTTTGGTGGGCAGCTCTCCTCTCTTGTTCTCTCCTGGCTCTGCCTGCCTGCCTGCTGTCTACTGGGATGGGCGCGCCACACACTACAGCTGAGCTGCAGGAGAAGGTCACCTGAAGTCTGACGTGTAATGGTCAGGTAGGTTGATGCATGTCAGTGTGTATGGAAAAAAGAAAAAAAAAAACACGCTAGCCAAATCAGAAAAAGCAAGCTGCAATTCCCAAATGTTATACTACATTCACAAAAACAAGAAAAAAAGTGGGCTGCGCTAAAGATTAAAAAATACTCAATCGTTGAAAATTAGAGTGATACTGTGCAATTCACAAAATACTGATTGTTTCCCCAATATTCCGTAAGAATACGTGCAATAAACAATTCATATATATAAATACAAAATGAATTATGTAGACAATTCTGACCATAAAAATATTATCAACTCAGGTGTATCATAAATGTGAAAAATAAATTATTCAAATCAAACCATACTAAATCAATAATAGAAATAAAAATAATAATTAAACTAAAAGTTCTTAGGAAAAGTCCCAAAAAAAGGTAAATTCTTCCACAGTGAGGAAAAGGTGAAATAAATCCAAAAACGTGTGTCACATGTGGGAAACAGCACCTCCACCACAGTAAAAGCTGCCGCTTACCAGATGGTAGTGGTTCCTTTATCAATTGTATTTTTATTGAAAATTTTCTGAGAGAATATACAGAGGGAAGTATAACAACAAATAATTGTCAGTGTCAACAATGTTACAGACCATAGGCCAAAGAGCAAGAAAAGAAAAATAAGCAGAAAATAAACAGAAAATAAACACAGTAATATAATAGTCAGGCAATATCAAGTCACAGGCTCAGTTAAAGCAGTAATGCATCCAGCAACGGGGGGGACGGGGGGGGGGAAGAGTCAGGAGGGGGGGGTGTAGGAGAGAGTCCAATGGGTGGGTAGGCCAGATAGCTACGTGTCTGCAAGAAAAGCATAGCCAACCACTGGATCTGGGGTATGCTCATTTCCGGGAGGAGCCTATACCAGACTGAGGCATCCTCGGGGAGAGACATATACTGGCGGGGGGGGGGGGGGGGGGGTAAGGAAAGAAAGACATCAGGTAATCCTTAAGGGGGAGCTGTAGGGGGTCCCGGATTAAGTTGGGAATGGTCCCATAAGTCCCAAACTCGGGAAAACCTAGGCAAAATATCATGAATAACAGCGGTAAGGTGCTCAATCCTACGGATCTGTTCCAGCGTTTGCAATATCTGTGGGAGTGTTGGCGGGGACTGCGACAGCCATCTGACTGGTATGGCCCGTCTTGCTGCCAATAGAATATAGCCTAAGAGTTTCTGAACATTGGCAGACAGGTCAGGAAAGGGTAAGCCTAACAGAAAGTGGATTGGGGTTAGAGGAAGGATGGTGTCGGACAGTTCTTGCAAATAAACATGGACCGAGGACCAAAAAGGTTTAATGACCGAACATTCCCAGAAGATGTGAAAAAGAGATCCAATAGCCTTCCGACATCTCCAGCAGAGTGGGGAAGCCCGGGGATCGTATTTATGTAGGAGCTGTGGGGTCCTGTACCAAAACATCAGGATTTTATATATTGTCTCTTTCTGTTCTACACATCGAGAAGATTTAGAGGCAGTCTCCCAAATTTTCAGCCACTGGGGGGTGGTAATGGTCTGGCCAAGAAGCCGAGACCACTTACGCATATAGAGGTGACCTGGGCCAGAAAGAGAGGGAGAGGCCTGTAAATACTTGTAAAGCTCAGAGATGAGTCTCGTTTGGTGTGGACCTTGGGAGCAGAGAAGTTCAAAAGGGGTAGGGTTATTCAAGGTAAGGGTGGGGTTTTTGGAGCTAAAGTAATGTCTGATTTGAAGATAGGAGTAAAACAAACCCTTGGGGACCTGAAATTTACGTTGAATGTCAGCGAAGGATAGAAGCGAATGCGTAAGTGGATGTACCAGGTTACGAAGTTGGAAAACGCCCGCACGTGTCCAAGGGAGCATGCGTGGGTAAGACAGGCTGTCCGGGATGTCAGGGTTGAACAACACGTTTAATAATGGCGAGCACGGAGAGGTCAGGGAGAAACGCTGGGCACATTTCTTCCAAATAGAAAGGGTAAAGAGCATGGGGCGGAGAGAAAGGTTCCTAAGTTGATGTATGGAGGTTTCCAATTCTGCCCAAATCAGCGAGCAGAGGTGGACCGGGGTAGTAATGTTCATTTCAACGTCAGACCACACACTGGATGACATTCTATGGGACCATACTATGACCGGTTTCAAGTGTGTAGCATAATAATATTTAAGGAGGTCCGGGGCCCCCAGTCCACCTCTAGCTCTGGGAGTGAGCACTACGGAACTAGCTATCCTGTGGGCCTTATAGCCCCAGATAAAGTTAAGGAAGGACCTCTGAGTCGCTTTGAGTTGGGACATGGGAACGGGGATCGGTAATGTTTCAAATAGGTATAAAAGTCGTGGCATGATGGACATCTTCAGGACATTGATGCGACCCAAGAGGGAAATGGGATACAAGTCCCATTGTCGCAAGAGTCGGTCGATGTCCCGAAAGAGTGGTGGGAAATTAGCATGATACAGGCTAGAGTAGGAAGAGGTAAGGTTAACCCCTAGATATTTGAGGGAGGCCGTACACCAACGGTAAGCGAAGTTGCGCTGCAAAGAGACAAGATCTACGGGGGGAATAAGGATAGGTAGAGCTTCCGTCTTGTTAGTGTTGATTTTATATCCAGAGATCGAGCTAAATTGGTGCAGGAGAGCATGTAGAGAGGGAAGGGAGGTGTGGGGTCTGGTTAAAGTCAGTAGAATATCGTCAGCATATAGAGACAATTTATACTCAGTTTGGCATAGTTGTACCCCTCGAATATCTGGGTGGTTACGGATAGCTGCTGCCAGGGGTTCCAAACAGAGAATAAAGAGCAAGGGGGATAGTGGACAGCCCTGCCTAGTGCCATTACTGAGGGAGAAGGATGGCGATAAGTAGGAGGATAGTTGAACTTGCGAAGAGGGTCTGGAATACAGTGCCCTCAAGGCGGCGACGAAGGGACCTGCAATGCCAAAGTGAGAGAGTGTGGCAAACATAAATGGCCAGCTGAGTCTATCGAACGCCTTCTGAGCGTCAAGGCTCAGTATAAGAGCTGGGCGGTTCGTTTTGTTTAGTAAGTCAATCAAATCTACAGTACGTCTAGTATTGTCTCCCGCATGCCTAGCCAGTACAAAATCGACTTGGTCTTTGTGGATAAGTTGCGGTAGTAAATGGGACAGCCTGTTTGCCAATATTTTGGTGAAAATTTTGTAATCGGAATTTAGCAGCGCGATAGGCCTGTAGTTGTCTGGGAGGGAGGGGTCTTTATCTGGTTTCGGGATCACAGATACGTGAGCATGGAGAAACTGGGGGTCAGGAATGGTGCCTTTCAATAAGGAAGAGAATAGGGAAAGAAGGTGCGGACTCAGCAACGGAAGGAAAGTTTTGTAGTAGGAGTAAGGTAGGCCATCAGGGCCAGGGGCTTTTTGAGTGGGAAGATTCTCCACTACCGCAGCTAATTCCTCAGGGGAGATAGGAGAGTTTAAAGACGGGAGGTGGTCAGGGGAAAGCTGGGGGAGGGGCAGTGATTCCACGAAGGAGTTAAATTTCTCCTGGGTGAAAGTGTATTGATCATCAGTGAGTAAACAGTTATACAGCTTATGGTAGAAGTTACCAAACGTTTTAGACATTGTGAGAGGGCAGTAAGTGGAGGAACCGTCGGGTTGTTTAAGGGAGTCAGGATAGGCTTGGAAAGGTCGAGGATTAAGTTTGTTTACTAGTATCTGGTGGGGTTTGTTAGAGTACTCGTAAAACTTCTGTTTTGACCATAGGAGGGATTTGTCTATCTTCTGCATATCAAGTGATCTAAGGAGGTTGCATAGGTAGACAACAGTCCTAAGCCCTGACACCGTGGGAGAGGAGAACAAACGGTCTTCGGCCTTGCGAAGCATGAGAAGAGCCGAGGCTCTTTGGTGTGTGGCGTCTTTTTTGAGTCGGGAGCTTATTGCAATACAATGCCCCCTGAATACAGGTTTATGTGCCTCCCACAGTGTCGAGGGCCCAGAGACGGAGCCAACGTTAAGCTCAAAATACTCAGTAAGGCATGTGGTCAGTTGAGCTTTAGTCTCAGGGTTACGTAGAAGAGTCTCATTGAGCCGCCAGTGACAGGAGCGGGGGAAGGCCGAGGATAGGGAGAGTTCTATATGGACAGAGGAATGATCTGACCATGGGACAGGATTAATTTCCGAGGATACTGCAGCTGTCAAGAGGGGTGTGGAGATGAAAAAGTGGTCTAATCTAGAGAAGAGTTTGTGAGGGTGGGAGTAGAAAGTATAGTGTTTCTGAGTAGGATGTTTAATTCTCCATATGTCCAATAAACGTCGGGCCCTGATAAGTCTGCGGAACGATTTGGAGAGGGAGTCTACATTGGAGGGGGTCTTAAGGGGGAACAAAACATGTTTGTCTTTACCAGGGGACATGACCATATTAAAATCTCCACCAATCACTGTGAAAGGGTGTGCATACTTATCTAACATGTCAAAAACAGCACCGAGGAAGCGAACTTGACCAGAATTGGGAGCATATACATTTAGGATCGTGACAGGTTGAGACTGAAACATGCAATCCAGAATAATAAATCTGCCCTGGGGGTCCAGGTAAGTAGATTGGATTCTTAGCGGGCAGGAGCGGCCAATCAGAATTGCCACGCCCGCCTTGCCAGACGGATCCGAAGCCAGAAAGGAGGTCGGAAATGATTTGCTGGCAAATTTGAGGGAACCCCCAGGATGGAAGTGAGTCTCCTGGATCAGTATCACATCCGCCTTAGAAGCTTTAAACTCTTTCAGAGCCAACCACCTCTTCCGAACAGAGTTTAAACCTTTCACATTACAGGTAAAAAACTTCAACGACATATCAAAGGAGATTGGTGAAAGAGCATAGAAAGAAGCATAAAACAGTCAGTGGAAGTTGAGTCCCAAGCAGTAGGGAGGAAGAGGCAAGAGGAGAAAAAGAAACATGGGGAGAGAAAAAGAGAGAGCCTGACATTTTGGTAAATAGTGGTGTGACAATAATATCGACAATGACATACATCTAGAAAATTGTGGTAGTCGGTCACCAAGGAAACCAAAGGAGACCGAGGCCTGACTAAAAAGAACTTCCCAAAAGAAAGTCGTGTAAAGGTGAGCGGTGTCACAAGGATATGTGAATCACCGGAAAAAGGCTGTAGACAAAAACCAAAAACGTTAAGAAAAAAAACAAAAAGAAGCAGCCTATGGGGAGACTGCATGGGCAGCAGCCACGAAAAAGAACAACAAAAAAAAAGAAAAACCAAAAATAAAAATGACATCCGAAGAGAAACCCGGAGGAAAACAACCTCCAGGAAGCCCAGGTCCGAGCCCGGGACCAAAACAGGGGTCACGAGGACCACCTAATGTGGGGGGGGGGGAGGAGCCCATAGGCCACCCCTCGCCTTCCATAGCTGAAAAAAATAATTTAGCCAACTTTCAAAAAGCAAACGTAGCAACAGGATGAATAATAATATAACAGTCAAAAGGCAATATACTGAAGTTGCAAACAGTGGAAAAAAGAGCATTGAACAATAAACAGTGCACTCCATGGGCGTCGGGGAATAAGTGTGGGGGATCTGCCATGGCATAATGACATAAAACTGCACCATGGAAAATCCAACAAGGCCCCATCTAGGGGGGTAGATAAGCTCAGTCTTGTTCCGATGCAGTGTGCCTCAAGTCGGGGGTCTGAAGGAAGGTCTCCGTTGAGGGGTGAGGTTGGATCTAGAAGGCTTTGGTCGAACTGGGATCCATATCCGGGCAGGAAGTGCGGGCGGCCGAGGTGTAGAGGGAAGCGGAGTAGGTTCTTTGTCTGGAAGAGGGGGGAGTCCAAGACTACGCAGGAAGGCGTCGCTTTCATGTAGTTTACGAAGAGAGAATTGAGTGCCTTCTCGGGTCACCGAGAGGCGGAAGGGAAAACCCCATCTGTATGGAACCTTGTGGGTTTGGAGATGAAGCGTCAAGGGACGCAGGTTCCTTCGCCTTGCCAAGGTGATGGGCGAGAGATCATTGAAGATTTGAATTTTGGCACCTTTAAAGTCCAGCTTGGATTGGTTACGGGTGGCGAGTGTAAGTGCTTCCTTACTGTCAAAGTAGTGGAACCGAACCACCACGTCCCTCGGGTTTGCACCTGCAGGGGGTTTAGGCGCCAGTGATCTATGGGCCCTGTCTAATCGCCAATCAATATCTGGAACTTGGGGGGCCACCACGTTAAACAGGCTGAGAAGGTAGGAGCGGAGATCCCTGTCTTCCACCACTTCAGGAATGCCTCTAATCCGCAGGTTCTGCCTGCGTTCACGATTCTCGAGGTCTTCTTGATGTGTTTGGAGTTGAGAAACAGAGTGTTTAACAGCGGCGTTATCTTCCTCTAACACTTGAACATATTGGACCAGTTCATCAAACTTAGTCTCTAGGGTGTCCGTGCGGCCGCCCAATTGGTCAATCTCACCCCTCAGCTCCTTGGCCAGCTTCCCAATTTCCTGAGTTATGGAGTGAGTGATAGCTTTGAGCAGGGATTGGAGCTTGGCGTCCAGGACATCTGCCGTCAGCAAAGTGGGGGACCGGTGGTCTAGGGTGGGTGAGGGAGCGTCCGGGCAGTTCAAATCTGGTTCATGGCGAGTTGAAGGGTCTAATGCAGGATCTCCCTCCAGTTGGGAGGAGGGGATGGACTTGTGTAGATAACGGTCCATGGTGGATGAAGTTTGGGGGAGAAGTACAAAGCGTAGGACTTTCTTTGATCTCCTATCTTCCCCATGGGGTGCACGGCCGGGCTGAGTGGGTGAGGATGCGACTCCCGGAGGTAGTAAAGCTGAAAATTGCTGAGAAGGAGCCTCAGGAAGGGGGGGGTGGGGGCATGGCCCCAAAATCACATGGTTGCCATAGTAAAGGGGTGCTCACATGTTCTGGCAGTCAATAGGCTTGGGCAAGTAGGCACAGGAGTGGAATGGGGGGGCAGGGGAGATGCAGGGAGATTCGGGGGGGTGGGGGCAAAACAGTCAGCCCAGGTGGACGTGGGGGGGAGCAGGGGCACAGGGGGGGGATGACGGGGGGGTGGTAGCAGAAAGGTACCTGTTGAGATGGCAGAGCACTGCTTTGTGTATCGTTGAGTCCAGGTGGAGGCAATCACAGTGGGGGAGAGCAGCTCGGATTCCTCCAGGGACCTCTGGCAGGTTGCACCACAGATGGGGGGTGAGGGTAGATGCAGCCCCCTTCCACAGTAGTCACCAGCACCTCCGCTGGCCAAGTGGGTCGAGTAGGCCCCAAGGCCTAAAGATGGCGGCCGGCCTCGTGTGGAAGAGGCTCCGCAGTAGGCCTCAGCGCGGCCGGAGCTTTCGGAGGCGGTTCAAGTCACCTCCGCTGGTCGTCGCTATCCCCGATGGCCGCAGAGGGACGTCAGCCGCGTTTCAGGGCACTCGGGATAGCACGGAGGTCCGGGGATAGGGTAGGCCCCAAAATGGCGGCGGCGGTCCGGCGGGCGAAAGTAGGCCGTGAGCCTGGATGGGGCTCGATCGGCCGAGAAAACTCACAAAAACCTCCCGGGATGGCACGGGAGGGCTCCGGCACCCAGCGGGGGGAGTCCAGGGCTCTCTCCCCACCCGGATCGTCCCGATGGTGGCGGATGAAGCGGCGGCTGTGTCGGAGCTCTGGCACAGCACGTCCGCTCCCGTCGACTTCCGGTCACGCCCTGGTAGTGGTTCCTTATTACAGAGAACCTCAAAACACAGATGGCTTATTCCCCCCCGCCAGGGTTCTTGAATGGGTAAGATGATATGAACAGACTTGTGGGGTCTAATATTTTAATTTGAAAGAAAATAGTTTAGACAGAAAGGACTTATAAAAAAAAAATGTGTATGGCTTGATCACTCATGTTTTTTTTTTTTTTTAAATGCCAGGGGTAAATAAATTTATGAACACAACTTTATCTTTACAGAGGAAAAAATGATTTACATCTCTTCTTTCTGCCGAAGAATATGCTACAGATCATGTAGTATTATTGCCCACAACTCACACTATGCCCAGTTTCTAACAGAAGCCATTTAACCAACATTTGTTTCTTTCGATGATGGAAAGTCCACTAAACCAAAGGAAGACATATGATTCCCGCCCAGTTAGCATACAATTAGGATTTATCATCTGGACATCAACGCTGGAAAGCCAAACTACTTACAGGCAAGCCGGTTTCGGAAAACAAGGTCCTTTAGCCCCCAAGATTAAAAAGCCAAAGTGCCCTCACCCCCCCCCCCCCCCCATGAGCGGTGAACTACTTCTGCAGCATAGGTTGCAAGTTCCACACTTTATGAGCCCTCCTTTGCTGGAATGCTCAAGGTGGCTGCCTCTCCTGCCAAACCCTTTGGCCTTGACCTGAGCTAATTTGCATTGCACATTTTTAATCTAGCATTAATTCTACACCTTTTTAAATTATTAAGCCTTTTTAATATATATATATATATATATATAAAAAAAAAAAAGAGGTCTCTAGTTTGTAAATTCCCTTAGACCTGAAATGTGACTAAGTGATTGGCAATAAGCTACACAAAGTCACCTACCTTTTAATCCGATTGCTAATAAATATATATCACATCTGCAGTCTACAGATATGAATTATCTAAGATCATTTTATAGTTTCATACATACAATATTAAGTCCTATGGGTTTTCTATCATTGTTCCTTCTGTGTATACTATTTACTGAGCCATTGTTGATATAGCGGTGTATTTACCACTAATGAGCTATGTGTAAAAATAAGCCTCTGGAGTAACTACTGATTTATTTTTATTATTTCATTTAATTAAATTTTTGAAGACTACTAAAACAGAAAACTCAATAATTCCCATGTAAATAGAAAAAGTGTTCCACTCTCGTTTCTTCAAGATAGGGTGGGGCTCACACATTCTGGTAGTAACAAGCAGGGGCGCTTATACAGCAAGAGAAAATTGAGTACTGTCCGTGTTTTTTATTTGCACTAACATACAATTTTTCAGGACAAGCTTTTGGGGTATATCCCCTTCTTCAAGGTCCAAGCAGTACTCATTTGCGCTAACGTACAATTTTTCAGGACAAGCTTTTGGGGTATGTCCCCTTCTTCAAGCTCCAAGCAGTACTCAGTACTGTGATACATGTCAGGCATTATATGCTGTAGCTATCTGCTCCATTTTCAGATCACAACCAAAGCTCCTGGCAGAGGGAAGTCATCCAGCACCAACTTCCTTTGCAGCTCTGAGATGTCATGTAACTGAATACCAAGAACTGAAAAAGAAGCTGATGCTGTAAGATATGGAAAGGTGTGTCACAAAACAATATCCTTATATAACGCCAACATTTCACCATGCCCACCAATCTCTGTAGTTCCAAGCAGTGGCATAGCGTGGGGGGGTGCAGGGGGTTCTGTGAACCCGGGCGTGACATTTAGGGGGGTGCCAGTATGTGTCACTACTGGCTGCCTCCTCCTTATTTTAAGTTCCTGTGTCCCCTGAAATCTGGCCACCATGTTCAGTGTCCAGTGCCCTGTGATTGGGCATATGGGGGTTATGTGGGGCGTAGGGCTGGCCTGTCCGAGATTGCTCCTGAAGTACCGCCTCCACACATGACCCCCATACGCCCAATGACAGTGCGCTGGCCGGACACTGAACATGGCAGCTAGAGCGTGGGGGAGAGAAGCAAACTGTGGGCTGCCACTGTCTTCTCCTCCTCCTCCTATCTTCGGCCCGATGCAGGCCAGGACAAGGTGAGTGAGAATCCCTCCTAAGAGTCGTGGTACTGGCAGACTGTAGGCAGGTCAGTGTAGTGTAGTATGGTGGTCAGTGTAGTGTAGTGGTTAGTGTAGTCTAGTATGGTGGTCAGTAGGGATGAGCCAAACACCCCCCGGTTCGGTTCGCACCAGAACTTTTCGAACGGACCCCAAATTCGAACGAACTTTAGAACCCCATTGACATCTATGGGAATCGAACGTTCGAAATTAAAAGTGCTAATTTTAACGGCTAATATGCAAGATACTGTCCTAAAAAGGGTTTGGAGACCTGGCTCTTGCCCCAGGGGACATGGGTCAATGCCTAAAATGTTTTTAAAAATGGCCGTTTTGGCAGGAGCACTGATTTTAATGATGATTAAAGTGAAAAAAAAAGTGAAATATTCCTTTAAATATGGTGCCTGGGGGGTGTCTGTAGTATGCCTGTGAAGTGCCACGTGTTTCCCGTGTTTAGAACAGTCCCTGCACAAAATGACATTAAACAGAAATAACATCATTGAAAACTGCTTGCGGTTTTAATGTTATATCTGGTTCCTGCAATATGGTTGAAAACCATTGAGAAAAATGGCATGGGTAGCCCTCCCTGCCCATTACCAGCCCCTTTGGGTCTTGTACGCATATCAAGGGGAACCCTGTACCCATATTAAAAAAAGGAAATGCGTGTGGCCGCCAGGCCCTATATACTCAGAACAGCAGTATACAGGCGGTGCAAACAAGACAGGGACTGTGTAGGTTTGTTGTGTTAAGTTGAATCTGTTTGTAATTTTCAACTGGTACATTTTTAAAGTGTAGCTCCAGTCAAAAAAACTATTTTTAAGCTTTTTGGAAAACATAGGGAAGGGTTATCACCCCTGTATAATTTGTTTTGTCGTCCATCTTTTTTCATCTCACTTGCTGTTGTCTCCTTCCGTTTGCAAGTAGGAGATGTTTGTAAGTTGGATGTTTGAAAGTAGGGGCCTGCCCTATATGCTCTGCAGAAATGGCAGAACAAGGTGTTGGTTTTGCCACAACATTGTAAGCCCTCAAAGTGACTCTTGGTGGGCGCTGGAGCGCCCTGCTGTGAACGATTATATCAAGAATTGTAATTACATGCCATTGTTGAACAGTGGTAGAAAAATTGACCTTTGGTGGTTGTGGTGCTGGTGCCACAACACTATAAGTCCTCACAGTTACTCTGGGTGGGCACAGGAAGGGGCCCTCCTGTGAAATATTATATCAAGAATTGTAATTACATGTCCCTGTTAAACAGGGGCAGAAAAATTGGGCCTTAGGCACTGGTGCTGGTGCCACCACACTGCAACCTCTCCCATATACTCTAGTTTTATTGCAGGAATTAGCCCAGCTGCAAAGCATTGCATCAAAAATTGTACTTAAACGCCCCTGTTAAACAGGGGCAGAAAAATTGGGCCTTAGGCACTGGTGCTGGTGCCACCACACTGCAACCTCTCCCATATACTCTAGTTTTATTGCAGGAATTAGCCCTGCTGCAAAGCATTGCATCAAAAATTGTACTTAAACGCCCCTGTTAAACAGGGGCAGAAAAATTGGGCCTTAGGCACTGGTGCTGGTGCCACGACACTGCAACCTCTCCCATATACTCTAGTTTTATTGCAGGAATTAGCCCTGCTGCAAAGCATTGCATCAAAAATTGTACTTAAACGCCCCTGTTAAACATGGGCAGAAAAATTGGGCCTTAGGCACTGGTGCTGGTGCCACGACACTGCAACCTCTCCCATATACTCTAGTTTTATTGCAGGAATTAGCCCTGCTGCAAAGCATTGCATCAAAAATTGTACTTAAACGCCCCTGTTAAACAGGGGCAGAAAAATTGGGCCTTAGGCACTGGTGCTGGTGCCACCACACTGCAACCTCTCCCATATACTCTAGTTTTATTGCAGGAATTAGCCCTGCTGCAAAGCATTGCATCAAAAATTGTACTTAAACGCCCCTGTTAAACAGGGGCAGAAAAATTGGGCCTTAGGCACTGGTGCTGGTGCCACCACACTGCAACCTCTCCCATATACTCTAGTTTTATTGCAGGAATTAGCCCTGCTGCAAAGCATTGCATCAAAAATTGTAATTAAACGCCCCTGTTAAACAGGGGCAGAAAAATTGGGCCTTAGGCACTGGTGCTGGTGCCACGACACTGCAACCTCTCCCATATACTCTAGTTTTATTGCAGGAATTATCCCTGCTGCAAAGCATTGCATCAAAAATTGTACTTAAACGCCCCTGTTAAACAGGGGCAGAAAAATTGGGCCTTAGGCACTGGTGCTGGTGCCACGACACTGCAACCTCTCCCATATACTCTAGTTTTATTGCAGGAATTAGCCCTTCTGCAAAGCATTGCATCAAAAATTGTACTTAAACGCCCCTGTTAAACAGGGGCAGAAAAATTGGGCCTTAGGCACTGGTGCTGGTGCCACCACACTGCAACCTCTGCCATATACTCTAATTTTATTGCAGGAATTAGCCCTGCTGCAAAGCATTGCATCAAAAATTTTAATTAAACGCCCCTGTTAAACAGGGGCAGAAAAATTGGGCTAATGGCATCACCCAGAACCAGAAATGTTCTTCCAACATATCAGCGGAGGAGGAAGAGGATAGACAATCAACATAACAGGACAGTCACTCAGCATCAGCATAGGCAGTCTTGAAGGGATGTGATATTTCAAAAAAAATTATTCGGTTACATCAGCTTCAGGTGCTTGGTAGCTGTGGGTGATCCAAGACTGATTCATCTTGATGAAGGTCAGTCGATCAACTGATTCGGTGGACAGGCGCACCCTGTGATCGGTAACAAAGCTACCAGCAGCACTGAAGGTGCGTTCCGAAAGAACGCTGGATGCAGGACAGGCCAGTAGCTCAATTGCATACTGTGCAAGCTCTCGCCAGTGATCCATCCTCAAGACCCAGTAAGCCAGAGGATTTTCAGTGGGAAAGGTGTCCAAGTCTGACCTTGCCCCTAGGTATTCCGGCACCATGTAAATCAGACGCTGGCGATGGTTGCTGGAACCGATCATACCTTGGGGCTGCAGACTAAAAAATTGTCTGAAAGCATCAGTCAGACGGCCACCTTCTCCACCGCTCCTTCTGACCGATGCCTCAGCAACACGTTGTCCAGGACCAGGAGTTTGTAACCTCCCAGTCTCTGGGAACGCATTGCACAGACCTTTCTGCAAGGCCTCCCGGAGATGCCTCATCCTCTGCTCCCTCTGCGATGGCAAGATAAGGTTGGCAACCTTACCCTTGTACCGTGGATCAAGGAGAGTGGCCAGCCAGTAATGGTCCCTCTCCTTGATCCAAAGAATACGAGGATCCTTCCGCAGGCTTTGCAGGATCAGGGAGGCCATGCAGCGTAGGTTAGCTGAGGCATTCGGTCCGGAGTCCTCTGGGTCACTAAGGGCAACATGATCCGCAGCTACCTCCTCCCAGCCACGTACAAGTCCACGTGTTTCTTGGGACTGTAAATCATCCCTACAAGACTGCTGCTGCTGCTGATGCTGAGTGCCAGCCTCCACCTCCATGCTGACACAATCATCCTCCTCCTCCTCTTCCTCCTCCTTATCCTCTTCCTGTGTGATGGGTGGCACAGCAGGAACACTGTCTGGATAAAGGGGGCCTTGAGAGGCAAGGAAGTCCTCCTCTTCCTGCCTCTGTTCTGCCTCAAGTGCCCTGTCCATTATTCCACGCAGCGTATGCTCCAAGAGGTGGACAAGAGGTACAGTGTCACTGATGCATGCACTGTCACTGCTCACCATCCTTGTGGCCTCCTCAAACGGTGACAGGACAGTGCATGCATCCCTGATCATGCCCCACTGGCGTGGTGAGAAAAAACCGAGCTCCCTGACCCTGTCCTGGTGCCGTAGTCGCATAGGTACTCATTGATGGCCCTCTGCTGCGTGTGCAGCCGCTGCAGCATGGCCAACGTTGAGTTCCACCTGGTGGGCATGTCACATATAAGGCGGTTCTTGGGCAGGTTCAACTCCTTTTGGAGCAAAGCCAGCCGAGCACAGGCATTAAATGATCGGCAGAAATGCACAAAGACTTTCCTGGCCTGCTTCAGTACATCCTGTAAGCCGGGGTACCTGCCCAAGAACCGCTGCACCACCAGGTTAAGGACGTGAGCCACACAGGGCACATGGGTCAGTTGTCCCTGTCGGAGGGCGGAGAGGAGGTTGGTGCCATTGTCACAAACCACCATTCCTGGCTTAAGCTCGGGTGGCGTCAACCACCTCTCGGCCTGCCCCTTCAGAGCTGACAAAACATCTGCCCCAGTGTGGCTCCTGTCCCCCATACAAACCAGCGCAAGCACGGCATGGCATCGTTTTGCCTGCGTACTTGCGTAGCCCCTGGAACGCCTACGGAGCACCGCTGGTTCTGAGGACAGAGCACTGGAAGAGGCCATGGAGGAAGAAGAAGAGGAGGGGGTGGAGGAGAGAGGTGTGACACAACCAATAGTAGCATTTTGGAGGCGTGGTGGCGGAACAACCTCCAACACTACTGCACCTTGTCCTGCATCCTTCCCAGCTGCCATAAGAGTGACCCAATGGGCCGTGAAAGACAGGTAACGTCCCTGTCCATGCCTGCTGGACCATGAGTCAGCGGTAATATGCACCTTACCGCTGACCGCCCTGTCCAGCGAGGCAAGGACATTGCCTTCCACATGCCGGTAGAGAGCCGGAATCGCCTTCCGTGAGAAAAAGTGGCGTTTGGGGACCAACTGAAAAGGCAGCAGTTGAAGTGCTAGCAATTTAGCCAAGCTAGCATTCAACCGCTGGGCATGTGGATGGCTGGGAGTGAACTTCTTTCGCAGAGTTCCCGGAAGCACTTGGCTGTGACACACCTAATTCTACACCTTCATTCCTCTCAGAGCAGGTTTCAGAGAGGACTGAAGGTCTAGTGGGGTTGGAGATGCCAGCTGATGAGGAGCAAAGAGAGGTCCGCTTTGTTGTTTGGTGTGGGTCTTTTTTAATCCATTTTATTTACTTGAATATTTCACAGAACATAAGTGAAAAACGTAGAAAAATAGTCACTCAGACATGCACTTCTTCAGCTTATTACACAGTCTTGAGGATTATCTAATAACAAAGTCTGTATACAATAGACATGTAAACCAAGGTAAAGATAAATAAAGTATATCTTGTTAGATCAAGAGTGAGGAACACCACTCCCCTGCCCAGGCACCCCAACTGGGAACACACTGCGCTCAGGAGGAGAGCGGCGACCCCCCAGCCCTCTTTTGAGGGTTGTTGTATTGTTTTTATTGTTAAATAACGTCTAGTGTTGAAAAAGACATTAGTGTTAAAAAAAGAAAGTAAGAACTATAAAATATAACAGTATAAAATAATATAAAATAAAAATGAGGAAAAAAAGAAGAAAACCACAGTCAGATAGTTACTTCCCTTTGGTAGTACAGTATGGTTTATAAGTGATACATTTAGGTCTTATGTTTCATTGTGTACCAATCTACCCATTTTTCCCATATTTTTGGGGCTTTACTGTAATTGTTTTTTTTTTTTTTTTTTTAAATATAATTTTTATTAAATTTCACAGTTACAAGTGGAGTGTTGAACAAGATCACTTGAAAAATACATTGTAACATTCAATATAAAATAAAATAAAAATAAAATGAAAGAAAATAAAATATATTGAACTCGAATGAGAACATTACTATTGGAACATACATGTGATGTTTGCAATGAACAGTGTGCTGCGATCACTCCAACTAGAATTCACATCTAAGGGACATGCCCAGACCTCTCTAGTGCCCCAATTGGGATCACACTGCGCCAGAGGAGGTCCCTTGTTTGAGGTTGAATAAACATGTGTTCCAGTTGGAAGATCGCTTATAAAATGATTAACAAATAATTGACTTCCTAAACGAACAATTTGCTTCCACTACCTGGTAATGACGTGGACATTATGTTTTTAGGGGGGTCAACGGCCATACCATTCTTTCCAACAATTCCAGTTTTTGTCAAAAGTCAAGCAAGAATTATTTCTAATCGATAATAACCTTTCATAATGGTAGTTGATATTTACTTGAGCCGTTACCTCAGAGGGATTCGGGGAGAGGCTATTTTTCCAGTGTCTGGCAATTATCAGTTTTGCTGTGGTTAAAACATGCGTCACAACCGTCCGGAATTGATAAGGGTAGTTATGTAAACCTAAATGGAGAATAGCCAGAGCTGGGTTTGGATTCTGTAATATGCCGGTAATTTAGGCCAAGACCGTGAATATTTTTCTCCAGAAACTAGTTAGATTTTTACACTGCCAGAAAATGTGTAGAATTGTTCCGGGTGACTCACAATTTCTCCAGCATAATTGGGAGTGCGTAGGGAATATTCTAGCTAATTGAAAGGGTGTCCTGTACCATTTAGTGAGAATTTTTTGGGTCAGTTCCCAGTGATTAATGCAGTGCGTGGCTTTATAATTGTAATGCAAGGCTACCCGCCAATGGTCGGGGTCAACTGTTATGTCCAGATCTTTCTCCCAGGACAGTATGTTTGGAGTTTTGAGGAATTCGAGTTTTGAATGTAGTAGATTGTAGTAGATTGTAGATCGTTTGCTGTGTTGTGATGCCAGGAACTGCCATACCTGGGTATTTATTTGTATAACCGGAATGGAATGTTTAGATAAGAATGATGAGACTTGCTTATACAACATAATATGAGAGGTAGGTAGATTATATTTACTCTGTAAACTGTTAAATGGCATCAAAGTGCCATTGTCAAGAAGTTCCTCCACTGTTTCTATTCCTAAGTCTATCCATTTGTGGATATGGCTATAGGGAAGAAGTATACTTAGTGTCTGCAATGGAATTTTTAAGGTGGTGAATTTATCTTCATGTTTAGGTTGAGACATAAGGTACCTCCACGCGAGAAGTGTGGCCTTAGTGGTTGGGGACAGGGATGTAAGCGACAGCTGTTTCCAGGAATCTGCTATCAGTAGTAGACTTAAGGGATACGCCTTATTGACAAACGCTTCTATATTCACCCATAATGGGGGAGAAGATTCCTGGAACCAGCTTTTGGACTGTGCAATAAGAGAAGCCCAGTAATAGTCTTTTAGATCCGGGAGTTCCATCCCCCCTCCCTTCTTATGCCGAGTAAGAATAGCATGTGAGCAGCGAGCCCTTTTCCCTTGCCAGATAAACAACTTGAGGGATCTGTTCAGTTCGTTGAAATAGGAGGCTTTAAATGGAATGGGAAGTGTTCTGAACACGTACAATATTTTGGGGAGAATGATCATTTTATAGGATGCAATTCTGCCCGCCCAGGAGAGTTCAGTTTTGGCCATATTGTCCAGTAATTTCCGAATTTCCGAAGTTAACAGTTTAATATTAATCTCGGCTATTCGTGAGGTATTGGCCGCAAGCTGAACACCCAGGTATGGAATAGATTTCTCTGCCCACATATATGGGAAGGCAGATTTTAAACGAGTTTTAGTGAGATGATGAACGCCTAAATCTAATATTAGGGACTTATTGAAGTTTACTTTATAGTAAGATAGTTTACCAAATTCATTGAGAATGTTGTGGGCGAATTGGAGTGAGAGAGAGGGGTTGGTAAGCAATAGTATAACGTCATCCGCAAAGAGACTTATGACGTGGTTTACCCTATTGAGTTTAAAGCCTAATATATGGGGATGGGCACGAATGGTCTCCGCCAGGGGCTCCATCATTAGATTAAAAATTGATGGCGATAAAGGGCACCCCTGGCGGGTTCCATTCGTAATTTTAAATTCCTTCGATAATAGTCCTGAAGTGTAAACCTGCGCTATTGGGTTTGAATAAAGGGCCATAATAGCTGATAGTGATTCTCCTTGGAAACCGAATTTCCGCAAGACCGCTTCCATATAGCCCCAGTGGACTCTATCGAACGCCTTCTCTGCGTCCACCGATAGGAGCAGAGAAGGCGTTCTCCGGGTCTCTGCTTGATCAATGATGTTCAAAAGGCGTCTTGTGGCATCTGATGCCTGACGGCCTTTGGTGAAGCCCGTCTGGTCGGGCTTCACCAGGTCTGGGATAAGATCATATAATCTGTTAGCGAGCATCTTTGCGTAAATTTTTACATCTCCATTGAGAAGAGAGATGGGGCGGAAATTGGCCGGCGTGTCGGGGGGTTTGCCTGGTTTTGGTAGTGTGATCACATAAGCTTTTAACATTTCAGGTGGAAAGGAACCTTTTTTCCTGGCTTCATTGAATAATGATATGAGGTTTGGGGTCAAAATCTTGATAAAGGTTTTGTAGTATCCATTGGTTAAGCCGTCTGGGCCGGGAGCTTTATTAAGGGGGAGGGACTCTATGGCCTTTTCCAATTCTGGGATTGAGAAAGGGTCGTTCAATATTTGAAGCTGGGACTCTGATAGTGAGGGTAGATTGATAGTAGCTAAGAAATTGGCTATATCCTCTCTATTTGGTTGGGTGACATTGGGGTAGTTTCTTAAGTTATATAGTGACGAGTAGTAGTCCGCGAATGCATTAGCAATTCCCTGTGGATTTTCTATTTTCTTGGATACGTCTGGGTAGTACAAATGGGGAATTACCGTTTTGGATCTTTTTTGTTTTAGTCTATTCGCTAGAAGTTTACCTGCCTTGTTGTTATTAGCATAGTAGTTTAATTTTAGCTTGTTCATATATTGGTCGTGTTGAGTGCAAAAAAGTTCCCTGAGTTGTGAGCGGGTATTGGCTAGGTTCGAGGCAGTGGCAGTTGTAGGTGTGAGTTGGTTCTCTTTTTCAAGCTTACGTAGCGCAGCTGTGAGTTCCATAATCTTAGCCGAGCGGGCCTTGTGGACTATTGTGTTCAGTTTGATAAGGATTCCCCTGATATAAGCTTTGTGGGCATTCCAATTTGTAAAGGGATTCGTGTCAGCGGGGGTATTAAAGTGAAAGAATTCTGTCAACTGGTTGGCGATATCTTTTCGTAGTTTAGAATCCTGTATAATGTAGTCATTACAACGCCATAAGCGAGCTGCGGCAAAAGCACTCCCACCCTCTATCTGGAGAAGTACTGGGGCGTGGTCTGACCACGTGATATCATAAATTGCAGAGTGGGAGATTCTCTGCAACAGCAACTTATCTACTAGGAACATATCCAATCTGGAATATGAGTTGTGTCGGGGAGAGTAATAAGTATACATTCTATCATTTGCATTTAAACAGCGCCACGCATCATACAAATCTTCTTTGATAAGAAGGTCCCGAAAATTTGGGTTACGATTTGTGGTGCGGGAGGAAGAGTCTAGATTATCATCTACTACCATATTGAAGTCACCACAAATTAATATACTCCCAACTCGCATCTCTGATATTTTTTTGGTGACACGTTTTACAAATTGGAGTTGACGCGAGTTGGGAGCATATATACACGATAATGTAATAGGGAGCTTATTTATAGTACAAAACAGAATAATGTATCGACCATCTGGGTCGCAAAAGGAGTCTTTCAGTTCAAATACCACCGTATCTCTCACTGCAAGCATCACTCCTCTCTTCTTCGCTGAAGCAGATGACAGGAACATATGCGGGAAGTTCGGGTGAGAACATCTAGGTGTAGCTGCATTATGAAAGTGAGTCTCTTGGACTGCTAGAATGTCTGCTTTGTGCTGGATAGTCTCTCTCCATAGGGATCTTCTTTTAGCCGGGTGGTTAAGGCCCCGTGCGTTGATCGACAAGATCTTAACTGACATTCAGATTTGTGGGACGATAAGGCAGTCGATGGTAACCTTGGTCATGGGTAGGTGGCATAATAGTTTCGGAATTGGAAAGGGTTCAGATGTAATAGTCAATATGTCCTCCAAGATATGTTTGGTTAGGCATGGAGCAAAGTCAAAGCATAGGTAGAACTTTGCGACAGTCAATATCCAGGATGACTGCCAAGAGTAGCGGTAAGGAAGGCAAACAATCAGAAAAAGAGTAATGTCCAGAACTGTCTTTGGAGATGTTGGAAAATTTACAGCTGCGAGCATAGTAGCCATGTATAATCTCCAAACTGCCAAAGAAAAACAAAAGGAAAACAAAAGGAAAACTCTCAAAAACATACAGATAAGTCCAGACGGACCAGGCTGACTGGCCGCCCAACTGGGGGAAGCTGCGGTACGGTGTACGGTACCGTAGGCCTTCGGGGAACCCTACTGTGCTTAGTAGGTCGCGTTATGCTGGGTTATTCAGGTACGCCTCGAATTGGATCTTCTGCGCTGTTGTAATTGCCACTCTTGGTGTACTTTACCAGGTGGGGTCTTGAGCAGCGGAGGTGGATCTTCACTTGTGTCAGGCGGTAGGATTTGCCACTGACGGATGAGGCGTATGCCCTCTTCCAATGAGGTAATCAAGTGAGTGGTGCCCTGATGGGAAACAATCAGTTTGGCCGGATATTTCCATTTATACATTATTTTGTGGTTTCTAAGCGCTTTAGTGACTGTCGCCATGTTACGTCGCTGTTGCAGTGTGTATTGCGAAAGGTCTGGAAGCACTTGTAAGTTTGCAGCTTGTTCTGGAATATTCTCCGCTTTGCGGAAGGCGTCCAAAAGTAGCTCCTTAGTCTGGAAGAAATGGACTCGCAATAATACATCTCTCGGGACTTCTTGCGGCAAGAAGGAGGGTTTGGGAACTCTGTGAATCCTATCTATCTTCAGATCTAATGGGGACAATGATGGCGCTACAGCATGGAATAGGTCTGTAGCATAGGATTGGAGCTGTTGCGTCGTGACAGTTTCCGGTATGCCCCTTATTTTCAAATTGTTCCTGCGGGAACGGTCCTCGAGGTCTGCTAATTTCGCTTGTATTTTAGAAATAGAGTCCTGCTGGGACATATGGGAGTCAACAAGCGCATTGAAAGATACCGTAACATCACTCATCTGTGTTTCAACTTGATGCACCCTGCCCCCCAATTCAGTGATTTCAGCTTTACATTGTTGGAGGCACGTCAACATATCTGACTGCAGCGATGATCTAAGCGACATGAGCATGTCTTTGAGTGTAATATCCGAAATTGATTGCCCTGTAGTTGGGAACATAGCTATTGGGTCCACTGGGGTGTTTGAGCCTGAGTCCTTGTCATGGGCACCACTCACCTCCATGTCCAGGGCCGAGTATTTATTGCGATGTGCAGGGATATCTGGATCCAGCCTGGGCTTGGATTTCGCCGGGCTTCTCGTTGTGGGTGAGTCACATGGAGAGGTACTGCCACTGCTCCGTGCAGCGTGCATAGTGTGTTCGGCATCTGCGTACCTCTCCTTCTCCGTCCGCAGCACTTCCGGTCCAGAAGGTGGCACTGGAGCGCTGGAGGCTTGCCTGCGATTATGTCTCTCGCCGCCATTTTCCTGTGGTCCGTGGGAGACAGCCGGAAAAAAGTCCGGTAATTTGTGCATTTTCTCCGCCGCGCGGAGCTTCTTCTTCATGTCCCCGGGACCCCTCACTACTACGGCGGATTGTCAAGCCGAGGCGGCGATTCCGACGTGCGACCGAGCGGCGCTAATTCGGTGGTTCCCCGTCAGCCGAGCGGAGCTCTAAGCACTTGCGGCCATCATGTTCGGCGGTCGCCACGCCCCCCTTTGGTGTGGGTCTTTGAGGTACGCTTGCCAACGAGCTGCATGGCAGGTCAACATATGTCTGGTCAAGCATGTGGTGCCCAAGCGGCTGATGTTTTGGCCACGCGAGATACGCTTGAGACATATGTTGAAAATAGCAGCAGTGCGATCTGATGCACTCGTCTCAAAAAAGGCCCACACCAAGGGGCGTGGCCGGCGCGTGACTAAGATGGCTGCGTGAGGAGATTGCTCTCTGTCTGAACGGCTTCTGAAGCGGCATTTCAGCGGCCCCAATCCGTTCTTTTTGTATCTAAATACCTGAGGGAACGTCCGTACTACCTCCCGGTGATGTCGCTCAAACGAAAGGACAGTCGGCTTCCCCGCAAACTGACGGCGTATATGTATCAGCCGTCCGCGCGAAAAAATCAAGATGGCGCCGAACCGGCTATACAATCTTCACAGGCTGAGGCCGCATCCCGTTCGATTGAAGGAAGCGCTTATCACGTCACTTCGGAAACGACGGTAAGCAAACCGGGACACTCTCTTTCTCCCCCGGGAACTCCCACAGCCCATAGCCCAGCTAAGGCAAAAATGCGCATGGATGACACAGAACAGGCCCAGGGAGGGCATCAGACCAGTGGGATGCCTCAGACCTACCCTCAGATGCACCACCAGCCTGACGCCATAGCAGCATTTCCTACTACTGGACAGGCTGTAATAGACTCTACCTTAAAGGACATGCTCATGTCTCTGAGGAGCTCTTTGCAAGCTGACATGCTCTCCCTCATGCATAGTTTTGGCCACAAGTTAGGTGCAATGGAGGACAAAATCACACATGTTGAGGCTACTGTAAGCGACATTACGGGCACAGTGAACGATGTTATTGACACTCAAGAAGCACATTCGCAGGAAATTGCTTGGATAAAAGACAAAATGGCGGATTTAGAGGACAGAGCCAGACGAAATAATTTTAAAATTAGAGGGATCCCAGAATCTGTCCAAACTACGGAGCTCCCTGCCTTTGCCAAAGGTCTAATCAAAATGGTGCTTCCTGAGGCAAAAAATATTGAGCTGGTCATAGACCGCATTCACAGACTGCCTAAACCTGCGTTCTTACCAGATGCAATACCTAGAGATGTCATATTGAGGGTACACTTCTATCACATCAAGGAACAATTTATGCACAAAGTGAGGGGTATGGAATCATTACCAGACCCGTACTCCCGTCTCCAAATTTACGCTGACCTTTCACAGCACACCCTGAGTAGAAGGAGGCAATTGAGCACAATAACTAAAGCTCTCCGTAATCATCAGCTTCCATACCAATGGATTGCACCTGCTAAACTATCTATTCATCGTGAGGGAAGGAAACACATAATTACGTCTCTGCAACAAGGTTTGCACCTATTACAAAGATGGGACATCATCCCTGTTCCCCCAGATGCAGCACCTATGGATCAAAGTAACACAGGTTCTCTTTCAACCCAACCTCTGCCCCCAAGGAGGCAGAAACATGCCTCCCACTAGTTATGTGGTTTGGGGCCAGTATTCACAATTGCCGTTTGGCGCTGCCATCTATTCACGCCCGGTCTTAAGACTCGTTACCCCTATTTAGTGTTTCTACGCGCGGAAGCGCTGAGGTACCTCCTCACTCGAAACACTTGTTACAGTTTTCGGTCATTTACTAAGCAGCATTCCAAGTCATATTACTTCACTGCTATTGTTATTTCTTGGACCGTTGAGTTACATTTGCACCTTTTTGTACTTTTTCATTTTTGGTTTTTGTTCTTTCCCTACGCTCTTTTCCTCTCCCTCTTTCCTACCTCCCCTCCTGCAGCTCTGCCTCACACAGCGCTTTGAGAGCCTCGATCTACTTGCCTTACAACTCAACAATATCTCATCGCTCACTGTCGTTCTAGTCTCCTCTAGCCCTACGCTCTCTCAAGTAATACCTTTCTCCTCTTTTTGAAGTACCTGCTCTACATATGCCTATCACCATTGTCACAATTAATGCGAAGGGACTAAATCACCCTGCAAAGAGAAGGTCCTTGTGGGCTTTAGCCAAGCATACTAAATGTGAAATTCTATGTGCACAAGAAACACATTTCCAACAGAGTAATCCCCCTACTTGCACCAACAGAGACTTCAACACTATTTTCACAGCCAATGCAATTAAAAAAAAGAAAGGGGTGCTTATTGCTTTTAAAAATTCTCTAGCGTTTCAACTGGTTCAATGCACCAAGGACCCTGAAGGCCGGTATATTATTCTATCCTGTATCATCAATGGGACTCCTTATACTTTTGTTAATGTTTATGCTCCCAATACTCATCAATCTCGTTTCTTACGAAAACTACATAAGAAAGTACAAGCAGAAAAACAAGGCACTACAATATGGTGTGGAGACTTTAACAGTACTCCTGATCCTGATCTAGATTCATCCTTCCAGCCCAGGAGAAGCAGGCTGGCACTGAATCCTCTACTGAATAAGTTACATCTTCTGGACGTGTGGAGATGTCAGCATGCGGACGAACGGGACTACACATATTTCTCCCCAGGTCATAACCCTTACTCCCGCATTGACCTCTTTTTGACAGATTCCAGGACCCTTCAAACCGTATCCTCCTCCAACATACACCTGATTACATGGTCTGATCATTCCCCTGTCAGCATTACCGTGGAAGATCATATCAGGCACTCCCCAGCGTACCTCTGGAGAATGAATACAAGAATTCTACAATCTGAACCTTATGCGCAAACATTGAAAAACGAATTAGAAGCATTCTTTGTTCACAACAAAGACTCTGTTGCAGACCCCCATATTCTTTGGGCCTCGCATAAAGCATATATGCGGGGACTCTTTATACAATTTGGAGCTAGAGATAACAGGCGAAGGAGGCAGCAGATGGACGAACTTCTCATGCGCATTCAAAATACTGATCTGCTCAATAAATCCCATCCCACTCAAGCACTCAAATCAGAATTAATTTCATTACGATTGGAACTTAGGGCTCTTCTTCTAGAAAAACATGACTATATTCAGCGAAGGCACAAAATGAAATTTTACGCTGCAGGTAATAAATCTGGCAAATTACTCTCCCACCAGATTAAGGGACCTCTCACTAGACGTCCCATTCCTTATATCCATCATCCTGACTCTAACTCTAAATTACAAAACCCACAAGATATTGCTAATGCCTTTAGCGCTTATTATGGCAAACTATATAATTTGAAGAACGCTCCTGATCTAGCCCAACCCACCTCCGCACAGATACAAACATTCTTAGATTCTGTGAAACTCCCTAGCCTAACCTCACAGCAATTGGAAGAATTAAACACCCCTTTCACACAAAAAGAAATTCAATCCGCCATATTAACGTTACCCAATGGTAAAACGCCCGGCCCTGATGGTTTTGTGGGAGAATATTATAAGCAATTCAGTTCCATTCTCACTGAGCACATGACACCGCTGTTCAACTCTGCTGCCTCCTCTGCTTCTTTTCCTCAAGAGATGCTTAGAGCATTAATAGTGACTATACCGAAACCAGGGAAGGAACCAAACTTAACTCAAAACTTCCGCCCTATTTCATTATTGAATCACGATGTGAAACTTTATGCTAAAGTCATAGCTAAACGATTGATCGACGTCTTGCCAATGTTGATTCATCCTGACCAGTCTGGATTTATTAAGGGGCGCCAAACCTCGGATGCTACACGACGGATGATCAATCTTATCTATCACGCGGCGGCCCATCGAACGCCTTCTCTGCTTCTGTCATTGGATGCGGAGAAGGCGTTCGATAGGGTCCACTGGCAGTACTTAAAATTGACCCTAGAGAAATTTGGATTTCAGAACCATATCCTCTCAGCCATCTTAGCCCTTTATTCTACTCCCTCGGCCCAAGTTTACTGCTCGTCCATGTTATCAACGCCATTTCAAATTTTCAATGGCACTCGCCAAGGATGCCCCTTGTCGCCCCTGATCTTTGACCTACTGATCGAACCCCTGGCTGCTAAAATTAGGTCCCATCCCACCATTTTTGGTATCAACATTGGCAACACGGATCACAAAATCAGCCTCTTTGCTGACGATGTCATTTTTTCCTTGACACATCCTACAGTTTCCCTGGCCTCGGTACAACAAACACTTGATGAATTTAGTCTTGTTTCTTATTATAAGGTGAACATCTCTAAATCCTATGTCCTCCCCCTGTTCATACCGGAATGCCAATCTCTGTCCCTGAAAAACCAGTATCAATATACGTGGTCTACAGACTCTCTGAGTTACTTAGGTATCACTCTTACCTCTCGCCCTAAAGATCTATTTAAAACCAACTTCGTCCCTTTTCTTAATAAACTATCACTAGAACTAGATAAAATGTCTAGACTGATGCTCACAAGTTCGGGTAGACTAGCTGCGTTTAAAATGATTCATCTTCCTCAACTCTTGTATTTATTTAGAGCACTCCCGATCCCCATACCTTCATCCTTCCACACGCAAATTCAATCACTCCTCAGAAGATTTGTATGGCAAGGAAAAAAGGTTAGAATAGCACACCACTCCCTAATAAAACACAAACAGGTAGGAGGCATGGGGTATATTAATATTAGAGACTATTACAATGCAGCTATACTGGCTCAAATTAGAGCCTGGTTCAATCCTGATCCTTCCAATCAATGGAGTTCCATAGAATCCTGCCAAGTCCCTGGTTGCAATCTGGGATTGTGGCTCCTCTCAGCGCCTAAATTCAAGACTAATTGTACTCACCTTTCCCCATCTATAGTAGCATCAGTGTTAGCATTCAATTACTTGATTACCCACACAAAAGCGAACTCCACCAACTGTAAAATTCCCCTTCCGATAGACATTATTGAACTACTGATCTCTGATCTGCGTCTCCATTCTTGGAAAACCAATGGGATTACACATATAGCAGACCTTTATGATTCTGGACTTCTCAAATCCTTTACGTCTCTCCAACAGGAATTTAATCTTTCCCCTCGCGATTACTTTAAATACTTTCAAATCACTCACTGCCTACTACAAAATCCCCATCTACATGTGAGTATTCCAAAAGCAACTTGGCAATACATATCGGGTAAGGTTGTTACAGCTAAGGGTATCTCTTTGTTCTATACCACACTTAATGATAAAATGATCTTCGCTAAACTACCCCCTTTGGTGAAATGGGAACTTGAAACTGGAATTTCTTACTCACCACAACAATGGTCGTTCGCCATAAAAGCTGTCTATTCTGCGACCAAATCAGCCAATCTTTGGGAACTCACGTATAAAATTAATCTCAGATGGTACCTTACCCCAAACCTTCTACATAAATATTTTGAGAATGCAAATTCTGCCTGCTGGAGGTGCTGTGGCCTCCCAGGAACCCTCTATCATACCTTCTGGTCCTGCCCTAAATTGGTTCCCTTTTGGGTAGCCATTTTCAATCTTATATCGGCAGTCACCCACATTGCTACCCCACTTGATCCAGCTCTAGCTTTATTCAACATTGGCATTGAACAATTCCCACATGATCTTAGATGCATAGTAACACACATCTGCTTAGCAGCAAAATTGACTTTGACTCGAAATTGGAAATCCCTAGAAGCTCCTTCTTGTGCTGAAGTTGTGAGAACAACCCACCTGCACGGAATGTATGAACGCATGTACGCCACTGCTGAGGGTCACCTACCCAAAACCATAAAACTGTGGGAAGCTTGGTTACAATGGTTTGACAAATCCCATCCCTTACTCCTCTAATACTACCACTCCAGTATGGGCTCACTTAACTGCTCTCTTACTACTTCATCTTTCACCTCCCCAAACCCGTTCTCCTTTCCATCCACCCCTTTCCCCCCTCACCCCCCCCTAATTGTTTTTGTTTTGTTTTTTTGTTGTTTATGCTTTAAGATTTCTCACCTGTTACCATACTCATAATCTAATACACCCACCACTTACCTGTTTCCAGGTATTCATGTGATAAATGTTGTTTGCTCTTACGTTTGATGCATCTCAACTATGTTGAGCGTTATACATGTTTTTGCTTGTCTTTCTCTTTAAAGTTGGTCACATCTGACCCATATTGCTTGTCTGCATTCTCGGGGAAAACCTTCATATTACGTTTTCATGCTCTGCAGCTGATCCTTGCTCCAGTACACAGCAAGATCCCATTTGGGGTGTCTGGGGGGAGGATATTCCCTGAGTATTGATATTCTATCTCCTTTTTGTCTTAATTGTACATTACAAAAAATCCTGTATTATTTGTAAAGTTTCTGGACACAAGGTGTATTACTTTACTACTGCATGTACTATTGATATCTCGTTTATCTTTTCTTTTGTTCCTTTGTTTCTTGTACTACTATAACTTTTAATAAAAACTATTGAACATAAAAAGGCCCACACCAAAGAACTTTTAGAATAACGCGCAGGGGCAGCGCCCTGCACAGGCGGAGCTCTGCGGTGTGATTCAGTCGGTGTGCTGCCCCTAAGCTGCCCCCCGGAGGGCATCCTGTCTCATTGGAGATGTGTCTCCTCCTTCTCCTCCTCTCTCCTATCAGGCACCCATGTGGAGTCAGTGACCTCATCCTTACCTCCCTCTTCATCACTGGAGCAAACCTGGCAGTATGCTGCAGCTGGTGGAACATGACTGCCAGATTGCTGTCCTTCTTGACCATCCTCTCGCTCATGCTACTGCCTTCCTCTAGCTGGGTATCATTATCAGAGCCTTCAAAACGCTGGGCATCCTCCTGGAGCATGTACCCAAACTGTGCTCAAACAGTTCGGGGGACTCCTCAGGAGGACATGGTGGGTCTAGGGAAGGAGTGACTGATGTCATTGAAACGAGGGAAGAGGACGCGTTGGCAGCTGCTTTGCTAGTACCCTGAGCCTGGGTGAGAGAGGATGAGAAGGGCTTGGTCATCCACTCTACCAAGTCTTCGGCATGATGCGGCTCAACACATCCAGCTGCCAAAAATAAGGACAAGCATGTCCCATGGCCACGTGCTGATGACGATGCACCGCGTCCACGACCAGCACTGTTGTCTCTAGACACAGAGCCTGCTTGCCCTCTTTTATTGGCTCGTGACTGTCTGCCTCTCCTTGTTGGCCTTCCAGACATTATAATGGCCTGCAGGGAGATGGGAAAACCAGCAATTGGGTAGCTTTAGGTGCACACTGAGCAGATGACAGTACACCGACTGTAATTACTGCAGCTGCCTGCCTGTGTTACAGAAACAGAACAACACCAGCAATAAGGGGTAGCTTCAGGTGTATACTGTGCAGGAGGCACACAACACCCACTGTAAATGCTGCAGATGGCTGTATTACAGAACACCAGTAATAAAGGGTAGCTTCAGGTGTATATTGTACTGGAGGCACACAACACCCAATTTAACTGCTGCAGATGCCTGTATTACAGAACACCAGCAATACGGGGTATCTTCAGGTGTATACTGTGCTACAGGCACACAACACCAAATTTAACTGCTGCAGATACCTGTATTACAGAACACCAGTAATAAAGGGTATCTTCAGGTGTATACTGTGCTGGAGGCACACAACACCCACTTTAACTCCTGCAGATGCCTGTATTACAGAACACCAGCAATAAGGGGTATCTTTAGGTGTATACTGTGCTGGAGGCACACAACACCCACTTTAACTCCTGCAGATGCCTGTATTACAGAACACCACCAATAAGGGGTATCTTCAAGTGTATACTGTGCTGAAGGCACACAACACCCACTTTAACTCCTGCAGATGCCTGTATTACAGAATACCAGTAATAAAGGGTAGCTTCAGGTGTATACTGTGCTGGAGGCACACAACACCCACTGTAAATGCTACAGATGCCTGCATTACAGAACACCATTAATAAAGGGTAGCTTCAGGTGTATATTGTGCTGGAGGCATACAGCACACAATTTAACTCCTGTAGATGCCTGTATTACAGAACACCAGCAATAAGGGGTATCTTCTATCCTGCCTCATTGGACATGTGCCTCCTCCTCCTCCTCCTCTCTCCTATCAGGCACCCACGTGGAGTCAGTGCCCTCATCATCCCCTCCCTCTTCATCGCTGTAGCAAACCTGGCAGTATGCTGCAGCTTGTGGAACATGACTGCCAGATTGCTGTCCTTCTTGAGCATCCCCTCTCTCTGCGCTCAGGCTACTGCCTTCCTCTAGCTGAGTGTCATCATCAGAGCCTACAAAACACTGGGCATCCTCCTGGAGCATGTACCCAACACTGTGCTCAAAGAGTTCAGGAGACTCCTCAGGAGGACGTGGTGGGTCTAGGGAAGGAGTCACTGATGATGACATTGAGACGAGGGAAGACGATGCGTTGGCAGCTGCTTTGCTAGTACCCTGAGACTGGGTGAGAGAGGATGAGGAGGATGAAGAGGGCTTGGTCATCCACTCGACCAAGTCGTTGGCATGTTGCGGTTCAACATGTCTAGCTGCCGAAAAGAAGGACAAGCGTGTCCCATGGCCACATGCTGATGACAATGCACCGCGTCCATGACCAGCACTGTTGTCTCTAGACACAGAGCCTGCTTGCCCTCTTTTATCGGCTCGCGCCTGTCTGCCTCTCTTTGCTGGCCTTCCAGACATGGTAATGGCCTGAAGGGAGTTGGGTAAAACAGCAGTGTAATGGAGTCACACAACACCCACTAAGCCCTGCAGATGGCTCTATTAGAGAACAGCAATAAACGGTAGATACAGGTGTATATTGTGCTGGAGTCACACAACACCCACTAACTCCTGCAGATGCCTTTATTATAGAACACCAGAGATAAAGGGGTATACTGTAATTGAGTCACACAACACCCACTAAGCCCTGCAGATGCCTCTATTAGAGAACAGCAATAAAGGGTAGATACAGGTGTATATTGTCCAGGAGGCACAAACAACCCACTAACTCCTGCAGATGCCTTTTTTATAGAACACCAGAGATAAAGGGGTATATACAGATGTATACTGAGCTGTGCTGGAGGCACACACAACTTCCAATAACTCCTGCAGATGGCAAGTGGGCTCAAATAGAGAAGAGCTATGTAGGTGGATATAGCGGTGTGTACTGGGTACAGAGCACGCAGACAGCACGCACAAGCTCCTAACACTACTGACTGCAAGCTCTATTATAAAAGATAGATCACTAGCTATATAGTTGAGGTGAATATAGCGGTGTATACTGCGGTCAGGGCACACAGACAACAACCACTACACAACAGAAAGATCGAAAATCAGCCGAAAATGATCGGTGTGTACTGTGTTGAAGGTACACAGAACACCCACTAACTGCTTCAGACGCCAACACACTACACTAGGCTGCCGCGCTGGCGGCCTTATATAGTGTGGGGCGTGTACTACACAGCCTGAGCTATGATTGGCCACAGGCATCCTGCCTGTGGCCAATCATGGCTCTCCTCGCTGCTGGCGCTGTGATTGGCCAAGCATGCGGGGTCACAGTGCATGCTTGGCCAATCATGAGCCAGCAATGGACTGTGATGACGCAGTGCATTGTGGGCCGTGAGCGCCACACGAATTTGGCGCGAACGGCCCATAACGTTCGGAATTCGCCGAACGGGCGAACAGCCGATGTTCGAGTCGAACGTATGTTCGACTCGAACACGAAGCTCATCCCTAGTGGTTAGTGTAGTGTAGTATGATGTTCGCAAGGGGGTGCAAATTACTTGCCTTGCCATGGGCGCTGACAACCCATGCTACACCACTGGTTCCAAGGCATGTTGCATGGCATACATTCTTTAGTAAAGTTCATTTAAACGCCCAATCCTTTGCAAGGGTAACGCCTGTTTTTGTTTTTTTGTTTTCCATTATGCTGCACATCATATGAAGGGAATAAGCCTACCCTGGACTACAAGTGAACATTCCTATCTAGGGATAGTAAAAATCAAGCGTATTAATCTCTAATACATTTTTACAAAAATGGGGAGATTTCAGTCTAATGGGAATTAAATAGCTCCTGAGGTTTGCAGAAGCTCCTTTCAACTATCCTGGACCTCATCTTGTGCCAAAAGCAGGCCCTCAAAAGCAGGGGTCATTTTATTTTTGTAATAAAAGTCAAATAAAAAAATTTTAATTAAAAGAAAAAATTTAAAGCAGCACCACTAAAATTATTATAATTGCACCCCAATAAAAAAAAGACTTTTTCAAAATGTATCTTTATTTCCCAAACAAATTTCATCTACAGTGCCTTGCAAAAGTATTCACCCCTTTGTCATTTTTCGTGTTTTGTTGCCTCACAACCTGGAATTAGCATAAATTGTTTGAGGATTTACATCATTTAATTTACAGAACATGCCCACAACTTTGAAGATGTTTTTTTTTTATTTGTGAAGCAAACAACTAATTGGACAAAATAATTGAAAAAGTCAATGTGCATAACTATTCACCCCCCTAAAGTCATTTATTTGTAGAGCCACCTTATGTTGCTATCACAGCTCCAAGTCACTTTGGAAGAGTCTCTATGAGCTTGTCACATCTTACTACTGGGATTTTTGCACATTCCTCCTTAAAAAACTGCTCCAGATCCTTCAAGTTTGATGGTTTGCTCTTGTGAACAGCAATCTTTAAGTTTGACCACAGATTTTCTATTGAATTGAGGTCTGGGCTTTGACTAGGCCATTCCAACACATTTACATGTTTCCCCTCAAACTACTCAAGTGTTGCTTTAGCAGTGTGTTTGGGGTCATTGTCCTGCTGGAAGGTGAACCTCCATCCTAGCCTCAAATCACACACAGTGTGGTACAGAATTTGTTCAAGAATATTCCTGTATTTAGCACCATCCATCTTTCCCTCAACTCTGACCAGTTAACCAGTCACTGCTGGTTAACTGGTCAGAGTTAAAAGAGTGGAAAAACATCCCCACAGCATGATGCTGCCACCACCATGTTTGATGGTGTTCTTTGGGTGATGTGATGTGTTGGATTTGCACGAGACATACCGTTTTCTTTGATGACCAAAAAGTTTAATTTTAGTCTCATCAGACCAGAGCACCTTCCTCCATACATTTTGGGAGTCTCCCACATGCCTTTTTCGCAAACTCAAAACCTGCCATTTTTTATTTTTTTGCTGAAAATAATGACTTTCTTCTGGCCACTCTGCCATAAAGCCTGACTCTATGGAGCGTACAGCTTATTGTCATCCTATGTACAGATACTCCAGTCTTTGCTGTGGAACTCTGCAGCTCCTCCAGGGTTACCTTAGGTCTCTGTGCTGCCTCTCTGATTAATGCCCTCCTTGCTCGGTCTGTGAGTTTTGGTGTGCGGATGTCGATTGGCTGGTTTGCTGTTGTGCCATGTTCTTTCCCATTGGTTATGATAGATTTGATGGTGCTCCTAGGGATCATCAAAGATTTGGATATTTTTTTTATAACCCAACCCTGACTTGTATTTCCTCAAAAACATTGTCTCTTACTTGTTTGGAGAGTTCCTTGGTCTTCATGGCAGTGTTTGGTTAGTGGTGCCTCTTGCTTAGGTGTTGCAGCCTCTGGGGCCTATCAAAAAGGTGTGTATATGTAATGACAGATCATGTGACACTTAGATTGCACACAGGTGGACATCATTTCACAAATGATGTGCCTTCTGAAGGTAATTGGTTGCACCAGAGCTTTCTATGGGCTTCATAAAAAAGGGGATGAAACATACGCACATGCTAATTATCATTTTTTTTATTTCTGAAAAATAATTTTATGTATATATTTTTCTAATTTTACATCACCAACTTAGACTATTGTGTTCTGATCCATCACATATAATTCAGATTAAAAAAACATTGAACTGGGGGCGTGGCCTGATGATGTGCTAGAGCGGACGTGTTCCCCGGGAGCTCCGGCGCTGGCACGGCAAATTTACCTCTTTTTGCTGCGATCCTCTCACAGCTACCTTGCCCGATGATGGGGAGGAGGACGGGAAAGTCCCTGCCCAAGAAGGGTGCCGCTGCGGGCACGATCAAGCGGTTTTTATCCGCAGAACCCGAGGACGGGGATGAGCGGGACGGTCTAGGCCGCTCACCACACAGCGCATTGCTGAGTACTAGCCCCGCCTCTACAGATAGGCCGGAGCGCAGACCACGCTTGCCTGAATCCTCGGCCGAGTCGGAAGACGAGGGCGATCTGCCTGCACCTTCTGGAGCAGTACCCACGGTGAGCGACCTTCCTACCAAAACGGACTTGGCCTCTATGCTGATGCATTTGGAGAAGGTGATCAAAAAGGAGGTTTCGGCGGTGCGCTCTGACCTGTCGCAGGTCCTGGCCCGCGTGGAGGAATCTGAACAGAGATTGGACCGCCATGCCACTGCCATAAGATCCCTGCAGACGACCACCCGCCAGCTTGCGATTGCCCACCAGACAGCTCTCTATAGGATTGAGGACCAGGAGAACCGGAACAGGCGCAATAACATCCGGATCCGAGGCCTACCGGAGGCTACCGGGGACGAGGACCTTTTACCATCGGTCAGAGGTATTTTTAACAGTCTCCTGGGTCGGACAGAGGACGCGCCCCTTAAAATTGACCGGGTCCATATGAATCTCCGTCCCCGCAGTATGGCTATGGACGCTCCGCGCGATGTTATCTGTAGAGTCCACCATTACCCAGATAAGGAACTGATTATGCGGAAAGCTAGGGATACTACGCCATTCGACTTCGATGGTGCCTCCCTTTCCCTCTTCCCGGACCTGGCAAAGGAGACCCTGGACAGACGTAGGGCTTTGAGCCCTCTTACAGAACACCTGCAAGCAGCGTCCATAAGGTACAGATGGGGCTTCCCCGTGGCACTCTTAGCCACTGTGAATGGCAAAACTTAGGCCCTCCGGTTCCCTGAGGACCTTGCGAAATTTTGTGCGGACCTACACATTGACGTTCCGGACCTTCCCGGCTGGCAAGATTCCATCCTGCCAGTGCCGATAACAGATGGCAGAGAGTAGGTCGCAAACCGCAAGCTTTGACACAGGGCACCCTGGACCGCCAATAGAAGTGATTCCTCATGGACCCTCGCAGCAACGCCTTCTCCTTCCTCGACTGGGAGGGATTCATCGTTCCCCGCAAGTATAACTCATGGGTAAAGTTTTATTTTTCCTCCACCGGGCCTGTTGTCTCAGTTCCACATTTTGTTTGGCTTTACTGCCCGGTTTCTTCATTTGATACCCCGAACTTGCGAGCAGGACTGCTCGACTGCTCTGAGTGGAATGACCTATGAACATTCTGGGGAAGCTGTCTTGTGCCGACCCGCGGGTCTGCTCGGGGGGCTATGTGATAATTTGCTCATTGATCTCCTAGTTCAGTTTTCCAGTGGCTGTTCCACATATGTTGCCTATTAATTTGCCTTTTGCCTTTATTTTATCTTTTTATCGTTATGTTTATGTTATGGTGCTGTGAGTTTGTTTGGTGTGCTGGCACCGGACGCTCGGGATGCATTCCTAACCCCCATGGCGTGGTTGGCATCCGGCTGTCCGACTGTCACCTCCCCCCTTCATGGTGGGGACCGCCTGGGGCGGCGTCCTTGTGCCCCTGCCCTACTTGGGGTGGCGGGCGCGGGGGCGGCGCCCCGGGCCGGAGCCCTGCCCCTGCACCGCAGATTTCTGCGTGCACTTAGCGTTATTGCTAGACTATACTCTTCTTTCTCTCTGGTGCTCTACCTTTCCTTCTTCCTTTGTTTCTGTTTTCTCTCTCCCTACTGGCTCCCCTTCCCCTTCCCACCCTCACCCATCACCGTCCCCTTTCCCCTGGGTGGACCTGTCTATCTACATATTATCGCACTGGGTTTGAGCGGAGCGCGGTTCCTCTATCTGTGACCCCATGGCTACGGTAAACCTTATTTCCTTTAATGTGCGGGGACTTCATGCCCCTGGGAAGAGACACAACCTGTACAGGGAACTGGACCGTCTACGGGGGATGTGGTTTTTCTTCAAGAGACCCATCTCACCCATACGACTCCGGTCAAACTATACTCCCCCAAGTACCCCACGTGGTATTATAGCCTTTCCGATATTTCTAAAGCTAAGGGGGTGGCCGTTGGGTTTCGTAGAGGAACCGCGTTCACCTTGGAGTCTATGCTTTGTGACCCGGCTGGCCGCTTCTTGTTCCTGTGAGGCACCCTGGGTAGCATGCCATGTACCCTGGCTACCCTTTACTCCCCCAACAGGGATCAGGCGAGTTTTATCGCATCAACGCTTACTTCATTACGAGACTTCGCGCGTGGGTGCGTGCTCCTAGCAGGAGATTTCAATATTGCACTTGAGCCCACCCTGGACACTTCCAGGGGGGGATCGACCTTGTCCCATAAAAAGCTGAAGTTCATTCGTGCACGGCTTCATGAGGCTCAGCTGATGGACGCCTGGCGGATCATGCACCCACGCGAACGGGATTTCACCTACTACTCGTCGGTACACCGGACATACTCTAGAATCGATTTATGCCTTATAGATCACCGACATCTGCCACTACTAGTGAGGTCGTGTATAGAAACGTCCCCCCTATCGGACCATGCTCCGATTTCGCTTACCCTTAAAGTGCATTCAATACCACTTAAATCTGCTAATTGGAAACTAAATGAAAATCTGATTTTGGAGGACATAGATAAAAAAATGATAGGTGAGGAATTAGACTTTTATTTTAAAACCAATGCGGACACCGAAGTTTCCCCTGGTACGTTGTGGGAGGCCCATAAAGCCTTTATTAGAGGTAGACTTATTGAACTGGGCACCAGAAAAAAGAGGGAATGGATAGCACGACAGGACACCCTATTACAGGACATTAGGAGGCTGGAACAGCAACACAAACGGAGTCAGACTCTGGCCCTTTTCCACGCCCTAACGGAGAAACGGGAGGCCTTAAAGGCCCTACTACACTTAGAACACAAGAGGCGCTCTCGACTGGTATCCCAGCATTTCTATGAATGGGGGGATAGACCCAGTAGATTGCTCGCTAACTCCGTGAGGCAGCGGAAGGCTGCTGCTTTCGTTTCAAAAATTAAGACTCCTCTAGGGTCACTGGCTTTTGACACTCCGCATATTGCCAAAGAATTCAGGGATTTTTATCAACGCCTTTATCATGTTTCCCAAGGGGTTGCGGATGGCGATGTCCGGCGTTCGCTCATCCAGGAATACTTGGCCAAGGCCGAGCTCCCGCAACTCCCTCCGGAGACCCTTGCTTCTTTGGAGGGGGAGTTCACCTCGGTGGAGTTGCTGAGTGCCCTGAAGGGCATGGCGAGTGGAAAGGCACCGGGCCCTGATGGCTTTCCAGTGTCTTACTACCGCTCTTATGCTGATATCCTATTCCCACACTTAACCAACTATGCTAATGTAACTTTGAACGGGGGAACTCTCCGACCGGAGACTGTGCATGCCCATATCACTGTTATTCCTAAGGTGGGGAAGGACCCGACCGATTGTGCGAGTTACCACCCCATCTCATTATTGAATATCGACGCAAAAATCTATGCTAAAGCCATTGCGAATAGGTTGCTCCCCCTGGTCCCGAGATGGATATCGGGGGACCAGACGGGTTTTATACCAGGGAGGGAGGCGCGTGACAATTCCCTGCGCACCTTTTCCCTGATGGCGCACGTACGTCGGCTCTCCCAGCCCACCCTGTTACTATCCACGGATGCTGAAAAAGCATTTGACAGGGTGGACTGGGAGTATCTTATGGCAACGTTGTCTCATCTAGGGGTCGGCCCTATCCTCCGATCTCAGATCGCGGCCCTGTATCGTCATCCCACGGCTCAAATACGAATCAATGGTACTCTTAGTGACTCTTTTACCCTACATAACGGCACGCGTCAGGGCTGCCCGCTCTCCCCAATACTCTTTGCAATCTCACTAGAGCCTTTTCTTTCCATCGTTCGACGTAACCCAAATATACACGGAATATCAGTCGGGAGCACGGAACATAAGTACGCGGCATACGCAGATGATATCCTATTTTATGTACAACAGCCCCTAATTACCCTCCCCAATCTCATATCTGAATTCGCGGCTTACGGTAAGGTTTCTAATTTTAAAATTAATATGTCCAAATCCGAAATATTGAACGTCTCGGTCCCCACGAATTCCACATCCCATATGAAACAAAGTTTCCCCTTCACTTGGCAGACGCAGCACATGACATATCTCGGTATTCAACTTACCCCCAATCCACTCGCTCTCTTCCGCGCAAATTTCCTACCACTTCTCAACACACTTAGGTCAGATATCCAGAAATGGTCACAACTGAATCACTCATGGCTGGGAAGAATTGGACTGGTCAAAATGAACCTGCTACCCAGGGTGCTTTTCCTGCTTCAAATGATCCCATTTGGGATACCGGTTGGCTTTTTTACATTTTTGAATTCGTTGGTTTATAGGTATGTATGGAACAGGAAGAAGTCTAGACTCCCCAGGTCCTTGCTCGTACGGTCGAAGTGTGACGGGGGCCTAGCAATGCCAGACTTCCGGCTTTATTTCCGCGCTATAGTATTGGCTCGGTTGTCGAACTGGAAGTATAACATTCATACTAAATTGTGGGTCGCATTAGAAACCGAACTCAGTGGTACCGACCTTTCTAAACAAATGTGGATACCGAGGAAATATAGAGCCTTTTCTGCCAACTTGTGACCATTGACAAGTTCCTCTCTTATGATCTGGGACTCTTTGTGTAAAGCCCAGGGCTGGACCTATAATTCTCCATTACTGCCCCTGTCTGGACATAACTACTTCCCCCCTGGCAACATGGACCCGCATTCACGTTCCTCTTGGCATCTGGGGACTAGAACTCTCTTGCATCAAGTCACTGGTCCATCTGGCACTCTCCCACTCTCTGCCATTATGGGGGACTCACATATCTCTTATATGGACCATTGAAAATATCAACAACTGGCGGCCTTTGTCTCCTCGCTACCCAAGCCTTTACGCACTGCTACCGACCTCACCCCCTTGGAGACCGCTTTCTCGGAAGACCGACCCATTGAGAAACCTATTTCATATTTTTATCATGTCCTGCTATCTCTGATGTCTACTAACACCCCTACCTTTATACGTAATTGGGAACTGGATCTCCATAAGAAACTTACCACCCACCAAAAATCCACTATCCTCACCATAGCGCATACTGCCTCTGGATCTTCAAAAATGTTGGAGGTGGCTTATAAATTGTTGACCAGGTGGCATTACACACCCGTGACGTTGCATAAGGTCTTCCCTCAAGTCTCCCCGCTTTGTTGGATCCACCAGATTCAGGGCTGGGAGGTGCCTAATGACCCATTGTATGTTTTGCTCCATTGTACAGGGGAACCAGCAGGCTCATATAAAAATTCTATCACACTTCATCTCCTTAATGCCGCAAAAACACTCATCCCACAGTTTTGGAAGCAGAGAACGATCCCAACGCTTCGACGTTGGCTGCTTAAGGTTGATAATATTTATTCTATGGAGGACTTGACTCTCTCCCTGCGAGACAAAGCCGATTTAGCGCAAAAGATATGGGCCTGCTGGGTCGCCTTTAAATTTACTACTGCTTATGCGGATATTATGTCTCAACCTGTGTGAATTTCAACTGCCTTTTGCTATATATGTACTGAGGTTGGCCTCTGCGGAGGCGGGTTCGCAGGCCACCCTTATCCCCCCCCCCTCCCCGCCCCCCCCTACCCCCCTCTCTTTATCTTCAGTACTCTACACTCTTGCTCTTCTCTTTTTCTGACTCTTCTCTTTCCTAATTTGTTGTAGATTTTCCCATACTGGAAAGATTGATATACTCTCTTTTGACATGTTACCTAGGGAGTTTCCGTCGAGGTGCCTAAGGTACTGGTTACTAACGTGGGGCTCTCAGGGTGTTACGTGTGGCCTATTATCTTTGCTTTACCCCCAGCTGGGGGTCTTGTGTGCCTCATAGCCTACCTCAAGAGAATGTGTATATCTTACGTGGCTGTTTTCTCCTGGTGACCGATTGTTTTCTTATACTGTATATGCTTCTTTCCTTCAATAAAAGTTTATTAAACAAAAAAACATTGAACTAATGTCTGTAATGTAACAAAATAGGTAAAAAGCCAAGGGGGGTGAATGCTTTGGTTAAATCTCACCGCTATCTTGCGGATACCCACAGGCTAATGGAGAAGCGCTGTGAGTCCCGGGATAACCTCCGTGGATGGTTGGACACAGGACAGCTGCATAGACACGCCCCAAAGATCGCGGCTGGATACTGCTGGTGATCTTTATGCAAGTGTGACATGTTTACAATGTAAGCAGATTTTATTGTGTGTGGAGTGTGGTTTTAATAAATTAAACAGGATTACACTATGGAATTCTCCTTATTTATTTTTTTGCATGACCATGGGGATAAGCAAAATTACATTTCAAGTGAGATCCTGGTGAGAGCGAATTTCCTCCCTTCAGAGAAAAATAGGAGTCTGGACGACCTGGCTGGGTATTCACTCTGACGGGCGTGCGTTTGCAGTCCATGACAACTATAGGAGCAGCACATTGTGAGATATTTGAGGTGCCTCTGTTTAACCCTTTAGGGGGTAAGTGCATAACCAATGGGGGTCACACTGAGCACGGGGTCTTCTCTGTCTGCATGGTGTGGTGTGCATTTTCTATGAGGGATTTCTATAAGCCTGAGGGTTTCTGGAGCACTTCACTCACTTTATGAACTTTTATCTTTTTTTGGGACTTTACGTCATGAATTAATTACAGGTCCTATTAGGATTAATAGATCATAGCGCTGTTAATGCTAAGGTACTTTTTTACAACCATGGTTGAAACTGTATTTATGCATATTTATGAAAATAGCTTGCTTACGGTTGTGATCGGTGATTGGTCCACAGAAATCACATGGTATCTGGCTACCTGTACCATGTGATTAGCTGTAGCCAATCACATAAGCAAGCTGTTCGTGAATGTTAACACATTCAGGGCAGCCTAAAAATAGCACAGTAATCACCACTGTATAAGCAATAACAGTGTAAAAAGATGCCCGATCACCCCTTCAGAGTAATACAATGTCACTATGCTGCCACGGAACTTCTCTGATAAAAGTATATAAAAAAAAAATACTAAGAAAAGAAAAAAAAAAAAAAAAAAAAGAAATTTTTAAAAACATTTAATAAAAAAGTCACCAGTCAGAATCCCTGATCACCAACACACCAGTCATATGATGACACTCTACTGCAATGGTGACGGTATGAAAGCAAATTATTTAGTTTCTTCATTTTCATAAAAATTGTGACAAAAAATGACAACATCAAAAAACTTGCCAAACCTCTTACTAAATATCTTGGACTGTCTAATTTTCAAAAGTGGTCGCTTGGGGGGCATTTGTACTGTCCTGGAATTTTATGAGCCTCAAGAAGTGAGACAAGCCATCAAGATTGATCAATTTATATATATATATATATATATATATATATATATATATATATATATATATATATATATATATATATATACCATCGTTTGTAGACACTATCATGTTTACACAAACCAATTAATATACAATTATTGGATTTTTTTTTTTACCAGTGACGTGTAGCAGAATACATTTTGGCCCAAAGAAGTTTGATTTTATTGGATATTTTTTATCACAGAAAGTAGAACATATTGTTTTTTAATTAACAAATTTCAGCCTGTTTTCATTTATATTACAAAAAAATACCAAAAGAAAAATCTATTTGTGTGAAAAAAATTATATAAATTAAATTTACTGTAGATGCAGTGTTGCATGACTGCCAGTTAAATATCGTAGTTCTGAATAGCAAAAAATGCTCTGATCATGAAGGGGTAAAACCTCCTGGGGGTCAAGTGTTTAAAAAAAGAGAGTGTCAATTCCATTTTAGCACTCTCACATTAAGATAAGTGGTTGATTTCCCCTTATTACCTCTTGCACCATGTTTCAGTGAATTAACATAATATTTTCATTGGGTTTTTCTCACATCAGTACAAGAGGGTTTGAATGTCCAGGCATCAAAGTGTAGGTAAAGTCCAAACTTTGTTTTCCAGCATTGGGTAGAGTAGGTATGGATTTATTTACTAAAGCTGGAAAGTGAAAAATCTGGCTCCCTTCTGCATAGGAACCAATGACCTTCTAACCCCAGCTTGTTCAATTAATCTTTGGTAATAAAACCTGGAAGCTCATTGGTTTCTATGCAGAAGTGAGGCTGATTTTGAACTTTCCAGCTTTAGTTAATAAACCCCATTGTGTACTTAAAAGTTGGGTATGACTGTATTGGGTTCTTACTGCTATATGGGGCTCTGTTAGAGAGCCTCAGTGGCACAGATAGAAATAATTCAGGTGACATCAGACTTGCAACGTCAACACAAAGTCAACACTTTTTTGCCAATATTTGGTTTTACCCATAGGTAAAACTGACCCAAAAGGCTACTTCCCAGTGTAAAATACATAGTGCTAGCACCCCTGCCCCCCCTCCAACAGAAACTATTTTTTTTAAAGGAATCATTGGCAAAATCTAATGAAGATGAATTTAAGATGCTGCATCTTATGAACTTGGGACTTCTATGAATTCAGAAATCTAAAAACAAAGTAATATATTTTCCTACTGAGTGCTATCCTAAAGCACAGATAGGGCCTTCCTAGCAACCTTGAATCCAAATTCCCACTTTGCCCTGTAGAGTGGCTAGGGGTCACTTAGGAGATAAAGATGTGTTTGGGTCCAGCTGTGAACACCTTTGCAACCCTGGTGGCCTTTTACTCCATGTAGGCTAGTTTGGTTCTCCAGCTTACCTCATGATCAGGGTGCTTTTGCATATATGTCGAATCATGCTGTGATTCTTATGTATTTATGTCCCCACCTTTGGGAACATTTTTATTGATTGTAACCAATAAACTTTTGTTATACTTTTTCAATTAATTACTATTATTACACTTCTTTTTCTTACTCACACCCTCGCCCTATATGTCTATAAAGTCCTTGTTGGGGTTAAATTTCTTTGTAGTCACTTAGATGATAAAGAGGCCCTGTTTTTTATAAACACAGGATCCTATTGGGGGGAGCTCCTTCCAATCATAACAAACATCTCATAATCATACTTACCTGCTCTGTACAACGGTTTTGCACAGAGTGGCTCTTATCCTCCTCTTCTTGGACCCCCCCGACGGTGCTCAGGACTCCTCTTCTCTGTGTGCCACAATAGTCTTAAAGCATGCATGCAGGCTCAATCCCAAACAAGGCTATGTATGTCTATAGACAAACACAGTGTAGCTCACCCCCAACCCACTCTCCCACCTCACTGGATTTGATTGACAGCAGCAGGAGCCAATGGATCCCACTGCTCTCAAATGAGTCCAGTGAGGAGTTGTTTTTCAATGAGAGAGGAAAGCCAGTAGTCTGCAATGGAATATGGGGTATCCTAGTACATTTTAAGAGTGAATATAGTGTCTACTAGGGATGAGCTGAACACCCCCTGGTTCGGTTCGCACCAGAACTTTTGAACGGACCCCAAATTCGTACGAACGTTAGAACCCCATTGAAGTCTATGAGACTCGAACGTTTGCAATTAAAAGTGCTAATTTTAACTGCTAATATGCAAGATACTGTCCTAAAAAGGGTTTGGGGACCTGGCTCCTGCCCCAGGGGACATGGGTCAATGCAAAAAAAAGTTTTAAAAACGTCTGTTTTGGCGGGAGCACTGATTTTAATGACGATTAAAGTGAAAAAAAAGTGAAATATTCCTTTAAATATTGTGCCTGGGGGGTGTCTATAGTATGCCTGTTAAGTGCTACGTGTTTCCCGTGTTTAGAACAGTCCCTGCACAAAATGACATTTAACGGAAATAACGTCATTTAAAACTGCTTGTGGTTTTAATGTTATATCTGGTTCCTGCAATATGGTTGAAAATCATTGAGAAAAATGGCATGGGTAGCCCTCCCTGCCCATTACCAGCCCCTTTGGGTCTATTACGGATATTAAGGGGAAACCCGTACCCATATTAAAAAAAGGAAATATGTGTGGCCCCCAGGCCCTATATACTCAGAACAGCAGTATACAGGTGGTGCAAAAAAGACAGGGACTGTGTAGGTTTGTTGTGTTAAGTAGAATCTGTTTATAACTTTCAACTAGTACATTTTTAAAGTGTAGCTCCAGTCAAAAAATCTATTTTTAAGCTTTTTGGAAAACATAGGGAAGGGTTATCACTCCTCTATAATTTGTTTTGCCGTCCGTCTTTTTTCATCTCACTTGCTGTTGTCTCCTTCCATTTGCAAGTAGGAGATGTTTGTAAGTTGGATGTTTGAAAGTAGGGGCCTGCCTTATATGCTCTGCAGAAATGGCAGAACAAGGTGTTGGTTTTGCCAGAACATTGTAAGCCCTCAAAGTGACTTTTGGTGGGCGCTGGAGCGCCCTGCTGTGAACGATTATATCAAGAATTGTAATTTCATGCCATTGTTGAACAGTGGTAGAAAAATTGACCTTTGGTGGTTGTGGTGCTGGTGCCACAACACTATAAGTCCTCTCAGTTACTCTGGGTGGGCACAGGAACGGGCCCTCCTCTGAAATATTATATCAAGAATTGTAATTACATGCCCCTGTTAAACAGGTGCTGAAAAATTGGGCTGTTGGATCTGGTGCTGGTGCCACGACACTGCAACCTCTCCCCTATACTCTAGTTGTAGTGCAGGAATTAGCCCTGCTGCAAAGCATTGCATCAAAAATTGTAATTAAACGCCCCTGTTAAACAGGGGCAGAAAAATTGGGCCTTAGGCACTGGTGCTAGTGCCACGACACTGCAACCTCTCCCATATACTCTAGTTGTAGTGCAGGAATGAGCCCTGCTGCAAAGCATTGCATCAAAAATTTTAATTAAACGCCCCTGTTAAACAGGGGCAGAAAAATTGTGCTGGTGGCATCACCCAGAACCAAAATGTTCTTCCAACATATCAGCGGAGGAGGAATAGGATAGACAATCAACATAACAGGACAGTCACTCAGCATCAGCATAGGCAGTCTTGAAGGGATGTGATATTTCAAAAAAAATTATTCGGTTACATCAGCTTCAGGTGCTTGGTAGCTGTGGGTGATCCAAGACTGATTCATCTTGATGAAGGTCAGTCGATCAACTGATTCGGTGGACAGGCACACCCTGTGATCGGTAACAAAGCCACCAGCAGCACTGAAGGTGCGTTCCGAAAGAACGCTGGATGCAGGACAGGCCAGTAGCTCAATTGCATACTGTGCAAGCTCTGGCCAGTGATCCATCCTCAAGACCCAGTAAGCCAGAGGATTTTCGGTCGGAAAAGTGTCCAAGTCTGACCTTGCCCCTAGGTATTCCTACACCATGTAAATCAGACGCTGGCGATGGGTGCTGGAACCGATCATACCTTGGGGCTGCGGACTAAAAAATTGTTTGAAAGCATCAGTCAGACGGCCACCTTCTCCACCGCTCCTTCTGACTGATGCCTCAGCAACACGTTGTCCAGGACCAGGAGTTTGTAACCTCCCAGTCTCTGGGAATGCGTTGCACAGACCTTTCTGCAAGGCCTCCCGGAGATGTCTCATCCTCTGCTCCCTCTGCGATGGCAAGATAAGGTCGGCAACCTTACCCTTGTACCGTGGATCAAGGAGAGTGGCCAGCCAGTAATGGTCCCTCTCCTTGATCCGAAGAATACGAGGATCCTTCCGCAGGCTTTGCAGGATCAGGGAGGCCATGCAGCGTAGGTTAGCTGAGGCATTCGGTCCGGAGTCCTCTGGGTCACTAAGGACAACATGATCCGCAGCTACCTCCTCCCAGCCACGTACAAGTCCACGTGTTTCTTGGGACTGTAAATCATCCCTACAAGACTGCTGCTGCTGCTGCTGATGCTGAGTGCCAGCCTCCACCTCCATGCTGACACAATCATCCTCTGCCTCCTCTTCCTCCTCCTCATCCTCTTCCTGTGTGATGGGTGGCACAGCAGGAACACTGTCTGGATAAAGGGGGCCTTGAGAGGCAAGGAAGTCCTCCTCTTCCTGCCTCTGTTCTGCCTCAAGTGCCCTGTCCATTATTCCATGCAGCGTATGCTCCAAGAGGTGGACAAGAGGTACAGTGTCACTGATGCATGCACTGTCACTGCTCACCATCCTTGTGGCCTCCTCAAACGGTGACAGGACAGTGCATGCATCCCTGATCATGCCCCACTGGCGTGGTGAGAAAAAAAAACAAGCTCCCCTCACCCTGTCCTGGTGCCGTAGTCACACAGGTACTCATTGATGGCCCTCTGCTGCGTGTGCAGCTGCCGCAGCATGGTCAACGTTGAGATCCACCTGGTGGGCATGTCACATATAAGGCGGTTCTTGGGCAGGTTCAACTCCTTTTGGAGCTCAGCCAGCCGAGCACAGGCATTAAATGATTGGTGGAAATGCACACAGACTTTCCTGGCCTGCTTCAGGACATCCTGTAAGCCCAGGTACCTGCCCAAGAACCGCTGCACCACCAGGTTAAGGACGTGAGCCACACAGGGCACATGGGTCAGTTGTCCCTGTCGGAGGGCGGAGAGGAGGTTGGTGCCATGGTCGCAAACCACCATTCCTGGCTTAAGTTGGCGTGGCATCAACCACCTCTCAGCCTGCCCCTGCAGAGCTGACAAAACATCTGCCCCAGTGTGGCTCCTGTCCCCCAAACAAACCAGTGCAAGCACGGCATGGCATAATTTTGCCTGCGTACTTGCGTAGCCCCTGGAACGCCTACGGAGCACCGCTGGTTCTGAGGACAGAGCACTGGAAGAGACCATGGAGGAAGAAGAAGAGGAGGGGGTGGAGGAGAGAGGTGTGTCACAACCAATAGTAGCATTTTGGAGGCGTGGTGGCGGAACAACCTCCAATACTACTGCACCTTGTCCTGCATCCTTCCCAGCTGCCAGAAGAGTGACCCAATGGGCCGTGAAAGACAGGTAACGTCCCTGTCCATGCCTGCTGGACCATGAGTCAGCGGTAATATGCACCTTACCGCTGACCGCCCTGTCCAGCGAGGCAAGGACATTGCCTTCCACATGTCGGTAGAGAGCCGGAATCGCCTTCCGTGAGAAAAAGTGGCGTTTGGGGACCTGCCACTGAGGAACCGCACATTGTACAAACTCACGGAAGGGGGCCGAGTCTACCAACTGAAAAGGCAGCAGTTGAAGTGCTAGCAATTTAGCCGAGCTAGCATTCAACCGCTGGGCATGTGGATGGCTGGGAGTAAACTTCTTTCGCTGGTCCAGCAGCTGGGGCAGGGACATTTGCCTGCTATAATCGGACGTGGGTGTACTGCTAGCAGAGTGCCCGGAAGCACTTGGCTGTGACACACCTAATTTTACACCTTCATTCTTCTCAGAGCAGGTTTCAGAGAGGACTGAAGGTCTAGTGGGGTTGGAGATCCCAGCTGATGAGGAGCAAGGAGAGGTCTGCTTTGTTCTTTGGTGTGGGTCTTTGAGGTACGCTTGCCAACGAGCTGCATGGCAGGTCAACATATGTCTGGTCAAGCATGTGGTGCCCAAGCGGCTGATGTTTTGGCCACGCGAGATATGCTTGAGACATATGTTGCAAATAGCAGCGGTGCGATCTGATGCACTCGTCTCAAAAAAGGCCCACACCAAAGAACTTTTAGAATAATGTGCAGAGGCAGCGCCCTGCACAGGCGGAGCTCTGCGGTGTGATTCAGTCGGTGTGCTGCCCCTAAGCTGGCCCCCGGAGGGCATCCTGCCTCGTTGGACATGTGCCTCCTCCTCCTCCTCCTCCTCTCTCAACTGACCCACGTGGAGTCAGTGCCCTCATCATCCCTTCCCTCTTCATCGCTGGAGCAAACCTGGCAGTATGCTGCAGCTTGTGGAACATGACTGCCAGATTGCTGTCCTTCTTGAGCATCCCCTCTCTCTGCATTCACGCTACTGCCTTCCTCTAGCTGAGTATCATCATCAGAGCCTACAAAACACTGGGCATCCTCCTGGAGCATGTACCCAACACTGTGCTCAAAGAGTTCAGGAGACTCCTCAGGAGGACGTGGTGGGTCTAGGGAAGGAGTCACTGATGATGACATTTAGAGGAGGGAAGACGATGCGTTGGCAGCTGCTTTGCTAGTACCCTGAGCCTGGGTGAGAGAGGATGAGGAGGATGAAGAGGGCTTGGTCATCCACTCGACCAAGTCGTTGGCATGTTGCGGCTCAACATGTCCAGCTGCCGAAAAGAAGGACAAGCGTGTGCAATGGCCACGTGCTGATGATGACGATGCACCCCGTCCATGACTAGCACTATTGTCTCTAGACACAGAGCCTGCTTGCCCTCTTTTATCGGCTCGCGCCTGTCTGCCTCTCCTTGCTGGCCTTCCAGACATGGTAATGGCCTGAAGGGAGTTGGGAAAACCAGCAATTGGGTAGTGTATATTGTGCTGGAGGCACGCACAACACCCACTAACTTCTGCAGATGGCAGATGGCTCAATTAGAGAAGAGCTATGTAGGTGGATATAACGGTGTATACTGGGTTCAGGGCGCGCAGACAGCACGCACAATCTCCTACAACTGACTACAAGCTCTATTTAAAACGAACAAGATAGCTAGCTATATAGGTGGATATAGCGGTGTATACTGGGTTCAGTGCACGCAGACAGCACGCACAATCTCCTACAACCGACTGCAAGCTCTATTTAAAAAGAGCAAGATAGTTAGCTATATAGGTGGATATAGTGGTGTATACTGGGTTCAGAGCACGCAGACAGCACGCACAATCTCCTACAACTGACTGCAAGCTCTATTTAAAACGAGCAAGATAGTTAGCTATATAGGTGGATATAGCGCTGTATACTGGGTTCAGAGCACGCAGACAACACGCACAATCTCCTACAACTGACTGCAAGCTGTATTTTAAACGAGCAAGATAGCTAACTATATAGATGGATATAGCGGTGTATACTGGGTTCAGAGCACGCAGACAGCACGCACAATCTCCTACAACTGAATGCAAGCTCTATTTAAAAAGAGCAAGATGGTTAGCTATATAGGTGGATATAGTGGTGTATACTGGGTTCAGAGCACACAGACAGCACGCACAATATCATACAACTGACTGCAAGCTCTATTTAAAACGAGCAAGATAGTTAGCTATATAGGTGGATATAGCGGTGTATACTGGGTTCAGAGCACGCAGACAGCACGCACAATCTCCTACAACTGACTGCAAGCTCTATTTAAAACGAGCAAGATAGCTAGCTATATAGATGGATATAGCGGTGTATACTGGGTTCAGAGCACGCAGACAGCATGCACAATCTCCTACAACTGACTTCAAGCTCTATTTAAAAAGAGCAAGATAGTTAGCTATATAGGTGGATATTTTTTTAATGGTTATCTGCTACCGAACATACAAATTTTTCATTACAAATCAAATATCAGTTAACATACACTTTACAATTTAACAGATAATAAACTATACAAACAAAAGGGAAAAAACAACTTACATGTCATCTTCCCCCTCCTCCTCCCCAGAAGAAAAATTTATAAGTAGAGCATCACCCCTACTGCTAGGCCCTTCTGGTGGCCCAGGATCCACCTCAGGTAACGGGGCCCTTTTTTTCTTCTTCTTCCCCTGCTTTTTCCTAATCGTGACCCAAGCCACTTCACCCTCCTCATCCGATACTTCTTTTGGGCGTTTCTGAGCCCCCTTAACCGAGACTTCCATCTCCTCCTCCCCAGACCTGTCATCCCCAGCCGAAGAATCGGATGAGGAGACAGTGACCAGACGTCTGCCCGGCCTACATCTCCGAGGAAGGGGAGTGGGAGCAGTAACCTGGGAAACAGAACCCTGTGCCCCCCCCTTATCCAAAAAGGGAGGCCCAACTACCTCCACCTGACCAATATCTGGACCGGGCACCTGAACTTCAGTGACAGGGGCCTGGGCAACATCTGCAGGCCGTACCCCCTTTTCTCTTTGAGGGACCCTACTTGCCTTTTGGGCTCGAGGTGCACCCTGTGGCTCCGCCGTAGGAGCGCTTCCCTGCCTTTCCCCTCCAAAACTCTGCCCAGCAGGAGGAGGTGCACTATCCCCTCCTGGCCCACCACCTGCTGCAGCTTCACCCCTGTAGGCTCTGGGGCATCTGCTAAAGGGATGCCCCATTTGACCGCAAAGGTTGCAGCAGATCAACCCACACGTGTCACCTGAGTGTCCAAACTTATTGCACTTAGTGCAGCGCACAACTGTGCAATCTGCACTCATGTGGGTTGGACACCCACACCTGAAACACCTACGGGGCTGGCCTGGGTAGAACACCAGGATTCTATCTCGTCCCAGGAAAGCACTTCCTGGGACATGTGCAACCGTGTTGCCAGATCTTCTCAAACGAATCCTGGTGTTCCATGCTCCAGTCCATACCCCACGCTCGTCTAAGCATTTATTTAGAGGACACTGCAACTGGCCGTGTCTCCCCAGCCAAGTTGCTATGTCCTCCGGGGGCATGCTCTCGTTCCTTACTAACACCGTCAGGTTTTTAATCTCCTCCTGCCTACTCAAAGGAATCAGGCGGAACCCTTTCCAGGGATCAGCCCCTTTAACCAACCCAAAAGCGGTTATAAAACGCTCCATAGTCACAGCGTTGGTGAAACTGACATCAAAGTCAGGGGTGCCAGCTGGGTGGATCACAGCAAATAGCTCAGCCACCCTGAACCCCAACGCCAGGACCATGTCAACCACTTGACCCCTCGTGGGGCACTGACCTTCACCCTCCCATCTCAGCTGGACCACATTCCTACGCTTGCGCTCCGGACCACCTGTCCCCCTAGACCAAGTACTGGCCCCAGGGGTCTGACCAGCCGGGGGTACCCGAAAGTTACTGGCCCCAAACTGGTGGTACAGGTGGTCCAGAGGCACACTGGACCCAGCCACATTGGCGTAGGAACGCCTTTCACCAAGTGCCGTCAGCAACTTTACCTCCGGTGTCCCCCTTAGTACGGGTCCCGGAGGAGGAGCCTCTGCCACAGACACTGGGGGTACAACATGAGAAGCAGCCCCCTCACTCACGGCATGGGAAGTCACACTCCCCACATCATTTACCCCAGCCTGAACTTTAGGATAGGTCTCATCCTCAGAGCTATAAAGCAAAGCCTCCCAGGCTTCCTGCCACTCCACCTCCATATGGGCCCCGCAGGAATCCACTGACACATGGCTCGGCCCTGATTGAGAACCCTCCAAGCCGCGAATGAACGTCATTGCAGGGTTCTCACCATCAAGCTCGCCCATTGGGCAGTCACCCCAGGCCGTAGCTTGTTCTGGCACTATACAATTAGACATTTCAACATTACTGTTACTGTTACTGTTTACACTCTCTTGACCAGAAAGCAGACCGGAAGTCCTTTGAAAACGACCCTCGGGGTCAACTTCCGGACCCGCCACCGTCACTTCCGGCCGCGGGCTATTCTCGCCATGAACCAGCTCACGCACCGGAAGTGCGTCATCACCCCTTCCCGCGCTACTATTGGCCTCGCGGTCAGTAGCACCACCCCTCCTCCCGCGGGAAGACGGCGTTCTCTTATTCACGGCCGCCATTCCCGAACTGTCAGATGCCATGCCGCCGGCCGACACTGCACCGCTGCCCACAGCGGCAGCCAAGCTGGCTTGACTCTCATATACCCTAGTCCCCTTACCCTGAGACCGGCTTGCAGCAGTGGCAGCCGACAACGCAACTGACGGCGTGCCCTGCTTGCAACCACCGGCTGGGATCACTGGGGACTGTACAGGTAAGTCCATTTTTCCTTTGCTTACTATCCTAGCAAGCTGCACCACTGGTATCTTCTTAACAACACTCCTGTCTTTAATGTCCTTTTGCTGCCACCTTCCCACTTCACCGGGGTCTAACCTGCCCTCTGGGGACACAGCCTCATTCATAGGCTGGCGACCCTTAGGCTTACCTGACCCCTCTGCAGGATTAGTGGAGTTAGCAGGGCTAGCAGTCTTTTCACCAGGAATGCTCTTCACATTTTCAGCCTTCACAGCACTCTCTCTCTCCAAAACTGTTTCTTTACACACCGCTGGCTTTCTTTCCACCACAGTCTTTCCCTCTGGTTTGTCACTGGCCACCTTTCTTTCCACCGCACTTTCCTTTTCTTCATGGCTGGCTTCCACAGAGGGACCCGCCATTTCCTCCTCCTGCGTTGTGTTCGGGGCTGGATACAGTCTACGGCGTCTCCCTGCCTGGGTCCCCTCGTCACACGCAATTCTCATCGCTTTGTCCACGTTAGATAGAAAGTCTTTCTCACCAGAAGCACTGTCAATCAGGTTGGATAACAGCTCACCCAATATGTTGCACTGCTTCTTCAATCCGTCTATCACCGTCTTATACTCCTGTCTCTTTACAACGCCTGATCTGTCTCTCCGGTTCCTTAGCTCCGCCAGGACCTTCATTTTCTCGCAGTAGCTGCGGGAAGCCTTTACAATTAAGCTTTTAGCTTTCTTTCTTCTGTCTGCAGATTTCTCCACATCCTCTCCTGGCTGTCTCAGAGACCAATCTGCAAGATCCAGCTGGTTCTCCAAAAACAACCTCTCCTCCTTGACGAGCTCCAGGAGCTTAGGGGCTCCATGTCCTTCATTAGACTGAGAAACAGGCACCTGGCCTGGGCTGACTGAAGTCATCAGCTCCCTCTCTTTCTCCACCACTCTGGAAGTCCTCAGAGATCAGAGCACGCAGCCAGCACACACAAGCTCCTACAACTGACTGCAAGCTCTATTTAAAAAGAGCAATATAGTTAGCTATATAGGTGGCTATAGCGGTGTATACTGGGTTCAGAGCACGCAGACAGCACGCACAATCTCCTACAACTGACTTCAAGCTCTATTTAAAAAGAGCAATATAGTTAGCTATATAGGTGGCTATAGCGGTGTATACTGGGTTCAGAGCACGCAGACAGCATGCACAATCTCCTACAACTGACTGCAAGCTCTATTTAAAACGAGCAAGATAGCTAGCTATATAGGTGGATATAGCGGTGTATACTGGGTTCAGGGCACGTAGACAGCACGCACAATCTCCTACAACTGACTGCAAGCTCTATTAAAAAAAGAGAAAGATAGTTAGCTATATAGGTGGATATAGCGGTGTATACTGGGTTCAGAGCACGCAGACAGCACGCACAATCTCCTACAACTGACTTCAAGCTCTATTTAAAAAGAGCAATATAGTTAGCTATATAGGTGGCTATAGCGGTGTATACTGGGTTCAGAGCACGCAGACAGCATGCACAATCTCCTACAACTGACTGCAAGCTCTATTTAAAACGAGCAAGATAGCTAGCTATATAGGTGGATATAGCGGTGTATACTGGGTTCAGGGCATGCAGACAGCACGCCCAATCTCCTACAACTGACTGCAAGCTCTATTAAAAAAGAGAAATATAGCTAGCTATATAGGTGGATATATCGGTGTATACTGCGGTCAGGGCATGCAGACAACAACCACTACAGAAGAGCAAGAATGAAAAATCGGCCGATAACGATCGGTGTATACTGTGTTGAAGGTACACAGAACACCCACTAACTCCTACAGACGCCAACACACTACACAAGGCCACCGCGCAGGCGGCCTTATATAGTGTGGGGACAGTGTACTACACAGCCTGAGCTATGATTGGCCACAGACTTCCTGCCTGTGGCCAATCATGGCTCTCCTCGCTGCCGGCTGCCACTAAGCTGGCCCCCGGAGGGCATCCTGCCTCGTTGGACATGTGCCTCCTCCTCCTCCTCCTCCTCCTCCTCCTCCTCTCTCAACTGACCCACGTGGAGTCAGTGCCCTCATCATCCCTTCCCTCTTCATCGCTGGAGCAAACCTGGCAGTATGCTGCAGCTTGTGGAACATGACTGCCAGATTGCTGTCCTTCCTGAGCATCCCCTCTCTCTGCATTCACGCTACTGCCTTCCTCTAGCTGAGTATCATCATCAGAGCCTACAAAACACTGGGCATCCTCCTGGAGCATGTACCCAACACTGTGCTCAAAGAGTTCAGGAGACTCCTCAGGAGGACGTGGTGGGTCTAGGGAAGGAGTCACTGATGATGGCATTTAGAGGAGGGAAGACGATGCGTTGGCAGCTGCTTTGCTAGTACCCTGAGCCTGGGTGAGAGAGGATGAGGAGGATGAAGAGGGCTTGGTCATCCACTCGACCAAGTCGTTGGCATGTTGCGGCTCAACATGTCCAGCTGCCGAAAAGAAGGACAAGCGTGTGCAATGGCCACGTGCTGATGATGACGATGCACCCCGTCCATGACTAGCACTATTGTCTCTAGACACAGAGCCTGCTTGCCCTCTTTTATCGGCTCGCGCCTGTCTGCCTCTCCTTGCTGGCCTTCCAGACATGGTAATGGCCTGAAGGGAGTTGGGAAAACCAGCAATTGGGTAGTGTATATTGTGCTGGCGGCACGCACAACACCCACTAACTTCTGCAGATGGCAGATGGCTCAATTAGAGAAGAGCTATGTAGGTGGATATCACGGTGTATACTGGGTTCAGGGCGCGCAGACAGCACGCACAATCTCCTACAACTGACTGCAAGCTGTATTTAAAACGAGCAAGATAGCTAACTATATAGATGGATATAGCGGTGTATACTGGGTTCAGAGCATGCAGACAGCACGCACAATCTCCTACAACTGAATGCAAGCTCTATTTAAAAAGAGCAAGATGGTTAGCTATATAGGTGGATATAGTGGTGTATACTGGGTTCAGAGCACACAGACAGCACGCACAATATCATACAACTGACTGCAAGCTCTATTTAAAACGAGCAAGATAGTTAGCTATATAGGTGGATATAGCGGTGTATACTGGGTTCAGAGCACGCAGACAGCATGCACAATCTCCTACAACTGACTGCAAGCTCTATTTAAAACGAGCAAGATAGCTAGCTATATAGGTGGATATAGCGTTGTATACTGGGTTCAGGGCACGCAGACAGCACGCACAATCTCCTACAACTGACTGCAAGCTCTATTAAAAAAAGAGCAAGATGGTTAGCTATATAGGTGGATATAGCGTGTATACTGGGTTCAGGGCATGCAGACAGCACACACAATCTCCTACAACTGACTGCAAGCTCTATTAAAAAAGAGAAATATAGCTAGCTATATAGGTGGATATATCGGTGTATACTGCGGTCAGGGCATGCAGACAACAACCACTACAGAAGAGCAAGAATGAAAAATCGGCCGATAACGATCGGTGTATACTGTGTTGAAGGTACACAGAACACCCACTAACTCCTACAGACGCCAACACACTACACAAGGCCACCGCGCAGGCGGCCTTATATAGTGTGGGGACAGTGTACTACACAGCCTGAGCTATGATTGGCCACAGACATCCTGCCTGTGGCCAATCATGGCTCTCCTCGCTGCCGGCGCTGTGATTGGCCAAGCATGCGGGGTCACAGTGCATGCCCTGCCAATCATTAGCCAGCAATGCACTGCGATGGCGCAGTGCATTGTGGGCCGTGAGCGCCACACGAATTTGGCGCGAACGGCCCACAATGTTCGGAATTCGCCGAACGGGTGAACAGCCGATGTTGGAGTCGAACGTATGTTCGACTCGAACACGAAGCTCATCCCTAGTGTCTACCTTGAGAAGTGAATGTCAGTTTTCCTTCGACAGAAGATTTGTTATCTAATGTCACTCATTCCCCTTTGAATATTCGCATATCTCTATCTAAATTACCTCACTGCTATCTTTTTCAACTTTTTATGAAGAGCTTGTCTTATCTCCTGGTTCCTCAGGCTATATATAATAGGATTCATCAGTGGGGTCACCACAGTGTACAATAAAGAACTGTACTTGTTGATGTTAAGTGATATTTCATTGGATGGAGTCACATAAATAGTGATTAAGGACCCATAATATGCACCCACAGAGATCAGGTGGGCACTACATGTTGAAAAGGATTTTTTTCTGGCAGTAGAAGATGAAATCTTGAGAATGATAATAAAAATGTAGATGTAAGTCCCGATGATAAAGGTAAGAGCGCAGAATAAGACAAGGACAGAATATGTGAAGTCCAGCCATTGTACGATTGATGTGTCTGAGGTGGACAATTGCATAACTGGACCAAAATCACAAAAGAAGTAATCAATGTCACTGGGGCCACAAAACTGAAACTGAATTATCAAAATAAATTCAGTTGAAGATAAGCTCCAAGTTGTTACCCAACAGCCATAACCCAACAGGAAGCAGATTCTGCGGTTCATAATTAAAATGTAATGTAAAGGATTACAAATTGCTACATATCGATCGTAAGACATTACAGCAAGAAGAAAACATTGAACAAAGCCAAAGATAAAATAGAAATACATTTGTATGATACAGCCAACCACAGACATTTTTCCCTGCGTCGTTATTATTATCTCTGCCATCATTGGTATAACACAAGTGGCTAGGAGGGCATCAGCGAAAGCAAGGTGCTGGAGAAAGATGAACATTGGAATTTTTAGATTATTATTGGTTGACACTAGAAGGATAATTAAAAGGTTTCCAGTCACTATTGCAATGTAAAATAAAAGTAGGGCAGCAAAGAATAGAAGTTTGAAGTTGCCTAGACCTTGTACTCCAAGAAGATGGATCTCTGAGACTTTTGTTTGATTGTCTTCACACATCTTAAAAGCCAAGAGGTTGACCTGTCAGGTAGGAGAGTGAAATACTGAATCATATAAAAAGGAGAAACGTCAAAGCAGCAAGTAACAAATATTTTGCATATCTGTGTCTGAAAGTCTATTCAATCTCCCATTAAGCTAAATTTTGAAATGCTAAATTAAAATCAGCTTCTTACTGTTGAGGTCTTCCACTCCATTTTGTCCTCTGGTGTCTATTTTAATCAGTGTTCAATTTATATTGTATATTTTGTAAATTGTGATTGCATTCTACAATGGTGAATATACGCCCAGAAAATTACTAACTGCCAAGCTGAAAAATTCACTTTTGTTATTTATTTATTTTTCTTTATTTTATGTGATGACAGTACAGGGTAAAAAAAAAAAAATCAACATTCAAAGCCCACGGAGCTTGTAGGAACAGATGCATTTCAATCTCATTCAGAATTGAATTAGCACATCTGTCAATTATGATATACAGACTAGCAGAAAATGTTGTCTGATAAGGTATTTACACAGTTTTTTTCTATTAATTTAAACAGAGTAAACATTTAAGAAGGCAAATATGAGGATAATAATGGGGAACTTAGAGAAGGGTAGGAAGCAGAAGGGGGACAAGAAAAAAATGAATTTGGATAAGTGGAGGGGGGTATAAGCCCTTGTACACACGGTCGGGCATTCCGACAACCAAATCCGTCGGATTTTGTTTGACGGATTTTGTCTGAAACTGTTGCATACACACGGTCGGACAAGGTTGTCGGAAAATCCGATCGTTCAGAACGTGATGATGTCATTTTGTTACGACGGGACTATGTTCAGGCAAGTAGCCAATAGCTTTGGTCTAGGAATTTGATCTGTGCATGCGTGGCACTTTGTCCGATCGAAATTCTCTACACACGATCGGACAAAGTCCGATCGGATCATGTTGTCGGAAAATTTTATAGCCCAGCTGGAAAACTTGGTCCGTCGGATATTCCGACGGAAACAGTCCGATGGAGCCCACACACGGTTGGATTGTCCGACAACACGGTCCTATTGGACATTGTCCATCGGAATATCCGACCGTGTGTACAAGGGCTAAGAGTATAGCAAGGGAAAAGAGAGGAGAAACTAGGAATGGAGTCGAGGTGGGGATATGAAGAAAGGAGATGGAAGGGGATACGTTGGGGGCCCTCTCCCTTCCTGAAAACTATGATCAGGCAAATTCAAAGGGTGTTTCCATACAACGACCAGGGTGTCCAAATTTAAAAATGCTTTTCAGATTGGTGTTTGGGAAAAGTGTTTAATCAGAAGCAGTGTTCTATAGTTGGTGGGTCAGTAGTTTTACATAGAGGCGGTTCTGCTCACTTTTGAAACTTTGAAGCCTTTACAAAATGTGCATTTCATGCAAGAGGTAAGTGGCAGGTAAATCTGCAAGGGACCATTGAGTTAGGTCTTTAATGGAATATTTAACCTCCAACCAAAAGGTAAAGAGCACTGGGCAGTCCCAGAAGATATGTAGATGTGAACCTTCCAATTTGTGGCATTGCCAGCATAGTGGTGACACTTGAGGGTTGATCGTATGTAAGAGTAGAGGTGTTTTAAACAACCTGGTGAGTATCTTATACCTTTTTTTTTTTTGGTATGCATTTGCCAATAAGGCTTTATGAGTGAACAATAGACAGAAATAAGAATTGTCAAATATCTCGGTTAGGGTTGGCGCCAGAAACTATCGTCACCAGACACTAACTTGGAATATGATTGCGCTAGGGTGTGCTTGACGAGACCCCCTCTTTGCAGAGTTTTTTTTAAATGCAGTTAGTGATCTTACATTTTTATAAATTGGCGAAAAAGATTTTTAACAGGAGCCTGGTTGCAAGCAGCAGAAAAAAAATAAGTCTGTGCCAAAAGAGATTCGGATACGTGCAATGGTCATGAGTTTGTTTTGTTGAGAGAAATTACATTACCTTGGCATAGAGAATACAAACTATGTGAAAGCAGGTTCAAGACAAGTATTGGTATCAGTGGGCTAGGGTGCAGTGAAAGTGAAGTAGTCTTGGGAATCTCATGGAATGTCATCTCCTTTCAGAAACTTTTGTTCTATCTTGTTTTAGGAATGCAAACATTTCCCAAATCAAGAATACAGTTGATATTGCAAAGTCAACACAAAATAACGTTTTTCTTTCTAAAATGTATGATAGATGGTGGCAACCCGTGTTCTTCACCCTTTTTGTTGAAAGCATAGTCGCCTGTACCCTGTTCTCCTCACTGGCCCTAGGAACTCCTCAGAACCACCAATCCTCCTTAAGCACCCCAGAACCTATGCAGTTGGTATACCTAAGGAAAAGAAGGTACACTGGGCCATAGTTTCTGAAAGCTATTCAGCAATAGGCAGGCTGAGAGGTGGCTGATCCCACTCCAGCTTTTGCCAGGCCTGGAAAACTAAGGTACAAATAAAGTTCACAATGCCTCTGATGTTCCTGATGGAGTACACATAGCATAGTACAATAGCATGACCACTGGGGACACAGCTGCAGAAAGAAGAGGAAAACTTCCAATTGTCTCAGGGCCAGTAAGTTTCTTTGCCTAATGCCTCCATCTCTGTGAGGCAAAGGCAGCAAGAGGCAGAGGAGTAATAGACATAGGAAAGTTGGGGTTCTGCTAGTGAGAAGGGAAAGATGTGATGCTGGTGGTGTGAAGGAAGAGGGTTGGTGGTGAGGGGAGCAGATTCACACCTCCCTGATATAATAGGAGACTAGCAAGGGGATCTCTTCTATCCTCCAGAAAGAGCACAAAGCTCCTCAGTTTGAGCTAGCTCAGCAGCAAACCCTTTTGCCATATCTCTCTATGGTTGTTGAATGCACCATCCAGTAGGCATAGGTGAAAGGGGAACACCCAAAAGGAAAAGGCCATCCACTCTTCCAAGAAGGGGGTGTCATGGTTATGCAGTGATCTTCCTGTGTTTGCTTACCTCCCCTCATGTGTTCAGACTAAGAGGCCAGCCACTTCCACCTGGTGGTTTTTATAACCTCTCCTCTAAGCATGGCTCCACCCCAGGCCCTATCAGGGAGCCCTATATTAACCTGTGCACTACAGGCCATCAGTGCTGATCAACCATTGTGTATTCCTTTGTGTGTTAGCTTCCTGTTTCCTGCCGTGTGCTCTTCTACTGTTTTCCGTTACCGACTTTGGTGTGTCTTTGTCTATCCCTGTTTGCCTGTGATCCTGACCTTTTGGCGTGTCCCCGACTATTCTTGTCTGCTTGTGGCCCCGACCTTGGCTTTGTCCCTCACCATCCCTATCCTCCTGTTGCCTACTGTGGGTTTGAGCTGGGGGACCCTGGGGGTCGCGACCTGGAGCCAGTTGCAGCCAAGTCCATCCTCACCACTAGAGGCGCTGGTGAACACCTGCTGGCTCTTAGACTCCGCGCCCCAGGGAATCTTACGCTCTAACCCCAGTGGGATCTGTCCCCTGTCTGCAGCAGTCAGCCGTAGGGTCCACAACCTTGCGGTGCACTCCTGATCCCTACGGAGTGCATCTATCACCTCGCCTCTAGGTGACCTGACAGTTTGATCAGCCATGGACCCGGCTGACGTGACGCTTCCTGCAGATGATCCATTGCAGAGCTTATAGTAAGTTAGAGTATCCCCGCGCTGTCACCAAGGGCCTAAGCTATTTGTAAGGGTAGGTTGCAGCAAACCACCGGCAGAGGTATAAACCCTAACCCCCAGATAGTATATTTAAAAATCAAACAAATGGTGTTGCGCTACCTGAACTAAATAAAATTAAAGTGCCTTATGCTTGTGTAAATAGTGACAGTGTTATTAAGTGATAAAAGATAATGGTAGATAATATTGCACTACCTGAAAACGTTAGACTAAACTATACTAAATTAGAATTAAAGTGCCTTGTGCTTATATGAAAAATAGTAGTGTTAAATGAGTGACCCACTCCCGGGAGCAGTGTCTCCTTCTTATTGAGTGATAATTGTTCCTTTAAATAAATATGTGATAGTAAAAAATTAAAAAATTATGCACAATTACAATATGAAAAAAATCCAAAGTTGTGAAGTTTCTCCAACAAATTAATCCTTGAATAATCAATGGAAAGGGATATACAGTCTGTTACAAATCATAAGCCAAAAGTGTCATGTGCTTTAAATAAACATGAATATCTCTAAGGCTGCGTACACACGGGCGGACTGTTCGCCCAACTAAGTTCGTCAGACAATCCGACAAACAGTCCGTTCAAAATTTGCATGAACGGACTTGACCACACACGATGAGCAGACAGCCCGCTGAAAGCGTGCGCGATGACGTGAACGGCACGTACGACGGGACGAGAAATTTGACGTCCAATACACTGCAATGCAACCTTCGCCGTGTAAATCCTTTCTGAGCATGCGCCAAACTTAGTCTGTCGAACTAGCCTACACACGAGCGGACTGTCCGCTGAAACCAAGTTTGGACGGACTGTCTTACGGAAATTCCGTAAGACTTTGTTCGTCAGACTGTCCGCTGAAACAGTCCGCTGAAGCCCACACACGAGCGGATTGTCCGCTGAAACACTGTTCAGCGGACTAAGTTGGGCGAACAGTCCGCCCGTGTGTACGCGGCCCAAGAAAAAAAATCATAAAATATTTTTCCTTATATTAAAACGTGCAACACACAATGCATGCTTGAACAAGAAAGCTATGTAATAAAGTCTTTGGTGAAATTAAATAAAATATGGTGACCAGTGGTTATTGGTTCAGTGATCTTCTTAATAAGAAAGATACAATAATAGAGTCTATATGTGAGCTGAAATAAATAAAGTGACCAGTGGCTTATTCAGTGCTTCTCAAAGACAGGTGCCAGCAACCGTGTTTTGTGATTCCTGTATCTCCAGTGTATTGCAGAGCTTAGTTCGCAGACTTGAGACCCAAGAATCGCATCAGACCCAGGTGATGCGATTCCTTCAGGATTTGGCATCGCGTGTTGAACAGGTTCAGGCCTCATTAGGACCCCCGGTTCAACAACCTCAACCGCTATCTGCCGCCGCACCTATCGCATCAGTCGCAGCCACACATTCATTACAACTACCAGCTCCGGTCCGTTTCTCTGGGGACTCCAAGGCTTGCAGGGGGTTCCTTAGCCAGTGCACAATTCATTTTGAACTTCAGCCCCAAAACTTCCTGTCCGATCGGGCAAAAGTCGCATATATCATATCCCTCCTGTCCGGCGAGGCATTAGCTTGGGCCGCCCCTCTGTGGGAACTGAATGATCCAGTGGTTTCTAGCCTGTCTGATTTCTTGAAACTTTTTCGGAATATCTTTGAGGAACCGGGTCGTGTCTCCTCAGCGGCTAGCGCTCTTTTACGTCTCCGTCAAGAGTCTGCGTCTGTGGGACAGTATGCTCTTCAGTTCCGTATCCTTACAGCTGAATTGAGCTGGAATAATGAGGCCCTAGTTGCAACCTTTTTACATGGCCTCTCTGATAGAGTGAAGGATGAATTAGCAGGTAGATCCCTTCCTGCTGATCTGGACAGTGTCATCACCTTGTGTAACCAGATCGATATTCGCTTTCAGGAGAGGGCCCTGGAAAAAAAAAAGCCAGCACTCCCCGTTCTTTAGGCAGCCTGAGCCCCCAGTCCCTTATCTTCGATCCGAGGAACACCCCCTGCCTACTGAGGAACCTATGCAGTTGGGCTGGACTAAATTATCTCCCATAGAACGTGCTAGGCGCAGAACTCTGGGCCTATGTCTCTATTGTGGGGCCAAAGGTAATTTCCTTGACACTTGTTCTCTTCGTCCGGAAAAACGCTCAGGGCTAATACATCTGGAAGGTGGAGTATTAGACCCTGAAATATCACCTTCACCTTCTCGTCTTCTCCTTTCTGTGTTGCTTCATGTCGGTGCTTCCTCTCGTTCGGTCTCAGCACATCTGGATTCCGGAGCCGCTGCCAATTTCATGGATTGGGAAACTGCATCCTTCATGAGACTTACCCTTTTGCCCCTTACAACGCCATTGGTGGTCTTGGCGATTGATGGCACAGTTCTCCCAGGGGGCCCTATCCGCTTTAAGACTATTCCTGTTAAGATGTCAGTAGGGAAACTCCACCAGGAGTGGATATCCTTCCTTGTCTTACCTAAGGCTTCATCTCCCATCATATTAGGTCTTCCTTGGTTACGGCTCCATTCTCCACACGTTGACTGGTCTGCTGGATAGATCCTGGCTTGGGGTTCCTCCTGTTCCTCTTCCTGCCTACTCAAGGGTACCCCAAAGGAGAAACTTCCTGTTACCACCATCCCAGTATCTTCTGCTCTACCTGCTGTATATAGCGATCTCTGGGATACGTCCTGCAATAGTCGGACTGATGCACTCTCTAGGTCATGTGGTACTCTGGATGAGGGGCCCACCTATGAACCTGAGTCGATCATTCACTCCAGTTCGCATAACCATTTACCTTTGTCTGTCCCTAATCTCCCTTGGACGTACAGCCAGGCTAACTTGTCTGCAAGTTTCACAGTTGCTATGCCCTGTGATGCGATTGAGATGGTCGCTACACCTGACATCACTATTCAGTCGACCTCTGCACCAGTTATGCCAGTCCAGCCCATGCCCAATGAGCTTCCTGCTTCTTGTTCAGCACCTCTCGGTGACCTGGCCTCACCCTACTGCTACTATGTCCGTTTAAACCCGTTTAAGAGGCTCAATCCATCCTTTGGATAGAATACCTCATTCGGTCAGGAGGGGTTTTCAATCTTTTTCTCAGGGTTCTCTGCATTCTGTTTGTGTTGCAGCTATCCAGCTTGACTCTTGTGACATGTCACTTTCTAACCAACCTGACCTCAGGGATCCACTGACCTCTGCCCAGTCTGGTGGTCCTGTTATGGATGCCCAGCTCATCTTTAAGGGTGTGGGGGACCCTGCTCAGACTCCTGATCTTCTCATGCCCTTACCCACTCCTAAAAAGCCTTTAGTCCTCAAGTCCTCTCGTCCTCTCCCTACCTCTGTTTCAGTCTCTGAGGATAATCTAAAATACCAGGTTAGTCAAGTTTTGGATTCCCGGCTCCGTAAAGGGATTCTTCAGTACCTCGTACTTTGGAAAGGGTTGGGCTCTGAGGAGAGGTCTTGGATCACTGCATCTGAGGTCTTTGCTCCCTGTCTGTTAAGGAGGTTCCATCTGGAGTTTCCCTTTAAGCCTGGACCCAGGCGGGGGAGGGGGGAGGCCTCGTAAGAGGGAGGGTACTGTCATGGTTATGCAGTGATCTTCCTGTGTTTGCTTACCTACCCTCATGTGTTCAGACTAAGAGGCCAGCCACTTCCACCTGGTGGTTTTTATAACCTCTCCTATAAGCATGGCTCCACCCCTGGCCCTATCAGGGAGCCCTATATTAACCTGTGCAATACAGGCCATCAGTGCTGATCAACCATTGTGTATTCTTTTGTGTGTTAGCTTCCTGTTTCCTGCCGTGTGCTCTTCTACTGTTTTCCGTTATCGACTTTGGTGTGTCTTTGTCTATCCCTGTTTGCCTGTGATCCTGACCTTTTGGCGTGTCCCCCACCTTGGCTTTGTCTGTCACCATCCCTATCCACCACATTGAAGGCATAACTGCAGTACAAAATTAAAACAAGTTGTCTTCCAGTGCTCCACGTGTTTCTGAAACAAATATTCAGTTTGCAGGCTGCCCTTTTTTAACAATGGTTACAATTTTTGAAAATGTTCTCATTCAAGGAGTAAGAGGCCCACTGTCTTTAATACAAAAATAGAAAGGGCAGAAACTTGATCTTTGATAGTGCTGAGATCCAAAACACTGATTCAGCTTCACCCATATTCTCTTCCAACAGTAAATATTTGTGTTAAATTATTTATTTGGAACACTATTTCAACATTATCATTTGTTTATTGCTTCAAATTGTTATTAAAAAAAAATGTCAGGTGTTTGTTTTTCATTGGAAGGTCATCCCTGAACTGGTTAACCAAAGACAGTAGGCAGAGATAGCAGGGCTGTAAACAAAACACTTAAAAACTATCAAGTTCATGAATGTGATTAAGGCTGGTCAAGGCCAAGGCTGGACTACTCTCTGGAGGTTGTCCAAAATGCCTTTTAGGTACTAACCTGCCCTGCTACACATGTGGTATCAGAGGGGGCCAATGCAGTAGGGCGATTTTGTGACCGAAAAGCTACATTTTGATAACCTGGGTTGTGGGTATAGGCTTTCTGGGTGTACACTGTTATACTCTAGGCTTAGGTGTCTAGGCTTGATGACTGGGTCTAGGTTCTTCTATGTGTGCTCTAGATACTGCCCTGCCCTGCTGCACGTGTCATGCCAAAGAGTCTTCAATGCAACTGGGTGAACTTGTGACTGAGGAGCTGTTTATTAAAAACCTGGGGTGAGGGTTTGTGTTAAATAGCTTTCAGTAGGAAGGTTACCCTTCTACACATGTCATGTCAGAGAGGGCTTTCATCACAGTGGGATGATTTTGAGTAAACACTTTGCTACTCATTAAATTATAAAAGGTGGACCACAGTCTTGAGGTAGCCCAATATAGGTTTCAGGTACTAGCCTACCCTGCTACAACATGTCATGTTGGAGAGGACTTTTAATAAAGTAGGTTAAATCTGTCCGTATTCAACCACTTGCCGACCAGCGCACGACGATGTACGTCGACAGAATGGCACGGGCAGGCAAATGGGCGTACATGTACGTCCCTTTAAATTTGCCGCCCTGCCATCGGGAGCGCGCCGCCGGCGGCGCGCTCCCGCGCTGGTCGGGACCCCCATGAGTCCGGTCGCGGGACCCGCGGACTCGATCGCCGCGGACATCCCCGCGATCGTCTCACGGAGCGGCCGAATGGAGAAGTGCCGTTGTAAACAACATTTCTCCATTCTGCCTAGCAACTAGTGACGCTGATCTCTGCTCCATGTGATTGGAGCAGAGATCAGTGTTCACTAAATGAAAGCCCAACCCCCCACAGTTAGTAACACGCCCCTAGGAACACTTAACCCCTACACTGCCACCCACTGGTTAACCCCTTCACTGCCAGTGTAATTTACACAGGAATCACTGCATTTATATAGCAGTGATTACTGTATAAATGACAATGGTCCCAAAAATGTGTCAAAAATGTCCGATGGGTCCCCCACAATGTCGCAGTCACAATAAAAATCGCTGATCGCCGCCATTACTAGTAAAAAATAAAAAATAAAAAATTATTAATAAAAATGCTATAAAACTATCCCTATTTTGTATACGCTATAACTTTTGCGCAAACCAATCAATAATCGCTTATTGCAAATTGTTTTACCAAAAATATGTAGAAGAATACGTATCGGCCTAAACTGAGTGGAAAAAAATGTTTTTTTATATATTTTTGGGGGATATTTATTATAACAAAAAGTAAAAAATAATGCGTTTTTTTTCAAAATTGTCGCTCTATTTTTGTTTATAGCGCAAAAAATAAAAACCGCAGAGGTGATCAAATACCACCAAAAGAAAGCTCTATTTGTGGGAAAAAAAAGGACGTCAATTTTGTTTGGGAGCCATGTCGCACGACCACGCAATTGTCAGTTAAAGCGACGCAATGCCGAATCACAAAAAGTGGTCTGGTCTTTGACCAGCAAATTGGTCCGGTCTGAAAGTGGTTAAGCAATGAATGTAGATGATGCTAAAAATTCTTTAGGTATTAACCTTCCCTGTTGTGATGTCAAGTTAGAGAGGACTTTCAATGCAGTCGGGTGAATTAGTAACTGAGAAGATGCATTTTATTAACCTGGGGTGAGTTTTTTGGGGTTCAAAATGTTTTTATTTTTTTGGGGGATTTAAATGAAGCAGTGAAATGCATACTATGTGACTTATTTATAAAAAATGTGCTGCACAAATGTCTTACTATTTGTGCTAAAGTCACAAACAATACCTGTGAAAGGAAAGTTACTCTTTAAAGGTTTCAAATATGCAACAGCCAAAGTGGGCTTTGTGGCACATGGGTTACCTTTTTATAATGAAATATAATATATTTGCAGTTAGCTCATGTTAAAACGCTTAAAAATGAAATCAAATATAAATATATGTTTTCTATTTTATATGGACCATGAATGTTACATCTATTAAAATATTTAAGTGCAAAAAAAAAAAACAAATGTAAAAAGTCACACCGGAATGGTACCAGATGAAAAGCAAAAGTGGTATCAATGCTGAAAATAAAAGCTGATAGGTATACCTGGGAATTACAGACTAACATCAATAGTATGTAAACGATTGGAAGGAATGATAAAAAACTATATAGAAAATTTTACAAATGAAAATAGTATCATTAGTAGCAACTAGCATGGATTTTTTGAAGGAACCTTCTTGCCAGACCAACCCTTTAACACTTTATGAGCAGGTAAGCTGTAATTTTGATACAGGAAGGCCTGTGGAAATAGTCTAAATTTCCCTGAGACATTGCATACATTACCACATAAATGATTATTTAGTACAAATTAAGATCTTATGGCATTGCTGAGATGGTATGTACCTGGATCGAAAACTGGTTGTAAGAGAGTAGCCAGAGGGTGGTGATAAATAGCATATTTCAGAATAGTCTAGAATTGTGAGTTGGGTGCAAAAGGGCTCTGTCCTGGGGCCAATTCTGTTTAGCTTGTTCATAAATTATATAGAGGTTAGAATACTGTATATAGTTCTTTCTCAGTGTTTGCTGATGATACAAAGCTAAGCAGGGAAAAAACTTCACCACAGAATACAGTAACTTTATAAAGGGACCTACATAAAATAAAAGGGTGGGCAGCTAAATGGCAGAGGAGGTTCATTATTGAAAAATGGAAAATAATGCAAAGGGGAGCAAAATATATGCATACAAGTTACATGCTAAGGGTATAACCTGTGGGGGCATGCAAGTAACCTGCTGTGGTGGGATGGAAAAGGATCTGGGGGTCCTAATAGATCAAAGACTCAGCAACTGCATGCAATGCCAAGCTGCAGCGAGCACGACCAACAGTCAATTAGCATCCATTAAAAGGGTATTTGTTCAAGAGATAAAACTATAATTCTATCACTTTACAAAACTCTGGGTCTGTCACATCTTGAATATGTCATCTGGTTTTGGTCACCAGTCCTCAGGAAAGATGTCCTTGAACTGGAAAGAGTCCAGAGAAGGGCAACATAGCTAATAAGCCATCTGGAGGATCTCAGTTATCAGGAACGACTACAAACATTAAACTTCTTCTTTCTGGAAAAAGAATGTGGAAGGGGGGATATGATCACTATATACAAATCTTTAAATGGTGACTAGGATTGGGAGAAAACTATTTAACCAAATGTCTCTAAAGAAGACACATGGGGGGTTATTTACGAAAGGCAAATCCACTTTGCACTGCAAGTGCACTTGGAAGTGCAGTCGCTCTAAATCTAAGGGGTTAATCTAAAATTAGTGGAAGCTCTGCTGATTTTATAATCCAATCATGTGCAAGCTAAAATGCTGTTTTTTATTTTCCTTGCATGTCCCCCTCGGATCTACAGCGACTTTACTTCCAAGTGCATTTTTAGTGCACTTTCAAGTGCACTTGCAGTGCAAAGTGGATTTTCCTTTAGTAAATAACCCCCATGGCCATACAAGTAAGTTGGATGAAAATTGATTCAATCATAAACTGCATAATGGGTTCTTTACTGTTAGCCCTTGTACACACGGTCGGAAATTCAGACAGAAAATGTCCGATCGGACCATGTTGTCGGATAATCCGACCGTGTGTGGGCTGTTTCCATCGGAAAATATCCGACCAACAAAGTATGAGAGCTGGATATAAAATTTTCCGACAACATGATCCAATTAGAATTTGTCAGATCGTTTGTAGAGAATTCCGATCAGACAAAGTGCCATGCATGCTCAGATCAAATTACGAGACCAATGCTATTGGCTACTAGCCTCAACGTAGTCCTGTCGTAACGAAGTTCCGAACAATAGGATTTTCCGACAACTTTGTCCGACCGTGTGTATGCAACACCAGTTTTGGACAAAATCCGTTGGAAAAAATCAGACGGATTTTGTGGTCGGAATGTCCGACCGTGTGTACAAGGGATTAGAGCTTTAAGGATGTGGAACTCCCTTCCACAGTTGGTGGTGTCAGTGGGGAGTGTAGGTAAATTAAAAAAAAAACTACTTTTATATTTGTTTCTTAGCAAGCTCAATGTACAGGTATATGGAAAGTGGTGGTGACATACACACTCACACACTCAGGATGAACAGGATAAACTGGTGTTATTTATGCAATCTTACAAACTATGTAACTTTTACTTCAATGATAGTAATCTGATTAGTATGGCAACATTAGCACATAGCATGAGATAATCTGCTAAAGAAAAGCGCATAAATGCATAAAAGATCACAGTTCAACCAGATATACTCTAAAATGTCAGGCTAATCAAAGGAAGAATTGTTGAGTAGTTGCAATAAAGTAATACAACTTAATAAGAAAATGTGAGAAAATATTTATTTAAAAAATGTATTTAAAAAATAAAAAAATAAATGAGGTAAGAAGCATTCTCTTCTACAGCTCAAAAAAGAATGGTAGTTTGATTGCGGTATACATAAAAAAAAAAAAAATAGATTCCTGCAAAAAAATCTTCATTTTGAATGATCCTTCGGGTGAATGATTTGTTTTTGTTTCTGTATAAATGTTTGGCCTGTACCTGAAATGGTAAAATAATTTTGCTGCAATGATGTATCGATTATACACATGTTAGTTATTTATTAAAATATGGACTATAATATTTTCATTATAATTATTGTGATTATATCTTAATTTTTTTTTTTTTTTTTATTTATTATTATGTTGTTATTAAGGTAAGAGCTTTAGCTTTTAAAATTGACTTACTGTGTACGTTTTTTTTTCTTCCTTACGTGATGGTGTGGGTGTTACAATTGGAAACCATTTTTTTAGATTGGTGACATCAAAATTAAACTTTATGGTCTCAATTTGTGCTAGGAGAGGAGTCAGCAAGGTCTATGAAGAGAAGCACGAGATTCCTACCATACAGCATGAAGGTGGATCTCTGATGTTTTGGGGTTGTGTGAGCTACAGCAACACAGGTAATTAGTTCACAGCCGATGTCAAGATGAATGTAGCATAATATCAGAGAACATTGGAGGTAAATTTCTATCCAGAAGATACACATGGGACACACTTATGCCCTATACACACGATTGGACTTTCCGACAACAAAACCGTGGATTTTTGTTCGAAGGGTGTTGGCTCCCACTTGTCTTGCGTACACACGGTCACACAAATGTTGGCCAACAATTACGAACGTAGTGACGTACAAGACGTACGTGATATCTCCATTACGAACGCTAGTTTTACAAGACCGAGCGATTCCGGCTCGTACTTGATTCCGAGCATGCGTGGACTTTTGTGCAACTGACTTGTGTACACATGATCGGAAAGTCCGACAACAAACATTTGTTGGCACAAAATTTGAGAACTTGCTAGCCAACATTTGTTGGCAGAAAGTCCGACAACAAATGTTTGATGAAGCATACACACACACGGTCGGACTTACCGCCAACAAGCTCACATCCAACATTTCCCGTCGGAAAGTCTAATCGTGTGTACGTGGCATTAGACTTTCCAACATAACGGTGTAAAAATAGGAACATAACTGTATCTTTATTCATGCACATCTCTCTCTCCCAAAGAAAATCCTACAGACTATGTAGTATTATTGCCCACAGATCACTCTATGCCCAGTTTCTGGCAGAGGCCATTTAACCAACATTTGTTCACTAAATCAAAGGAAAAACATATGATTCTTACCCAGTTAGCGTACAGATAGGATTTATCACCTGGACATCAATACTGGAAAGTCACAATTCTTATAGACAAAGCTGAAGTGGTCCACCATGAGCTGTGAACTACTTCTGCAGCATAGGCTGCAAGTCCCACACTTTCTGAGCCCTCCTCCTGCTGAAAAACTCATAGTATCCACCTCTCCTGCCTACCCTTTGGCCTTGCCATGAATGGCATTGCACATTTTAAATCTATTATTATTTCTAAACCTTTTTAAAGCACAAAGTCTTTTTTAATCATGAAGAAAAACAAGGCTCTAGTTTGTAAATTCCTTTAAAAGAGTAAAGTATTGACCTGTATTTGGTGATTGGTATGAAGCTATGCAGAGTTACTTACCTTTTTTGCTAAATGCAAAGAAATATACAGTATATCACCCAGTCTTTGCAGTGTAGAAATATGAATTATCTAAGGTCATTTTATAGTTTCATTCATACATTATTAAGTCCTATGGGATTTCTATCATTGTTCCTTCTGTGTATAATTTTTTTCCACTGAGCCTTTCTTGATATAGCTGTGTATTTACCAATAATGAGCCATGTGTAAAAAGAAGGGTCTGGAGTAAATTACTATTTTATAGTATTTTTTTATAGGACAGGTAAAACATGTAAAAATAATTCACATGTAAATATAAAATCTATATCTCCAAATCTAGTCCCTTAGGAGTTGTAGTTTTGCAACAGCTGGAGGGTCACAGGTTGAGCGTCCATGATGCGGGACATGGGTGCTCAACCTGTGCCCCTCCAGTTGTTGTGAAACTAAAAGCCCCATGAAGCATTGCAAGGCAGACATTTACAAGCATGACTCCCAAAGGCAGAGGCAGGATGGGACTTGTAGTTCTGCAACAGCTGGAGCTCTACAGGTTGAGCACCTATGTCCTACAGCATTAACTAATTTGACATCTTCAAGGTTGAGCACCCATGCTGTAGGATATGGAAAGGTGTGTCAAATTAAATTATATCCTTATATACTACCCACCTTTTATCATGCTCAACAATCATTACCATGGCACACTTGGCACGGTACATGTTCTCTAGCCCACAGAAATCAACCTCTTTCATTAAAATTCAATTAAAATTCAAATCAGTTGTGTTTTCTCCCACCTTATTTAGTTATAGCAACGAAGGTAACATTTTGAGCACCTTGAGAAAGTCCACAGACCTTGAAGTGATTTTCAGGATGAGGTATGTATGTGCAACATGATTTTTCAGCTGAATTTTTTCTTCTTTTTTTACCGTATATACTCGAGTATAGGCCGACCCGAATATAAGCCGAGGCCCCCAATTTACCCCCAAAAAACTGGAAAAAATTATTGACTCGTGTATAAGCCGAGGGTGAGACATGCCTGTCCATCCCTGTGTGTCCGTCCATCCCTGTGGGTCCATCCATCCCTGTGTGTGTGTCCATGCATCCGTGTGTGTGTGTGTGTGTGTCCATGCATCCGTGTGTGTGTGTGTGTGTGTGTGTGTGTGTGTCCATGCATCCGTGTGTGTGTGTGTGTGTGTGTGTGTGTGTGTGTGTGTGTGTGTGTGTGTGTGTGTGTGTGTGTGTGTGTCCGTGCAGCCTACCTGTGTCCAGCCTGCCTGTGTCCGTCCAGCCTGCGTCCCGTCCAGCCTGCGTCCCGTCCCGGCCCGGCCCGTCCCGTCCCGTCCCGGCCCGGCCCGTCCCGTCCCGAGCCGAGCCTCCGTCCTTCAGCTCTTCGTCGGCGGCCATTCTAGGATTCAAAAGCCGCGCCTCCGTCGGTGATAGGCGGAACACTCAATTTCCCACTGACTGCTGTTCCGCCTATCGGATGTCCGTGATAGGCGGAACACTGAATTTCCCAGCAGCCTGTTTTCCGCCTATCACGGGCATCGTCTCATCCTTGTCCGTAGTACGAGGATGAGACGATGTCCGTGATAGGCGGAACACAGGCTGCTGGGAAATTCAGTGTTCCGCCTATCACTGGCGAAGGCGGAGGCGGAGGCGCGGCGTTTGAATGTTAGAATGGCCGCTGTCTGTCTGCTCGATACGCTGATCGAGCAGGCAGACAGCGATGACTCGAGTATAAGCCGAGGGGGGCACTTTCAGCCTCAAAAAAGAGGCTGAAAATCTCGGCTTATACTCGAGTATATACGGTACCGTATATACTCGAGTATAGGCCGACCCGAATATAAGCCGAGGCCCCCAATTTACCCCCAAAAAAACTGGCAAACTTATTGACTCGTGTATAAGCCGAGGGTGAGACATGCCTGTCCATCCCTGTGTGTGTGTCCGTCCCTGTGTGTCCGTCCATCCCTGTGTGTCCGTCCATCCATCCCTGTGTGTGTGTGTGTCCATCCATCCATCCATCCCTGTGTGTGTGTGTCTCCATCCATCCATCCCTGTGTGTGTGTGTCTCCATCCATCCATCCATCCCTGTGTGTGTGTGTGTCTCCATCCATCCATCCATCCCTGTGTGTGTGTGTGTGTCTCCATCCATCCATCCATCCCTGTGTGTGTGTGTGTCTCCATCCATCCGTGTGTGTGTGTCTCCATCCATCCGTGTGTGTGTGTGTGTGTGTGTGTGTGTGTGTGTGTGTGTGTGTGTGTGTGTGTGTGTGTGTGTCCAGCCTACCTGTGTCCCGAGCCTTTGTCCCGAGCCTCCGTCCCGTGCCTTGCCTCCTTGCCTCCGTCCCGTGCCGTGCCTTGCCTCCGTCCCGTGTCGTGCCTTGCCTTGCCTCCGTCCCGTCCCGTGCCGTGCCGTGCCTTGCCTTGCCTCCGTCCCGTGCCCTCTTCGTCGGCGCCTCGGCGGCCATTGTAAAATTCAAAAGCCGCGCCTCCTCCTTCGCCTGTGATAGGCGGAACACTGAATTTCCCAGCAGCCTGTGTTCCGCCTATCACGGACATCGTATCATCCTCGTCCGTAGTACGAGGATGAGACGATGCCCGTGATAGGCGGAACACAGGCTGCTGGGAAATTCAGTGTTCCGCCTATCACAGGCGAAGGCGGAGCCGGAGGCGCGGCTTTTGAATTATAGAATGGCCGCTGTCTGTCTGCTCGACACGCTGATCGAGCGGGCAGACAGCGATGACTCGAGTATAAGCCGAGGGGGGCACTTTCAGCCTCAAAAAAGAGGCTGAAAATCTCGGCTTATACTCGAGTATATACGGTATTTATTTTTGCATTTTCTTAAAAGTCTTTATATGTTTAGTGATAGCAGCAATATCATTTTTCCTGAAAAAATATTGGAGAGAAAGAAAACGAAAGACAAACAAAGTGGATTTACTAAAACCCGGGATTGTCAATATTTAGAGTTTTCATTTCTAAGAAATGTCTGCAAAATAGGGAAATTGTAGTGAAATGTTGCCATTTTGGCAATGAATCATTAGGGAATGGAAATCAAGGAGGTTTTTTTTAGGTTATAATGAGATTTAAATGTCTCCTAAGGGTTACAGAAGCTCCTTTACATCAGTTCAGGAAGAGTTGAATGTCCAAGATCTGACATCAAAGTGTATGTAAAGCTTTATTTTCTAGCATTCGGTAGAGTGGGTATTAGAACTCCGATTGTTTTTTTCTTTTTGCTCTCTATGGCTCTATTAGAGAGCCCCAGTTGCACAAGCAGAAATAACCCAGTTGGCATCGGACTTGCACAGTCAATACAAGAATTTTTGCTAAGATTTGGTTTTACACATAAAGTGCCTTGCGAAAGTATTCGGCCCCCTTGAACTTTTCAACCTTTTGCCACATTTCAGGCTTCAAACATAAAGATATAAAATTTTAATTTTTTGTGAAGAATCACCAACAAGTGGGACACAATTGTGAAGTGGAACGAAATCTATTGATTATTTTAAACTTTTTTAGCAAATAAAAAACTGAAAAGTGGTGCGTGCAAAATTATTCGGCCCCTTTACTTTCAGTGCAGCAAACTCACTCCAGAAGTTTAGCGAGGATCTCTGAATGATTCAATGTTGTCCTAAATGACTGATGGTGATAAATTAAATCCACCTGTGTGTAATCAAGTCTCTGTATAAATGCACCTGCTCTGTGATAGTCTCAGGGTTCTGTTGAAAGAGCAGAGAGCATCATGAAGACCAAGGAACACACCAGGCAGGTCCGTAATACTGTTGTGAAGAAGTTTAAAGCCGGATTTGGATACAAAAAGTTTTCCCAAGCTTTAAACATCCCAAGGAGCACTGTGCAAGCGATCATTTTGAAATGGAAGGAGTATCAGACCACTGCAAATTTACCAAGACCTGCCATCCCTCTAAACTTTCAGCTCAGACAAGGAGAAGACTGATCAGAGATGCAGCCAAGAGGCCCATGATCACTCTGGATGAACTGCAGAGAACTACAGCTGAGGTGGGAGACTCTGTCCATACTACAACAATCAGTCGTACACTGCACAAATCTGGCCTTTATGGAAGAGTGGCAAGAAGAAAGCCATTTCTCAAAGATATCCATAAAAAGTCTCGTCTAAAGTTTGCCACAAGCCACCTGGGAGACAAACCAAACATTTGGAAGAAGGTGCTCTGGTCAGATGAAACCAAAATCTAACTTTTTGCCCACAATGCAAAAGGATATGTTTGGCGTAAAAGCAACACAGCTCATCACCCTCAACACACCATCCCCACTGTCAAACATGGTGGTGGCAGCATCATGGTTTGGGCCTGCTTTTCTTCAGCAGGGACAGGGAAGATGGTTAAAATTGAGGGGAAGATGGATGCAGGACCATTCTGGATGAAAACCTGTTGGAGTCTGCAAAAGACCTGAAACTGGGACGGAGATTTATCTTCCTACAAGACAATGATCCCAAACATACAGCAAAATCTACAAAGGAATGGTTCACAAATAAACGTATCCAGGTATTAGAATGGCCAAGTCAAAGTCCAGACCTGAATCCAATCGAGAATCTGTGGAAAGAGCTAAAAAACTGCTGTTCACAAACGCTCTCCATCCAACCTCACTGAGCTCGAGCTGTTTTGCAAGGAAGAATGGGCAAGAATTTCAGTCTCTCGATGTGCAAAACTGATAGAGACATACCCCAAGCAACTTGCAGCTGTAATCGCAGCAAAAGGTGGCTCTACAAAGTATTAACGCAAGGGGGCCGAATAATTTTGCACGCCCCACTTTTCATTTTTTTATTAGTTAAAAAAGTTTCAAAAATCCAATAGATTTCGTTCCACTTCACAATTGTGTCCCACTTGTTGGTGATTCTTCAATAAAGATTGTGCATTTGAATGTGATGCAGTTTATGAACTGCTGACCTTTAAAAATTCAGAAATCCAAGGAGAAAGTAGTATATTGTCTTATTGTCTTATTGTCTTACTGAGTGCTCAGTACACACAGGGCCTTCTCAACAGTTTTAACAGTTTTAACAGTTTTAACAGAGAATCGTCACTTAGCCCTGTCAAGTGACTGGATGGTCACTTAGATGACAAAGAGGCCCTACTCGCTTTAAACACAGGATCCTGTTGGGAGATCTACTACCACTCTGGTAAGGTTAATTAAGTTTTTTGGTGAAGTGAATTCAGACTAGTGGCCTTGTCTGGTATGGATCGGTGCATGCTTAGGAGATATTCATTTTACCTACAAGTAAGCTTTATTAGAAGCTTACCTGTAGGTTAAAGTGACTTCTCTACTGCTTTAATATTACCCACCAGCAAAAAATAGAAAAGAAATATAAAAACGGTGAAAGTTCATCCAGAATTACACTAAAAACATAGAATGATCAGCAAAATAATTAGTGCCTACAAGAAATAAAATATTAAACTTGGACATATTTATAAATCAGTGCATGGGGTTTCAAGTGACGTTCACTGGTGGTGAATCAAGCACTGTAATTTAAAACACATGGTCCAGAGAGAATGGTCTGTAGAGAATGTATGATCAGATTCAGGTTCACTGCCGTATAATAATTTAAATTGTGAGTCAGGTTTTCAGGATATTCAGTTGCACATGAATTGGTTAAATGGTACAAATGGATTACGAAAACAAATGGGATCAAAAAAATGGGAAGTGGATGAAAAAGAATAAAGGCCCTTTAACAGGGCATTTCTTCTTTGGTGAATTTAAGGTTCATGCCGGTTTTAATCAGCATGACTTGAAGAAAAAAGGGCCCCCCACACAAAACCTTCAGCCCTGTTTTATCCGATTTAATGTTTCCATGAATTTCCCTAAAATTGATGCTGGAGTACTTGGAGTCGCTACAAAATTCTGCTGTAGTGGTGGCTGTAAAAATGTTTTTCTTTGTTTTTTTGGTTATCCCCAGAAAAGTAATATAGGGAAATCTTCCAATGGGGAGACTCATTCTGGTGACACTGAAGTCCCCAATTTACAGGTATTTCCTCTGACTTTCTGTTTTGGCTATGGCGCAGGAAGTGAAGGTAATTTTCCTCAATGGGAAACAAATGGCAAAAATGTACTTTACAGGTTTTATAACCCTCCCTTAATATATATAGAATAAAAAAAATTGCCTATAGTTCTACTTTAACCACTTGACCACTTAAACCCCCTCCCTAACCAGACCAATTTTCAGCTTTCGATGCTCTCACATTTTGAATGACAATTACTCAGTCATGCAACACTGTACCCATATGAAATTGTTGTCTTTTTTTTCACACAAATAGGGACTTCTTTTGGTGGTATTTAATTACCGTTTTTTTAATTTTTTTGTGCTATAAAAGAAAAAAGACAGTTTTTTTTTTTAAATGCATTTTTCTTTGTTTCTGTTATAAAATTAAAAGTTATAGAGTCTACAAGCTATGGTGCCAATCTCTGAAAATTGATCACACCTGAAGTACTGATGGTCTAACTCATTTCTTGAGAACCTAACAAGCCAGGAAAGTACAAACACCCCCAAATTACCCCCTTTTGGAAAGTAGACATGCCAATGTATTTAGTAAGAGGCATAGTGAGTTTTTTTAAGTTGTAATTTTTCCCACAATTCTTTGCCATATAAAGATTTTTATTTATTTATTTTTTTCCACAAAATTGTCATATTAGCAGGTTATTCCTCACACACAGCATATGCGTACCACAAATTACACCAAAAAACACATTCTGCTACTCCTCCTAAGTATGGTGATACCACATGTGTGAGACTTTTACACAGCGTGGCCACATAGAGAGGTCCAGCATGCAGGGAGCACCTTCAGGTGTTCTAGGAGCATAAATTACACATCTAATTTCCTGACTACCTCTTACAATTTGAAGGCCCTGGAGCACCAGGACAATGTAAATGTCCCAAAAATGACCCCATTTTGGAAAGAAAACACCCCGATGTATAATCTATGAGGCATAATGAGTCTTTTGACATTTTATTTTTTTTCTACAAGTTTTTGAAAAATGTGGAAAAAAAAGGAAAATTCATTTTTTTTTACACAAAGTTGTCCATTTATACAATATTTCTAATACATAGCATGTACATACCAACAATTACACCACAAAATAGATTCTCCTACTCCTCCTGAGTATGGTGATACCATATGTGAGAGACTTTTCTACAGCCTGGCCACATACAGAGGCCCAACATGCAGGGAGCAGCATTAGGTGTTCTAGGGGCATACATTTCTCAAATCTAATTTGACTATCATTTACACTTTTGTGAGGCACTGTAGTGGCATGGATGATAACTGATGTGGCATGGATGAGCATGAATGGGGATGGATGAGCTGTGGATGGGGATGACTGAGCATGGTTGAGCCATAAATGTGGATGGCTGAGTATGGCTGAGCATGGCTGGGTACGGCTGAGTATGGCTAGGTATGGCTGGGTACTGTAGTGGCAGGAATGAAAACTGATATGGCATGGATGGGGATGGATGAGCCATGGATGGGGATGGCTGAGCATAGTTGAGCCATAAATGTGGACGGCTGAGTATGGCTGAGCACAGATGGAATGGCTGAGTATGGCTGGGTACGGCTGAGTATGGCTGGGTACGGCTAGGTATGGCAGAATTGCTAAAAAATTATAACGGCATCATGGTTGCAGCCTCAATAATGATCCCGGTACAACCCCTACTCTACCGTGACGTATATATACAATAGCCGGTAGGGAAGTCGTATGATTTTAACTAATATGTATTTAATAAAATCTTCTGTAATTTTTATCCTAAACAAAAAGCTGTGCATCCTCTTCCTTGGTTATATATGCCTAGAAACCTTTTTCCCTGTCTGTCCATGTTTGTGTATTTCTACATTTGGGATGTGATACTATAACTATCATGCTTTATTATTGATATTCTTGGATTTTCTGAAGATTTATTAGCATTTACCCATAACCAAGGGCCTTACTAGGATCCTAAGAGATGGAAGGAGAAACGGGGGAAGCGCCACCTAAGTGCAGAGATTAAAAAGCTTTAATAGCGCAAAAGCTGAATAACACTTACAGGATAAAATTAAATTCAAGCTCTTAAGGTCCAAGGATGAAGGTTATGTTTGGCCTTTTAGGCGTCCATAAGGGCTTGTTGTCACTCTTCAGGCTGTGTGAAGGAGCTGGTGCTCGAGCGCATAGCCTATTCTCTATCCAACCCTTTCCATCTAGCCTGGCGCTCGGGCTGCGTTCCACACTGGTTGTCAGTTCCTGTTTCCTGCCTCCTCGTGGCCACAGGATGCTAAGGATAACATCCATCTATCCACACAGCCTGGAGAGTGACAACAAACCTTTATGGACGCCTAATAGACCGAACATCACCTTCATCTTTGGACCTTATGAGCTTGAATTTATTTTTGTCCTGTAAGTGTTATTTAGCTTTTGTGCTATTAAAGCTTTTTAATCTCTGCACTTAGGTGGTGCTGCCCCCTTTTCTCCTTCCTTGTTTATACAGAGCTGGCTATACTCTGAGGGCAGCTGCTGCCTATCATAAGCCTTGCTAAACACACATCCATATGTGCAATCATTTTCCTCCATACCCATGGATGTACAATGGCCTATTAAGTTAATGGATTCTAATGTGTGTCAAACTTTTTAATATTTTATTATTATTGTGAGCTTAGACATTTTTTTGCACCAGTAAAAAGTGTATATTAGTGTAACAACACCCCGAGTATGAAAGGGGTTAAAGCCATTTAGGACATTCCCTTCCTGAACACCAAGGCAGCTACCAAACACTCCAATCAGTCAAACAAGAAACCCTTATGAATAAGTCTCCCCCAAGACGAGGCGAGGCTCTGTGTTGAGGGTCAAGCAGGAATGAATCTTTATTGAATCAAATGCAGGCTCTTTTTATACATTTGAGAATACAGCAGGCCCCACAGGAACAATGACCCAGATCCACCCACAACATCACACAATGGTTACATAATGAGCCCCCAATACACATTATTCTGAGTGTCAATATCTCCTCTAATAGATGAGTAGAGATGGCCTTGCGGTTTGCCCGGCGGTCGGTTTGGGGCAAATTTTGCTCGTTCGCGATTCACCAAACCGGTGGACTTCTGGCGCTGTTTGCGCGGTGGACATATGTGTTTACATTGTGAAGAACTTTGACCCATGATGACACATCCATCATGGGGTACAGGACAGCCAATTGAAACATTTCAGCACATGGACAATTGGACATACCCCCTAACTTATAAATAGGCCTGATCTGCTGGCCATTTTTGTCAGTGTAGGGACAGGACGCTGTGTGGAGCAGGGACAGTCCGTTTAATCACTAGCTATTACTATTAGGTCCACAAAAGTCCTTTTAAGGACTGGTATTGGTGTACAGTATATAGGGTTCTGGTGCACTGCTGCTGACTGCTGTGCTGCCGATTGCTGAGTACACTGCTGACCGATTCTGCAGCTGTCTTTTGTCAGTGTAGGGACAGGACGGTGTGTGGAGCAGGGACAGTCAGGCCTTGATCATAACACTGCCGAAACCAGGCAAAGATCCCAATGCTCCCCAAAATTTCAGACCAATTTCATTATTGAACATTGACATCAAAATATATGCCAAAACATAGTACCACTCTTGCATTCAGATGCGACCACTCGCTCACCGGCCTTACTGAAATGGGATACTGATCTCCTCACTACTTTGACTGAAGGAGATTGGTCCCAGATTTATGCACACACGCATAAAGGCACCGTTAATGTCTCGGTGCAAGAAAACAGATATAAACTCTGTTCGCGTTGGTACCGCACCCCAGATAAAGTACATAAATTATTCCCTGATGTCCCACCCACATGCTGGAGATGTGGTTCCGAATTTGGATCCTTTCTACACATCTGGTGGGACTGTCCCCTTCTCCAACCATTCTGCAAAGAGATCCACGACAAAATAATACAGATAACGACGTACCCACTGGCCTTCTCTCCAGCTCAATACCTATTGCATCACACGCTTATAGCGCAACGCACTTATCGCAAATCACTTCCCCTCCACTCAATAAACTCAGCCACGTTATGCATTCCCAGACATTGGAAATCTTCCACACCTCCCACTCTAGAAGAATGGTACCGCCAAGTCGATCGGACAGCCGAAATGGAGAGGCTTATTCACCAAGCCCAAGATAGATATACCAAATTCTCAGCTATTTGGGCATGCTGGCTCCATTTCCGCGCTTTCCCACAGTCGACTACTCCCTCACCCCACCCTCCCTGATATAATGTGGCACACTCCAGCCTCCAAGATAAAGACGTCACGCACCCCTATATGCGACTCGGGCTTGTTGCTATCCTTATTCGCTTCTATCCGCCTGATAACCCTTCTACCCCCCATACACCCCCTGGAGGTGACCTTTCCCTGAAACTTCTCTACTCCCAGTTCAACCTCTCGATATTCAGATATAGGTTTGCTGGTTGCTCCCCCCCACTCACAGTTTGCGCCCCAGAGGGGTGAGTGGTCGGGGGAAAACCCCCCCTGCAATGGAATCCTACGTAAGAGACATACTCTTGAGTTACTATTTACCCAACTCCCCTGGTATGATCGAGCTCTGGTCTACCTATGTCTACTTAATTATCAGCTATTGTGCATGTTTTTTTTTTATTTTTATTTTACTGTTCTTTCGCATTTTGGCTGAATATCAGACCATTGCTCTTTCCATTTCCATCATCTTACTGTTTGATTGTACTGTATTATGTATTTGGTTGTATACATATCTACATTACCTCAATAAAAATATTTGAAACGAAATATACGCCAAAGCAATAGCGAATCGACTGATGAACTACATACCAGACCTCATTCACAAAGATCAATCTGGCTTTACTAAAGGTTGACAATCTTCAGATGCAACAAGACGTCTGATTGATATTATACACTTCACTGAGAGACATCAAACGCCTTCTCTGCTCCTTTGTTTGGATGCAGAGAAGGCGTTTGATAGGGTCCATTGGGGCTATTTACAGTCAGTGCTTTTAAAATTCGGCTTTCATGGAAATATTTTATCGGCAATTTTTGCACTGTATAAGGGCCCCTCAGCGAGAGTATACACAAATGATATGATGTCTAGGCCCTTTGGCATCTCGAATGGAACACGACAAGGTTGCCCCTTATCTCCTTTAATATTTAATTTAGCCATCGAACCTCTAGCAGAACGTATACGATCTGACACAAAACTATCTGGTAGAAAAATTGGGCAAATAGATAATAAAATAAGTCTGTTCGCAGTTGACATAGTGCTTATAGTGTCTGATCCTATTTCATCTCTCCCGAATCTCCAAAATATACTAACGACATTTGGAGCAGCATCATATTATAAAATCAATGAAACCAAGTCCCATATTTTAGACCTAGGATTAGATAACACAACCAGGCAGTTATTGTCTAATAAATACCCCTACCACTGGAAAGACGAGGGGATTCCTTACTTAGGAATCACTCTCACTAACAAAACAAAACAGTTATTCAAAACAAACTTTTTACCATTTAAGAAACATTTTGAAACAGATCTGACAACACTTAGTAAATTCGAATTTACATGGGCTGGTCGCCTGGCAGCTTTCAAAATGATGACCTTACCAAAATTATTATATCAACTCAGGTCCCTTCCAATATGTATCCCTAAATACTACTTTAAATCCTTACAAAGCAGTTTGGGAAAATATCTATGGAATGGCAAAAATCCCGTTGCGCATACCATATACTAATTAAACATAGAAATATAGGTGGTGCGACCGTACCTGATCTACAGGATTATTATGATGCAACTCTTTTGATCCAATTGCAAGAATGGTTCTTGCCTACTCCTAAAACTTTATGGGGACAAATTGAGAAAGACATCACACGACAGCCTAATATGCAATTCTGGTTACTTAGTAGGAAAATTAAGTCCACAATTACAGCTCAATACCCACCAATGGTGAAAGCGACGCTACACTCTTGGCAGAGAATCATCACATACAAATGGGATAAAACTCCAATCACGGTGTTAAACCCTCCTCTAACAATTATACCAACATTAATTCCTGGCGTACAAATACACGACTGGAATTTGGGTCGGGACTCGGGATATCAAACTTGGTTCCTTCTTCCAACAGGGCTCATTAAAGTCTTTTTCTCAGTTAAGTAATGAATTACAGCTTCCGAATTCTGAGCGATCTACATATATTCAAATAGAAAAGTGTCTGCTACACAATCCACAACTCAGAGCTTCAATCCCGGTTAAAATATGGTCTTTCCTCAACAACCATGCCACCTCACAGCAAGGAGTAGCTACAATATACCCAATTCTAGGGGAAAAAAACATACCCAGCAAACTACCTTCCTTCCTTAAATGGGAACAAGATTTGGAGCAAGACTTTTCAATTAAACAATGGATGGCTTCCCTACGAAGCATATATAGGGCCACTGCATGTGTTACACTATGGGAACTGGCACAAAAAATTGTTCAAAGACAATACCTGACTCCACATATCCTAGCAAAATTCAAGGGGAACTCGTCACCTAATTGCTGGAGAAATTGTACCCAATTGGGGACCCTATTTCATATTATGTGGGACTGCCCAAGCTTAAATAACTACTGGCAGGCAATCTCCCATTTACTCACTTCCATAACAGGTATTGTCCTTCAACTTTCACCAAAACTAGCCATTCTGAATATGAATTTACATACGATTCCCAAACAATATCATAAAGTAGTAACACATATACTTTTAGCTGCAAGACTATCCATAACTAGAAAATGGAAAACTGACTCTCTTCCTACTATGAGAGAAGTTATATAATTAACCCAACTCCACCACTCCTACGAATTGTTATTTCCTAATGACAAATCCCTATATATTAAGGAACAACAACTATGGGAACCTTGGAGTACATGGTACAAAAATTATACTTCCACAATTTAGATAATGCTGATTCTTTAATCATATAGAAGAAAGAACTCCTGTGCGTTTTAATTTTTTTTTTTTGGATGGCTTTAAAAATAATTTCATAACAAAGTGACAAATATATCACATGTTTGTTTATCTGAATTGAGCTGCGGAGTAAGAATAGATCTTTATTTGTGTTTGAATTTCCTTTAGGATGTTGGACTAGGTACTCCAAGACACAGATAGATCCCTGTGAGGGGTGTCTTGGGGTCCAGAAGTGGCCATTATCCATATCGCTATTTATAAATCTTACAATAATTATATTACGGACTTTATTATACAAATTCTAAGAGACTTACTCTTGTTCGAGTCCATTTATGACTATGAATATTAGATACTTGGGAATACTACTTTATTCTTTATTGTGGATTATTTGTTTATATGCTATATTGTGCTGAGAAAACCCTGTCACTACATTATACTGTGTTATGTTACTTTTATTACTATATATTATTTTTTTTTGTTTTGTAACCCTTGTTGTAACTAACTCTGCTAAAAATCTCAATAAAAACATTTGAAAAGAATGGTCTTTGTTTGGTTTGGGAAGAAGGGACATGTTTGCTAAGAGCATTTCTGATGGGAATTGGTTTCCTTGTAGAATGTGATTATATAATTTTGTTAGGTGTGGGGTTAATGTGGAGGCAAATTTTTTATAATACGATGAGGAATAACCATCTGGACCTGGAGCAGTAGATGTTTTTAGCGAGGTAATAATTCTATTGACTTCTAAGTCTGTGCAGGGAGCGTTGAGCATTTCTATTTGGTGACTAGATAAGGAGGGTAGAGTAATATCATTAAGCCAGTTCAGAGAGGATTGTTTGGGTAAAGAGGGAGGAGTAGAGAGGAGCTTCTTGTAGAAGTCTAAAAATATGCTGATAACTTCTTTAGGATGGGATACTAAGTTACCTGATGAGTTATGTAGTTTATACGTGTGAGGGCTTTTTGTGGTTTGGTTTAATTTCCTGGCAAACATAGTAGAATAGGAGTTGCTATTAAGCAAAAATATTGCTTTAGACCATCTAAGGGCTTTTTCAGGGCTTTTTCAGTGTCTGAAGTAAGTAATAAGTCTAAAGCTGTGCATTTTTCTTGAATTTGGTTGAAGAGATCTCTAGAAGGATTTTGGTTGTTCCGGTGATACAAGAGGTCTAAATCTTTGGTAAGAGATCTTATATCAGTTAGTTTGGCTTTGTTTTTTGTTGAGGCAATTTTTATGAAGTGGCCTCTCATGACCGCCTTATGTGCCATCCATAAGGTTGTGGGCAACGAGTCTGGGGATACATTAAGTGCAAAGTATTGTTCAAGGTATGAAAGGATTTCTTGTGTGATTGTTGGGTCAGTCAAAAGGGAATCGTTTATTCGCCATTTGTGTGTAGTAGTAGATATGCCTATATGTGAGGTATTAAAGGAAACTATATGATGGTCTGACCAGGGACAAGGGTGGATCTCAGCCTTTGAGGAGTTGGTCAATAATATTGGGGTACAGAAAATATAGTCCAGTTGTGCATAACTATCGTGTGGGTGAGAATAAAAAGTATAGGCTTTGATGCCTACATTAAGGGTTCTCCAGGTATCTAATAATTGGTGAGTATGTAGCGCACGATTTCGAGATTTGGGGAAGGTCTTAGAGGAAGGAACAACTCTGCTTCTATCCAGTGCTGAGTGCGTGGCTAGATTAAAATTGCCCCCCACAATTAGATGTGTGGAGTGAAATCTGTCCAAAGTGTCAAAGAATTTAGAAAAAAAGCTTGATTGAGCATCATTAGGGGCATATACTGAGGTTATAGTAATTGAACGACCTTTTATTAAACCCTTCAAGATCAAATAACGGCTATCAGGGTCTTTAAACACGCTTTGGATCTCAAATACAAAAGAATTCTTTACGAAGATTGCCACACCTCTAGAATTGATATTAAACGTTGTACAATAGACTTGGCTATAACATTTGTCAAAAAATTGAGGGTGTTTATCGCGTGCAAAATGAGTTTCCTGCAACAAGATAATGTCTGCACCCAATCTCTTGTAGTGACGGAACGCCTTCTTCCTCTTTTGAGGAGAATTAATGCCCTGGGCATTGTGAGATATCACCCTAAGCCCCATTGGATAAATGGAATGAGGCTATAAAAGTAACAGGGTGGTAGGAAACCATGTACCTTTGTGACAATATAATACACTATTATATACTGATCTCTTTTTCTTTTTTTTTTCTCTTAAATCTTTCCTTGTTTCCCCTGTTCCCCCCTTTTAGTTCTGGTAGAGAAAGTAGAACATTCTAAAAATTATTTCGTTAGCAATTTTTCCTATTCCTAGATGTATTCAGGGAGGGAGGAGTGTAAGGCAACTGAAGAAGAGAAACAGCTTATTCAAGCCTCCAGGTTTCTAAAGGATCTTCTTTGGTCCCAACGAGTTGCAGAGGTAGCCCAGATTGGTGAGGGATGAGGAGTAGAAGGTCTAGCGTCAGCAGCAGCATCCAGAAGCCCCAACTTAACCAGGAGTTCTTTGCCTTCTGAAACGTTAACAACGGTGTAGGTGGTGCCATTATGGGGCACTGTGAGTTTAAAGGGAAAACCCCATCTATATCTTATGTGCGCCGACTGTAGAACCAAGGTTATTTCTTTCATTTTACGTCTTCTTTCCAGTGTGGCCTGGGAAATGTCTGGAAATATCTGAATTTTAGTGCCATCTAGTTCGATGTTGTGCATGTTTCTAGAGGCTCTTAATATGCTCTCTTTTGTGATGAAGTCCTTCATACATAGTATAATATTTCGAGGTGGCTTGTCCAGAGGTGGTTTGGGATGTAAGGCCCTATGTATTCTATTACAGGCAAATGAAGACGGAAGTACTTCTGGAAGGAGGATGTGGAACAACTTGGATACCTCCGGCAATAGGTCCGTGACCAAGAGTAGTTTTCCGCTAGGAGCTCAAAGTCTTTCCTAAGGTCATTATGAGCCAAGGATAGCTCATTGTGTTTAGTTTCAAGAACATCTGTATGCCCCACTAGGGAGGCAATCTCGTGTGTAAGTGTGCTTGTTGTTTTTTGGAGCTCAGATTGGATTTTGTCTGCAAGTCTTTCATAAATCTTAGTTAGGCTGGCATCTAAGTCGGCTTTAGTAATCTGCGTAGACTGTTCACTATTGTTTTGAGTGGAGGCAATCTCTTAAAGGGGGGAACCAGCTGAAACTGGAGAACGCTCGGCCCTTAAAGTGCCAGCTCCTTTTTGAGCCATTTTCTTCTGCTCCTTGTTGCGCAGCGGATATGAAGTTAAAGAGTGTTGTTGTGAATGGCGATGGTGTGCCTTCTTGCCCGACGGCATGCACTGCGTTGATCTGCAGGGGAGGTAATTAAAGCGGTAGGGAAACCTCTTGTAGAGAGTGTAGAATCTTCGCTGAATTGATGGGGTAGTCAGATAGTATAGCTGAACTGCATCTCGTCCAGTATGTGTCCCCCTTTGGCTTGGGGGGGTACGTTTAGATCATATTAGTGGGTCATATTTAGAGTGAGAAGTAGTCACATATTATGGCTGAGACATGGAATGAGATAGCCAGGTAGTAACAGTTAGCCCAGATAGGTATCCCGTTGACAACAGTTGCTCAAGTGTGGACGGAGAACCGACCATCAAACTGGGGCACTGATCAGACCCGATGGGGAGGTACCAATAGAAGGACAGGCACTGGAAGATCCTCCAGAGGGATAAAAAAAAAAAACCTGTGCGGCACCACATAGTGAGTTTGAGTTAAACTGGTGGTGGTATGGCCACTGGGCAAACTGTATGATATGAGGCCCACACAGTGCTAGTACCAAAGAACGTCCTCTATGTGCCAGTAATTATCCCTTGGGCAATGGGCTCACAGTGTTGTGAGGGATAACAGTACCGTACAGGTCTGGGGTATCGAGCCAGGGGATGTATGCTGTCCAAGGCAGTATATGGGAGGCCAGGCCGGTGTGAATATATAGGCCTCGTCCGTGATTGAAGGCCGGGCCGGCCGCGGATCACTCTCCCGGGCAGCAAGCCAAGGAAACACTGGGGATCTTCAGGCCTAACTAGGCCGGAGCCTGCTGCGGCCCTCCCAAATAAAATAAAGGCCTGAAACACACACCACTGTGTGGGGGCAATGAAAAGGTGACCAGGTAGGTATGAAAAACAAGTCCAAGGCACCGATGTAAGTTCGGACCGGCCGCGGAGCACAATTTCGGGCTGTAGTTTTAGGAAACACTGAGGATTCTCAGGCTCTGGTAGGCCGCACCAGGTCGGAGCCGGCCGCAGAAGCCCAGAACAGCCCCCGGAGTGCTAATAAGGAGGGATGGTGATGTGAGGGGATGGATGAATATCCTTTACCTCTCCATGCAGCAGAGATCTTGAGCTTCCAGGAGGCCCTAGGGAGGTAAAATGGCGGCAGCCGAGGGTGACCAGCGGTGGAGAATCCTGGGCGTCCAAGGTCCGTTTTAGCCGCAATAACGATCCAGGATACTGAGGCTAGTAGTTGTGAACCGACTGGAGCTGTTTTAGAGATATGAAATATAGTACAAACGTGCGGATGGTAGTGGATTGATCTGTGGGTGACTGGAACTCACAGTGTAAGCGTCCGCCACCATTAATGTCAGGACACGCCCCTGGTTCATTCTTTTCTTGGTCACCCTGCACCCAACAGTGACTCCCATCACAATTAGGATCCTAAGAGACCTGGGGTACCATTCGGCACCTACACTGCAATGTCTGGGGTTTCTCTGGTACCATGGAAAAAAGGAGATTGAATTGTTTTTGTTTTTTTTCCTCCATGCCACATCCTCTTTCTACCTTCTGTTTATCTATTGTGCTTCATCTGCTTTGTCTCTTTCCCTTTTCCCATTGTGCTCTTTTTGAATTGAGCAATAATGTCCTGGCCTTTACTAACCCCCAAAAAGAATCTTGAAACTCCCCTGTTATAACCAACACATATACTGCATATGTAAACCATATGGAAATAAGCTGACATATGGGAAGTTTTCATTTCTGTTGACATTTTTTAATCAGATCTAAGACACGTCCAATAATTTCTCCTATAAAAAGAGTTGGTCATAAATATCCATAATTGTAATTTTAATACATGTGATGGCATGACTGAAATAAATAATACATGTATTAAAATTGCCAAAAAAAGCAGAAATAAGACATTAACTTAGAAAAATTAAACTAATTGAGAACTTGGAGCACACAGTAAAAAACCTGGGCACATGACTTGGGTGCCAAAGTCTAGTAATTCCCCTGGTCATCACTACCCATATTTACTCTATATTATCTTTCTCAATCGTTCCTCAACTATTTTATGAAGAGCTTGTCTAATTTCATGGTTTCTCAGGCTATATATTATGGGATTCACCAATGGGTTCACTACAGTGTACAATAAAGAACTGTACTTGTTTACAGAAGGTGACTTCTCATCCTCTGGAGTCACATAAATCGTAATTATGGACCCATAATATGCAGCCACAGAGATCAGATGGGTACTACATGTAGAAAAAGTTTTTTTTCTGCCAGCGGAAGATGGAATCTTGAGAATGATAATAAATATGTAGAAGTATGTCCCAATGATAAAAGTAAGAGAACAGAAAAAGAAAAGGACAGAGCATGAAAAGTCAAACCATTGTACGATAGATGTGTCCGATGTAGACAATTTCACAATTGGACCCACATCACAAAAGAAGTAATCGATGTCTCTAAGGCCACAAAATTCAAACTGAACTATTAAAGTAATTTCAGTTGTAGATAGAGTCCAAGTTAATGCCCATGAACCCAAACCCAACAGGAAGCAGATTCTGCGGTCCATAATTAAAATGTAATGTAAAGGATTAGAAATAGCAACATATCGATCATAAGACATTATAGCAAGGATGAAACATTGTACAAAACCAAAATTCAAAAAGGTGTACAGCTGCATGATACAGCCGTCAACAGACATTTCTCTCTTTGTCTTTAATATAACCTCGGCCATCAGTGGTATGACACACGTGGCAAGGAGGACATCTGCAAGAGCTAGATGCTGAAGGAAGAGGAACATTGGAATTCTGAGATTACTATTGGTGGACACTAGAAGGATGATTAGAATGTTCCCGGTCACTATTGCAATGTAAATTAGAAGTAGGATAGCAAATAATAGAGTTTTGAAGTTTTGTAGACCTTGGAATCCAAGGAGGTAGATCTCTGTGACTTGTGTTTGATTCTCTTGACACATTTTAAGGAGCTTGACCCGTCAGGAATGATAGTGACCAGAATAAATATATGGATAATATAAGAAGAGAATAACAAAAAGAATAAGAGAAAAAGAGAAGACACAAGTTAAAATAAATCACTGAACTTTATATTATAAGTGTGTTTACTGTAGAGGTTTTTTTAACACTCAATCCTCTCGCTCAATTAGCCAGGCACCCAACATACTGTATCTTCTTGGAGAGTCGTCTGCGCCTTCTGTGCTTTGTAGCCTGGATCTCAAAAGACTTCAGAGGGAGACACATGGAACCTTGAAACAACGGATCTAAATTTGTATTGCTCAAAATCACTGCAATTCAAAAAAAAGGGAGTTATCAAGAATTGCATTAAAATAGTAGACTGTTACCATTAACCAGAAAAAGACCATTAACACCTGTCTGCCTGATGTTAAAGTGGTTGTAAACCTCTGAAATAGAGAAATGAACAAAAAAGATCCTTCCTTAGTGTGTACTAACCTCAATCCAAACCCCCTAATGGTTATGCTGACACCACATAATCCAAAGGATGGCCCTGCCCTCTTCCAGTACAGAGAAGGTGAGTGACAGCCTCAGTTGTGCATGTTTCCCTATGAGACTGTGTAGAGGAGGGTGTGACACCAGAACCCCACCCTCTGCCTACTGGAGTTGAGAAATAGTCTTTGATATGTGACTTTGAACAGTAGAGAAGAGAGATGGCTGCATATAAACAGGTACAACGGCTGTAGGAAAAATTGTTTAATCCCTGTATACCACCTGGGTTTTGTCACTTTTGGGTATACAGTATGTATAGGGTTTACAACCACTTTCAAATCTAATTTCAGCTTTACAACAAACACCATGCTGTACCATATAGTTATAGCAGCACAGTGTGCTAAACCTGCCTACCTACTGTAGCAATCAGTGTTCCCTTTTTGTTTAAACAGTGAAGCCCACAACCACATTTAAAAGACGTTTCCTCAAATTCTCTGTAGCCAGGGATGGCTCCATGCGCAGTTATTGTTGGGAGGGAGCAGCCATTGGGATGGAGCGGGAAGGAGCACCATCCTGTTCCTTAGGGCCACACATGCACAGTGTGTATTTTGTTCTGACACCTATTATTAGCTCAGCAACTGCGTGAGGAGAGAGTCCACACTGCCCACATGTAGTCCAAAAGAATAGGATGGCGTTTGGGGGTGCTGATCTCATTGGCAACTCTATCCCTACAATAACATGAGAGGTCTAATGGCTGCCGAGATATCAACTCACCTAGCTGTCTTGACTCTCCCAATCCCAAAGACATGAAACTTGTCCTCCAGCATGGACTTCTGTCTTTTGGGTAGAGCATGCCCCCCTCCTAATGGGAGCCCGCACCTGTCCCCTGATAGGGGTACTCCATTCCCATGGATGGAGCACTTACTTGTCTCCTGAAGGGAGCCCTGAACTTTGCCCAGGCCTCCGTTATAATGAGCACCAGAACACTCTGCCGGTCTCTAATAGAACCTAATCTAATCTAATTGGAGGCTTCTTTCAACCCAAAACTTTTTGAATCATTATATATGTATTTTTTTTAGCTGAGACCCTAGAAAATAAAATGGTGATTGTTGCAATATTTTCTGTCACACCGTATTTAGGCAGCGGTCTCACCATTTTTTTTAAATATACTTTTTTGAATAAAAAAAAAAAAAGGTAAGGGTAGCTCAATTTTTTTGTATTACAAAAGAAGATGTTATGCTGAGTAAATTGATACCTAATGGCGACAAACTACAGTACTTAAAAATCTCTATAGGCGATGCTGTCAATATGTATACCTGTTACCTGTTTAGAGCTACAGAGGATGGCTAGTGCTAGAGGTATTGCTCTCGCTCTAATGATCGCAGCGATACCTCACATGTGTTGTTTTTTTTTTTTTGTTTGTTTTTTATATTTTTTTATTGAAAGGATAATACATTACAATGAACATCTCACAGCAATCAGTAAAAGCACGACACATTTTTAACAAATGAGATCTATAACAAACCATTCTTGAGATCTAAGTACAAGTTCTCACAAATAAAGAGATATTCATCCTTTCAAAATTTTTTAGTATACATAAACTGTTGACTATTCTTTCAAAATAAGGTATTTTTAAACCAAAAACACAAAGAGATTCTAGAAAATTGTTGCATAAATTTAAACAATTTTCCTGGCTGCGATCCAAGGTGACCATTGCGAATACAATCTATAAGACTTCCCTCCCATTGAAGCAAGAATCTGCTCATATTTAAAAGTTTCATCAATTTTTTTAGTAAGTTCACTAATGTTAGGAGAAGTAGAGGTTTTCCAGCTCCTAGCAATTAGGAGCCTAGCTGTGGATAGAATTTGAACTGTTATCATTCTCAGAGATGGGGGAAATTGATCAATATTCAGATTCAAAATTGCTAGTTCTGGTGTAGCTTGTCTGAGAAAACCAGTGATTTTAGAGATTAGTGAGAATACCCCCCTCCAGAAACTTCTTAAATGGGGGCATTCCCACAACATGTATCAGCGTTCCAATCTTCCCGCAACCTCGCCAACAATCATGCGAAGCACCCCTTGTGAACTTTGCCGTAATGTAGGGGGTGTAATACCATCTAAGCAAAATTTTCTGTGTAGTCTCCCAGTGGGAGATGGACCTCACAAAGTGACAATTGCTCTGCATCGCCATCTTCCACTGGTCCGCAGAAAATGATAAAGCAAGATCCCTCTCCCACTTCTGGATGGGAGATATCCTGCTAAAACGACCCTTCTCTTGTATCAGGTTATAGAAAAGGGAAATCCCCCCTTTAAATGTCGTTTCGTCAGACCAGAAAGACCATGCCTGATGTGGTATTTTAATAGAGGAACCCCTATGTTGGTTTAAAAAGGAGGCAATTCGTAAATAAGTGAACAAAGCTGATGGTGGCAATGAATATTTGCGTGCCAGGGTCTCAAAAGGGATTAACCTGTCTTTCTCCCACAAGTCCGATACCCGTGAGACTCCCCTTTGCTCCCAGAGTGCTAGATCTAAATCTTCTAAAACAAAGCATAAAGATGAAATGGGAGCATGAATCTCTGTCAAGTTCCGATGGTCAATAACGCTTTGGATAAAATTATTCCATGTGTTCAGTACCAAGGTGATAATGGGATGATCTGATTTAAGTGTCGAACCGGCAAAGGAGGAGGCCAATAATGCAGCGTATAGGGAGTTGGGACCCATCCATGATTGTTCTATCGCTACCCATTGCTTCCCTATCTGATGCTGGAACCAAAATTTCAGTTGGTCTAATAGACACGCCATGTAATAATCCTTTAGAATAGGAAACCCCATGCCTCCCATCTCCCTTCTCCTGCAGAGAATAGACTTGGGGCACCTCGGCCTCCTCCCCTGCCATACAAAGGAAGAAAGTTGAGCCTGAGCTGACAAGAGAAACGACAAGATGATCTTTATAGGTAGGGCCCTGAACAAATATAATAGTTTAGGGAGAATTAACATCTTGTATGCTGCCAATCTGCCCATCCAAGTGAGATGAAATTTCCCAAGTCTGTCCAGTTCCTGATGGAGGGAAGACAGGATTGGTATAAAATTCGCTCTAAATATCCCAGAACTAGGAGACATAATTTTTATTCCCAGATATTGAATTGGTTGATCTGTCCACGGGTACGGAAATCGTGTAGCTAACAGTTGTCTAGTTTTTTCTTTAACGTTAATCGCAAGAAGATTAGATTTGGATGCATTTACTTTATAATATGAAATTTTATTGAATTGCTCCAAAATATCATGCACTGCTGGCAGTGAGATTAGTGGATGGGACAGGGACAAAATAACGTCATCCGCAAATAACGTGATGGAGTGTGAATGCTTTAGGACAGGGACACCTGAAACGCGTGGGTGCGTACGAATCGTCTCAGCTAAGGGTTCCATTAAAAGTGCAAATATCAGGGGTGACAACGGGCACCCCTGTCGAGTCCCATTAGTAATATTAAAGCTGTCAGAGAACATGCCTTCCGTGTAGACCATAGCTGAAGGGGAAGTATATAAGGCTGTGATGGCTGACTTAATATTTCCTTCCAGGCCAAATTTATCTAATACCCGACCCAAGTATCCCGAATGGACCCTATCGAAGGCCTTCTCTGCGTCTAGAGTCAGAAACAGAGAAGGATCCCCCGAGACCTCCGCTGCGTGAATCAAATTCACTATTCTCCTAGTTGCGTCTGGAGCCTGGCGGCCCTGAATAAATCCCACCTGGTCATTTTTAATTAACGATGGTAAAATTTTTGACAATCTATTGGCTACTATTTTTGAGTAAATCTTAACGTCGACATTTAATAAAGAGATGGGCCTAAAATTTTGAGGGGCATCAGATGATTTTCCTGGTTTGGGTAGGGTTATGACCGTGGCAGCTAACATTTCTTGGGGGAACGATGAGATTGATGAGGCTTTTTCAAAAGTGTTTAGTAAATGTTGACCTAAAATGGGGTAAAAGTTACGATAATACTCAGATGAAAACCCATCTGGACCTGGAGATTTATTTAATGGTAATACTAAAATCGTTTTTTGGAGTTCGGTTATCGTAATGGGATCATTTAGCACCGTCAATTGGTCTTGATCAATTGTAGGGAGTGTTATGTTATTTAGAAAACTGTCAATCTTTTCCGTAGTTGGCTGTGGGACAGACTCATCATCCTTCAAATTATATAAAGCACTGTAATAGTCCCTAAAAGCATTGGCTATATCTTTTGGGTTGGCCACTCTAGCTCCACTAGTCGGGTGGTGGATGAAGGGAATTTTCTGTTTAATGACTTTTTCCTTCGTTTGCCTAGCTAAAAGTTTCCCAGCCCTATTCCCTTGGAGATAGAAGCGAGCCTTCCATTTTTTCAACGTGTAATCATGATTGGAGATCAAAAGCAGTCTAAGTTCGTGTCTAAGGCCATCTAATTGTGACCCTCTGGCGCCATCAGGGGCCTGTTTATTAAGAGATTCCAATTTTTCAATTTGGGCAAGAAGGCAGTCAATTTTGTGGGTTTTCTGTTTTTTGGCTAAGCTTCCCAGCTTAATGAGGACCCCTCTCATAAAGGCCTTGTGTGTGTTCCACAATGTAAAAGGGTCCGATACCGACCCCGCGTTGTGATCAAAAAACTCCCGAAGCTCGGAAGCAAGCTTTTGGGAAAATTTGGGGAGTGAAAACAAAGATGCGTAATTTCTCCACCTATTTGCCCTGGTCTCAACCTGTCTCCCCTCCACCATCACAAATATAGGAGCGTGATCTGACCATGAAATATTATGAATGCAAGACATGCTAATTTTTTGTAATAGAAATTTGTCAACTAAGAACAGATCGATTCTTGAGTATGAATTATGTGCACTAGAAAAGTAGGAATAGTCATGTTCTGTAGAATGTTGGCATCTCCACACATCAAACAATCCCTCTGAGGCCATGAAACGCGCAAGAGTAACCCTTGCCCTGGGTTTGTTGGGACGAAATGAGATGTCCAAAGTTTGGTTTGGTATGGTGTTGAAGTCACCGCAGAATAAAAGGAAACCCCTGCGCATTACTGCCACTTTTTTTTTCACTTTATTAACCTCCCTGGCGGTACGGTTATTTCGGATTTTAGGTGCTAAAAGCGGTACCATTATTTTGCATGAAAATTTGGCGTTTTATATTGTAGTCCTGCAATTCTTAGGAATAACTCTCTTAAATCTGTCCAAACCAGAGTCTAGCAGACATCCCGGGTATGATAAAGTTTGAAAAATTAAATCATAAATTATAATATAATAAATAATTATAAATAATTGTACCAAATAATAATATAACAATAATAAAAATTATTCAATAATGTAATCAAATCAAAAACACTGAAATTTGCTCAGTTGCAGAATTATCACTGTCATTACTTTTCAGTATTTGATGACGGATCTCCCCACAAATCGCTATCGCTCAATTCTGCGAGTGATTCTAATTTATTATCGCTGTTTTCTAGCTGGTCTAAAATCATTTTTGATGTACAGTGACAGTTTTGGTTGCTATGGGCAATCTCCAGTTTCCAGGCATAAAGAACAGTTTTTATTATATAAAACTGCATGCAGGACACTGGGCAGACCACTAGGGACAACGGGGATGTGAAATATTTACATACAGCAATGTAATCTGTAAGATTACATTATACTGTATGTTTACTGTTTGTTTCACTTTTTGAATTTGGCGCCGATCTCCGTGCCCGTGCGTCGCAACGCTCGCAGGGCACGGAGATCGGCGATGTAATGCATCGAGCGAGACACGGCTCGCTCGTACAGTGGGGAGACAACGCTGGATCCGAGGGAGAAGGTAAGTAATCCTCCTCCTGGATCCAGCGATGCAGTCCCGAGTCTGACTCGGGGATACCGCTTTTGGTATGAAAAATCCACCCCGAGTCAGACTCAGGAATACCGTCAGGGGGGTTAAGGAAGGACAATTGTTTACCGTTCGGGACATAAACATGCACTATGGTATAGACTGTACCATTAATCTCCCCTATTAAAATAATATACCTGCCCGCTGTATCCACTTCGACCTGTAGGCATTTAAATTGTAGTGTATCTCTGAGCAAGATAGCCACCCCCTTATGCTTTTTCTGGGCATTCGAAAAAAAGGTAATCGGAAAATGCCTGTTACTCAGCTGCGGGTGTTTAGCATCCACAAAATGGGTTTCTTGTAGACATAAAATGTCACTGTGAATTTTTGTAACTTCTCTCCAGAGCATGCTCCTCTTGTGAGGGCTGTTCAGGCCTCTTACATTAAATGAGGTTACCTTGAAACCCATGTTGTGGCGAACAAAAACCCTGAGGCAGAACCAGTTGAACAGTATGAATTAGTACACCACTATAGGATCACAATGGTTAGCAAAATATTGCCAATGAAGAAATGAAAACAACCAAAAAAGTAAAAATAATGAATCGGAAAAAAAATGTGAAAAGAAAAATGAGAAACAGAGGAACACTGACCAATCAACGACCTCAACAGATGGCCAATAACAAATCTACTTCCCAATGGGAAAAATCGTAATCTGTAGAAAACCAAACCCTGTATTCAGGAGACTTAAGTACTGTAGGATCAAGTTTTTCCACGTGAACCTTAAAAGTTCTTTGATAGTACAAAAACAATAAAAAAAGGTGATTCAATTGAATCAGTAGGGAAAACAACCCTTAAATAATAGAGGGAAAAGAGAGCTTTTCAATAGTCCGCCGTGTAACGGAGCTCTATGGGCGATGTTTGGTAAGTAGACCTGAGCGATCAGTCCGAAAGTCACCTTGGCCAGGCAGGAGATCCTGTCCGGGGTGAAGGGGTACCTGAGCGAGAGCTGTCATCTGGATTAGTGATGGCCGAACAGTTCGCCCGGCGGTCGGTTCGCGGCGAATTTCGGCTGTTCGCGGTCCGCCAGTTCGGCGGACTATTGGCGTCGTTCGCCCGGTGGACTTCCGTGTTTTTACTGTGTAAAGGAACTTTGACCTGATGACACATCCATCATGGGGTACAGGACAGCCAATTGAGACATTACAGCACAAGGTCACTTGGACATTCCCCCTAACCTATAAATACACCCGATCCGGCGGCCATTTTACATTCTTTCTTCTGTCACTATAGGGAAAGGTTGCTGTGTGGAGTAGGGAGAGATAAATCGCTAGCTATTTGGTACACAAAAGTTCTTTTCAGGACTGGTATAGGTGTTAGGTGTATATAGGTTTGCTGTGCTACTGATTCTTGCAGCAGCCTGAGTGTCTTTTGTCAGTTTAGAGAAAGGGACAGAGCACTGTGTGCTGCTATTTTAGGGACAGCCAGATTAGTCATCATCATCATCATCATCATTAGCTGTTACTATCAGGTCCACAAAAGAGCTATTCCAATTACCACTAATCGTTCCAGTCTCCTCTTTTCTGCCACTTTGTATAGGGACAGGAAGGAAGCAGTGTGTCAGGCAGTGAGGGTCAGTTTAAAGAGTTGCTGTTACTATTAGTTCCACAAGGGTTCTTTTCAGGACTGGTATCAGTGGTATGGTAATAGGCTTGTACACGTATAATATTCTTTCTTCCAAATATAGAAAGAATATTATACTTGACTGCTGCCCTTCTTCTGCAGTCTGCTAATCATTCACAACTCACTTGTTCCACAAAGCTCTTTATCAGGACTGGTAACTTGGTCTGTGTAGGGTGCTACAGTACATAGGGTTGAGTGCGGTACAGTCTTCTGTTCTGTAAGGACCGCTATCGGTCCACAATAGATAGGGTTGAGGTGCACCACTGCTGACCGCTGCCCTATACTGCAGCAGTCCTTCATTGGTATAGGGACTGACGTACAGTCTGCTAATCACTAACACACAACCTGCTTGGTCCACAAAAGTTCTTATAAGGACTGGTAACTTGGTCTAGGGTGCTACAGTACATAGGGTTGAGTGAGGTACAGTCTGCTGTTCTGTAAGGACCGCTATCGGTCCACAATAGATAGGGTTGAGGTGCACCACTGCTGACCGCTGCCCTATACTGCAGCAGTCCTTCATTGGTATAGGGACTGACGTACAGTCTGCTAATCACTAACACACAACCTGCTTGGTCCACAAAAGTTCTTATAAGGACTGGTAACTTGGTCTAGGGTGCTACAGTACATAGGGTTGAGTGCGGTACAGTCTGCTGTTCTGTAAGGACCGCTATCGGTCCACAATAGATAGGGTTGAGGTGCACCACTGCTGACCGCTGCCCTATACTGCAGCAGTCCTTCATTGGTATAGGGACTGACGTACAGTCTGCTAATCACTAACACACAACCTGCTTGGTCCACAAAAGTTCTTATAAGGACTGGTAACTTGGTCTAGGGTGCTACAGTACATAGGGTTGAGTGCGGTACAGTCTGCTGTTCTGTAAGGACCGCTATCGGTCCACAATACATAGGGTTGAGGTGCACCACTGCTGACTGCTGCCCTATACTGCAGCAGTCCTTCATTGGTATAGGGACTGACGTACAGTCTGCTAATCACTAACACACAACCTGCTTGGTCCACAAAAGTTCTTATAAGGACTGGTAACTTGGTATAGGGTTCTACAGTACATAGGGTTGAGTGAGGTACAGTCTGCTATTCTATAATTACTGTTATCGGTCCACAATAGATAGGGTTGAGGTGCACCACTGCTGACCGCTGCCCTATACTGCAGCAGTCCTTCATTGGTATAGGGACTGACGTACAGTCTAATAATCACTAACACACAACCTGCTTGGTCCACAAAAGTTCTTCTAAGGACTGGTAACTTGGTCTAGGGTTCTACAGTACATAGGGTTGAGTGAGGTACAGTCTGCTATTCTATAAGGACTGTTATCGGTCCACAATAGATAGGGTTGAGGTGCACCACTGCTGACCGCTGCCCTATACTGCAGCAGTCCTTCATTGGTATAGGGACTGACGTACAGTCTGCTAATCACTAACACACAACCTGCTTGGTCCACAAAAGTTCTTATAAGGACTGGTAACTTGGTCTAGGGTTCTACAGTACCTAGGGTTGAGTGAGGTACAGTCTGCTATTCTATAAGGACTGTTATCGGTCCACAATAGATAGGGTTGAGGTGCACCACTGCTGACCGCTGCCCTATACTGCAGCAGTCCTTCATTGGTATAGGGACTGACGTACAGTCTGCTAATCACAAACACACAACCTGCTTGGTCCACAAAAGTTCTTATAAGGACTGGTAACTTGGTCTAGGGTGCTACAGTACATAGGGTTGAGTGCGGTACAGTCTGCTGTTCTGTAAGGACCGCTATCGGTTCACAATACATAGGGTTGAGGTGCACCACTGCTGACCGCTGCCCTATACTGCAGCAGTCCTTCATTGGTATAGGGACTGACGTACAGTCTGCTAATCACTAACACACAACCTGCTTGGTCCACAAAAGTTCTTATAAGGACTGGTAACTTGGTCTAGGGTGCTACAGTACATAGGGTTGAGTGAGGTACAGTCTGCTATTCTATAAGGACTGTTATCGGTCCACAATACATAGGGTTGAGGTGCACTACTGCTGACCGCTGCCCTATACTGCAGCAGTCCTTCATTGGTATAGGGACTGACGTAAAGTCTTCTAATCAGTCACACACAACCTGCTTGGTCCACAAAAGTTCTTATAAGGACTGGTAACTTGGTCTAGGGTGCTACAGTACATAGGGTTGAGTGAGGTACAGTCTGCTGTTCTGTAAGGACCGCTATCGGTCCACAATAGATAGGGTTGAGGTGCACCACTGCTGACCGCTGCCCTATACTGCAGCAGTCCTTCAGCAGTATAGGGACTGATGTACAGTCTGCTAATCACTAACACACAACCTGCTTGGTCCACAAAAGTTCTTATAAGGACTGGTAACTTGGTCTAGGGTGCTACAGTACATAGGGTTGAGTGAGGTACAGTCTGCTATTCTATAAGGACTGTTATCGGTCCACAATACATAGGGTTGAGGTGCACTACTGCTGACCGCTGCCCTATACTGCAGCAGTCCTTCATTGGTATAGGGACTGACGTAAAGTCTTCTAATCAGTCACACACAACCTGCTTGGTCCACAAAAGTTCTTATAAGGACTGGTAACTTGGTCTAGGGTGCTACAGTACATAGGGTTGAGTGAGGTACAGGCTGCTATTCTATAAGGACTGTTATCAGTCCACAATACATAGGGTTGAGGTGCACCACTGCTGACCGCTGCCCTATACTGCAGCAGTCCTTCATTGGTATAGGGACTGACGTAAAGTCTTCTAATCAGTCACACACAACCTGCTTGGTCCACAAAAGGTCTTATAAGGACTGGTAACTTGATCTAGGTGCTACAGTACATAGGGTTGAGTGAGGTACAGTCTGCTATTCTATAAGGACTGTTATCGGTCCACAATACATAGGGTTGAGGTGCACCACTGCTGACCGCTGCCCTATACTGCAGCAGTCCTTCATTGGTATAGGGACTGACGTAAAGTCTTCTAATCAGTCACACACAACCTGCTTGGTCCACAAAACTTCTTATAAGGACTGGTAACTTGGTCTAGGGTGCTACAGTACATAGGGTTGAGTGCGGTACAGTCTGCTGTTCTGTAAGGACTGCTATTGGTCCACAATACATAGGGTTGAGGTGCACCACTGCTGACCGCTGCCCTATACTGCAGCAGTCCTTCAGCAGTATAGGGACTGACGTACAGTCTGCTAATCACTAACACACAACCTGCTTGGTCCACAAAAGTTCTTATAAGGACTGGTAACTTGGTCTAGGGTGCTACAGTACATAGGGTTGAGTGCGGTACAGTCTGCTGTTCTGTAAGGACCGCTATCGGTCCACAATACATAGGGTTGAGGTGCACCACTGCTGACCGCTGCCCTATACTGCAGCAGTCCTTCAGCAGTATAGGGACTGACGTACAGTCTGCTAATCACTAACACACAACCTGCTTGGTCCACAAAAGTTCTTATAAGGACTGGTAACTTGGTCTAGGGTTCTACAGTACATAGGGTTGAGTGAGGTACAGTCTGCTGTTCTGTAAGGACCGCTATCGGTCCACAATAGATAGGGTTGAGGTGCACCACTGCTGACCGCTGCCCTATACTGCAGCAGTCCTTCAGCAGTATAGGGACTGACGTACAGTTTGCTAATCACTAACACACAACCTGCTTGGTCCACAAAAGTTCTTATAAGGACTGGTAACTTGGTCTAGGGTGCTACAGTACATAGGGTTGAGTGAGGTACAGTCTGCTATTCTATAAGGACTTTGTGAATGTAAATATTGACAGGGAAAAGGGGAAGTAAGGAAGGAAAATAAAAAAAAATTAAAAGAACCTTCACATAAAAGACCTCAAAAGAAAAAATGTGGGTTCAGTTGGACTTTTTAGGCATGAAGAAAGTTGTGAACACAACCAGTATATTCAAAAAGAATTATTTCTATTTATTTTTAAAAAAAAGAAAAACAATTTTTTTTAAAAAACAGGGAAAAGTTCAATTTCCTTTTTACACACAGAAAAGGAAATGTTTCCTCCTTAAAACTACACATTTAAGACCTAATTGACATCCTATCAAACATAGTAAAATCCATTTCAAATTTCCAAAAAGGAAAGAAAGAAACAAAATATATATCTATATAAATATAGGATCAAGGATATCAATCATACAGTCAGCGATTACATATATTTTTTGGTGCTCTACATGTTTCACGTCTGCGATGACACTTCTTCAGGAGCTGATAATAGTGTTCTAAATTCTCATAAAGTTTCAAATCTTCAGTGTTTAGTAAATATTCTTGAGGCGTGAGTGAACACAAGTAGATCCGTAATGGATACTATTTAGTATCCCCTGAGCTCAGGTTGCAATAAAAACGGATCAAGTTCCCACTGGGTAAAGAAGGAAAGTAAAGGGGGAATCAGAGAGGCAGACTATTCGGCCCATTCACCCCTATCGTATTGTTTTTTGTGTATAAAAGATGGCCGCCAGTACATAGGGTAGAGTGAGGTACAGTCTGCTATTCTATAAGGACTGGTATAGGTCCACAATACATAGGGTTGAGGTGCACTACCTTCTTTCTTCATTTGGCTCACTTCCTTGTCCCAAAAAAGCACACCGTACTATATGCCCCTACCCTCCTCTTTGAAGAGGTTGAGCGGTGTCATATTTCTACTGGGGCTGCTTATGATATCCCTGTGCTGTGCTGACTTCCTCCTCGGAGGTTCTTATTATGAGGGGATCACACCATCCCTGTGCTGTGCTGAGTTTCTCCTGGGCCTGCTTATTATGAGGGGATCACACCATCCCTGTGCTGTGCTGACTTCCTCCTGGGGGTTCTTATTATGAGGGGATCACACCATCCCTGTGCTGTGCTGACTTCCTCCTGGGGGTTCTTATTATGAGGGGATCACACCATCCCTGTGCTGTGCTGAGTTTCTCCTGGGCCTGCTTATTATGAGGGGATCACACCATCCCTGTGCTGTGCTGACTTCCTCCTGGGGGTTCTTATTATGAGGAGATCACACCATCCCTGTGCTGTGCTGACTTCCTCCTGGGGGTTATTATTATGAGGGGATCACACCATCCCTGTGCTGTGCTTAGTTTCTCCTGGGCCTGCTTATTATGAGGGGATCACACCATTCCTGTGCTGTGCTGACTTCCTCCTGGGGGTTCTTATTATGAGGGGATCACACCATCCCTGTGCTGTGCTGACTTCCTCCTGGGGGTTCTTATTATGAGGGGATCACACCATCCCTGTGCTGTGCTGACTTACTCCTGGGGCTGCTTACGGTGCTGCTGTCAGTGCTGTATATCACGGTGCTGATGTCAGTGCTTAATGTCACGCTTCTGATGTCAGTGCTGTATATCACGGTGCTGATGTCAGTGCTTAATGTCACGCTTCTGATGTCAGTGCTCTCTATCACGCTGCTGCTGTCAATGCTGTATGTCACGGTGCTGGTGTTAATGCTTTATGTCACGCTGCTGATGTCAGTGCCCTCTATCACGGTGCTGCTGTCAGTGCTGTATATCACGGTGCTGATGTCAGTGCTTAATGTCACGCTTCTGATGTCAGTACTCTCTATCACGGTGCTGCTGTCAGTGCTGTATATCACGGTGCTGATGTCAGTGCTTTATGTCACGCTGCTGATGTCAGTGCCCTCTATCATGGTGCTGTTGTCAGATGCCTCTATCACGGTGCATGTGTCATTGCTGTATGTCACGCTGCTGGTGATCATCTCCTGCACCCTCTTCTTTGCCTACCCTGGTCCCTGACCTTCCCTCTCCTCCTTTGCCTTCATGCGCTCCACAGTCCTGAACTGTCAGAACAATTTCCCATATAAAAAAAGAATGCTTGTAGTTATCGATCCCAAATTCACCTCATACATGTATTATGTCATTGGCCATGTGGTGGGACTATGTTTGCCCAGCTAATAATTATTTTGTGGCTGCAAATTTGACCAAAATGTTTGCGAAGTTCACCTCCCATTGAAGTCAATGGGGCCCGCCGTGAACTTTCGGTTTCGCGAACTATCGGCCGCGTTCGCGGTCCGCGTTCGCGAAACGTCCCGTCGGAAGTTCGGACCATCACTAATCTGGATCTAAGACCCGCCATTCGCGTAGAAGTCGGAGCCCTTCCTTCACCGATTTAATAGCAAATGTTGCACCGTCTCTGGAAATGAGAAGTTTCGCCGGATAGGCCCATTTATATGGAATACGATGATTTCTCAGTGGCTTCGTTATAGTCGCCATATTCCTGCGTCGTTGCATCGTAAAGGCTGAAAAATCTGGGAAAAAGGATAGGCCCAGAGCAGAGGGAGGAATATCATCAGGGTTACGAACACACATGAGGAACTTCTCTTTCGTTTGAAAAAAGTGGATCCGTACGATCGTGTCTCTCGTTAAGTGTTCCGGTATGTGTTTAGGCTTAGGAAGCCTATGGATCCTGTCTACCGTAAGGTCCGTCAATGATGCTTCTGGTAAAGCTTCCTGCAGGATTTTTTGAAAATAAGGAAGGAGATCCGGAGTTTTGACCGACTCCGGGATGCCTCTAATTTTGATATTGTTTCTCCTCGAGCGATCCTCGAGGTCGGCCATTTTTTCCTTCATCGAGAGCAGGTCATTCTCCCTTTCGTTGTGGGCATCAATCACTTTATTAATAGTTCCCGCAAATTCTCCCATCTTTCGTTCAACATGAGACACCCTAGTATCTACTGCCTTCACTTCCTCTTTAAAGTGTTTGGTAAGAGATAGAATATCTGCGTGTAGCGTACTGCGGAGAGACACTAACATATCTTTGAGTGTGGTATCGATAACCGGTAGATTATTTGTGGGGAATTCCAGGATGGAGTCCTGTAGCTCTCTTGTGTCATTTAGTGAAGCATTACACAGTTCTTCCTCCTCCTCCCCCTGAACGTGTGGCTGCTTAGCTTTAATGGGGCTAGATGTGGAAGATGCTGTTGGGGAGTGCTGATTACCTCTCCTCGTAAGATCATCCTGGCGTTTTGAAAGGTTAGGCACCGGTGGATTCTCAGTAGCGTGCCTGCTTCTTTCCCTGCTCTCCGGCCTTCCGGCACCATCTTGGGCCTGTACTTCACGGGGCTGACGGTAAAAGTCCGTCATGCGGCTGAGTCTTTTAGCCTCTTTCCGTCTCCTGGACATGTTCTGTACCTCTGCCCGACCTCGGGGGGCTAAACCGCCGTTGAAATCCGCTCAGGGATGCTGTAAACAGCTCCGGTAATCTGGCGGCGGACGGAGCTCTCTCACACTGCGGCCATACTCCTCGGCTGCCGGCCACGCCCCCCCACATGTGTTGTTTGAACACAGCTTACATATGCGGGTGTGACTTACGTCTGCATTCAGTTCTGCGCGTGAGCTTGGAGGGCGGGGTGCTTTAAATTATTATCTTTTTCTTATACATTTGACTTTTTATTTTTAAACTGTCCCTTTAATTTTTTTTTTTTGTTAAAGGTTGTCACTTTTTTTTCCTATTACAAGGAATGTAATAGGAATGTAGCGCCCTGCTCCTAATGAGCAGATGCTATTGTTTTGAAAATTTTAAATTTAAGTTTATCTGAAGCTGCAGTTTGGCTCAGACTAATTATGTCAAAGTTCTGGTTTCTGTATCAGTTCAGCTGGGTTGTGCTAGTTTCCACTTGGCCGTGGGTGTCGTTGTCACCTCCGGCAAGTATTGGAAATGCAACAGGCTGAATGCATTGGGTACCCTTTTTACTCTGAAACAGCCCAGTGGGAGTGGTTCACCACCAGCTGTGCATTCTGGGTAAGGGTACTTTAGGTACATGCGCCATATATTTTGTCCCGACCTCGTGGCCCTCTTGGCCTGAGGTGTGTGCTGCCTTTCTCTATGTCTCGAACCAGCTGGCCAGAGGCTTTGTAACTGAAAGGGTGGGCCCAAAAGTCTAGGGGTGGTCCTGTGCTGTCTTGCCTACGGGGAGAAGCCAAGCTACTGGAGAATCCAGGGGAGGACTTTTTCAGGAGAGGACCGAGCAACAAGGCTGGTATCTCTGTAAGAGCCTGGAGATTCAGTTGGAGGACACATCCCGGGTCACCTACCACACAGTACCACCGGACTGGCTGAAAGAAACTAGTACTGTGTGATAGTTATTTAATTTCTCAACAAGCTGATGATTGTACCTTCCTGTGTCAAAGGAACAATTTTGTTGAATTGACAAGTCTGTGGTAGAGACTTTGTTCGAGCATCTCACCGGCTGCTAGGTCTGTGAGAGAGGCTTATCCGGTGGTTTCTAGATCCAGCCTGTGGAAGCTGTTTGTCCTCTGGGTCAAGGAAATAGCCCCAAACCCGCAATTACAATGTACCTGAACCCCCTTAACCCTCTATCCCTCTATTGCAAAACTTCATGTTCTTTCAAATAAATCTTTGGAAAAAAGGACTGAGTGTTGGAGCTAACATTCTTTAATCCACTCTACAACGGGACCCCTAAGATGGACACAGTGAGCAGGGGAGGTAACGGTAAGCCCAACAAAAACCAGCAACTCCTTCGGGGGTTAGTGCTACAGGAATAAGCATGTTATGGCCTCTTTATTGAGAGATCAAAACGATCTCAGATTCTATATTTACATTTAAAAGCACTCGGGTTCCTGCCCAGCCCCGTATCAGATTGGCTCCGGTCTAACCGACAGGTCTGGTAAGGCTGGAGAAAATGGGAAGCGACAGGAGGGGGGCACTATCCCGCCACCAATAAAAGTTATCCCATGTCAAGTCCACTGCCGGTGTCTTGCCAAAATATCCAACTCGTCAGAAACTCCAACTACTTAACTTCTGGTTTCTTTAAACCATCAGTAAATGGAGATTTTGCTGAATTAACACATTCGGACTAACAATATCCACTCATAATATCATGTACCGGAGTGTATACCGCTTGCCGGTGTTGTGTCAAAGCAGCAAGTCGTCGAAATCTCCAATTACTGACAGTTTACCGTAAATGGAAGGGACATAATTGGAGATCTTGGTAAATTGGCTATTTTGAGAAAACACCAGCAGAAAGAAAGGTTGGAACAAGAAAGGCTAAAATTATCCAGACATGATAATATAACATCTTCGTCATGTATGAAAATTCTCATCAGTACATCCAGACATTTGACAAATGTCATTCCAAAGTACTTCAAAATATCATTTTCTATTTACACTGATTTCAGAATGAATGGAATTTTCCAAATGGAAAATACAGTAACTGTGGGAAATTGATTCATTTGAGGAAAAAAATTTGATCCTGCCCCTTCAATTTTTCTTGTGATTGCGGATGACGATTTGACTCCACTAATGATTTAAACAATGAAGGAAATTAAATGAAAACTTTTGAACAAAGTAAGTCTAGTCTATAGTCAGCTTAGGCTTCTATTCAATAAATACATGAACCACATATTTAGGTAGGATGTGGATTTAACCACTCCAGCCCCAGAAGATTTTACCACCTTCCTGACCAGAGCACTTTTTACAATTTTCCACTGCGTCGCTTTAACTAACAATTGCGCGGTCATGCGACACTGTAACCAAACAAAATTGATGTCCTTTTTTCCCTCAAAAATAGAGCTTTCTTTTGGTGGTATTTGATCACCTCTGCATTTTTTATTTTTTGTGCTATAAACAAGAAAAGACCGACAATTATGAAAAAAAAAAAAATGTTTTTTTACTTTCTACTATAATACATATCAAAAAAACAAAAAAACAAAAAACAAATGTATTCAACAGTTTAGGCTGATATATATAAAGGAAAATCACAATAGGCGTATATTGATTGGTTTGTGCAAAATTTATAGAGTTTACAAACTAGGGCAGGGATATGCAGTTAGCGGACCTCCAGCTGTTGCAGAACTACAATTCCCATGAGGCACAGCAAGACTCTGACAGCCACAAGCAGGACACCCAGAGGCAGAGGTATGATGGGACTTGTAGTTTTGCAACAGCTGGAGGTCCGCTAATTGCATATCCCTGAACTAGGGGATTGATTTAGAGACTTTTATTTATTTTTTATTGTTTTTACTGATAATGGCGATGATCTGGGAATTTTTAGTGGGACTGCGACATTGTGCCAGACAAATCTGACCCCAAATGTCACTTTTTGGGGACTAGTGACATTATTACATTGATCGGTGCTATAAAAATGCACTAATCAATGTAAAAATGACACTGGAAGGGAAGGGGTTAAGACTAGGGGGCGATCAAGGGGTCCAGTGTGTTCCGTCAGCGTGTTTTAACTTGAAACATGACAGAGATCATCACTGTTACCGATCACTGGGAGCAGTAGATCCCTGTCATGTCACTAGGCAGAAGGGGAAAATGCCTTGCTTACATTGGCGTTCTGTGTCTCCTCACTGTAATCACGGGCCGCTAGTGGACATCAAGTCCGTGGGACCTGCAGACACACACCCGTGGCACCCACGTGCCCACTATCATACTTTTGTGGACTCACATACAGATAGTCAGTTTGCCCAGGTGAGCCATTCTGCAGACATATATCGATGTGAGCAGGTCAGCAAGTGGTTAAACCGAGCATCAGAATGGGTAAGAAAAGTGATTTTATGGGCTTTGAACGGGGTTGTTGTTGCCAGACAGGCTAGTCTGAGTATTTCAAAAACTGCCGATCTACTGGGATTTTCATGCACAACCATCTCTCGGGGTTTACAGAGAATGGTCTGAAAAAGAGAAAATATCCAGTGAGCAGCAGTTGTGTGCAGGAGAATGCCTTGTTGAAGCCAGAGGTGAATGTGCAGACTGCTTCCAGATAATAGAAAGGCAATAGTAACTCAAATAACCACTTATTACATCCAAGTTATGCAGATCACCATCTCTGAACTCACAACACATCGAACCTTGAAGCAGATGGGCTAGGGCAGCAGACGACCACACCGGATGCCTGTCAGCTAAGAACAGAAAACTGAGGCTACAATTCACACAGGCTCACCAAAATTGGACAATAGAAGATTGGAAAAGTTGCCTGGTCTGATGAGTTTCGATTTCAGCTGCGACATTCAGATAGTGGGGTCAGAATTTGGCATAAACAACATGAAAGCATGGATCCATCCTGCCTTGTATCAATAGTTCAGGCTGGTGTTGGTGGTGTAATGGCATGGAGGGATATTTTATTGGCACACTTTGGTCCCCTTAGTACAAATTGAGCATCGTTTAAACATCGCGGCCTACCTGAGTATTGTTGCTGACCATGTCCATCCCTTTATGACTACAGTGTACCCATCTTCTGATGGATCCTTTCAGCAGGATAATGCACCACAAAGTATGTCACAAACCTCAAATCATCTCATCGCTGGATTCTTGAACATGACAATGAGGTCACTGTACTCCAATGGCCTCCAAAGTCACCAGATCTCAATCCAATAGAGCACCTTTGGGATGTGGAAAGGGATATTCGCATCATGGATGTGCAGCCGACAAATCTGCAGCAACTGTGTGATGCTTTCATGTCACTATGGAACCACAATTTCTGAGGAATGTTTCTAACACTTTGTTGAATCTATGCCATAAAGAATTAAGACAGTTCTGAAGGCAAAAGGGGATCCAACCCGGTACTGACAAGGTGTACCTAATAAAGTAATCGGTTAGTGTATACTCATATTCAAAAAATAAATATGTTTAAGTGAGGTGCATGTTTGTACCAGGCACTCACAAGCATGCACTCAGTAGTTGTCTTCTGCTGTAACTTCAGGCTCCCTAAGAATGATATTTGGTGTTAAGAGAGACAACAAAATTTTGTTTGTGTAATTGTGTAAAGTTGATTGAATATAAAAAAAATAAAAAAAATAAAAAGGACTAGGTCATCTCTTTATCAATACAACATCCCCCCTCCTCATGGTCAACCAAATACTCAATAGCCAATATTGGATGTATAAAATGTAATAAGTCATTTAAGAGAGTCAATAAGTCAAGTTTAAGTCAAAGAGTATAATTAAATAGATAACTAATATACAATAACCTCAGAACCTTAAACACATTTGACAATCTTAATCATTAAAATATGCCATTTTGGTTCATCAACTGGGTTAAAATAAGAATAATACATCCTAAATAAAATAAGAATAATACATCCTAAATAAAATAAGAATAATACATCCTAAATAAAATAAGAAAAATACATTCTAAATAAAATAAGAATAATACATCCTAAATAAAATAAGAATATTACATCCTAAATAAAATAAGAATAATACATCCTAAATAAAATAAGAATAATACATCCTAAATAAAATAAGAATAATACATCCTAAATAAAATAAGAATAATACATTCTAAATAAAATAAGAATAATACATCCTAAATAAAATAAGAATAATACATTCTAAATAAAATAAGAATAATGCATCAAAAATAAAATAATAACATAATGGGAACAAGAATAAACTATGGGTCAAATAAAAATACAGTATGCTCCTAAACAGAATGAATAAAAAAAAAAAAAATCAAAAGCTGGTGGCAATTGACAGCACTGAGTGAGGAAAAACACATGGATGAAAAAAAGATAAAAACAGTATTTTATGAAAACAAAAAAAAATAAATAAATAAACATTCCGATCGTGCATGATATAGTGCAGGTGTCTCCAAACTTTCAAAATAAAGGGCCAGTATACTGCCCTTCAAATATTAGGGGGGGGGCAGACTGTGACCAGTGGAAATAAACAATATCATAGGCTTGGCCAGTGGGAATAAAATAAAAATACATTATTTACGCCAGTGGGATGAATGGCACCCCATCACTGGTGTCAGTGGGAGGAATGGTGCCCCATATTTGATGCCAGTTAGAGAATTCATTTCCCATCTCGGGTTGTCACTGGGAGAAATAGTACCCCAATGTTGGTGTCAATGGGAGGAATAGTACCCCATTGTTGGTGTCAATGGGAGGAATAGTGCACTATCCTTGGCGTCAGTGATGGTAAGGTGCCTCACGTCAAGGGAAGGAATAGTGCCCAAAGGCCAGATAAAGGAAAGCAAAGGGCCACATCTGGCCCCCTGGGCCACAGTTTGGAGACCCCTGATATAGTGTTTAGGAAACCTAAAGGTAATGCAATGGGAGGGTTGTTTCTACATCAATGCCTTTGTAACAATTCTGTAAAGTCAATCTGTTAATATTTTCTTTTTTTCTCTTCTTTTTGGGGTGGGTGAATGTTAGAAGTAAGATCGTGTATCTGGAATAAAATGTATGTATAAATGTATAAATTGTACTGTTATGAAAAGAATGAAAAAAAAAAAAAAATACTGAATCAAAAAAAAAAATAAGTACACATATAAAATAAATATCAAATCAGATTCAGGTACTGCTTTCACTGCCTGAGTTAAAAAAAAAATATAATGATGTATTAATAAATACAGAATTGCAATAATGTGTGCATTTTATAGCTCCATGAAATTCTAATTCATTTGCTATCTGCCTGGTTGGTATAAAGCTGTGCAGAGCTATTTACCTTCTTGGCTTAATGGAAACAAATGATTATCGGCAAAAGGATCCGCACTCTACTGTCTGAAATGTTGTTAGTTGCTTTGATATTTTTATAGTTAAGGAATAAATGATGGCGTCCTATGGGATTACTATCAAAGGTTCTTCTGTGCATGACATTCTCAGCTGGGACTTCATCTCTAAAGCCGTGCAATTACCAGTAATGAGTAAAAGACAATTCCAAGGAAGTCAATGGAGTTTTAGGATAAAAAACAATGGGGTTGATTTACTAAAACCGGACTGTGCAAAATCTGGTGTAGCTCAGCACAGTAGCCAATCAGCTTTCAGGTTAATTTTTTTTTTGGTCAAAGCTCAATTAACCACCTTCAGACCGGACCATTTTGCTGGCTTAAGACCAGACCACTTTTTGCGATTCGGCACTGCGTCGCTTTAACTGACAATTGCGCGGTCGTGCGACGTGGCTCCCAAACAAAATTGGCATCCTTTTTTTCCCACAAATAGAGATTTCTTTTGTCCTTTTGACAATTTTGAAAAAAAACATTCTTTTTTACATTTTGTTATAATAAATATCCCCTCAAAAATATATAAAAAAATATTTTTTCCATCAGTTTAGACCGATACATATACTTCTACCTATTTTTGGTAAAAAAAAATCCAATAAGCGATTATTGATTGGTTTGCGCAAAAGTTATAGCGTTTACAAAATAGGGGATAGTTTTATGGCATTTTTATTAATACATTTTTTTACTAGTAATGGCGTCGATCAGCGATTTTTATTGTAACTCGACATTATGGCGGACACATCGGAGAATTTTGACCATTGTCATTTATACAGCAATCAGTGCTACAAAAATGCAGTGATTCCTGTGTAAATGACGCTGGCAGTGAAGGGGTTAATCAGGAGGTGGCAGTGTAGGGGTTAAGTGTTCCTAGGGGCGTGTTACTAACTGTGGGGGGCTGGGCTTTGTGTTAGTGAACACTGATCTCTGCTCCAATCACATGGAGCAGAGATCAGTGTCATTTGTTGCTAGGCATGAATTTGATGTGGTAAAAGCAGAAAAAAGTGGGAATCGCAGTTTGTTATGAAGCCCACAGTTACCTGTGTCCACAGCCAAAAGCTTCTACAATGGTCACATGAACATCAGAACTGGACTACGGAGCAATTGAAGAAGGTGGCCTGGTCTGATGAATTGAGTTTTCTTTTACATTATGTGGATGGCTGGGTGTGTGTGCCACACTTACCTGGGGATGCTAGAGATGTCACCAGGATGCGGTATAGGAAGGTAAGTCGACAGAGTGATGCTTCGGGCAATGTTCTGCTGTGAAACCATGGGTCTTGCCATTCATGTGGATGTTAATTTGGTGTCCATACCTCAATGGGTCAGGGCTGTTTTAGCAAAAGGGGCCATACTCAATATTAGTTGGGTGGTCATAATATTACGACTGATCAGTGTGTAGTCCCTGGATCAACAATCTCTGGTGTTATTACCAATAAAAGTTAATACCAATTATATTTTGTGCATTTAGGAAGCTTAAGGGAGCCCATTCCCCATGGTCTATTCCATAGTTGGCCTACTGTGGTTTTGCGATAACAGTGCCCTGCTGCTCTGTGAGGTGCAAACATTCACATTGACATTTTCCCACTTTAGGGTTGAGCACCCCATGGACAAATTAACCCATGGAGGTTAGAGCACCCCATAGACAAAGCAACCCATGGAGGTTAGAGCACCCCATAGACAAAGCAACCAATGGAGGTTTGAGTGTGTAATGTCTGATCTATCCACTGGGAGCTCAGTCATCTCCACTATCTCCATAACACGTTGATGATGTCACAGTCACATCACCTGACTCCTCCTTAATTCCTATTTAAACGGCTGCCGCCAATTACTCATCGTTCATGCTAGGAACCTGTTACCAGATGAAGATCGCGATCCGCTTGTTAAAGGTTACTATACTATGTTTGGGCCAGACAGAGCCCCCTCTCTCTACTCTTCATTTGGGCCAGACAGAGCCTCGCTTCCTACTCTTCATTTTGGCAGGACAGAGCACCGCTTCTGACTCTTCGTTTGGGCCGGACAGAGCCCTGCTCCTCCTCTCCATTTGGGCCGGACAGAGTCCCCACTCACTACCCTTCATTTGGGCCAGACAGAGCCCCCACTCACTACTCTTCATTTGGGCTGGACAGAGCCCCCTCTTCCTACACCTAATTTGTTTGGGCCAGTGAATGCCTCACCAACCTCTCTCCACGTAGGCTACCAGGACATCTCTTTGGAAAGCACTGAGTGTCCCCATCATTGTATTTCTTCTCACTGCAAGTATACCTGTTCTGCATAAACTTTATACCTTTGAACTGCTTCTGCCTATTAGTTTCTCTCAAATACCCACATTACCACTGTATATAATCACACTGAATAAAAACAAATCAATCCTAACAACATTAATTTGTACCTGTATGTTATACTTGCCAATATGGTGTAACCAATTAGCAGTATAATATGCATGTACGTCCGAAGCTGTGATCCACACTAATCACTCCTGGCACACTGCCTGAAGCATTACAGAGTTCCTCATATACAAAGCAACCCATGAAGGTTAGAGCACCCAATATACAAAGCAACCCATGAAGGTTAGAGCACCCCATATACAAAGCAACCCATGGAGGTTAGAGCACCCCATAGACAAAGCAACCCTTGGATGTTAGAGCTCCCCCATAGATGTTAAAGCACTCCATGGATGCCAGAGTGACCTATAGACATTAGGGCAGTAAATAGAAAGGGCTCCCCAAATTTTACTACTTGTCTGTGGTGAGCAGCGCTCTCTAACCCTTTTGGGATGTGTCTTTCCCTTTTTTTAGACATTAGAACATTCCATAAACAAAGCAACCCATGGAGCTTAGAGAGCCCCATAACCTTTAGAGCACCCTGTGGATGCTACAGTGATCCAATAGACAGAGTACCCTATGGATGTTAGAGCACTCCAAGGACACACCCCATGGAGGTTAGAGTGCCCCATAGGCAGAGTACCCCATGAATATCAGAGGGACCCATGAAGGTTAGAGTGTCCCAATAAACTGAGCAACTCATGGATATTAGAGCGACACCAGAACACCATATAGAATCCCTCTCCCTGGGATTCGCCCAGACAGTCCAAGTTTTGAATTATGTTTCTTGGTTTCAGTCTGCCTGAAACCAGGAAAACATTTTTCAGACTGGACTGTGGCTCCCTAAGTAAATGAGATAGTCACACACAAATCTGTTGCCATCTGATAGCACTATTTGATCACACCCACTGTTTGCCTTGGCGCACTAAGCGTGCCACATTTCTATTCTCCCTGGGACACCCAAAGGTGTGCCAGGTCTTTATGAATCCTATAGTTTATACTACAAAAAAATTGCAGCGTGTCTCTAAAGTGTTTGGGTTTGGCATGAAGAAAAGGTGGCAACCCTAGGGGAGTCCTGGACAGCCGAGTCTCTCGTGCAATATCGCTGGATAGAGATGGGGTTCAGGTATGTATTAGTGGGGCTGAGGAGGGCTGCTGAACACCAAAGGTGTTTTATTTTAGTCCATAGAATGCATTAAAATATATTAAAAAATTGAATTAAAAAAATGAAAATAAAAAATAAAATAAAAAATCAGCCTTTACAACCACTTTATCCACTTCAGCCCCAGAAGAATTTGCCCCCTTCCTGACCAGGCCATTTTTTTGCGATATGGTACTGCATTGCTTTAACTGACAATTGCGCAGTCGTGTTGATGTCCTTTTTTCCCCACAAATAGAGATTTCTTTTGGTGGTATTTCGATCACATCTGCGGTTTTTATTTTCTGCGCTATAAACAAAAAAAGAGTAACAATTTTGAAAAAAACACAATATTTTGTACTTTTTGCTATAATAAATATAAAAAAAAAAAAATTCTTCATCAGTTTAGGCCGATATGTATTCTTATACATATTTTTGGTAAGTTATAGTGATTTATGGCATTTTTATTATAATCTTTTTACTAGTAATGGCAGTGATCTGTGATTTTTATCAGGACTGCGACATTGCGACGGACACATCAGACACTTTTTTGGGATTAGTGATATTTATACAGTGGACAGAGCTAAAAATAGCCACTGATTACTGTATAAATGTCATTGGCAGGGAAGGGGTTAACACTATAGGGCGATCAAGGGGTTAACTGTGTTCCCTCAGTGTGTTTCTAACTGGGGGGGGGGGATATGGCTGGCTAGATGAGGAGAGAGATCATTGTTCCTACTTAGTAGGAGCACACAATCTTTCTCCTATCCCCTTATACACACAAATCCCAGTTCTCGCTCTGTCACAAGTGATTGCGGGTGTCCAGCGGTCATTGCACCCGCCCATCACATGCATTGGCTCCGGGAACATGATGCGGGTGTGCACGCGTGCCTCTGACAGCGCACGCGCGCCTGCTACATCATCTTAGAGAACCGGGGGAGGGGTCATGAAGAAGGGGGTCATAAGAGGGCCAATGAGAGCTGCAGAGCTAGAGGTGTGTCTGTGTAAATCTAGGAAGTGAACAGGCAGCCGCTTCAGCTGCCCAAAGGCCACAACTAGGGATGAGCCAAACACCCCCCGGTTCGGTTCGCACCAGAAATTTCGAACGGACCCCAAATTCGTACAAACTTTAGAACCCCATTGAAGTCTACGGGACTCGAACGTTCGAAATTAAAAGTGCTAATTTTAATGGCTAATATGCAAGATGCTGTCCTAAAAAGGGTTTGGGGACCTGGCTCCTGCCCCAGGGGACATGGGTCAATGCCTAAAATGTTTTTAAAAATGGCGGGAGCACTGATTTTAATGACGATTAAAGTGAAAAAAGTGAAATATTCCTTTAAATATCGTGCCTGAGGGGTGTCTGTAGTATGCCTGTGAAGTGCCACGTGTTTCCCGTGTTTAGAAGAGTCCCTGCACAAAATGACATTTAACGGAAATAACATAATTTAAAACTGCTTGCTGTTTTAATGTTATATCTGGTTCCTGCAATATGGTTGAAAATCATTGAGAAAAATGGCATGGGTAGCCCTCCCTTCCCTTCCCTTTGGGTCTTGTACGCATATTAAGGGGAACCCCGTACCCATATTAAAAAAAGGAAATGCGTGTGGCCCCCAGGCCCTATATACTCAGAACAGCAGTATACAGGCGGTGCAAACAAGACAGGGACGGTGTAGGTTTGTTGTGTTAAGTTGAATCTGTTTGTAATTTTCAACTGGTACATTTTTAAAGTGTAGCTCCAGTCAAAAAAACAATTTTTAAGCTTTTTGGAAAACATAGGGAAGGGTTATCACCCCTGTATAATTTGTTTTGTCGTACATCTTTTTTCATCTCACTTGCTGTTGTCTCCTCCCGTTTGCAAGTAGGAGATGTTTGTAAGTTGAATGTTTGAAAGTAGGGGCCTGCCCTATATGCTCTGCAGAAATGGCGGAACAAGGTGTTGGTTTTGCCACAACATTGTAAGCCCTGAAAGTGACTCTTGGTGGGCGCTGGAGCACCCTGCTGTGAACAATTATATCAAGAATTGTAATTACATGCCATTGTTAAACAGTAGTAGAAAAATTGACCTTTGGTGGTTGTGGTGCTGGTGCCACAACACTTTAAGTCCTCACAGTTACTCTGGGTGGGCACAGGAACGGGCCCTGCTGTGAAATATTATATCAAGAATTGTAATTACATGTCCCTGTTAAACAGGGGCAGAAAAATTGGGCCTTAGGCACTGGTGCTGGTGCCACGACACTGCAACCTCTTCCATATACTCTAGTTTTAGTGCAGGAATTAGACCTGCTGCAAAGCATAGCATCAAAAATTGTAATTAAATTCCCCTGTTAAACAGGGGCAGAAAAATTGGGCCTTAGGCACTGGTGCTGGTGCCACCACACTGCAACCTCTCCCATATACTCTAGTTTTAGTGCAGGAATAAGCCCTGCTGCAAAGCATTGCATCAAAAATTGTAATTAAATGCCCCTGTTAAACAGGGGCAGAAAAATTGGGCTGATGGCATCACCCAGAACCAGAAATGTTCTTCCAACATATCAGTGGAGGAAGAAGAGGATAGACAATCAACATAACAGGACAGTAAAAACAGGACAGAGAAAATTTGAGGGGACTCGGACGTCTGTTTCCCCCCCCTTTTTTTTTCCTTTGTTCTTCGTAACAAATTCCCCTACAATCCCTTCTTTTTTGTAAATTTAATTGTATATTTCTTTTGATCTTGCTTATTTTGCGATATATATCTATATGACTGTATAAGTATATGAATAGGTATGAATTTTCTAATGTATATTTTAATTCTCAGACTACCTCCAGATGAAGCAGATAAATTCCGCGAAACTAGTCGAGGAATCTCCAAAATGTACTCCTAGAACGGAACTCGATTATGAGTAACTGTACACAAGAAATCTGGGATACACTAGCTTTTTAAATATAATATGTTTCGCTGTATCAATATATTGTTTTTTGTTTGTGAAAAAATTCTTTCCTTGTATTAAAATTTGTACTATTTTATTATATATTTTCTGAGTTTTATGTATTGAATTAAGTACCGGTATAGTCCAACATGCTTTTGGTATGATTGAATTTGGAATTGGTATAGTCTTTATCACATCTCCCCTACCTTCACAATTTTCAATCTACCTCCTTTCCCCTTGAATAACAGGACAGTCATTCAGCATCAGCATAGGCAGTCTTTAAGGGATGTGATATTTCCAAAAAAAAATTTTGGTTACATCAGCTTCAGGTGCTTGGTAGCTGTGGGTGATCCAAGACTGATTCATCTTGATGAAGGTCAGTCGATCAACTGATTCGGTGGACAGGCGCACCCTGTGATTGGTAACAAAGCCACCAGCAGCACTGAAGGTGCGTTCCGAAAGAACGCTGGATGCAGGACAGGCCAGTAGCTCAATTGCATACTGTGCAAGCTCTGGCCAGTGATCCATCCTCAAGACCCAGTAAGCCAGAGGATTTTCGGTGGGAAAGGTGTCCAAGTCTGACCTTGCCCCTAGGTATTCCTGCACCATGTAAATCAGACGCTGGCGATGGGTGCTGGAACCGATCATACCTTGGGGCTGCGGACTAAAAAATTGTCTGAAAGCATCAGTCAGATGGCCACCTTCTCCGCTGCTCCTTCTGACCGATGCCTCAGCAACACGTTGTCCAGGACCAGGAGTTTGTAACCTCCCAGTCTCTGAGAACGCGTTGCACAGACCTTTCTGCAAGGCCTCCCGGAGATGTCTCATCCTCTGCTCCCTCTGCGATCGCAAGATAAGGTCGGCAACCTTACCCTTGTACCATGGATCAAGGAGAGTGACCAGCCAGTAATGATCCCTCTACTTGATCCGAAGAATATGAGGATCCTTCCGCAGGCTTTGCAAGATCATGGAGGCCATGCAGCGTAGGTTAGCTGAGGCATTCGGTCCAGAGGCCTCTGGGTCACTAAGGACAACATGATCCGCAGCTACCTCCTCCCAGCCACGTACAAGTCCACGGGTTTCTTGGGACTGTAAATCATCCCTACAAGATTGCTGCTGCTGCTGATGCTGAGTGCCAGCCTCCACCTCCATGCTGACACAATCATCCTCCTCCTCCTCTTCCTCCTCCTCATCCTCTTGCTGTGTGATGGGTGGCACAGCAGGAACACTGTCTGGATAAAGGGGGCCTTGAGAGGAAAGGAAGTCCTCCTCTTCCTGCCTCTGTTCTGCCTCAAGTGCCCTGTCCATTATTGCACGCAGCGTATGCTCCAAGAGGTGGACAAGAGGTACAGTGTCACTGATGCATGCACTGTCACTGCTCACCATCCTTGTGGCCTCCTCAAATGGTGACAGGACAGTGCATGCATCCCTGATCATGCGACACTGGCGTGATGAAAAAAAAACGAGCTCCCCTGACCCTGTCCTGGTGCCGTAGTTGCAAAGGTACTCATTTGCTGGCCCTCTGCTGCGTGTGCAGCCGCTGCAGCATGGCCAACGTTGAGTTCCACCTGGTGGGCATGTCACATATAAGGCGGTTCTTGGGCAGGTTCAACTCCTTTTGGAGCTCAGCCAGTCGAGCACAGGCATTAAATGGTTGGCGGAAATGCACACAGACTTTTCTGGCCTGCTTCAGGACATCCTGTAAGCCCGGGTACCTGCCCAAGAACCGCTGCACCATCAGGTTAAGGACGTGAGCTACACAGGGCACATGGATCAGTTGTCCCTGTCGGAGGGCGGAGAGGAGGTTGGTGCCATTGTCGCAAACCACCATTCCTGGCTTAAGCTGGCATGGCGTCAACCACCTCTCGGCCTGCCCCTGCAGAGCTGACAAAGCATCCACCCCAGTGTGGCTCCTGTCCCCCAAACAAACCAGCGCAAGCACGGCATGGCATCGTTTTGCCTGTGTACTTGCGTAGCCCCTGGAACGCCTATGAAGCACCGCTGGTTCTGAGGACAGAGCACTGGAAGAGGCCATGGAGGAAGAAGAAGAGGAGGGGGTGGAGGAGAGAGGTGTGTCACAACCAATAGTAGCATTTTTGAGGCATGGTGATGGAACAACCTCCAACATTACTGCACCTTTTCTTGCATCCTTCCCAGCTGCCAGAAGAGTGACCCAATGGGCCGTGAAAGACAGGTAACGTCCCTGTCCATGCCTGCTGGACCATGAGTCAGCGGTAATATGCACCTTACCGCTGACCACCCTGTCCAGCAAGGCAAGGACATTGTTTTCCACATGCTGGTAGAGAGCCGGAATCGCCTTCCGTGAGAAAAAGTGGCGTTTGAGGACCTGCCACTGAGGAACCGCACATTGTACAAACTCACGGAAGGGGGCCGAGTCTACCAACTGAAAAGGCAGCAGTTGTAGTGCTAGCAATTTAGCCAAGCTAGCAACCGCTGGGCATGTGGATGGCTGGGAGTGAACTTCTTTCGCTGGTCCAGCAGCTGGGGCAGGGACATTTGCCTGCTATAATGGGACATGGGTGTACTGCTAGCAGAGTGTCCGGAAGCACTTGGCTGTGACACGCAAAGTGGTTGGAGGGAAGTTTCAGAATGGCAAAGATGTTTTTATCACAAATTATGTGAGCAGACCGCAGTTCCTCTTTAACTACAGGACCTCAGGACGATTTGCCCCCTTTATGACCAGGCCATTTTTTGTGATACAGCACTGCGTTACTTTAACTGACAATTACGCGGTCATGCAACGTTGTACCCAAATAAAATTGATGTCCTTTTTTTTTCCTTTTCCCTTGTGGTGGTATTTGCTCACCTCTGTGCTTTTTATTTTTAGCACCCTAAACAAAAACAAAAAAAACATAATGAAAATAAAACAATATTTTTTACTTTTTGCTATGAAACATATCCAATAAATTTTTATTTAAAAATCTAATTTTTTCATCAATTTAGGCCAATATATATTCTGCTACATATTTTTGATAAAATAAAAAAATCACAATAAGCGTATATTAATTGGTTTGCGCAAAAGTTATAGCGTGTATAAAGTATGGGATATTTTTTTTTTATTCATTTTTTTACTAGTACCACAGATCAGCTCCCGCAGTGTATAATCACAGCGGGAGCGAGCCAATTGGATTGCATATATATATATATATATATATATATATATATATATATATATATATAAGCGATTCGGTGCACAGGTGCCACCCTGAGGCAGTATAACTGCTATGGGGCAGACCTTAAGTGGTTAAAGGCCTTTATTTAATTACTACACAACTTTTCTATGCTGTATATCAGAAATATAACTTCTGGGTCAATATTAAGGGTGCGAAATCTATACTTTTTTTCACCTACACTCATTGTTTTTATAGTAACACTGGTGTATTGTTTTGTTTTGACCTGACAGTGGGCGGTTTAACACACAATCCGGTTGCAGCCACTGGGATTGTGTTTGAAACTGAGATGGTATAATATAGAGTCACCAGACCAACTCTATGACTAAAGCTTCGTACACACGATCGGATTTACACATAATTGGATTTTCCGCAGACAAAACTGCAGACTTTTATTCGAAGGGCGTTGGCCCCAAACTTGTCTTGCATATAAACTGGATACACTTGTCAGCCAACAAACAAAAACATATTGACTTACTATGTGTTTTTTCAGCTCTTTAGAGTCACCCTTTAGTCTGCTTCTGCTAATTTCATGTTAGTAGAAGTTTGGTGAGTGTTGATTCGTGGTTTTCATTTCACAATTTAATTTCACGCTTTTCATTTCGCACGTTTCAGTTAATTTCTGAACGGCCGTTGGTCAACCAGCCATGTTGCAGAATCTGAGGTGATAATGTGTTATTTATTATTGGCCTTGGAGTTAATGCTTTGACCCAAGCCCAGTCCAGGGACCGGAGGAGGAGGATTTCTTGGACCAAAAATTGATTGCTTTATTAATCGTGACCAATTATGACATATGCCTTTGCTGTGGGAGCTCCAGGAGAATAATCCGGATGATTTTCGGCATTATCCCCAGATGATGGACCCCTGCTTTCACCAACTCTTGGCATGGTTGATCCCCTATATTAAGAAGCAGATTTGATTTGATTTGGTATATTTTCTATATTTTTGGATGCATAGAATGTACTTTTTGGTTAAGTTCTATTGGCAGATATCATGTCTAAGTTTATTTGTTTTCTTTTTTTAATGCACAATAAAATAACAACATGTGGAGAATAATACTAGGCTATGCGTTTTACGTCAAATGACAGTTTGGAAGTAGGCAGTTACATTTAAAAAAATATAATGTAAAATTATCAAGGGACACCAACACAGTTGTATAGATAGCCACTGTCAGAAGTTTTCTGTCAGCTTAATGCATAGGATACATTAAGGTGAAAAAACACAAGAGTTTACAACCCCTTTAACAAGGCATGTCCGAATCCATGTTTTGAAGCCGGTGTAGACTAGCCCTTATACCAGTGGTCATCAACCCTGTCCTCAGGGCCTACTAACAGGCCAGGTTTTAAGTATTACCTTGGGGAGATACAGACTAGAATACTGCAATCACTGAGCAGCAAATTATATCAGCTGTGATGTATTTCAGTTATCTCACAAACCTGGCCTGTTACTGGGCCCTGAGGACAGGGTTGATGACCACTGCCTTACACCACTCAATAAATGACAGTAGGACCTTTTGTTAGATTCCACACACTGCAGTGAAGGCTGGGGGTGGGGGCAAATAAAAGTTCTGCGTTGTCAGATAATGGGGAGGACTGAACATGTTGACACGGGGGCATTGGTTTCTGAGCCCAGAACAAATAATATATGATGAACCGGTGATCCCAAAAGAAGATAAAACTTCATTCCAACCTTAATCGCTTCCCATCCCCCCAATGTCATATGATGTTGTTGACTTTGAGCGGTGATATCTGAATGATGGGTGCAGTAACAGGCATCATTCAGATATCTTCTTTTCCAGCCTCTTGACTATTCTTACAGGCGGCGGGATTGGATGCCCCCTCCTCCTGCCACCCTCCGGTGCTTCTCCCTGCGATTGGCGAACCAGAGAAAGAACCAACCACCGCCAGATGATGACCATAGAGATTTCCCATGGGCCAGATGGTCCCCAAAGTCTCTATGACCTTTTAGAGGCCGGGTCGCAATGTTATGACATCACACCCGGCCTCTGCATTTGAAAAATTCCTCTGCCTCGGCTAGGAAGCAAGGATCATTTTTTTATTTTTTTATTTCAGGCTTCTCAGCCTTGAGGTGAGATGCGGGAACTTATTGACCCCAGGTCTCACTGTAGAGAGGACCTGTCATACTTATTAGACATGTGCATTCGTTTTCGTCCGAATGCATTTTCATCCGAATTTCAGCTATTTTCGTTTTCGTTTTGACAAACGATAACGAAAGCACAAAATCCGAAAAACGAAAGATCCGACATAAATAAATGCTTTATTTTCGTTTTCATTGTTACAACAGTTCGATATAGAATAGGAGATTCGACATGACTCTGACAACAATCTGTGTCTATAGAACCTGTGGTCGAATGTGCTTAACCTTACCTCTATTAGTCCAAGATTATATAGAGAAAATATTCGTCAGAGAAAAAAGATTTGACAGAGAGAAAAGATTCTGCAAGTTACTGTCCTAAAAAGTGTTTGGGGACCCGGGTCCTGCCCCAGGGGACATGTATCAATGCAAAAAAAAGTTTTAAAAACGGCCGTTTTTTCAGGAGCAGTGATTTTAATAATGATTAAAGTGAAACAATAAAAGTGTAATATTCCTTTAAATTTCGTAGGGGGGGGGGGGGTTGTCTATAGTATGCCTGTGAAGGGGCGCATGTTTCCCGTGCTTAGAATTGTCCCTGCACAAAGTGTCATTTATGCAGGAAAAAAAGTCCTTTAAAATCACTCGCAGCTATTATGAATTGTCGGCTCCGTAATACAGAGAACACTCATTGAAAGTCATTGATAAAAAAATAAATAAATAAATTAAAAAAAAAAGCGTGGGGGTCCCCCAAATTCAATTACCAGGCCCTTCAGGTCTGGTATGGATATTAAGGGGAACCCCGCATCAAATTAAAAAAAAAATTGACGTGGGGTTCCCCCTAAAAATCCATACCAGACCCTTTATCCGAGCACGCAACCTGGCAGGCCGCAGGAAAAGAGGGGGGGACGAGAGAGCGGCCCCCCCTCCCTCCTGAACCGTACCAGGCCACATGCCCTCAACATTGGGAGGATGCTTTGGGGGTCTGTGACCCCTCAAAGCACCTTGTCCCCATGTTGATGAGGACAAGGGCCTCATCCCCACAACCCTGGCCGGTGGTTGTGGAGGTCTGCGGGCGGGGGGCTTATCAGAATATGGAAGCCCCCTTTAACAAGGGGACCCCCATATCCCGGCCCCCCCCCGTTTGAAATGGTAAGGGGGTACAAAAGTACCCCTACCATTTCACAAAGAAAGTGTAAAAAATGGTTAAATAAAACAAACACACTTTTGAAAAATTCCTTTATTAAAAATAAAAAAATAAAAAAAAGATTCCAGCGGCGGTAATCCACTCTTGCTATCCAGTGACGGACGGTCATCTCTCCAGCGATGTCTCATCTCATCCAGCGCAGCGAATACATCCTTCTTCTGTCTCCTCCACGGAGACACTGCAGGCATTCCGGCGGCTGACGTTTCTTATATACGGAGGGCGGGGCAACCCGTCACCTGACCCCGCCCCCCTCTGACGCAAGGGGAAACCCGGGGTTCCCTGTGACGTAGGGGTGACCCGCACCCCTCTGATGTAACACAGGCAGGTTTCCGTTACATCAGAGGGGGGCGGGGTCACCCATACGTCACGGGGAACCCCGGGTTTCCCCTTGCGTCAGAGGGGGGCGGGGTCAGGTGACGGGTGGCCCCGCCCTCCGTATATAAGAAACGTCAGCCGCCGGAATGCCTGCAGTGTCTCCGTGGAGGAGACAGAAGAAGGATGTATTCGCTGCGCTGGATGAGATGAGACATCGCTGGAGAGATGACCGTCCGTCACTGGATAGCAAGAGTGGATTACTGCTGCTGGAATCTTTTTTTTATTTTTTTATTTTTAATAAAGGAATTTTTCAAAAGTGTGTTTGTTTTATTTAACCATTTTTTACACTTTCTTTGTGAAATGGTAGGGGTAATTTTGTACCCCCTTACCATTTCAAACAGGGGGGGCGGGATCTGGGGGTCCCCTTGTTAAAGGGGGCTTCCAGATTCTGATAAGCCCCCGCCCGCAGACCTCCACAACCACCGGCCAGGGTTGTGGGGATGAGGCCCTTGTCCTCATCAACATGGGGACAAGGTGCTTTGAGGGGTCACGGACCCCCAAAGCATCCTCCCAATGTTGAGGGCATGTGGCCTGGTACGGTTCAGGAGGGAGGGGGGCCGCTCTCTCGTCCCGCCCTCTTTTCCTGCGGCCTGCCAGGTTGCGTGCTCGGATAAAGGGTCTGGGATGGATTTTTAGGGGGAACCCCACGTCAATTTTTTTTTAATTTGACGCGGGGTTCCCCTTAATATCCATACCAGACCTGAAGTGTCTGGTTATGGATATTTAGGGGGAACCCCACGTCAAATTTTTTCTTAAATTTGAGGCAGGGTTCCCCTTAATATCCATACCAGACCTGAAGGGCCTGGTAATTGAATTTGGGGGACCCCCACGCTTTTTTTAAAATGTATTTATTTATTTTTTTATCAATGACTTTCAATGAGTGTTCTCTGTATTACGGAGCCGACAATTCATAATAGCTGCGAGTGATTTTAAAGGACTTTTTTTCCTGCATAAATGACACTTTGTGCTGGGACAGTTCTAAGCACGGGAAACATGCGCCCCTTCACAGGCACACTATAGACAACCCCCCCCTACGAAATTTAAAGGAATATTACACTTTTATTGTTTCACTTTAATCATTATTAAAATAACTGCTCCCGAAAAAATGGCCGTTTTTAAAACTTTTTTTTGCATTGATACATGTCCCCTGGGGCAGGACCCGGGTCCCCAAACACTTTTTAGGACAGTAACTTGCAAATTAGCCTTTAAAAGGAGCACTTTAGATTTTGAACGTTGGAGTCCCATAGACTTTAATAGGGTTCTAAAGTATGCTATTTAGTTAGCTCCGTCGAATCTTCTTTATACATTCGACAGACACCATAAGCCTTCCAAGACAGATTCGACCGTAATTCATGTGGATTTTCGGACGAATGCAATTTTTGAACGAAAAACGAAATAAATAAAAATGAATTTTGGGAGTAACTAAATAAATTAAGTTTTCGGACGAAAACGAAATTCCGAAACGAAATATTTTACTCTGCACATGTCTAATACTTATGCATATTACAAGGGATGTTTCCATAAAAGTTAACAACAACAAAAAATAAATAAAAAGAAAGCAGCTAACTATAAAAATAAAAATAAAATTAACAATAAAAAAAAATATGAAAGCTCCCCTGTCCCAGAGTGCTTGCATGCAGAAGCAAACTTATACGTAAGTCGTGCCCACATATATAAACGGCGTTCAAACCACACATATGAGGTATCAATGCGAACGTTAGTGCGAGAGCAATAATTTTAGTCTAATACCATGTACATACATAGCCGATTATCCGGCGGACTTCCGATCGGGCTACTTGCCCACACAAGGCACTTTTTCAGTGGACTAATAAGGCGTTCTAATTTCGCCGGACTATCGGCCGTGCAGCCCCCCACTCCAAAGCACCTTGTCCCCATGTTGATGAGGACAAGGGCCTCTTCCCGACAACCCTGGCCGTTGGTTGTCGGGGTCTGTGGGCGGGGGGCTTATAGGAATCCGGGAGCCCCCTTTAATAAGGGGGCCCCCGAATACCGGCCCCCCACCCTATGTGAATGAGTATGGGGTACAATGTACCCCTACCCATTCACCTGTAAAAAAAAAGTAAAAAAAACACAACACACAAGGGTTAAAATCGTTTATTGCACAGCTCCGGGGGTCTTCTGTCCTCGGGGGTCTTCTCGCCGGACTCCTCTGCTATCTTCTGCTAGCTCTTTTGCTAGCAGAGGAGCCCGGCTTTCTTCCTCGCCGCCACCCTCTTCTTCCAACTTCGGGGGTCTTATCCCCCTCTTCAGGGGTCTTGTCCCCCTCTTCGGTTCTTCTTGCCAGGCCACCGCGCCTTCTTCTAGCTCTTTTACAGGCGGTGGCCCAGTCTTCTGTCGCCGCCGTCGCCGCCTTCTGTTCTTCTGTTCTTCTGTTCTTCTCTTCAGATGTTGCCTCGTCGCTCTCTCTGCTTACAATGACGGGGACAAGGTGTGCGGCGACTTATGTAGAGACATCACCGGATGATGTCCCCGCCTATTATGATGTGACACCATAATGGGCAGCGACATCATCCGGGGATGTCCCTATATAAGTCGCCGGGTGTCTTGTCCCCGTCATTGTGAGCAGAGAGAGCGACGAGGCAACATCTCAAGAGAAGAACAGAAGTACAGAAGGCGGTGGTGGCGGTGACAGCGGCAACAGAAGAACGGGCCACCGCCTGTAAAGTACAAGAAGAACCGAAGAGGGGGACAAGACCCCCGAAGTCGGAAGAAGAGGGCGGCGGCAAAGAAGAAAGCCGGGCTCCTCCGCTAGCAAAAGAGCTAGAAGAAGATAGCAGAGGAGTCCGGGGAGAAGACCCCCGTAGATGGAAGACCCCCGGAGCTGTGCAATAAACTATTTTAACCCTTGTGTGTTGTGTTTTTTTTTTTACTTTTTTTTACAGGTGAATGTAAATGTAAATGTCACTTCCGACTCCTCCGTCTAGCCTTCCCTCCACGCTTCGCTGGAGGCTGTGCCTCTGGTGGTGGACTTGTGGTAGGAGGAGGAGGAGGAGGAGGAGCAGTAGGGTCTGTGTTATACAGTCTGGTGGTCGGTGTTAGCTCACCCTTCAGACCCCGTTGAATGGCATAAAAAAAAATGGCTTTGCACAAGTTGCGCTGTGCTTTTTCCATTTCTAGTAACTTACTAGCCAAATAAGTACCGTAGGCCTCCTCAGGATTGGGGGGTTTGCTCAGCACTTGGGTGGCTTGGCGTATAAGTGCCAAGGACTCCTCCTCTGTCCGTGTCATCCTCCTGGGCCTTTTGCTGGCTAGGCGGAGGGGAGGGACCTGGCTTTCGGTCCGACTCCTGCTGGGCCCAGCTAGCTCCTGCGTGTGGCTGGTCTCCTCCTCCATACCACTGGTCCCGGCCTCCTCCTGGGTGAGCTCATCCTGTGTAAAAAAACAAAGAAATCAATAAATAAAATATGTCTATATTTTGAAATCATCAATCACTAACAATTTTACAGTTCTCACTTGCAAATACATTTGTCTTGAAATACAAAAGGCTATCATTTTGACACCATCATTTTTCCATCAGTTCACCAAGATTTGAGCCACATTTGTGTAAACTACTGTATCCTTCTATCTAATTTAATTTGTGATGAAATCCTAGATTTGGAAGCAATTCAAACATTGAACTTTACATCATTAATATTTGAGCAATCCAAACTTTAGAAACTAAAATATACCTGGCTCCAGCTGGGCGCATCAACTTCGTCCAGCAAGGAAGGGTCTGGATCTTCCAGGGATGGCTCACCTGAGGTGGAGGGAAGGGTAGACGGAAGAGTAGAAAGTGACTGCCTGGCTTCTGACGTGTCATCCAGAAAACGCAGCCTGTCGTAATACCACAGCCTAGGTACATAGACCTGACCTGCTGCTGATCCTGATGTTTGGGACTCTAGGATCTTTTTGCGCTCCCGCCTATACACGCTACGCAGGTTCTGAATTTTGTTGCTCACAAAGTCAATGTCTGCCTGGGGGAGTCGGGTTTTCACAAACGTCAAAACTGTCTCCAGTGTCTTCCTCCAGGCAGCACGGCAAGAATATTGTGGGTGTTTGGAATCCCAAAGGCTCCTGTGCGACTCTATTATATCAATAAATGTGGAGAGGAAGGCTTCCTCCTTAAAGGGGTCTGGGTTATACTTTTGCATTTCGATTTCTGAAAAACAAAAAAAAAAAATTAATTAAATAAATAAATACTAAAAAAAAAAAAAAAAATGTCAGACCAAATGCACACTATTTATATTGTGACAATGTAGGCGAGACACACACTACCACACACACTACCCCCCACACACACACACACTACCCTCCCACACACACACACTACCCCCACACACTACCCCACACACACACACACTACCCCCACACACTACCCACCCCCTCCCCACACACTACACCCCACACACACACTACCCCCCCACACACACACACTACCCCCACACACACTACCCCCCACACACACACACACACTACCCCCCCCCCCCATACACCCACCCCCACCCCCACACTAACACACAAAACACCAACCCCACTCAACCACCAACCCACAAAAAAATCAATTAACCGTCAATAAGGTGAAATTTCACTATACACATTCCTAACGCAGGCTTAAAATTAAAATAAAATAAAATGATAACTATCTTACCGTCGCGTGTAGCACTCGCTGCTTCCGTTCGGACAAGCGTACGGCCTCACGGTAACGCTTTATATACAGCGCATGCGTTCAAGCTCCGCCTGCGTCGCCCGCCCCTGACGTTCCGTGTGACCGTATTTCCCCGCCCCTTTTACCCTCGTTCCGCTGTGGGAGATTGATAGTTGAAAATGGCGGACGTAAATTCAATGAGCAGCGCGGAGGAAAGCCCTGAACCCCATGCTTCCGGAGCAAGGAAGAGATATAAGGCCACAAACATGGCCTTTGAAGAGATGGTGGAGATGGTGGCTATATTGAGAAGGGAGGATTATGATGGGGAAAATGGCCCGTACCCCCAACCCAATATCCGGAAAAGCGGCATCATGGATATGGTCGTAACAACTTTGCAGAGCAAATTTGGGGAACGAAGAGGCAAGGATCAGCTCCGGAAACGATGGACCGACATCAAGTCCAGGGAGCCGGACCAATATCATCGCATCAAAAAGGCCCTGAAAAAAAGTGAGTAAACTCCGCGTTTATCGTGACTGTCGGACATAATCGTTCGTATAGGTATTATATGTAAATCTGGCGAATTTGATCGTTTGTGTGGTTAATAGTTCATGCAATGAGCGAATATGCTTGTTCGTATATGTGGACGTAAATAGCATGAATTTGTATATGGTGTAAATTTATCTGGTGTTGGATTAGATTTTAATTAGTTATTAATTTTTTTGTATTGTTCATGATAAACTGAATTGTCACACTCAGTTTAGGATATAAATTTTTAATAAAGTTTCATAAATGTATTCAGTGTAATGTAGTCTCAATAAAAAAATGAGATAGATAGATAGATAGATAGATAGATAGATAGATAGATAGATAGATAGATAGATAGATAGATAGATAGATAGATAGATAGATAGATAGATAGAATGCTGGTTCAACATCTGTACTGGGAATCATTTAGTGTAGTTTGGGACATCATAGAACATTTTTTGACATAATCACACACAGGTACTCCAGGGGATGATTCGAGTGTGTCCGTCTGTGAAACTTGGACAAAAGATTTAAAGTATCACAGTTTGGTTAAAGGCTAGGTTCACATTGCTGCAATGTACGAGATCAAATGTGATTTGCACCGCACTGCAGTGCAAATCACATGTGATCTCTGTGTGATGCGATTTCAGCCATACATATAGTATGGCTGAATTTGCATCGCATCCGGCCCAAACTTGTACATGGCCCTTTTTTTAGTCCACAGCCGAATCGGATCACATGGGTGTTCACACCATGTGGTCCGATTCCTGTCCGAGTTTAAAGATTGCACTGTGATATGAGAACTAATTTGGAGGTGTCAATAAAACTTTACACTGACACTCCCAGCAGGTCACATAGGGCAGTGTGAACTGCCTCCGGGAGGCATGCGATGCGTGAAACCACAGTAGATTTGCAGCGTTCACACATCGCAGCAGTCTGAACACAGCCTAACTAAAAAAATGTAATTTTAATGATGTATTAAACTAGGAGCTTGTAATAACCAGCTAATAATTGTACACCACTTCAAACCAATGTTTCATATTCAAATTTCTGAACTCAAATATCACTATGCTTAAAAGTATCCCTTTTTTTTTTGTTTTTTCATTCTCATAGGGGAACAAAGACTCAGACAAGAGGCGGAGCAGCCCAGGACCCCCCGACCTCGCCAGCCTGATTGGGCAATTAGCCCCAGCCCCGTGTCGGTGATGGAGCTGCCCAGCCCTGTGTCTGTGAGGGAGCAGCCAAGCCCCGTGTCCATGAGGGAGCAGCCAAGCCCCGTGTCCGAGCTGGATCAGCCCAGCCCAGGGCTAGATGTGGAGGAGGAAGAGGTGGTGGAGATACACACCCCACAAAGTGAGTGTCTGACAACCAAGCTTAAGGTAAACAATTAATGGCTGTATATTTTAAACAATTTTTTATCTACACATGTTTTTAGGTGATGATCTGGTTGTGGAAGGACAAGCCGCGAAGCCATTTTCCACGGACAGTGCCCAGCGATTGATTGGTGAGATCATGGCCTGGAATGGCCAGATTGATCGAATGGAGAACCAAATTCGAAACATCCAACGAGAACTGGACACTATGAGGCAGGGAATGAAGAACATGATCGATGTTTTAGGGAGAATCTAAGCCCCTTTTCCCTAAAACCCAATCGATCATGTTCTTCATTCCCTTGTAAAAAAAGTTTTTAATGTTTGTATCACATTGTTTTTAGAGGCCAAATTTTGAAGAAGCACACGGTGTGTCAACATGTGCTATGTGCCATCAGAGGATCGCAATGGACGCATTTGGTGTTTGCAAACCCTTCCTCATTCTAGTATGTGAGAGGAAGGGATTGCACCCACCAAACACGTCCATTGATCACTCATGATGGTACATAGCACATGTTGACATTACCAATGTTACCAACTTCAAAATTTGGCTTTACCCCTTGTTTTCTGTAAATAGTTAAAAATATGATTTTATGTATTTTTTTGATAATTGTATTTTATATATAGATATATCTTTATATTTCTATGTTTCCAAAAAAAGAAAAAAAAAAGAAAAATTACAAAAAAAAAACAAAACAAAAAGAAAAATATCTAAAAAAGAGGCACTGGTTGGAATGTGCACTATTAAAAAATCCAAAAAAAAGATGTGTGTGTGTGTGTGTGTCTACTTCTTTCAATACTCAATACCAGTTTGGGAAGTCATTTTGTGTTTTCTGTCACAAAGGGCCTTATTTACTATTGGCAAAAACCACTTTGCTATACAAATGCACTAGGACAGGAATATGCAATTAGTGGAAATCCAGCTGTTGCAGAACTACAAGTCCCATGAAGCATAGCAAGACTGACAGCCACAAGCATGAGACCCAGAGGCATGATTGACTTGTAGTTTTGCACCAGCTGGAGGTTGGCCAATTGCATATCCCTGAATTAGGACAATGTAGGAGACAAGCACCGTGAAAAGCAAACAAGTACGAGTACGTCCACTCTCCATGGCTTTGAAACGGTCGGCTGGACAAACAAGCTCAACTGAACGCACTGAAGAACAGCCAGACCTATGAAGAACGACCTGAAACCCAGAAACGAGCGGACCAGAAGCACCTAATAACAGGTACAACTGATCCACGCGTACCAAAAGACAGATACAAACCTCACAGGTAGACTGCGCCGCAGTGAACGGACAAATTAAGCTGAAGTCTGAAAAGCGCGAATCGTCTCTAACCAAACTTCTACTAATGCAAAGTCAGCAGAAGGAGCCCAAAGGGTGCTTTGCTGTGTCTTGGACTTCCTATTTCTAGTCCCGTCGTACGTGCCGTACGTCATCGCGCACGCTTTAAGCGGACTGTCTGTTCATCGTGTGTGGTCAAGTCCGTTCATTCAAAATTTGGACGGACTGTCTGTCGGATTGTCTGACGAACTTAGTTGGCCAGACAATCCGCCCGTGTGTACGCGGCCTAAGAGTAAAATAACGGCAAATAAAATGCGGTAAAATAACGCTTGTGATAAATCAGCTGTGAAAGTTTTATTCATTAAGAATTTATGGATATCATTGTTCTCAACATGTTTCACGTAGTTCTACTGCTACATCTGTAATCAATTATTATGACAGTAGACATCAAATATCACAATATGTGAAAAAAATTCAACAACCAATAAACCAGTAGAAAAGAGGGGAGAAAGAGAGCAATGACACTTACCCAGGCCCCAAGCCTAGCCGGAGTCAAAGCACCACCAGCGTTCCCCCACTGCCACTATGGGGGACGTGCAAAAATGGATCGACTTCTATATTGGTTAATGACAATGTATGAGTGGAGAATATTAATAACACAGTCTTTTCCTTTCTAATTGGATGATGGTGCACCATACTTTGCCCTTGTACACACAGTCAGAGATTCCGACAACCAAATCCGTCGGATTTTGTCTGTCGGATTTTGTCCGAAACTGTTGTATACACAGTCGGATTATCCGACAAAACGGTCTGATCGAACACATTCCGTCGGAATCTCCGACCGTGTGTACAAGGGCTAAGTCTATATGTAAACTACACCAACAGAGGCTTTAGCTTCAAATATCAGCTGATGTTAGCATTTAATTTGCACTGCACGTCAGGCCTTTTGATTTAATAAAAAAAAAAAAAAACTTGTGTACTCGGGATGTATAATGCCACATTTTTTTGTGTCCACTGCTGGTGGAATAGTGACAACTTTCTGTGGGTCCTCTGTGGGTGGAATTAGACCCCTCTCTGAGGGTAGTGTTGCACCCCTTCCTGTGGGTGGAATTAGGCCCCTTTATGTGGGTCTGCTGTGGTTTGATTTAGGCACTCGGTGGGGGGAATGCCCCTTTCTGAGGGTTTGAATTGTCCCCTCTTTCTGGTAACTGCCACCAAAAGGGTGCTGTTAAACATTGCACCTTTTTTTAGTTCCTGTTTCGTTTGTGAATTGGATTTAACAGATTACTGCATGTTTTTTTTTTTTGCAATATTTACCGACAATTTTTTTTTTAGTTTACCGCAAAATCTGTATTTTTTTTGTTATTGAATTGGACTTTATTTACTGAATATGATAATTTATGCAAATGAGTAACATGATACCCTTACCGCATGCGGTAAAGTTTAGTGAATTGACCCCAAGATGTGTTACGCTCAAGGAAATGGGGGGGGGTGTCAATGTTTTACTTCTTGAGTTTTAATTTTGTTAAACTGTTATAGACATTAGTCCACGAAAATGCATCAACAATTTGGTTATTATATGCTTCATAGACCCTATTAAAAGTATAAATCTTGGGATGCTAAACAGTAATGCCGCGTACACGCGACCTGACTTTTCGATCGTGTGTGGGCTACATCGGACCTTTGCTTGCCAAAAATCCAGCGGACTTTAGAAATAGAACATGTTTTACATTTTTCCACCGGAACTCCGCCGGACCGAGAAATCCGTTCGTGTGTATGCTAGTCCGATGGACAAAAACCGACACTAGGGCATCTATTGGCTACTGGCTGTGAACTTCCTTATTCTAGTCTGGTCGTACGTCATCACGTTCAAATCCATCAGACTTTGGTGTGATTGTGTGTGTTTAAGTCCATTCATTCAGAAAGTCCGCCGGAACTCCGCCGAAAGTCCGTCGGAAAGATCGCCGGACCTAGTCCCTCGAAAAGTCCGGTCGTGTGTATTATTGATTTAGCTGATTTTTGGCTGATTAGAAGCTGATTAGTGGAATGTGACTTATCAATGATATTGATTATTGATTCAATTACCACTGCACATATGTGAATGTATTGTTCTCATTTTAGACTGAAATCTTTGGGGTTTGTCTTATACGAATGGAATCGTTTTTTTTTTTTGGCCCCTGTGCTACATTCTCTCTCCACCTTCTCTTTATCTCCTTTGTCTTTCATCTGATTTCTCTCTTTCCCTTTTCCCATTGCACTATTTTTGAGTTGGGCAATAGTGTCCTGGCCTCTACTGACCCCCAAAAGCACCATGCAACTCCACTGTTATGACCAACACATTTACTGCATATGTAACTCATTTGGAAATAAGCTGACACATGTGAAGTTTTAATTTCTATTGACATGTTTTAATCAAATCTAAGACAAATCTAAGAATGCTTCCTTTAAAAAAGAATTTGTCTCTCATGTTATAGCATGACTGAAAAAAAAATGTATTATGATTGCCGAAAAAAGAAGAAATAATACATTGACTTAGAAAAAGATAAAATAAGTGATATCTTGTGGTACACAGTAAAAAACCTGGACACATGCCTTGGGTGCCAAGGTCTGTTAACTGCCCTGGTCATCATTACTTATGTTTCTTCTATATTACCTTTCTTCTCAAAAGTTCTTCAACTATTTTATGAAGAGCTTGTCTAATTTCATGGTTTCTCAGGCTATATATGATAGGATTCACCAATGGGTTCACTACAGTGTACAATAAAGAACTGTACTTGTTTACGGAAGGTGACTTCTCATCCTCTGGAGTCACATAAATCGTAATTATGGACCCATAATATGCAGCCACAGAGATCAGATGGGTACTACATGTAGAAAAAGATTTTTTCCTGCCAGCGGAGGATGCAATTTTGAGAATGGTAATAAAAATGTAGAAGTATGTCCCAATGATAAATGTAAGAGCACCGAAAAAGAAAATTACAGAGCATGTAAGGTCAAACCATTGTAACACAGATGTATCTGATGTAGACAATTTCACAATTGGACCTACATCACAAAAGAAGTTATCAATGTCTCTGAGGCCACAAAATTCAAACTGAGCTATTAAAATAATTTCAGTTGTAGATAGAGTCCATGTTATTGCCCAAGAACTCAAACCCAACAGGAGGCAGATTCTGCGGTTCATGATTAAAATGTAATGTAAAGGATTAGAAATAGCGACATATCGATCATAAGACATTATAGCAAGGATGAAACATTGTACAAAACCAAAATTCAAAAAGGAGTACAGCTGCATAATACAGCCGTCAACAGACATTTCTCTCTTTGTCTTTAATATAACCTCGGCCATCAGTGGTATGACACACGTGGCAAGGAGGACATCTGCAAGAGATAGGTGCTGAAGGAAGAGGAACATTGGAATTTTGAGATTACTATTGGTGGACACTAGAAGGATGATTACAATGTTGCCGATAACTATTGCAATGTAAATTAGAAATAAAAGAGCAAAGAATAGAGTTTTTACATTTTCTAGACCTTGGAATCCAAGAAGATATATCTCTGAGACTTTTGTTTGATTGTCTTGACACATATTAAGAAACTTGACCCATCAGGAAAGATAGTATTAAAAATATGTATATGGATAATATAAGAAGAGAATGTCTAAAACACAAGTTATAAATCAATCACTGAACTTCTCCCCTTATTATATTACAAGTATGTTTACCATAGACGTTTATTTTAGGAAGTTTACTCAATGAACTATTAGCCAAAGTTTTACATATGAGGCACTGTAGCTCAATTAGCCAGACCCCTAACACATCTTCTTGGAGAGTCCTCTGTTCCTTCTGTGCTGTGTAGCCTGGATCTCAATAGACTTCAGAGGGAGACACATGGAACTTTGAATTTTCCCTTGTTGAGATTCACTGCAATTTGGAAAAAGAGTGTTATCAAGAATTGCACTGAAAAGGTAGACCATTACCATTAACAAGACAAAGACAATTAACACCTGTCTGTCTGATGTTAACCGCATGCCGACCAGCCGCCGCAGTTACACTGCGGCAGCATGGCTCAGCTGCGCAAATCACCGTTATGCTATGTCGGTAGCATAAGTCGGCCACGCGCACCCCTCGCTCGCTCCCCGAGCGATGCTAGTGCCTGCCGCTCTTGATCCCCGCTCCCGCGATCGCTCGGGGCACACGGAGAACTGGCAGCTGTGTGTGTAAACAAACATTTTCCGGTCCTCTGAGCAGGGAACTGACAGATCGTCTGTCCATAGAGAGTATAGACAGCGATCTTTTATTTTCCCTGCACAATCCCCCCCCCCCTTCAGTTAGAACACAAAATAGGATACATATTAACCTCTCCCCTGCCCCCTACCGTTAACCCCTTCACTGCCAGTGACATTTTTACAGTAATCAATGCAATTAAATCTCACTGATCGCTGTATTAATGCCAATGGTCCCAAAAATGTGTCAAAATTGCCCGACGTCACTGCCATTACTAGTAAAAAAAAATAGGAATAAAAATGCCATAAATCTATCCCCTATTTTTTAGACGCTATAACTTTTGCGCAAACCAATCAATATACGCTTATTGCAGGTTTTTTTAGCAAAAATATGTAGAAGAATACGAATCGGCCTAAACTGAGGAAAAAAATGTTTTTTATATACTTTTGGGGATATTTATTATAGCAAAAATTTTAAAATAGTGTGTTTTTTTCAAAATCGGCGCTCTTTTTTTGTTTATAGCGCAAAAAATAAAAACCGCAGGAGGTGATAAAATACCACCAAAAGAAAGCTCTATTTGTGGGAAAAAAAGGACATCAAGTTTGTTTGGGAGCCACGTCACAGGGCCGCACAATTGTCAGTTAAAGCGACGCAGTGCCGAATCGCAAAAAGGTCTTTGGCCAGCCAAATGGTCTGGGGCTGAAGTGGTTAAAGCAGTTTTAAATCTCTGAAATAAAGAAATTAACAAAGCACATCCCTCTTTAGTGTGTACTAGCCTCAATCCAAACTACTTGGTATATTTTCTCTCTGATCTCACCTCCCTATGCTATCTGCATCCATCCCTTTTGATAGGTTGGTGCCACCCTTCCTCCAGCACAGAAAAGGTGATTGACAGATTCAGTTGTACATGTTTCCCTATGAGACTGTATAGAGGAGGGTACGACATCAGATCTCCACCCTCTGCCTCCTGGAACTGAGAAATAGTCTTTGATCTGTGACATTGAAAAGCAAAGGAGAGAGGGCTGCAGATAAGTTTCATTAAATTCTCTGTAGCCATCGATGGCTCCCTCTGAAGTTATTGTTGGGACGGAGCAGCCATTGGGACCAGCCATTTCTCGTGCCATGGGAAGGAACGCTATCCTGTTATTTTGGGCCATACACTCACAGTGTGTACTTTTTCCTGACACCTATGATTAGCTCTGCAACTGTGTCAGCTGAGAGTTCACACTGCCCATGTGCAGCCTAAAAGAACAGGATAGAGCTCCCTCCTGTGGCATTTGGGGGTACTGATCCCAATGGCTACTCTGTCCCTACAATAATTTGGACTGGAGCCATCACTGGCTGCCAAGAATTTGACTCACCTAGCTGTCTCGACTCTCCCAATCCTATGGAAATATAATTTGTCCTCTAGCATGGAGTGCTGTCTCTTGGGTAGAGCATACCTATTTCCAAACAGGAGCCCACACCTATCCCTTGATGGGGGTCCTGTCTCCTGGATGGAGCACATACCTGTCTCCTGAAAGGGGCCCTGAGTTATGTCCAGGCCTCTCTTATAATGAGTGTGCACACCTGCTCAATCACACAGCCTGCAGGTCTCCAGGAAAACTTGGCATATGATTGGAGGCTTCTTTCCACCCAAAACATTTTGAAGCCTCCAAAATAAAGACCCTGATCTGGGATAACAAAAAAAAACCCCAACCTTCTTTGCTCAGACACAACACTCCAGAGCCGCTCAAGCTGCATCTTTGAGGACCCTTTATGTCTTCTCAGGTGCAGGGCCTAACACTTACTTATTGTGCAAAATATAAAATGTGGTGTTACAAGCTGTATTCATTTGATGTTACCAATTAAAATATAATATCATTGTGTAAAATTATAAAATCTGGTCTGATGGTATAAATTTAGGTTTATTAGTTATATCTTATACTGAATATACAGTATTGTACATTTTACAGACAAGATAAAAAAAAATGTATAGTAAAAAATGGAAAGGATAACAACTGACCTTGAACAGCTGATTAATCTAAAATCAGAGTGAAATTCACTAGAAAACCCAATTTAAGACTATAATGACAATGTGGAACATAACATAGAATATTAAAACCCCTTCCACACCGGGGCAGTTATCAGTGGCTTTAGCGCTGGAAATAGCCTCTGTTAAGTGCCTGAAAACCACCTCCCACTCATTCCAGTGTGACTTTTTACACTCAAGCGGTGCGATTGCGGGATGTTTAGAAAAGTCCTGCAATCAGCATCTTTGGGGCGGGTTGGGAGTGCTCCCAAAACGCTCTGCCCATTGGAATGAATGCCTGAAAAGCACTTTGAAAGCACCACAAAACTGGAGTTTGGGGTTAAAAGTGGCCCGCAAGTGGACAAACTTAACACATAAGTGCAGCTTAAACAGCGGTAAAGCACCGCTAAAATGGTTACGAGCTTTCCCCGACTTTTCAATCAAATTCCACTATTGATTAAAAAATTGGAACAAAGGAAATTAAAGCCTTTGAACAAAGTTAGTCTAGTCTATGGTCGGCTTAAGGGAAATACATAAGAGTATAAACAGAAGAAGAGAGGCTGCCAGAGATATTCGGGACTGTTTGGAGGTAACAGAGTGTTGGCTGTGCCTGATACTTCTATTCAATAAATATCTAAAACAAATTTGAAGTAGGTGATCTCAGGCATGCACTCAGTAGCTGTCTTCCATGGTGACTTTTAGGTTCAAGATGGTTCCCTGTGGCATAGTTTGACGAAAAAGGGAACTCAACAATCTTCTGCCTGAATGAACTGTGCCTGGCACTTACTGAAAGTCTCCCTAAATCTTTACTGCTTGGAAGGACAACAAAATTTGGCTGTAAACTTTGGTTGAATTTAATAATAAAATAAACAAAACAAAATAAAATAAATATATATACTAGATATATCCAACCAGTGCCTGGACAAGGTCATCCAGAGCCCAGGGCAAAGATGCCAAACTGCATCCCTCCATTTTCTTATGCCGTGTACACACAATCGGAATTCTCATCGGAAAAAGCTCTGATGGTTTTCCCGATGGAATTCTGATGGAATTCGGCTCAAGCTGTCTTGCCTACACACGGTCACATCAAATTCCGATCATTTATAACGCGGTGACTTACAACACGTACGACGTGACTAGAAAAAAGGAAGTTCAATAGCCAGTAGCCAATAGCTTCTGTCTCGTAGTTGAATCTGACCATGCGTGATTTTTGGCATGTCGGAATTGCATACACACGATCGGAATTACCGATAGAAAGTTTTTCCGTCTGGAAAATTGAGAACATGCTATCAATTTTTGCCTGGCGGAAATTCGGACAGCTAAATTCCGATGGAGCATACACACGGTCGCATTTTCCGATGAAAAGCTCTCATCTGTCTTTTTCTGGCCGGAATTCCGATCGTGTGTACGTGGCATTAGGGTTAGGGTCAGGACGTCTCCATCCCTGCAATAAACCTTTGCACCAAGGACAGATGTCCCTCCTACCCACCCCTTGTCCCAGCCCTGTATCCAATCCCCCTTCATTAGGACTAGGACAACTCCTTATTAATGCAATACCAGTACAGTATGCCCTCCTCAAGGTCATGGATAAAAACAAATACCCAATAGCCAATAGTCTTGGGTGTATAAAAAAATAAGTTCGTAAACATTGAAAAGATAACTAATATACAATAACCCCAGGCACATGTGAGAATCTAAATAACATATACCATTTTAGTTCATCAATTTAGTAAAAAAAAAAGTAAAAATAATAATAATATTAATAATAAAAAAATCCAGATTGAAATAATAACATAATGAAAATAAGCATCAAATATGCACCTAAAGAGAGTGGCTGAAAAAAAGCTGCAGGAGATCGATCAACAGCACTGAGATGGGAAAAACACATGGTCGAAAGAAAGGTAGAAACAGAATTGAAAAAAATAAATAGACATGCCGATTGTGCCAGATTTCTCGTTTAACCACTTTCCACGTGCCCACCGTCAAATGACAGCGGGACAGTGCGGCTTCCGTTCTGGGTGGACGTCATATGGCAGCTTCCCAGAACAACCACACTTGCGCACCTGCTAGGACACGGCACGACCCCAATCTCTGTAAAGAGCTGCAGCTCTTTATCCATGTGATCGGCTGTGTCCAACCACAGCAGATCACATGTAAACAGGGAGATGCTGTTAATCAGCGCTCCTCGCCTCACACTGACAGAGTGTGAGGAGCGGAGAGCCGATCAGTGGCATCTCCTCGCAGAGGACATCTAGGTATGTAATCAGGGCACTGATCATCAGATTACAAGTAAGTGCCCACCACTGAGGGCAATCAGTGCCCACAAGTGCCAGCAATAAGTGGCCTCAAGTGCCAGCAATCAATGGCCATTAGTGATGCCAGTCAGTGCCGGATATCAGTGCTGCCCATCACTGCTGCCCATCAATGCCCATCACTGCTGCCCATCAATGCCTATCAGTGTCCAATAGTGCTGCCTATCAGTGCCCATCAGTGCCGCCTATCGGTGCCAACCAGTGTCACCTATCTGTGCCCATCAGTGCTGCCTATAAGTGCCCATTAGTGCCCACCAGTGCCATCCAGCAGTGCCACTTATCAGTATAGAATGCCTAGAAGTATCAGAATATTCGTGCCTCCTCATCAATGCCCATCAGCGCAGCCTATCAGTGCCCATCAGTGCCGCCTCATCAGTGCCCGTCAGTGAAGGAGAAAAATTACTTATTTACAAAATTTACTGACAGAAACTAAGAAAAAAATAGAACCCCCCCCCCCCCCCCGAAGTTATTAAATACCACCAAAAGAAAGCTCTATTTGTGTGAAGAAAATTATAAAAATGTCACATGACTACAGTTTTAGCATGACCGCGCAATTGTCATTCGAAGTGTGACAGCTCTGAAAGCTTAAAAATGGCCAGGGCAGGAAGGGGGCGAAAGTGCCCAGTACTGAGGTGGTTAAAAAAACCTGAATACAATGCAGTGGGGGGGGGGGGGGGGGGGTGTTGTCTCTACTTTAACAATCTGTGCAACAATTCTGACAGGTCAAACTACTAGCAATTATGCCATGTGCCTACACAAATACTTATTCTATTTTTTTAATCTTGAAAAAAAAAATACAGCAGGTTTCCAAATTGTATTAAAGATGACCTCCAGGCAAACAGCTAAACACACCAATAAATACATATAATGGAGCTGTTTTACCTTCTAAAGAATATTTTTTCTGTCCATTCAGTCCCAAAAATGACACGGCACAGCCCTATGGGACAGGGACCGAGACTTAATGTTTCTCTGCTGCAGGTAAGTAATACTTTCAGGTCTTGTTCCACCCCCACCACCAGTACAAACAAATGGCCCCACCACCCCAGCTAATGACTGAACAGTGAATGGAGGAGCAGTACATTGATTAGCTCAACTCTCTTTCGTGCTTCTTCCATCAATATGTTCCTTGCAAGCACACAAGCATGGCAGCACATTTTATTGGCTCATTGTGCTGCTTCTTCTTTCCCCCATCTGAGTTCTGCTGTACATGGACTGCAAAAGCCTGATATCAGATCAGATTCAGGTACTGCTTTCACTGCCTTTGTTAAAATGAAATGTAATGATGTATAAATACATACAGATCTGGAATACCTGGAATTCATTTCATATCTACGTGGTTGGTATAAAGCTGTAAAGAGCTACTTACCTTCTTGGCTTAATGGCAATAAAAAAAAATATATATCAATGATGAAAATGTGCACTCTACATAAATCATGTGAGTTGCTTTGATATTTTTATAGTCAAGGAAATAATTATTGCATCCAATGGGATTGCTACCAAAGGTCTTTCTGTTCATCATATTATCAGCTGGGACTTCATCTCTAAGGCTGTGCCATTACCAGTAATGAGAATTTAACACAATTCCAAAGAATTGAAAAAAAAAACAAAAAAAAACAATGGGGCTGATTTACTAAAACTGGAGAGTGCAAAATCGTGTGCAGCTGTGCGTTGAAACCAATCAGCTTCCAGTTTTTTTTTGGACAAAGCTTAACCACTTGCCGACCAGCCGCAACAGTTTTACTGTGGCAGAACGGCACGGCTGGACGAAACAACGTTGCCTTACGTTGCTTCGCCTTTTGGCCACTAGGGGCACGGCCGCGCTCCCGCAATGTGTGTACCTGACCCCAATGCGAGTGCCCGGTGGGCACGATGACCGCCGGGCTCCTGCGATCGCTCGTGACAGAGCAAGAAACGGGAACTGTGAGTGTAAACACACAAATATCGCTTCTTTCAGGGGAGTAGAGACAGATCGTGTGTTAATACTATGTATGAACACCGATCTCTCTCTCTCTCTCTCTCTCTCTCTCTCTTTCTCTCTCCTCCTAGACAGTCCCATCCCCCCACAGTTAGAACACATCTAGGGAACACAGTTAACCCCTTGATCGCCCCCTAGTGTTAACTCCTCCCCTGCCAGTGTCCTTTATACAGCAATCAGTGCATTTTTATTGCACTGATCGCTGTATAATTGTCAATGGTATCAAAAATGTGTCAAAAGTGTCTGATGCGTCCGCCATAATGTTGCAGTCATGATAAAAATTGCAGATCACCGCCATTACTACTAATAAAAATGCCATAAATCCAATCCCTATTTTGTAGATGCTATAACTTTTGCCCAAACCAGTCAATATACGCTTATTGTGATTTTTTTTTTACCAAAAAAATGTAGAAGAATACGTATCGGCCTAAACTGAGGAAAAAATTATTTTTTTTGATAAAAAAATGTGGGATATTTATTATAGCAAAAAGTAAAAGATATTGGGGGGTTATTTACTAAAGGGAAATCCACTTTGCACTAAAAGTGCACTTGAAAGTGAAGTCACTGTAGATCCGAGGGGGACATGCAAGGAGAATAAAAAACAGCATTTTAGCTTGCACACAATTGGATGATAAAATCAGCAGAGCTTCCCCTCATTTCAAATCTACTCCTTAGATTTAGAGCGACTGCACTTCCAAGTGCACTTGCAGTGCAAAGTGGAGTTGCCTTTCGTAAATAACCCCCAAAGAGCCCATCCAGTTCAACCAATAGAAAAATAATTAATCAATAAATAAATAAAAAAGATACAGAACTCTATACCCACAACTGATCCAGAGGAAGGAAAAAACAAAAACCTCCAAAAAAAAAAACATGGTCCAGTTTGCTCCTTGGGGGGAAAAATAAATTCCTGATTGCCAGATGGTAATCATATAATCCCTGGATCAACAATTGGTGTTATTACCTATAAACGTTAATAGCCAATAACATTTTATGCATTTAGGAACAGAGATTTGCACGCCGGAAAATTTTTTGTTTCATTTTGGATGCATTCTTTCATTGAAGAATTTTGTTTCATCATATTCGTCGTGTTGAGCCAATTTTTTTTTGGAATGAATTTTATATTTTCGGCATTCATTTTGTATATTCGTTGGTCTGGGTGGATTCAAAAAAATTCTGCAAGAAAGCTATGAATTGGATATACCGTATTTATCGGCGTATAACACACACTTTTTCCCCCCTAAAATCAGGGGGAAATCGGGGGTGCACGTTATACGCCGATCCCGCACTATTTTTTACCCTTTCTGCCGCTCTCTGTGGCTTCCGGGTATTTTTGACCACACTCGGCCGTTCTCGGCTATCGTCGGCTGTTCTCAGCTATTTTCAGCCACATTCGGCCATTGTCGGCGGCTTTCGGAAAGCCGAAAGCCGCAGAGAATGGCCGAGTGTGGCTGAAAATAGCCGAGAACAGCCGAAAATAGCCGAGAACGGCCAAAAATAGCCGAGAACGGCCGAGTGCGGCCGAAAATACCTGAAAGCCGCCGAGAGCGGGTGAGAATTACCGAGCGCCGCCGAGATACACAGGACATCCGCTCGGTATCTCGGTGGCGCCATTTTTAAATGGCAAAGCCACAGACAAGACTACAAATGACTGACAAGGCTAAATGCAGGGCTGCAAATGACTGACAGGGCTGCAATGGAAGGCTGCAGATGGACACTGATAAGGCTGCATTGATGGGCATTTAAATGTAAGTTTTGTTTCCTTAAACTTCCCTCCTAAAAGTTTTTTTCTTTTAAATTCCCTCCTAAACTTGGGGTGTGTGTTATACGATGGCTCGTGTTATACGCCGATAAATATGGTACCCCGTTTCCCCCCAAAATAAGACCTAGCGGGATTGTCGGTGATGGCTGCAATATAAGCTCTACCCCCCCCCCCCCCCAAATAAGCCCTAGTTAAAGTCCTTGTAGGTCTTATTTTGAATGAAGGGTTTATTTTCGGAGAAACAGGGTAGGGCTTATTTGGGGGGTAGGGCTTATATTGCAGTGCATCACCGACAATCACGCTAGGTCTTATTTTTGGGGAAAACAGGGCATTACCGAACCAGGAGAATTTGAATCAAAAGGATTCAATATTTTTGGTCCAATCCACCAACTGATAGGACAATATCTACTGGTGTACTTTGTATCCAAATAAATGAACGTAACTAAATTTGGGTTCCATTCTTTATCTGAATCCGAATTATTAAACAAATTAGAAAATGTTATACATTTCCCCATGGGCCTGAACTAGTGAAGTCTTCTGATTGAAATGAATGAAACAACTTTTTTTTTCGGATTCCTTGACATTCGTTACTAAGGATGAGCCAAACACCCCTCCGATTCAGTTCGCACCAGAACCTGCGAACAGATCTAAACTTCGTGTGAACTTTAGAACCCTATTAAAGTCTTTGGTACCCAAACGTTCAAAGTCTAAAGTGCTAATTTTAAAGGGTAATATGCAGGTTACTGTCCTAAAAAGTGTTTGGGGACCCGGGTCCTGCCCCAGGGGACATGGATCAATGCAAAAAAAAGTTTTAAAAATGGCAGTTTTTTCAGGAGCAGTGATTTTAATAATGATTAAAGTGAAACAATAAAAGTGTAATATTCCTTTAAATTTCGTACCTGGGGGGTGTCTATAGTATGCCTGTGAAGGGGCGCATGTTTCTTGTGCTTAGAACTGTCCCTGCACAAAGTGTCATTTCACAAGGAAAAAAAGTCTTTTAAAATCACTTTGAATTGTAGGCTCCCATAATACAGAGAACACTCAATGAATGTTCTCTGTATTAGCCGACAATTCATTCATTCACTGATAAAAAAAAATAAAAAAATAAAAATAAATAAAGCGTGGGGGTTCCCCTAAATTGAATTACCAGGCCATTCAGGTCTGGTATGGATATTAAGGGGAACCCCGCGTCAAATAAAAAAAATTAATGTGGGTGTCCCCCTAAATATCCATACCAGACCCTTTATCCGAGCACGCAACCTGGCAGGCCGCAGGAAATAAAGGGGGGACGAGAGAGCGCCCCCCCCCTCCTGAACCGTACCAGGCCACATGCCCTCAACATTGGGCGGATGCTTTGGGGGTTGTGACCCCTCAAAGCACCATGTCCCCATGTTGATGGGGACAAGGGCCTCATCCCCACAATCCTGGCCAGTGGTTGTGGGGGTCTGCGGACGGGGGGCTTATCAGAATCTGGAAGCCCCCTTTAACAAGGGGAACCCCAGATCCCGCCCCCCCTGTTTGAAATGGTAAGGGGGTACAAAAGTACCCCTACCATTTCACAAAGAAAGTGTAAAAAATGGTTAATAATAAGACAAACACACTTTTGAAAAATTCCTTTATTAAAAAAAATAAAAAAAAAGATTCCAGCGGTGGTAATCCACTCTTGCTATCCAGCGATGGATGAGCATCTCTCCGGGGTCCAGCGATGGCTGATCTGATCCAGCGACGGGTGATTTTCAGTCCAGCGCAGTCCATGTATGCATCCATCTTCTGTCTCCACTGCAGAGACACTGCGGGGATTACAGCACTGACGCTTCTTATATTAGGAGGGTGGGGCCACCCATCACCTGACCCCACCCCCTCTGACACTGGTGAGGGAAGTCAGGGGTTCCCCAAGGACGTATGGGTGACATTGCCACCCTCTGATGTAACGGAAACCTGTGTTACGTCAGAGTGGGGCGGGGTCACCCATACGTTACTGGGGAACTCAAACAAACAAAAAAAAATCATGTTTAATAGTTTGTTACAAAATTTTGCAAACGGGTAATTTTTCTGCTTCATTGATATGCGCTGATTAGGCTGCACTGGTGGGCACGGATAGGCTGTACTGATGGGCACTAATAGGCACAGTTAAGGTGGCACTGATAGGCACAGATAGGGGGGCACTGATGGGCACAGATAAGGCGGCACTGATGGCCACTGTTAAGATGGCCCTGATGGGTGGCAAGGATGGGTGGCACAGATGGGTAGCACAGATGGGTAGCACAGATGGGCACTGATAGGTACCACTGATAGATGGCACAGATGGGCACTGATAGGTGGCAGTGATGGGCACTGATAGGTGGCACTGAGAGGTGGAACTGATAGGTGGCACTGATGGGCACTGGTAGGTGACACTGATGGGCACTGATAGATGGCACTGATGTGCAGCACTGTCCAGACACTGATTGTGGGCACTGATAGGTGGTACTGTGGGCACTGATAGATGGCACTGTGGGCACTGACAGGTGGCACTGTGGGCACTGATAGGTGGCGCTGGTGGGCACTGGTAGGCGGCACTTGTAGGGGGCACAGGGGGGCACTGAGGATCTGGCGGCACACCGCATTGATCAGGACTGATGTCCCTCTTTTTGAAAAAATAGCTGATTACCAGCTGTGTTGACATCATTGGCTGACAGCTGATCACATGATAAGGGGTCGGGATCGACCCCTTACTCCGATCTGTGATCCAGCGAGTCTCATAGACTCGCTGATCACAGACCGCACCACGCACGCACCACGCCAATGCAGGTCCGCGCTGTAGCCATCATTCGACTCTAGCACGGATCCCTAGTGGTTAAAGCACTAAAACAGCTCTCTTATATAATGCTGGGAAAAGCGTGTTTGTATATCTCCAAGTAACACAGACACAGATGCTGGTATCACATTGGGCTTAGCAGAATCCTCCAGAGAATAGATAGCTCTGTTGATTTATAGTATAAACATGAATAACAAAGGAAGGTGGTAGCTTCAGAATCAGCCAATCAGAGACTTGTATTCTTTCAAAAGAACCAATCACACACATGTATGTATTCAAATAGAAATACAGTAGTGATGTGTGCAGATGGTCGTGTGCAAGGCGGCAAGCATCTTGTGAGACACAAAGTGTCTCACAATTTGAACGCTACTTACATGGTTCTGAACACAATCGTGTGCACATCCCCACTGCTACCAATGACACAAGCCATACTCTATCATGTCTCAGTGGGCCATCATTTTGTATGGTTATGCTATGGTTCCCATGTACGCAGATCTGCTTACTTAGGAGTGTAGATGCAGTCTCTATGAAGTGGCCAATCCCTTGGTGAGGCATAAACAAGCATCCTTAAAAGAGCAAACAGATCTGCCATGTCCACTGGAAGGTTTCCGCAGCCAATGGTCTTCCACCAATGTCTGTATGTGCGAATAGGCTCGCATGAGCATATTGCGGCAACACTGACACTGGAGGACATCTGACAACATACATTAATAAAAATCTCCACAACAAAATGTAACGTAAGGAAATATCATATTGGATAATTATAATGCATCAGGTCCGGCCACATCTTGAGTATGCCATTCAGTTTTGGGCACTGGTCCTCAGGAAGGATGTGCTTGGACTGATGAGTGTCCAGAGAAGGGCAGCAAAGGGATTGGAGAACCTTAATTATGAGGAACGACTACAAGTATTAAACATATTCTCCTTGGAGAGAGAGAAGAGAAGCTTGAGAGAAGGTATGATAGCAATAGACAAATACTTCAATGATGATTCTAACATTGGAAAAAACTATTGAGTTTCGGGTCGCATAAGAAAACATGTGCCCACTCAATAAAAGTGGAGGAGAAGCAGTTTGACCTTAAACTGCATAGGGGGTTCTTTACTATCAGAGCGGTAAGGATGTGGAACCCTCTTCCACAATCAGTGGTGTCAGTGGAAAGTGTCAATTGCTTCAGAAAACATTGGGCGTCTTAGCGAACACAATATACAGGGATATGGGAAATGGTATTGACGTAAACAAACACACATATCCACACCCATTCCCACACAGGTTGAAATGGATGGAGTTGTAACTTTATTCAACCTTATCAGCTACATGCATTTTTTGCACAGGCATCTCAGGGACAGAAAGTGAGGGAACCTTCCCAAATAGGCTCATAGACAGACATAAACTTCTAAAAAGAGGGAACACAAATTAATGAGTGAGAACAATTCTACATACTGTATGTATGTCCATAACTGCAAATAATGTCAGATAAACGAGCTGACAAGTAAAAAAAAAAAAAAAACCCTTTTCAAAACTTTATTAAATGATTCCTGACCGTGCAGTAGCCAAAAGATGGGTACAGCATGACTCTCCAGGTCTGGGAGAACGTCTATGGACATCATCCCATGTGCGGACATCCCATGTTCCCCCAATCACAGCTAGTCACATGTAAACTGACTTTTTGATTATCGGCAGCCAGCAAGTCGATAACCAGCAAGTCTGACAGGGCACAGTCAGTATATTATTATTATCAGTGAAACCCTATCAGTGCCATCCAGTGCCCATCAGTACAGCCTATTCTGATTTATCTGCTTGTTCTGTTCTCAGGTAAGAGTCTCTATGGGTTAGTTGTTATCTAATTTAGGAATGTAACTAATAAGCAGCCATGTTATTGCAATTATGCCCTATGCTTTTGCATTGGCTATATAAATAGCTATCTACCATTAGATTATTGGTCTGCTTTATAACGAGTACTATGTTATTATTTGTTTTATTTTATTCTATTGGCCCACATTCTATCTAAGTAGACTAACTCTGCCTATTTAATACAAAGACATTATCACTTTACATTATCAGATACAGCAATAGCAGGTTAAATGAATTGCCTATTTTTCAAGCTTAAGCTTCAATCACCATTGATATCAATATCATGTTAAACTTATGCCGCGTACACACGTATCAGACTATCCGGCGGACTTAGTCTGGCGGACAAACCGCCAGACTGTCCGGCGGACAAGCTACCTACCCACACACTGTAATTTTGCAGCGGACTAGGTCCGGCGGACTTAGTCCGCCAGATTATCCGCCGTACTTTTGAAATGAACGGACTCGCCGACACACACGGAAGAAAGTCCCTTCATTTTATTAAAGGGGGCTCCCAGATTCCGATAAGCCTCTCTGCCCGCAGACCCCAACGGGTTGTCAGGAAGAGGCCCTTGTCCTCATCAACATGGGGACAAGGTGCTTTGGGGCCCCCCTTCCCCAAAGAACCCCCCCATGTTGAGGACACATCGCCTGGTACGGCTCAGGAGGGGGGAGCTCGCTCATGCCCACCTCCTTTCCTGACCGGCCGGGTAGCGTGCTCGGATAAGGGTCTGATATGGACCTAGAAGGGGATCCCCACACCGTTTTTTTCAGCGTAGGGCTTCCCCTTTAACTCCATACCAGGTGACAGGGCCAGCGACGCCTCCTTCGCTGGTCCCTGCTACCCGGAGCCGCGCTCAAAATGAGCGGACTTTTCTCCGGGCAGGAAAAGTCCGTTCATTTCAAAAGTACGGTGGATTAGCACATACACGGTCGTATTGTCCGCTGGACTAGCACACACACGGCCGTACACACACGACTCGCATTCCGGCGGACATATTTAGTTGCAAAACTGCTTTCTTAGTCCGCCAGACTTTTGGGTAAAAAAAATCCGCCGGAGCCCCCACACGGCCGGATTGTCCAGCGGACTTGAGTCTGCCGGACTTTTCCACTGGATTGTTTGATCGTGTGTATGCGGCTTTAGACTTTGAGGTGTATTAAGCACCAGTGCTATACATATATCTACAATATATTTTTATTACTTATATTTCTTGATATTTTGTATTATACCATTTTTATTTATTTTTTGCATAATGATTTAATTATTAATTAATAATACTATCTACCTTTTTTGCCATTAATTTGGACCACTAAAATAAAAATAAAAACAAAATATATCCAAATATAAAAAATAAGTTTATGTATAAAGCTAAAAAAATATAATTATAAACACTAATATAGTATAATCTATTTTTTTTTTTTTAAATTACTGTTGCTGTTTACCTTTTGACGGACAGGCACAATCCAATCTCCCCTCTGGCAGCCCAACTGGGATCTGACTCCTAGTGGGAACTGGGTGTGGTTATGTGCGTCGCCTGTGATGTGGTGGAGCAATCAGAGGCGCATATGGTTATTAATTATTTTAAGGACCAGGTAGCCACAATAACTAATATGTATAAAAACAACTGATCATGTTAATACCCAATGTGACCACAATGAAGTTTAATAATATTCTTGATGATGTATTAACCAATGTATTTTATTTATTCTATGTAATATAGATGAAATCTGTGGTATATGCAAAACATTGACGAAGCAATCATGTGAAAGTTAGTTCTGCTTATCAACGCATCAGATTACGATTATCAAGTATTGTCTCATGGTCCATCAAATATGCTATGAATATGTACTTTTATATGTTTTTGATACGATTAACACATTTATATATTTAAAAAAAAAATGGTGTCTTATGTGCCTATCCTATCAATAGACATTGTCTCAATTAAAATCCCATTATTCTTTAAAGAGACTTTTCTTTTTTTTTTTCCCCCCTCAATTTCCCAAGGGTAGATGGGAAGCAAAGATGTCTAGATAGTTGTAAATTATTGAGTTAAAATCTTCCAGTAGGAAAAGTCAACCTTTAGTGATCTTTTTGATATGTTTCAGTAGATTAAGAAGGAATGAAAATTGGCCCACATTACAGTCATTCAATTCAGTGACCATTTGTTTTTTCAAAAATGTTTTTATTGAAAAGTTTTATTTTATTTTTTTAAACATACATACATACCTGCAACCAAAACAGTTGCCCCTGTACAGCGGTAGGGAGCACGTTTCAATAATGTTGCAATAGATCTCAAAATGATGTATTAAATTATTTGCATACATATAGTATTATACAAGCAAGAAGAATAGTTGTAACATGTTAAAGCACATGTCAATATCCACCACTTATAAACAATATATACAACACGTATATAAACCAAAACTTTCTTACTTCTAATAACAAGGTATACAGTGATAGGCAGAGGAGACAGCCCTATATCAGTGCTACTAAACCAATTTAAACCAAAACTAAAACCAAATCTGCCACATTCAGCAAGATTTGTATTTTACACTTGTTAGCTTTTATCATTCGAAGTCTGGACATAGCATCAATTATCTTTAATTTGCCTAACTACACATGACTGAAGCATTACTATAGGCCTTGTAGAATTTGCAGGGAGACAAGTGCCATTGGAGCTAACCCTGGAATCTGGGAAATGTAATAGTTTATTAAATTTGAGAGGGATATCTCTAGTTTTCAAGATATGCTTTTCCCTGAGTAAGGTGGTATTTACTTGTGTGTGTCACTCCTCAAACTTAGGAGGGAGGGGGGCTATCCATTTTAGCAGTATACGTTTGCGTGCCAGATACAGCAGGCGAGTAAAAGCCGTATTCACATGAGGTGTAAAAAGTTCTTCATCCAGAAACCCTAGAACAAAAGTCAGAGGGTTATTTTGAAGGGAGACCTAAAAAGCTTGATTGAGGACTGAAATAATTGTGTTCCGGTATCATACAAGCTTGGGGCACCTCCAGAACATATGCAGATGCTCAGCTGTAGAATCCCCACACCTGGGACAGTCAGAGACCTCTCTACAATGCTAATTAAACAGGTTGGGGGGGGGGGGGGGTCCTATGAATCTGGTGAATAACAAAAAGCTGTGACAAACGCTCAGTAGAGGAAACGGAAACCAATGGGAGCTGTTCTAAAATGAACTGCCATATTTCACCATCAGTAGTTGGGATATCTGATGACCAGTCCCTTCTACCTTGAAACTGCACCCTACTTTGACAACTAAGAGCCAATGACCCATAGGTTGAGGAAATAAGGCCTTTTTTATCAGTAACATTAGCTTTTTGATCTATTAATGGGGTGTCGATCTGTTTTAGAGATGTAGAACTAGCTTGGGTAAGAAATACATGGTGAAGCTGGAGGTATTGAAAAAAGCATGAGTGGGGGACACCAGACTCATCCAGTAAATCTTTGAATGATTTAAGATGATCATTAGCGTATAATTGGTGAATAAAAAGTATACCTCGGTTATACCAGCTAGAAAATCCCTGTAGCTTTCCAAGCTCCTCCAATCTTCCTCTTTCCCAAATTGGGTGAAAATTCGAGATACCCACATATCTCATAATCCTGCCCCTTTTTATTCCAAACCTTAGCCATCATTAGTAAAGTAGGATATTGACAATCAGTCCTATACCCACCCACTTCCAAATGGGCCAATAAGTGGTATTTGGGTGACCTGGATAGCAACATTGCCTGAATGGGGTCTTGGGTGTTCATGGTTCCCCATCCAGAGAAATGTTGCAGCTGGGACGCTATAAAGTAAAGTCTTGTCGATGGGACAGCCAATCCACCATCCTCTTTAGGCAGTTGTAAGATGGATAAGTGGATCCTGGGTAGCTTCCCCTTCCAAATCAGAGTATGGAAAAGGGAATCTGTCTTCTTGAACCATTTTTGCGGAACCCATACAGGAAAATTGTGTAAAATATATATATATATATATTTATGTATATATATATATATATATATATATATATATATATATATATATATATATATATAGTACTTACTCCCGAAGGAGCGGCTGAATTTTTCTGGGCTTACCGATTACCTCCACCAGCTCATACTCGTTGTCTAGAGGTTCCCAGGGTTGATGACCCAGTAACTGTAGAGACCTACACTTGAACTCCTTGTTAGGATTTTTATTTTGCATGAAACAGTTGAACAAACTCAGTCTCTAAGTTGGGAATAGAGGGTATGAGGGTAAAGTTTAGCTCAGGTGCTTGGAACTGCTGACTCCAATAAAAGTCTCTCTCTGTACATAATCCAGGAAATAGCCACTCGCAACTGGATTCTTTAACTGTTGGATAAATCCTTGACCTTGGATCTTGCAGCCAACAGCTAATTCTAGCCTTGCAATGTCTCTCACACAGACTTGGTTGAAAACGTAGTTGTAACCGGAAGGAAAGAGGTAGGAACTTTTCTTACTGTACCAGAATCTTACAGCCGGTCCGGCAATACCATAAGAAATGTGGATTGAATCAATGTCCATGGCAGCTCAGCTTCCAGGCTCTTACAGAGCAGCCAAACTTGTGCGTGGCTCTCTTACTGAAGAGTCCTCCCCTGGTTGCATGTAGAGTTGCTGGGCCTCTCCAAACCCGAGACGGCACTGGAACACCTTAGAATCCTCCTTCCAGTTACTGCGCCTCGAACTAGCCAGTTCCGAGGCTTGGAAGCAGATGGATCCGCACCCCAGGCCATAAGGGCCCCTGGGGGCTGGTCAGGAGGACCAGGACCACGGAATCAGCAACAACTTCTGGACCGAAATTCAGAACCACGTGACTTCAGCACCTTAACCACTTAAGGACCAGGCCTCTTTTTCAGACTTGGTGTTTCCATGTTTAAAACAGTTTTTTTTGCTAGAAAATTACTTAGAACCCCCAAACATTTTATATTGTTTTTTTTCTAACACCCTAGAGAATAAAATGGCGGTCATTGAAATACTTTTTTTCACACCGTATTTGCGCAGCGGTCTTACAAGCGCACTTTTTTTGGAAAAAAATCACTTTTTTGAATAAAAAAATAAGACAACAGTAAAATTAGCCCAATTTTTTTTATACTGTGAAAGATAATGGTATGCCAAGTAAATTGATACCCAACATGTCATGCTTCAAAATTGCACCCGCTCGTGGAATGGCGTCAAACTTTTAGCCTCAAAAATCTCCATAAGCGACATTTAAAAAATTCGACAGGTTGCATTTTTTGCGTTACAGAGGAGGTCTAGGGCTAGAATTATTGCTCTCGCTCTACCGATTGCGGCGATACCTCACATGTGTGGTTTGACCACCGTTTTCATATGCGGGCGCTACTCACGTATGCGCTCGCTTCTGTGCGCAAGCTCGTCATAACGGGGTGTTTTTAAAATGTATTTATTTTTTTTCTTATTTATTTTAATTGATTTTATTTATTTTTACACTGTTTTAAAAAAATTAATAAAATGGATCACTTTTATTCCTATTACAAGGAATGTAAACATCCCTTGTAATAGAAACAAGCATGACAGGTCCTCTTAAATATGAGATCTGAGGTCAAAAAGTCCTCAGATCTCATATTTGGGCTAAAATGCAAAAAAAAAAAAAAAAAAAAAAAATCTGACATTTAAAAAAAATATATACCTTTAAGAGGTATGGGCAGAAGTGACGTTTTGACGTCGCTTCCGCCCTCCTATGGTATAGAGACGAGTGGGGGCCATCTTAGCCTCACTTGTCTCTATGCCCAGCAGATGGAAGGACCCGATCGCCTCCGCCGCTACCGACGGCTCCGGTAAGCGGCGGAAGGTGCGGGAGGGCGGCGGGAGGGGGGCTGGCACCTCTCCCGCTGCCGATAGCGGTGATCTCGCGGCAAATCCGCCGCGGAGACCACCGTTATCGTACAGCCGACCGCCGCCTGAAGAGATGGATAACTCGGTTGTGGCAGCAGCTGCTGCCGTTACCGAGATATCCCTCTTCAAAAATAGGACGTACATCGTCGTGCTGCGGTCGGCAAGTGGTTAAGTACCCCCTCCTGGAATGCACAGCGAGACAAATGCCCACTGACTCAGAGAGAGAGATTGGTACCCAATGCGTTCAACCAGACTACGTTCTAATGCCTCTCACAGGTGCTAACTCCACCTATGACCAGGCAGAACCTTAATACAGCCCAGCCAAACTGATGCCAATGCATCATTTAGAACAATTAACCCCAAAACTCAACTACAGTTTTGGGCAAAAACTAAATTTACAGACATAGCGCATACTCATTTGAAGTAACAGCGCTACATATACAGTAATTGGGGAGCCCAAATAATTTTAATTAGATTTGCCCTCTACACAACCAATAGAGGGAGCTTGCACCATGTCTTACTTTTAGATTTAAATTTGTCTAACAGGGGTGGTAAATTGTATTTCAAATAATCTTGTGTGTTTATCTGGCTGTACCCAGACATTTAAATCTAGAAACAATTTGTATTTGCTGTGAGTCAGCAGGGAGATCCACCTGTGTATTATCTAATGGGAGGAGCACAGATTTGTTCCAGTTAATCGTAAAACCCGAGAAGGATCCAAGTGTAGTAATAGGGACATAAGGAAAGAAAGGGATTATTTAGAGTCACCTAGAAAAAGTAATACGTCATCTATTATTATTATTATTACACAGGATTTATATAGCACCAACAGTTTATGCAGAGCATTACAATATAGATGGAGACAATACAGTTACAATACAATAAAATACGGAGAGGATTAAGAGGGCCCTGCTCAGAAGAGCTTACAATCTAATAGGGTGGGGCAGGTGGTACAAAAGGTTGTAACTGTGGGGAATGAGCTGATGGAAGTGGTAGAAGATTAGTTGGAGACATGGTAGGCTTCCCTGAAGAGATGAGTTTTCATGGATCGCCTGAAGGTAGCGAGAGTAGGGGATAGCTGGACCAGTGGAGGTAGTGAGTTCCAGAGGATGGGAGAGGCTCTGGAGAAATCCTGGAGATGAGCGTGGGAGGAGGAGACTAGAGAGATTGAGAGTAGGCGGTCTTGAGAAGAAAGGAGGGGATGATTTTGGTGATATATGGAGACAAGATTGGTGATGTAGCTCGGGGCGGAGTTGTGAATGGCTTTGTACATTGTGGTTACTGGTTAGTATTTTAAATTAAATTCATTGGGTGATTGGGAGCCAGTGTAGGGATTGGAGGAGAGGGTTGGCAGACACTGAGCGGTTGGCAAGGTGCATAAGTCTGGCAGCAGCATTCATGATAGACTGAAGAGGGGATAGTCTAGTGAGAGGTAGGCCAATGAGAAGGGAGTAGCAATAGTCAAGGTGAGAGATAGCAAGGGAGTGAATGAGGAGCTTGGTGGTTTAATTTGTTAAAAAGGGGCGAGTTTTAGAGATGTTACGGAGGGGAATTCTACAAACTTTTATAGAATATAGAGCTAGTTTATCTTTCTTTTACAAAAAGTTTTATTAGTATGCAATCCAACAGATAAAGTGCAATATCTAGGAGGTTACAGTACGTAAGAGGTCAAATAAAACTAAACATGAAAGAAAAATGAAATTGCTCTAGTCCCATAGGCCGTGTCCCTCTATAAGGAAAGGTCATTCAAAAAATCCAGGATCCATTCATTGTTTATTGCAGAAGACAAAGAAACAAAAGTATCCCAACATAGGATTAGGCTTGACTAGGTTTAAAGCATTTATCATAGGAAAATGTTTTTAAGAGTGAATAAAAATATAATAAAAACAACAACAACAAAAAAACAAAACCCATGAACATTATAAAGATAACCAAGTAATTACCAGGTAAAAGCTTGGCAGACTAGTAAATTGTTATGCCGCGTACACACGGGCGGACTGTATGGCCTACTTAGTCTGCGGAAACACATTTCAGCGGACAGTCCGTTCGTGTGTGGGCTTCAGCGGACTTTTTCAGCGTGCAGTCCGGCGTACTCGGATTTTTCGAAATACTGTCCGTCGTACTCGCAGTCAGCCGTACTTTTGAAATGAGCGGACTTTTCCCGCCCGGAGAAAAGTCCGCTCATTTCGAGCGGGTATCCAGGTAGGGGGGGCCCGCAAAGGAGACGTCGCTGGCCCCGCCACCTGGTATGGACTTAAAGGGGAACCCCAATGCCGAAAAAAATGGGCGTGGGGGTCCCCCCAAGTCCACAACAGACCCTTGTCCGAACACGCTACCCGGCCGGCCAGGAAAGGGGGGCGAGTGAGCGCCCCCCCTCCTGAGCCGTACCAGGCCGCATGCCCTCAACATGGGGGGTGCCTTGGGGAAGGGGGGCAGCGCGCCCCCCCCACCCCAAAGCACCTTGTCCCCATGTTGATGAGGACAAGGGCCTCTTCCCGACAACCCTGGCCATTGGTTGTCGGGGTCTGCGGGCGGGGGGCTTATCAGAATCCGGGAGCCCCCTTTAATAAGGGGGCCCCCGGATACCGGCCCCCCACCCTATGTGAATGAGTATGGGGTACAATGTACCCCTACCCATTCACCTGTAAAATAAAAGTACAAAAAAAAACACAACACACGAGATAAAATACTTTATTGCACAGCTCAGGGGGTCTTCCGTCTTCGGGGGTCTTCTCGCCGGACTCCTCCGCTATCTTCTTGTAGCTCTTTTGCTAGCGGAGGAGTCCGGCTTTCTTCCTCGCCGCCGGCCTCTTCTCCCGACTTCGGGGGTCTTGTCCCCCTCTTCGGTTCTTCTGCCGGTCCACCGCGCCTTCTTCTAGCTCTTTTACAGGCGGTGGCCCGGTCTCCTGTCGCCGCCGCTGTCGCCTTCCGTTCTTCTTCTTCTTCTTCTTCTCCAGGAGACGTTGCCTCGACGATCTCTCCGGCCGGAATGCCAGGGACGCACTGCGCGGCCACTTATATAAGGACAAGGGGCGGTGTCACATGGTTTTATATCACATGGGTTGGTGTCACATGGTGACCCCGCCCCTTTACGATGTCATAGTCCCCATGTGACATCAACCCATGTGACCAACCCATGTGACATAAAGCCATGTGACACCGCCCCTTGTATAAATCCTGACTGGTTAGGATGTACCAACTACTTCATCAACTTACTAAGTCTATTGGCTAACATCTATGCAAGAATTTTGACATCCAAATTCAGCAAGAAAATGGGGCCATATGACTCAGGGTATAAACAGTCTTTGCCTGGTTTCGGATACAGAGACCAATTTGAAGATAAATACAGTATCTATTTGTTCTTCTACTGGGAAACTCCCCTTCGGATGTTACTCCCCCTCCAATGCCCAGAAAAATAGGGGCCCTTCATATAATGAACCACATAGGGGGTCATTTACTATAGCGCCAAGAAGTACTGGGCACTATGGCAAATAATAGCGCCCATTTTAGCCAAATAAAATTTCAATAGGCTTTTGAAGTCTTTTTTTAACCCTTTTTTGACATTATGACATTATGAACATGATCACCAAAACATACTTGCAAGGCCTGTGTGGGCACTGCAACAAATATACTACATTCCAGGAAACACAAGTAATAAATTATAAAACCATGCACGTTTTAGGGGTGCTATTTGATGAGAAGGAAACTGACTTCTTATTGTGTTCACGTAAAGTTTGTACACTACACATTTCTTGCAAGGATAAAAGCTTTTCAAATAATAAAAAAATGGATGCCCTAATGGATTGTGCAACAAAATTTGGTGCTACCTTAAGCCGCGTACACACGGGGCGGACTGTCTGACCAACTTCGTCCGTCAGACAATCCGACGGACAGTCCGTCATACTTTCGAATGAACGGACTTGACCACACACACCACTTTTTGAGCGGACTAATACGGCGTACTAAGTCCGCCATACTATCCGCCCTACTTTTGAAATGAACGGACTCGCCCACACACGCGGAGGAAAGTCCGCTCATTTCGAGCGCGTCTCCAGGTCGATTTTTTTCGGCGTTGGGGTTCCCCTTTAAGTCCATACCAGGCGGCGGGGCCAGCGACGTCTCCTTCGCGGGCCCCGCCTACCTGGATACCCGCTCGAAATGAGCGGACTTTTCTCCGGGCGGGAAAAGTCCGCTCATTTCAAAAGTAAGGCGGACTGGCACACACACGGGCGGATTGTCCACCGAAATGCGAGTCCGACGGACAGTATTACGGAAATTCCGAAATACTTAGTCCGCCAGACTGCACGCTGAAAAAGTCCGCTGAAGCCCACACACGAGCGGACTGTCCGCTGAAATGTGTTTCGGCGGACTAAGTAGGCCAGACAGTCCGCCCGTGTGTACGCGGCTTTATCCTTTAAGTTCGGAGCCCTCTTAAATGTTATAGATGAAAAGTTGGGTAATCTGAACCCTAAAACTTTCATTTTTGAGGACTGTACAATTGTTTTTAAAATTCTTTTAGCTGCATTAGTGTTGTGATGAATATGAGATCACCATGGGCCAATCAAATGCACTGGTCCTTTGGTCCACTTTTGGTTTGTCCTGTAGTAATAGTTCTCTGTCTGTCAATTGGACGTCCAAATTACTTTATCCAATTCACCAGTTTAGTACACGTTTTCCTTGAACCTACTCTTTAAGATCTCTGCTTGTATGTTATAATTTTTCACTGAAATTCAGTTATTCCATAACCAAAGCAATTGACCTTTGATGTGGACTTTATTTGATAATGGCAACTATCCACTGGGATGTAGCCATTCCTGTTGCTACTCTTAAAAAAAGATCCAGTACAAATAACTCCATCTACAATATTTATAAAAAAAGGTCTAGAAAATGAATTGGCAATATACTGTACTGTATAGTATTAGTATTATCATAGTTTTAATTAACCAGAATTTTTTGCTATCTAAAATATTCCCCTAGTGAGCCTTCATGGAATTTCCATCATAAGTAATTCCACTAATTAATTCCACAAGGATTAAAATTGTTAGTTACAAGCTGGAGAGAGTTTACTATAAAATGATACAATTTTTCTTGTGGAACATAGCTGAAAATAAGTGTTGCATCTTCTAATATGTCACTATGGGAAATTTCATTATGAGTGCATCCCAAGGTGCTGGCTCAAGAAAGAAATATTTTAATAGGACAGCCGAGACACAGAATATATCAAACATTATGCTTTAATATTAGCATGGGCTATACTGATGTGCAATGAACTTTGGCAGAAATATTTATGTATCAGTATGATCAACCGAACATTAGCCAAGGAATTTCTTCTTCTGGGTTTTGAGGGACATCAAAATATAAGAGCTCTCCTCTTTACACTCTTCTTCCTTGTGTATGTAATAATTATATCTGGCAATTTGCTAATAATCGGATTAGTTGGGACAAACCAAAGCCTCCATTCTCCAATGTATGTTTTTCTTAGTAACTTTTCTTTCTCTGAAATTATGATCACTACTAATATTGTTCCGAACATGCTTGCTGTCATTCTGGAAGGAAGTAAGACAATCTCTTTCAGTGGCTGTTTAACCCAGCTCTTCTTCCATGGCCTGTTTGGTTACATGGAGTGTCTTTTCTTAACCGTGATGTCTTATGATCGCTACCTAGCTGTCTGCAACCCACTTCACTATATCTCTATTATGGACGTTATGCTCAAAAGATACATTGTTTTAGTGTGGATTTTCAGTTTTATCTTAGTCATTGTTCCTACTATTCTTTTGCTCCAGTTATATTTTTGTGATTCCAATGTCATAGACTTCTTCTTTTGTGACCTTACTCCCCTTTTGGCTCTTTCATGTTCAGACACATTCAAGGTTAAAACTGACGCTATTGTCTCCTCAGTCTTGGTGGCTCTCTGTTTATTCTTGATAGTTTCCTCATATGTTTGTATTCTTCTCACCATCCTCCGAATCCCTTCAGCTCTTGGTCGTCAGAAAACCTTCTCAACGTGCAGTTCCCACCTGCTTGCGGTTTTCATATTTTTTTTGACCATTATTAGTGTTTACGGCAATCCAACAAAAGTTTATTCCTCCACGATCAGCAAGTTACAATCTTTATTATATGTTTTGGGGACTCCATTTCTCAACCCAATCATATACACCCTGAGGAACAAGGATATAAAATCTGTTCTTCACAAACTGAAGAATTCTCTGAAAAACAGGAACTGTTAAATGCAAATGTACCGATGGAGAAATTATATTTAATGTAATGTAATTAAATTAACAAGTTTAACTTTTTGGATGTGCTACGTACACCCAAAGAGTGAACTGTTAGTCAAAAGCTGCAGTAGCAGCCATGAGCTTGTGTGGATTTTGTTCAGTTGGCTCCTGGGTTGAAAGAGAAAGTGATGCAATGCCTCCATGGCTCCTGATCACTTTCACAGATCGGGCAGTAAGGTGTCACCCCCTCACTAGCACCCCCCTACCCCTCATGGTTCCCAGAATATCTGCTTTTACTGGAAGCCCACCAGCTTCAGGAGGGAGAGTGATATGAGAGCTAGGCACATCCATGCCTCAATCTCACATGTAAACAATGAAAACCTGAAACAACAATGATTTCAGTGCTTTTTGTTTCAGATCCACCCTTTCCTGTCATTTCCTGGTCTAGTAGACCCCTAATGTCTCCATAAAGAGTACCTGTCACTTGCCCAATGCTATAAAATTGGGCTTTATTAACCCCTTGTGATAGCGATCATGTAAATATAAATAAATAAATAATTAACTAAATAAAATAAAAGAGCTTCAAAAAATCGAATTACAATAAAAGTATTTAAAAAAAATAATTGCCATAACCTCTGTTTCCCTGCACACATGTGCAAATGCAAGCACAGCTTAGTGTGTGCACGTGTATGCAAACCACAGTCATACCACACATGTGACATATCGCCATAAACATCAGTTGAGAGAACGATAATTATAGCACAAGACCTCCTAGTTAACACTAAATTTATGAGCTGTAAAGGCTTTTAAATCACTATCTATGCCAGTGATTCTCAACCAGGGTTCCGTGGAACCCTAGGGTTCCTTCAGAGGCTGCTAGGGGTTCCTTCAGCATTGGGCAATTTTACGCAGTGCTTTACAATGTATAGGGGGAGAACAACACAATTACAGTACAGTTCAATACAGAAGGGACAGGAGGGCCTGGCTCGTAGAGCTTACATTCTAAAGTGAGGGGGCGGTGGTACAAAATGTTATAGCTGCAGAGATTTCGTGTTTCAAACTTTATCATACCGGGCTGTCTACTAGACTCTTGTTTGGACAGATTTAAGTGCGTTATTCCTAAGAATTACAGGCCTACAATATAAAATGCCAAATTTCTATGCAAAACATTGTACCACTTTGAGCATCAAATATCTGACATAATCATACCACTAAGGAGGTTGAATTGCTTCCAAATGGTGTAGTTTATTTAAAATGGATCTGAGATATGAAAGTTTTGCCAACAAAAAGCCCAGTTACTAGTAAGCTCCCTGCAGATTTTTTTTCCTTACCATGCCTTGGCCTGCACTATGTCTCTACGTGGAGGCAACCATCTTGGTACGGCCCTATTTTGCATGGTTCTGCACACAATTCCTAGAAGCTGAAAATATCCCGGTCCTTGCATGGCCATCATACTCACTGGACATGTCACCCATTGAACATGTTTGGGATGCTCTGGATCGGCGTATTTGATAGCGTGTTTCATTTTCTGTCAACATCCAGCAACTTTTCACAGCCATTGAAGAGGAATGGACCAAGATTCCACCGGCCACAATCAACAACCTGATCAACTCTATGCGAAGGTGCTGAACTGCGTGAGGCAAATGGTGGTCACACCAGATACTGACCGGACCCTCCAATACAGTAAAACTGCACATTTTAGAGTGGCCTCTTATTGTGGCCAGCCTAAGGCACACCTGTGCAATAATCATGCTGTCTAACCAGCATCTTGATATGCCACACCTGTGAGGTGGATGGATAATCTCGCAAAAGATAAGTGCTCACTAACACAGATATAGACAGATTTGTGAACAATATTTGAGAGAAATAGGCCTTTTGTGTACATAGAAAAGTCATAAATCTTTGAGTTCAGTTCATGATAAATAGGGGCAAATACAAAAGTGTTGCGTTTGTAATTTTTCTCAGTGTATGTATATATATATATATATATATATATATATATATATATATATATATATATATATATATATATATATATATATATATATATATATATTTTTTTTTTTTTTTTTTTTTTTTTTTTTAAGAAGCTCATACTTCTCTTTTAAACATGCTACAGGATAACATAATGCCATCTCTCTTAAATTAAGATGGAGAGAGTTTCCATATTTTCAACACAATGGGACACCAACTTATTATGGTATTAATGTATAGCGATGGATGGATGGATCAAAAGTTTCCACATTCATGGATTGGTTGCCGCAGCCTTATGAAATGTTCTGCGCGATCCTTGATCTTTCCCAACTGTACTTTTACTTGTGGCCCCACTTAAAAAGCTTTGGTGTAAAAGGAAAAGTTTAGAAACATAGATAATTTAAAGGAATGCATTCAAAATATAATTATTTCCAGAATAACAGACATCTTGGGGCGTGTTTGTCATTAAGTGGGGAAGAAGACATTTTATTTTTACAATATGTTTATTTTATTTTTACAATATGTTTATTTGATTTTCAAAAGGACATACATACTTATATAGAATCACGGGCGCAGCCGCCATGGTAGTAAAGTCAACAAGGTATAACAATACAAAGTGGTGATGTAATAATAACAAACGATCACATTGTGATAAAAAAATCAGACAACAGAGGAAGACATCTAATTAACTACAAGGCACAAATTAAAGCTATGATGCTGTATAAATCATACATGGAGCTCTAGGGTCCTAGGAGGGATGACAAAGGCTCCACAGTTTCCAAACAAGAACAAATGCATGGAAGGAATTTTGTTCAAGACTTTTCCCATAGAAAGTGTTTGTGAGTAGTATTCACCACTTCTGACGGGCTGGGAGCCACGTTTTGCTTCCAATACCTGGTGATGGTCAATTTGGCAGACAATAAAATATTAGCTATTTTCAGAGGTTAAGATCCCAGTTACTTCTAATGTTATTTGAAATGTTTTCCACTAGAAACTGAATGCTGTTACAGGACCATAAGATATGCATGATGGTACCTGAGACACCACAACCCCACCAACATAACGGAGAACATATATCAAACATTGCGGCCAATCTGCATGGGGTGAGGTACCACCAGAGTGAGACTTTTAACCACTTACGTACCGGGTCTCTTGTTTAGATGTGGTGTTTACAAGTTAAAAACAGTTTTTTTCTTTTGCTAGAAAATTACTTAGAACCCCAAACGTTATACATTTTTTTTCTAACATCCTAGAGAATAACCGCTTGCGGACCAGCCGTCACAGTTTTACTGCGGCAGGTTGGCCCCGCTGCGCAAAATTGCGTTATTGTACGTGATCTCACGAGGCCTGGATAGCATGCCCGCCATGAGCTCTGTGAGTCCAACCGCGGGTCCCGTGGACTCGATGTCCGCGGGGATACCTGCGATCATGAGGAAGAATGGGGAGATGCTAATGTAAACAAGCATTCCCCCGTTCTGCCTAGTGAAACTGACACTGATCACAGCTCCCTGTAATCAGGAGCGATGATCAGTGTCGTGTCACATATATACAAGTAAATGTGCAAAGACGGGATCAAAGATTTTCCACAATGTCAAATGACATGGATCTCTCAACAATCGAAAACATAAATTTAATCATATAATATCATATATAAGAGTTCATGATATATAAAATCCATATAGTAATAAAACCACCGTTCAATGAAACAGGGGACAATCAAAACCAGGAGCTCCACATCCAGGGCTGCCATCAGAGAAGGGCAGAAACCATGTTCCAAAGTCTTTAGAAAGAAGGAAAGGAAGTGGCGCCTCTGGGTGTAGAAGTAGCAAACACTTTAATCATAAAAGCATGTTAATACAGGCAACTCACATTTTAGAGGTAGTAAATGAGCGTTGAACACATTAAAAACTGAGCATGGATGTGGTCATCATCAAGTCCGTCAGGCTGAGGCGCTGCAACCACTAGCGGCCAGGAAGCAGTGCAGACGCCGGCAGTGGAGTGCTGTTTAACCACTTTAGCCCCGGACCAATTTTAAGCCTAAGGACCAGAGGTCTTTTTACAATTTCGCACTGCACTGCTTTAACTGGTAATTGCGCGGTCATGCAATGTTGTACCCAAACAAAATTTGCGTCTTTTTCTTCCCACAAATAGAGCTTTATTTTGATGGTATTTGATTGCCTCTGCGATTTTTATTTTTTGCGATATAAATGGAAAAAGACCGAAAATTTTGAGAAAAAAATATATTTTCTACTTTTTGTTATATGAAAAATCGAATAAACTCAATTTTAGTCATACATTTAGGGCAAAATTTATTCAGCCACATGTCTTTAGTAAAAAAAATGTCAATAAGCGTATATTTATTGGTTTGCACAAAAGTTATAGCGTCTACAAACTAGAGTACATTTCTGGAATTTACACAGCTTTTAATTTATGACTGCCTATCTAATTTCTTGAGGTGCTAAAATGGCAGGGCAGTACAAACCCCCCCCCCCCAAATGACCCCATTTTGGAAAGTAGGCACCCCAAGGAAATTGATGAGGGGCATGTTGAGCCCATTGAATTTTTTTTTTTTTGTCCCAAGTGATTGAATAATGACACAAAAAAATAAAAAAGGTTTACAAAAAGTTGTCACTAAATGATATATTGCTCACACATGCCATAGTTATATGTGGAATTGCACCCCAAAATATATTCTGCTGCTTCTCCTGAGTACGAGGATACCACATATGTGGGACTTTTTGGGAGTCTAGCCGTGTACGGCACCCCGAAATCCAATCACTGCCTTCAGGATTTCTAAGGGTGCAAATTTTTGATTTCACTCCTCAGTACCTATCACAGTTTCGAAGGCCATAAAATGCCAAAATAGCACAAAACCCCCCCAAATGACCCCATTTTGGAAAGTATACACCCCAAGCTAATTACTGAGAGGCATGTTGAGTCCATGAAATATTTTATATTTTACCACAAGTTGCAGGAATATTAAAAATTTTTTTTTTGCACAAAGTTGTCATTAAATGATATATTGCTCACACATGCTATGGGCATAAGTCAAATTACACCCCAAAATAAATTCTGCTGCTTCTCCCGAGTACCGGAAACCAAGCACTGCCTTCCGGATTTAAATATAAAATGCTACCAAAAAAAACTGTTAGCGATCGCAGGGATCAGGCCTGACTCTGCGAACGCTGCAGTTATGTGTTTAGTGTTTTGTAAGTGACAGTGATCGATCGATACTGCACTTGGGTGGGCTGGGCGGAGGGGCAAAACGCAGGTGCTAGCAGGTATCTGGGCTGATCCCGCTAACAATGCGTTTTTTTGGAACCCTAAACTGCTGGGGACGCTAGTATAGATCTGATCAGATCAGATATTGATCTGTTCAGATTCTATACCACTACGGGTGGTGTATGCTTTGCGCGTGGGTGTTAGCGGTACTGGCACTAACCTAGCGCTGCCTGGGGCGACGCAGACCCTGACCCTAAAACCAGGGGGTTAAACCTTTATTGGGTAATAAATGGTGGGTGCCCTGATGCTATAAAAAGCAAACTAACCAGAGTCACCCGTAACACTTATACGGTGATCACTGGTGAAAGGGTTAACTAGAGGCAATCAGGGGGTTCAAATTTTTATTAGGTAGTATATGGGGGTCCCTGGCGCTATATAAAAACCTGACGGGGAACCTAAATAACTAACTGGCTAACCAGCGTCACCAGTGACACTTATACGGTGATCGCTGGTGAAAGGGATAACTAGGGGCAATCAGGGGGTTAAAACCATTATTGGGTAGTATATGGGAGTACCTAGAGCTATAAAAACCTGGCGGTGAACCTAAAAAAATAACTAGCTACTTAGCGGCACCAGTGACACTAATGCAGCAATCAGAAAAACGATCGCTTTAGTGACACTGGCAAAAGGGGGTGAAAGGGTTAACTAGGGCAATCAGGGGGTTAAAACCATTATTGGGTAGTATATCGGGTTACCTAGCGCTATAAAAACCTGGCGGTGAACCTAAAAAAATAACTAGCTACCTAGCGACACTAGCGACACTAATGCAGCGATCAGAAAAATGATCACTTAGTGACACTGGCAAAAGGGGGTGAAAGGGTTAATTAGGGGCAAGCAGGGGGTTAAAACCATTATTGGGTAGTATATCGGGGTACCTAGCGCTATAAAAACCTGGCGGCGAACCTAAAAAAATAACTAGCTACTTAGCGGCACCAGTGACACTAATGCAGCGATCAGAAAAACGATCGCTTAGTGACACTGGCAAAAGGGGGTGAAAGGGTTAACTCTAGGGGCAATCAGGGGTTAAACCTTTATTGGGGGGTGGTAGGGGGCTACCCTGGACCTAACACTAACTGCCCTGACACTTTTTACTTTTACAACTGACACTGAATGCAGTGATCAGAAAATAAATGATCACTGCAATCAGTGACACTGTGACTGGGGGGGGTTGTGTGCCTATGTGTGCCTACATGTCAGTGTAGTGTTGGTGCACACTTACTTTTAGTCTTCTCCTCGTAGTCCGGTCAAGAAGACCACACCGAGGAGAATGACATCACTTCCTCCCTGCCTGTGTATACAATACACAGTGGGAGGAAGCTTATCATTCGCCAGGAGCGATCGAGAGGGGATGGCCAGAAACCAACGGCCATCCCCTCATCCCAGATCGCTCCTGAAGCGAAACGGACCGCCGCATCCAGCGGGAGGGGGTCCGATTGGACCCCCCACCTGCTGGAAGGCAAGCACGTACATGTACGTGCTTGTGCCTGTACATGCCATTGTGATGACGTACAATGGCATGCGGCGGTCGTTAAGTGGTTAAAGCAGAAGTCTGGGATGCAGGCGGAGAGAGATGACGTCAGAAGTGGGCACGATCAATGAAGCCTATGAATCATACCATGTGTGGATGATGTTGAGCAGTGAGCACTGGGGATATTAGATTCTTGGAAAAATGTGCTGAGAGCAGTCTTTTCCACACCAAATAAAAACCGCAGAGGTGAAAAAATACCACCAAAAGAAAGCCGTGGGGAAAAAAGGACGTCAATTTTGTTTGGGAGCCATGTCGCACGACCAAGCAATTGTCAGTTAAAGTGATGCAGTGCCGAATCGCAAAAAGTGCTCCGGTCTTTGGCCAGCCAAATGGTCCAGGGCTGAATTGGATAAAATGGCGGTCGTTGCAATACTTTCTGTCACACCGTATTAGCGCAAATTTTTTTTTTAAAAATACACTTTTTTAAATTAAAAAATAAGGCAACAGTAAAGTTAGTTTTTTTATATTGTGAAAGATAATGGTATGCTGAGCAAATTGATACCCAACATGTCACACTTCAAAATTGCGCCCGGTCATGGAATGGTGACAAACCTTTACCCATAAAAATCACCATAGGCGACATTTAAAAAATTCTACAGGTTGCATGTTTTGTGTTACAGAGGAGGTCTAGGGCGAGAATTATTGCTCTCGCCCTACCAATCACGGTGATACCTCACATGTGTGGTATGAACACTGTTTTCATATGCGGGCGCTACTCACATATGCGTTATTTTTCTTTATGCAAGCTCGGCGGGATGGGGGCGCGTTTACATTTTTTTTTCTTATTTATTTTACCTTTTTATTTTTTATTTTTACACTGGTTAAAAAAAAAAAAAAAGTGTCACTTTTATTCCTATTAAAAGGAATGTAAACATCCCTTGTAATAGAAAAAAAAGCATGATATATATATATATATATATATATATATATATATATATATATATATATATATATATATATATATATATATATATATATATATATATATGAATATGAGATCTGGGGCCAAAAAGACCTCAGATCTCATATTTACACTAAAATGCAATACAAAAAATTTCGTCATTTACATTTTTTTTAAATGGCCCTTTAAGAGCTATTGGCCGAAATGACGCCACAGCTGCAGAGAGGACTGGATGCCCTGCGCTGCTGCCGACGGCTCCGGTAAGCAGCAGAGGGCAGCGGATCACGGCGGGAGGGGGGCCCCCAAAGCACCTTGTCCCCATGTTGATGGGGACAAGGGCCTCTTCCTGACAACCCTGGCCAGTGGCTGTCGGGGTTTGTGGGCGTGGGGCTTATTGGAATCTGGAAGGGAGAATCTGAAATCTTAACAAGGGTGGCCTCCAGATCCCACCCCCCCATGTGAATGGGTATCGGGTACATTGTACCCCTACCCATTCACCAAAAAAGTGTCAAAAAGTAAAAACCACAAGAGACAGTTTTTGACAATTCCTTTATTATAAAAGAAAAAAAAAAGTGTCCCACGATGTACATCCACCGTCAATCACACTGCCCGACGGACCCGAAAAATAGAAAAAAAAAAAACTCCGCCTGCATGGGAGGCCTCCCGGCGACTGCTGTCTTTTCGCTTCGACAGCTCTTATATAGGCATGGTGGGACCACCCGCTGATGTAATCGGGTGACTCTGCCTCTCCGATGTCACATGACATCAGAAAGGGGGCAGGGAATCAATGTGTCCGGTGCCCTGCATGTAGATTAGGTGCCAGGCGCAGAGATTAGAGGGACGCCCCCCCCCCCCTGTGCCCCGTATTGACAGGCCACCACTGGTCCTGGGGTATTTCCTCTCAGATCTGGACCAGGGCATCACTGAGCTCCTGAACAGACTGAGGTGCAACCTGGCGGCGTCGGATTGACCGAAACATAATGTCTCAGAGGTGTTCTATCGGATTTAGGTCAGGCGATTGTGGGGGCAATTCAATGGTAACAATTCCTTCATCCTCCAGGAACTGGCTTCATATTCTCACTGCATACTCTCGCCACATGAGGCCGGGCATTGTCCTGAACCAGGAGAAACTCAGGGCCCACTGCACCAGCTGGTGCTGGTGTGAGCAGATTTCTGCCAGTCAAAGGCTGTGTCATGCCTCTCCAGCCTGTGTCTTAAAATAAGAGGAAGGTGAAGCCTAAATGAATCTACATGTAATAACCCATCCTCATCGTGTTTAGTTGGGTAGTGGGCTTGGGGAAGGAGGGAGGGAGTGGGCTGTCATTTACCACTGTGTATACGCCCAAATGTGTGACTCTATAGTCACACGGGCTGCTCAGATAGGAAGGAAATGCTCAGCATAGAAACTCACTGAAAACTAAGCATGTGCAGAGCTGCCAACACTTCTCTGCAAAATTCCTAGCTGTTTCTGTTATAAAATTTTGCAAATAAATAATATTTCTTCAGAAATTTAAGCCAAAATGTATTCTGCAACATTTATTTGAAAATAACCCAAATCAGTGTATATTATTTAGTCTGTAGGAATCTGGAAACTGATCAATCCTGATGTACTGACGGCCTATCTCATTTCTTGAGGCCAAAAAATATCCAGGACTGTACAGATATTCCCCAAAAAAAAACATTTTGGAATGTAGACAGTCCAAGGTACTTAGTAAGAGGCATGGCAAGTTTTTTGAAGTTGTAATTTTTTGCCATTTTTGCCAAAATTAACAATTTATTTTTTTACATACGGTACTGTCTCCAGTGCAGTACAGGATCATCACGTAACGGGTGTGATGGTGATCAGTGACACCGGTGACAGTACAAAAAAAAAAAAAATCTTTTTATTTTATTTTTTTATTATTATATTTTTTCTTACAATTTTTTGAACACACTTTGACCAGAGCAATATAACGTCACCAGAGTAAGTGGGTGTGATACGCATTACAAATCTGTCTCTTGGTAGTGCCACATATGGCACAGTTTGCAACAGTTATACATGAATCTGTCTCAGAATTGTCTCTAAGTGCCGGTTCACACTTGTGCGATGCCAGACATCTCATGTAATTCGCAGTGCACTGCTGTTCACATTACAAGCGATGTCTGTGCGGGTGCGATGTCAGCCATACAGATAGTATGGCTGATATCGCACCACATTCGGTCCAAACACGCACAGGACCCTTTTTTCTGTTTAGACCAGAATCGGATCGCATTTGTGTTCACACATATGCGATCCGATTCATGTCCGAACTGTCAGTTCGCAGTGCGATATGTGAGCTGAAATGGGGGTGTCGTTAACATATAATGACACTCCTCAGCAGTTCACATATGGCAGTGTTAACTGCCATGCGCGTCGAGTGCGATGCGGGAACCCGCAGTTGATTTGCAGGGTTCTCTCATCGCATTAGTGTGAACCGGCACTAAAGAAGCCAAATCTGTCAAAGTTAAACACCCACATTCATGGGGGTGTCAACAAATAACATGGGGGGGGGGGGGGGTTGACATTACCCTGGGGAATATGTACCAATGCTTAAAAAAATTAAAAAACTTGTTCATCTAGGAGCAGCGATTTTTTTTTAATGCTTAACCATTGCTTACTGGGCACTGGTCCCTCCTGTCCAGACCAGCTTTCAGCTTTCAGCGCTGTCACATTTTGAATGACAATTGCGCAGTCATACAACACTATACCCAAATGAAATTTTTATCATTTTTTGCCCACAAACAGAGATTTCTTTTGATGGTATTTGATCACCTCTGTGCTTTTTATTTATCCTTCATAGGATGTACTATTTTAACTACTCACAGGTGTTTTCTTTCATCAAGCATTTGCTACGAATGTGGGCACTAAATCGTATTTTCTTTTTGGGAAGGGTACAGGTGTTGAAGATGTCTATACTTCTGAAATTAGTGTTTTATTTTAGGGCACTACCCTTATATATCTCCCACTAGACAATTGAAACAATACAAAAGGAGGTGAATATCTTCATATGGTAGGCTAAAAAAAAACATGTTTGGGCAAACTGCTAATATATAGAGCTCAAGGGGGGTTAGGTTTGCCCCACCTTTTGTATATTAATTGTCGACCAAGTTGATTCAATTAGCATAGTGGCATATCCTCCTGCCCATATTCCATGGGAGAGCTCTTCTATTGCTCCCTACTATCTACAAGGCCTTGTATGGGTGAGCTCCACCCATCCCAAAGACCTATCCCCTGAATGAAGTGGTTGGCCAATCACTTCACCTATGGATTTTTTTACAAAGTTAAATAGTAGTGATACTCTGATGCCCTCCAAACCTCAGTTGGCTTCTTTCTCAGGTGACCCCAGGTTCTCTCCTGTGATTTTAACAGATGGATCGAGAATTACATAGTTACCTTGGAGTCTCTAACCAGAAACCTTCCGTTTTGCTCCTTTTTCTTTCTCCAGTTTAGATATGCTCAGATGGAATTTTATAAAAACTTGCAGATTAGCCATTTTTTTCTTTCAGAGATAAGAGTAAGATCTCTATTATGTATAAATACCTTAATGAACAGAATCTTCCCACTTAGGCCGCGTACACACGCGCGGACTGTTGGCCCAACCTTGTCCGCTGAACAGTGTTTGGGCGGACAGTCCGCTCGTGTGTGGGCTTTCAGCGGACAGTTTCAGCGGACAGTCCGCCCGTGTGTAGGCTTGTTCGTCAAACAAAGTTCCGCGCATGCTCAGAAAGGATTTTCAAGCCGAAAGTTATAATGCAGTGTATAGGATGTCGTATTTTGCGTCCCGTCGTACGTGCCGTTCACGTCATCGCGCACGGTTTCAGCAAACTGTTCGTTCGTCGTGTGTGGCCATGTCCGTCCATGCTAAGTTTGAGCGGACTGTTCGCTCAAACTGTTGTACGGACAAAGTTGGGCCAACAGTCCGCGCGTGTGTACGCGGCCTAAGTCTTCAGAAATGCTCAGTTGGGAAACGCAAACAGGTCAAGAATTTTCCTATTGCTCAAATTCATTCCAAAGGTGATCTATTGGGAGCAGGCCAGTCAAGTTTCTCCACCCCAAATTCGCCAAATTCGCTCATCCATGTCTTTACGGACCTTGCTTTGTGCACTGGTGTGTAGTCATTTGGGGATGTGGGGATTATGGTGTTGTTTTTCAGCGGTTGGGTTTGGCCCCTTCGTTCCAGTGTAGGGAACTCTTATTGTGTCAGCATACCAAGACATTTTGGATGATTTCTTGCTCCCAACTTTGTGGGAACAGTTTAAGGATGAACCCTTCCTGTTCCAACATGATTTGCGCACCAGTGCACAAAGCAAGGTCCAAAAAAAATGGATGAGTGAGTTTGGGGTGAAGGAGTCCTGACCTCAACCCCATAGAACACCTTTGAGATGAATTAGAACGAAGACTGCGAGCTAGGCCTTCTCTTCTACATCAGTGACTGACCTCACAAATGCGCTTCTGGAAGAATGGCCAAAGACACACTCCTAAACCTTGTGTTTTGGACTTGCAAACATTTGACAAGCTTCTGGCGGAAGACCTTCCAGCTCCTGTCTAATGTCTCAGGTATATTAACTACACTGTATTATCTTAGGGATTGAAAACCTCCCATGTAATTACTGTGCTGTAGTAGCTCATGTCCTACTAGCGGCAATACAGGTAATCTTTTTATCGACCAGGTTCTGTTCCAATGACCAGGTCATTAAACGAATTGGTCATTAACCAAGAGCCACAAGTAATCAATATTTTAAGCATTTGTTAATTACTGTACTGTACTGTATTGTGAAAAACTAAACACACAATTCCAGCTCAAAAACGTTGTTTTCATTTGCATAAGGACAGAACACAAACAAAAATACTGTACTGTACAATACAATGATGTATAGCGGGTCGTTAGGGTGGGGAGAGCTGGTCGTAAGTCTGAGTGGTTGTTAAACAGGTAAGTTATTAAACGAGGAGTATCTGTACTAATAGTAATGAGACATTGGAAAAAGGAGCTGGCAGCTAATCCATCTGAAGTTACTGCTATGGTCCAGGTACAATTATAGCTACAAAAATTATTTTGCTTTCGGATCAAACTCACTATCGCTAGCTGTTTTTGAGAATCCATGAAAACCGGCTGGCAACGTTTAATAAACTCTGTACAAGTAAAGTGTCAAAGCATTTTCTATATTTTATGCTACTTCGCACTTTATTCTATGTTCCCATACTATTGTCTTGCGTGGCATCAGCGGCAGCCTGTCCATTAAGGACGCAAGGGTGCCACCCCTCTCTAGCACCAATAGATAGATTCATGCATGAATCTATCTATGGACACCGCTGCCACCCCCTATTCAGGCGCCTAGCCCCTTTTTGGGTGCAGGGCACCTGAATTACAGCTGCGGGGGGTGGTTTTGAAGCACCTGATTAGAGCCATAGGCTCTAATAGGCATCAAAAATGGTGACCTGCGAGCGCCATTTTATGGGGTACAGTGTCTTAATTTGATGAGTACAGTGGCTGCGTCTGATGGCACAGTGGCGGCAATTTATGGGCACAGTGGCTGCATTTTATGTGGCATAGTGGCTTCATTTGATGAGTACGTTTGATGGCACAGTGGTGGCAATTGATGGGTACAGTGGCTGCATTTGATGGCACAGTGGCTGCGTTTGATGGCACAGCATCTGCGTTTGATGGGCACAGTTGCGGCAATTGATGGGCACAGTGGCTGCGCTTGATGGCACAGTGGGGCAATTGATGGCACAGTGGCGGCAATTGATGGGCATAGTGGTTGCATTTTATGGGGCACAGTGGCTTCATTTGAGTACAGTGGCTGCGTTTGATGGCACAGTGGTGGCAATTGATGGGCACAGTGGCTGCATTTGATGGCACAGTGGCTGCGTTTGATGGGCACAGTGGCTGCAATTGATGGTACAGTGAGGCTGCGATTGATGGGGTTATTTTCAGAATTTTTCAGTTTGTTTGCGCCCCCCCCCTCCCAAAAAAAAAAATTGGAGCACCAGCTGTCACTACGTGGCATATTTTCCAATGACTTATGCCATATCCTGTTTTGTTCGTATTATGAAAATGAATAATAAAAAAAAAAAAAACAAATGCATTAATTAGTGTTGGATTGCGTACTTTGACCACTAGGTGAAGCCCAAGATAAGTTGAAAGGGTAAACAACAAAATATTATATAGCGTATATATGTATGTTTGCGGCATGACAGTGGCTGTTCAAGAGTAGCACAGGCATTTTTAATCCTTTTTTAACCACTTCCATACCAGGCCTATTCTGGCACTCCTCTCCTACATGTAAAAATCATAATTTTTTAGATTTTTACTCAGAATCCCCAAACATTATATTTTTTTTAGCAGACACCCTAGGACATTGATATGCAATTAGCGGACCTTCAGCTGTTGCTAAACTACAAGTCCCATCATGCCTCTGCCTCTGACTGGCATGCTTGTGGCTCCAAGAGTCTTGCTACGCCTCATGGGAATTGTAGTTGGAGGTCCGCTAATTGCATATCCCTGCCCTAGGGAATAAAAGGGCGGTCATTGCAACTTTTTATCTCGCACGATATTTGCGCAACAATTTTTCAAACGTGTTTTTTTGGGAAAAAAAAAACAGTTTCATGATTTAAAAAATAACAAAACAGTAAAGTTAGCCCAATTTTTTTATATAATGTAAAAGATGATGTTACGCGAGTAAATAGATACCCAACATGTCACACTTTAAAATTGCGCACACTCATGGAATGATGCCAAACTTCAGTACTTAAAAATCATGACACTTTAAATTTGTTTACAGGTTACATGTTTAGAGGTACAGAGGAAATCTAGTGTTAGAATTGCGCTCTAGCGCATGCGGTGATATCTCACATGTGTGGTTTGAATTAATAGTATCAATTAAATATGTGGGTGGGACTAACGTGTGCATTCGCTTCTGAGCGCGAGCTACCGGGGACAGGTGCATTTTTCATTATTTTTTTATTTTTTATTTTATAGACTACTGAGGGGTCTGCACTGGAGAAAGGAGGGATTCTACTACTGGGGGGTCTGCACTGGGAGAAAAGAGGGGTGATTCTACTACTGAGGGGTCTGCACTGGGAGAGAGGGGGGATTCTACTACTGAGGGGTCTGCACCGGGAGAGGGGGGGTCTAATACCTGATAGTGTGTGTACTGGGCTTCAGGAGCAAAAGAGTTAATAGCTGACAAAGCCTATAAAACAGTCAAGAAAGTGAATTGTTTCACAGCAATAAAATGAAGTTTTCATGCAGTAGAGCAATCTCAGAATGTGAACCAGAGTTCGCTTTATCATATCCTAGCTACTTCAGTAGGACATGGATGATGCAACGGACAGGTGAGATGTTGCAATAAAAGGTCTCCTCTCACTCACAGCCATCCTTGGGTATGACATTAGGGTTACCACCGTTCCAGGAGTCACCCGGACTGTTCGGGTTTGGACTCATGCATCTGGGTTTCAGATTGCCTGAAACCTGGACACATTATTCAGACTGGACTATGGCTTCTCTGGAGGTTTGCTGGCTGTAGTTGTGTAAGCTGAGAGTGTCTGTTACACTCTTTCACACTGCCCAAAGCCAGCACTAACAATCCCCCCCACATACAGACAGGAGAGGAAAGAGGGCTCGATCTGCACCTCTTACTACCGCCCCTACCCCTCTGTGTCTGCCCACACTCCATTCCCCACCACTGTGCCTCAGCGGGGGGCAAGAAATTTGAAGTCTAGCAACCTCAGCTACATCTGGATGAGAGGTGCTGACTGCCAAGGGGTGTGTGAGCTCACCATCCATCCCTGTCTGTTACTGGAGTCTCCCCCCTTCTCTCTCCTGCCTCTGAGAGAGTACACTAAGGTAAATCAGGGTCCACAGAGCACCCCTTACATCAGAGTTCCCCCTTACATCAAAGTCCTCTCCGTACATCAGAGTTCTCTGTGTTCCCCCTTAGATCAGGGTTCTCAGAACATCCCATATGTTAGTGTAGCACCCTCTACCAATAGGTAGGTGCTAGGATAGGATTTTTACTAGTTAGTCTGTCAGCACAGGTAAATTTAGGCAGGCTTTAAGCTAGGCCTGCCTGTTTTGATCTGGGGGCTGGGAGTGGTTAGTGTATCACTGGGTGTGACCATCTGTGCTCTAGCTCTGAGGCGCCTCCCCTGTTTCCAGGGAGAATGTTATGGAAGAGGGGCAGGGAACTGGAACTGGAGTGGCAGCAGCTCATGTGGGAGCCCTGACCAATCCCCAACTGCTATTGGCAGGGGGCGGACCTCCTATATAAGCTGAGGTAAAATGCCACTGGGAGGAGTTGTCGGCCGGGTGAAGTGGAGAATGGAAAACTAGACAGCAGCAGGAGGGCATCCCCATCTGGGGGGGGGGGGGGGTGTGCGCCGATTGCAGGAGTGCGATGAGGAACTCCTGGATAGGGTTGCCACCTTTTCTTCAAGCCAAACCCGAACACTTTAGCGGTGCATGTCAACATTTTTGTTGTAGTAGAATTGTAAAAGACCTGGGACACCTTTGGTTGCATCCTGGAGAGTAGTAATGCGGGGAACAGTGGGTGTGGCCAAACTGCGTTAACAGATGGCAACAGATTTGTGTGCGACTATATCAGTTACTTGAGATACCACAGTCTGGTCTGAATAAGGTGTCTGGGTTTCAGGCAACCTTAAACCCGAGCATATGACTTAAAGCCCGGACTGTCCAGGTGAATCCTGGTCAGGTGGCAACCCTAGCTGTCACCCACCCCCCATAATATAGAGGTCAGTGTCATGCCCTTCTTCATAATGCAGAGGATAGTGTCACCCTCCTTCATAGTTCAAAGGTCAGTGCCCCCCCCCCCCTTTGTAATACAGGGGTCAGTGTCACCCCCACCATAATACCAGGGCTCTCCATAGAGACTCCCATTAGACCAGTTGGACTGGAGGTATGTGTGTCTGGGTTTCAGGTGGACTGAAACCCAGAGGCATGTGTCAAAACTCAAACTGGGTCAAAACTGGACAGGTGGCAACACTATTCCTGGAGCAGAGGGGCAGGCGAAGCTGTCGGAACGTATGGTTAAGTTCTCCATCAAGGACTCGGGGCAGAGAAAGGTCGGTGAGTGTACCACAGTGGAGGGCTGGATGTGCCAGGAAGTCTGTGAGGGAACTTCACTTCTACATGGTCAGTAGTGAAGTCCTCATCATTACACAGTCAATGATGGTGATTCCTGGACCAGAGGAGAGACTGTGGGGCGTTGTGTCAAATCGAAGTGGCCTGAGGGCACAGGATTTGCCAGCTGGGCTAGCCGGGAACAGTAGTCCACCGCTCAGTATGTCCTTAGACAGTCAAGAGTGATGTCCTCATCCTTACACGGTCAAGAGTGATGTCCCCATCCTTGCACGGTCAAGAGTGATGTCCTCATCCTTGAACGGTCAAAAGTGATGTCCTCATCCTTGCACGGTCAAGAGTGATGTCCTCATCCTTGCACGGTCAAGAGTGATGTCCTCATCCTTGCATGGTCAAGTGTGATGTCCTCATCCTTGCACGGTCAAGGGTGATGTCCTCATCCTTGCACGGTCAAGAGTGATGTCCTCATCCTTACACGGTCAAGAGTGATGTCCTCATCCTTGCACGGTCAAGAGTGATGTCCTCATTCTTGCATGGTAAAGAGTGATGTCCTCATCCTTACACGGTCAAGAGTGATGTCCTCATCCTTACACGGTCATGGGTGAGGAAGCTCTGGAAGCAATAGTCTGCAGGAGTTATGCAGAGGAGGAGCAATAGTCTGCATAGTGACTCAAGCTATGTGCTAATCTGTAAAAAATCTAAATATGATGGCAAAGTGAACTATTCTATGGAGATTTCACCAACCAAGTTGTACCCCCACAATAAACAAAAAAACAGCAAAGGACTGTTCATTGTCTCTGCAAGTGATATATGGGAGTCTGGCAGCGGGGCGATATGGTGGATGTTTGTTACTAGTGGCAACTACACCACTACATTAGAGTCCTCCCTTACATCAGAATCTGCAGAGTACCCCCTTACAGTGAAAGGGAACTCTGCGAGTTCAGATATAAAAGGGAACTCAGGGGACTCTGATGTAAAGGGGAACTCTTGTTATTAACTTCATATGATTAGAAATGTTATTTAATAGCAAAATGTAAAGTTTATATTATAAAAAAAAAAATTGTCAATAGTCAAAGTGTTCGGGTTTGACTTGAAGAAAAGGTAGCAACCCCATGTGACAATCCCCTTCACTGGCTTCTCCTACCCCATCGTATAAAATTCAAAATGCTATCCACAACATACAAGGCCATCCACAACATCGCCCCATCTACATCACCAACCTCATCTGCAGATATCTCCCAAATCGTCCCCTCCGCTCCTCCCAGGACCTCCTCCTCTCTAGCTCCCTTGTTACCTCCTCCCATGCTCGTCTTCAGGACTTCCCCAGAGCCTCTCCCATCCTCTGGAATTCCCTGCCCCGGTATATACGATCACCCCCTAACCTGTCCACCTTTAGGGGTTCCCCGAAAGCTCACTTATTCTGGGAAGCCTACACTCACCTAACAACTGTCCCCGAGCCACCCCCCATCAAATCATTCCCCGCATCTATTACCTTTTGTACCACTACCCCCTCCCTTTAGATTGTAAGCTCTACGACCCGGGGCCCTCTTGTCCCTTCTGTATTGAACTGTACTGTCATTGTGCTGTCCTCCCTCTACATTATAAAGCAGTGTTAAACTGTTGGCTCTATATAAAACATGTATAATAATAATAATAACAAATTCTATCTATTTCTCAGTACTTGCAATTTATTATTCCCACAAGGAATCTGATTCACATTTGTTTTTCTTTTGGGAATTGCTGTAATCACTCTATACATACTATAAATAACTCTGGGATTTGATTCTTTTAGCAATGTTGCTCATGTCCGCAGATAAGAAGAGCTCTTTGCCTGCACAGTCAGTATTGTCAAGGAGATGCCTTGGAACATCTGTTAATGGTATAGTCATGATTTCATTTTTATCTTAATCGTTTTATTATTATTTGCATACAGGATTAAATTATATAATAGGGCATAATTCAATAATCCGCAAGAGTTTCCCTTCCATTCAGTAATGTAGCCTGAGAAGACTCTTTAGCATGTTGTTAAAGCTGAACTCCAGTCATAAAAAAGACAAAAATTCATAATTTTTTTGTTAATCTTTAAAATGTATTTTTAAAGAAAGCAATGTATGTGGCTTAAATTGATCTGGCATAAAGGGTAAGGTTTGGGTGAGGAATCTCCTTTGGGTTTGAAGTGGATCTCACAAATTTGTGGTTATGGGAAATTCCAAATTTATGGAAAAAATGTGCACCTGAACCCAAGGTAAGGTTTGGGTGAGGAATCTCCTTTGGGTTTGAAGTGGATCTCACAAATTCATAGTTATGGGAAATTCAAAATTTATGAGAAAAAAGTGCACCTGAACCCAAGGTAAGGTTTGAGTGAGGAATCTCCTTTGGGTTTGAAGTGGATCTCACATATTCATGGTTATGGGAAATTCCAAATTTATGGAAAAAATGTGCACCTGAACCCAAGGTAAGGTTTGGGTGAGGAATCTCCTTTGGGTTTGAAGTGCATCTCACAAATTCATAGTTATAGGAAATTCAAAATTTATGAGAAAAAAGTGCACCTGAACCCAAGGTAAGGTTTGAGTGAGGAATCTCCTTTGGGTTTGAAGTGGATCTCACAAATTCATGGTTATGGGAAATTCCAAATTTATGAAAAAAAAGTGCACCTGAACCCAAGGTAAGGTTTGAGTGAGGAATCTCCTTTGAGTTTGAAGTGGATCTCACAAATTCATGGTTATGGGAAATTCCAAATTTATGGAAAAAAAGTGCACATGAACCCAAGGTAAGGTTTGAGTGAGGAATCTCCTTTGGGTTTGAAGTGGATCTCACAAATTCATAGTTATGGGAAATTCAAAATTTATGAGAAAAAAGTGCACCTGAACCCAAGGTAAGGTTTGGGTGAGGAATCTCCTTTGGGTTTGAAGTGGATCTCACAAATTCATGGTTATGGGAAATTCCAAATTTATGAAAAAAAAGTGCACATGAACCCAAGGTAAGGTTTGAGTGAGGAATCTCCTTTGGGTTTGAAATGGATCTCACAAATTCATGGTTCAGGGAAATTCCAAATTTATGGAAAAAATCTTCACCTGAACCCATGATTCAATGCGTAACCTTTGTCTCTGTTCAATGTATCCCTGTGAGTCAATAATCTGTTATGCCTCATACACATGATCGGACGTTCCGACAACAAAATCCATGGGATTTTTTCGATGGAGGTTGGCTCAAACTTGTCTTGCATACACACGGTCACACAATGTTGTCGGAAATTCCGAACGTTAAGAACGTGATGACGTACGACGAGCCGAGAAAATTGAAGTGCAATAGCCAGTGCGGCTCTTCTACTTGATTCCGAGCATGCGCAGAACTTTGCGCTTCGGAATTGTGTACATAGGATCGGAATTTCTGACAACGGAATTTGTTGTCGGAAAATTTGAGATCCAGATCTCAAATTTTGTGTGTCGGAAATTCCAATGGAAAATGTGCGATGGAGCCTACATATGATCAGAATTTCCAACAAAAAGCTCCCATCGAACATTTCCATCGGAAAATCCGACAGTGTGTACGCGGCATAAGAATGGACAAGTCTACCATCTTTATTTAAAGCAGGGGTCTCCAAACTTTCTTAACAAAGGGCCAGTTTACTGTCCTTCAGACTTTGGGGTGGGGGGCTGGACTTTGGCCATCGGGAGTACAAAATGTCCCATCATTGGTGTGATTGGAAGGAATTGTGCCCCTTCATTGGTGTCATTGAGCCCCATTGTTGGTGTCATTGGGAGAACTGTACTACATTTTTGATGTCATTGGTAGGAATTGTGCCCCATTGTTGGTGTCATTGGGAGGAATTGTGCCCTTCATTGATGTCAGTGAATGAAATATTGCCCCAAGGGCCAGATAAAAGCAAGCAAAGGGCCACACCCAGCCATCGGGCCGCAGTTTGGAGACCACTCCTATAAAGGATAGGCTCCCAGCAGGTACAGTATCTCACAAAAGTGAGTACACCCCTCACATTTTTTGTAAATATTTTATTATATCTTTTCATGTGACAACACTGAAGAAATTACACTTTGCTACAATGTAAAGTAATGATTTTAGAGCTTGTATAGCAGTGTAAATTAGCTTTCCCCTCAAATCAACTTAACACAGCCATTAAAGAGGTTGTAAAGGTTTGTGTTTTTTCACCTTAATGCATCATATGCATTAAGGTGAAAAACACCAGGCAGTCACCGGCCCCCCGAACCCCTTCATTCAGTCATTGGGGGACACACTGTCCCTGTCTCCACAGGCTCCTGGCTCTTGATTGGATAGATTGATAGCAGCACAGCCATTGGCTCCCACTGCCTTCAATCAAATCCAATGATGTGGGCGGGGTCGAGTCCTGCATTCGGTGGCTATGGACGCTGAATGCTAGACTCGGGAGCATGCCGGCAAGGTAACCCCCTCGGGGAAGCGCTTCTCAAAGGGGGTTATCAGATTTGGAGAGGAGCCATCAGGGACCCCAGAGGAGCAGGTTCGGTGCGCCTCTGTGCAAAACAAGCTGCACAGTGGAGGTAAGTATAACATGTTTGTTATTTAAAAAAAATAATAATTATGCTTACAATCACTTTAATGTCTAAACCGCTGGCAACAAAAGTGAGTACCGCCTTAAGTGAAAATGTCCAAATTGGGCCCAAAGAGTCAATATTTTGTGTGGCTACCATTATTTTCCAGCACTGCCTTAACCCTCTTGGGCATGGAGTTCACCAGAGTTTCACAGGTGGCCACTGGAGTCCTCTTCCACTCCTCCATGATGGCATCACGGAGCTGGTGGATGTTAGAGACCTTGCGCTCCTCCATCTTCCATTTGAGGATGTTCCACAGATGGTCAATAGGGTTTAGGTCTGGAGACATGCTTGGCCAGTCCATCACCTTTACCCTCAGCTTCTTTTGCAAGGCAGTGGTCATCTTTGGGGTCGTTATCATGTTGGAATACTGCACTGCGGCCCAGTCTCTAAAGGGAGGGGATCATGCTCTGCTTCAGTATGTCACAGTACATGTTGGCATTCATGGTTCCATCAATGAACTGTAACTCCCTAGTACCATCAGCACTCATGCACCCCCAGACCATGACACTCCCACCACCATACTTGACTGTAGGCAAGACACACTTTTTGTTTTTCTTTTTTTTTTTACAGTAATTGAATTGGCACAAATTTCCACAGACATACTCTCATGGTGTAGCTAAAGGAGGGGGATGTCAACACAAGTTTTTTGGCAATAGTTTTAAATTGGGATCTCCAACAATAGTGTGACCAGATGTCCCAGGTTTTCGGGAACAGTGAGATTGATTTACTAAATTCGAAGAGTGCAAAATCTGTAGCCAATCAGCTTCTAACTTCAGGTTGTTCAATTAAGCTTTGACAAAAAAATCTAGAAGCTGTCCCTGTTTTCAGAAAGCTGTCTCTAAATGAAAAGTATTCTGGAGGCCCCCTGAAGCTGAGGAACATTCATGAACCACTTAAGGACCACCCCACATACATATATTGCGGCAAGGCGGCCCTTGAGCACAAAATCACGTACCTGTACATGATTCCTTCTTTGGGGTCTCGGGTGCGTGCGTGCGTGTGATGCTGGAAACGAGATCCCGATGTGAATGGACACAGCGGGAGCCAATCAGTGGGTCCGGCGGTAACCCGTCGATCCTTCTGGGAGATGCAGAACGGCGATCTACTAGTAAGAAAGACAGAGATCTTGTATTTCTGCTAAGCAGGAACACAAAATCTTTGTCTTTCTCCAGGTAAGCACCTCCCCCACAGTTAGAAAACAACCCAAGGGAACACACTTAACCCTTTTATCGCCCCTGATGTTAATCCCTTCCCTGCCAGTGTCATTAGCACAGTGACAGTGTAGATTTTGTAGCACTGATCACTGTATTGGTGTCACTGGACCCCAAAAAGTGTCACTTAGTGTTAGATTTGTCCACCGCAATGTCGCAGCCCCGCTAAAAATTGCTGATTGCTGCCATTACTAGTAAAAACAATAAAAAAAATTTAAAAAATCCATAAAAATATCTTATAATTGTAGCCACAATAACTTTTGCGCAAACCAATCAATATACGCTTATTGGGATTTTTTATTAACAAATATGTAGCAGAATACATATTGGCCTACACTGATGAAGAACATTTTTTTTTTTTATTGGATATGTTTTATAGCAGAAAGTGAAAAAACATTGTTTTTTAAGACAACCTCCCTGACAGTATAAGAAGTGCAGCCAAAAGCCAGCACTATAGTATCCAGTGTATTATCCCACATAAGGAGATGGTACATTATATTTGCCCTTCCTCTGGTCCTGTCCCCTCGGTGAACTAGCTCCCATAGGATCTCCTTAGGATCCCCTTCACATGGATGGCCTCATCTAATTTTTACTCTCCAGGCTGCCATGGAGAAACATCCTTCCTAATACAGCCATTGCATATAGAAATCTGGATTTGCTTCTGGATTTTTAATATCAATAACATGGAATGTTTGATGCATTTTTTTTTTTTTTTTTTTATTGTGGTTGAGAAGCCAGTTTGGTTTTACATGCACAGCTTTGTCAATAGATTGTAACTATACTATATTACCAAAAGTATTGGGAAGCCTGCCTTTACAGGCACATGAACTTTAATGGCATCCGGGTCTTAGTCTGTAGGGTTCAACATTGAGTTGGCCCTCCCTTTGCAGCTATAACAACTTCAACTCTTCCGGGAAGGTTTAGGAGTGTGTCTATGGGAATGTTTGACCATTCTTCCAGAAGCGCATTTGTGTGGTCAGGCACTGATGTTAGACAAGAAGGCCTGGCTCGCAATCACTGCTCTAATTCATCCCGAAGGTGTTCTATTGGATTAAGGTTAAGACTCTGTGCAGGCCAGTGAAGTTCCTCCACCCCACACTAGACCATCCATGTCTTTATGGACCTTACTTTGTGCATTGGTGTGCAGTCATGTTGGAGCCTTCCCCAAACTGTTCCAACTAAGTTGGGAGCATGAAATTGTCCAAAATGTCTTGGTATGCTGACACCTTAAGATTACCCTTCACTGAAGTTGCCAAGCCCAACTCCTGGCAAACAACCCCACACCATAATCCCCTCTCTACCAAATGATTTGGACCAGTGCATAAAGCAAGGTCCATAAAGACATAGATGATGAATTTGGGGTGGAAAAACTTGACTGGCCTGCACAGAGTCCTGACCTCAACCCAATAGATCACCTTTGGGATGAATTAAAGAAGGAGACTGCGAGCCAGGCCTTCCCGTCCAACATCAGTACCTGACCTCACAAATGCGCTTCTGGGAGAATGGTCAAACATTCCCATAGACACACTCCAAAAACTTGTGGACAGCTTTCCCAGAAGAGTTGAAGCTGTTATATCTAAAAAGGGTGGGGCAACTTAATATTGAACCCTACGGACTAAAGCCCCATACACACTATCAGATTTTCTGCTGATTTTTTCCTACAGATTTACCAAAACCATATAATATGAGGTCAAAACTTCGGAGTTTCAATGTGTATGCAATCAGGCAGGCCCTTGCACTACATGGTTTTGGTAAATCTGAAGACAAAAATCAGCAGGAAATCTGATAGTGTGTATCGGGCTTAAGACTGGGATGCCATTAACCTCCCTGGCGGTAATCCCGAGTCTGGCTCGGGTTGGGATTTTACTAACAGGAGCGGTAACCCCAAGCCAGACTCGGGATCGCTTCGCTGGATGCAGGGGAGGATACAGGGAGAGTTACTTACCTTGTCCCCTGGATCCAGCGATGTCCTCCGCACTGTGTGATCGAGCTGTCCTCCGCTTGATTCACAGTGCCGAATGCAGCCGAGCTACGTTCCCTGCGACGTTACGGCGCACGGGAGCGGAGAACGGCGGAAAATTCAAAAAAGTAAAAAGACACAAAACACACACAGCACTGTAATCTTACAGATTACAGTGCTATATTAAAAAATGACACACCCCCTTTGTCCCTAGTGGTCTGTGCAGTGCCCTGCATGCACTTTTATATTATAAATACTGTTTTTTTCTGCCTGGAATTTGGAGATTGTCCATAGCAACCAAAACTGTCCCTTTTTCAGTGTTTTAGGATTTTATTACATTATTGAATAATTTTTATTATTCTTTATTATATTATAAACTTTATCACACCCGGGATGTCTGCTAGACTCTGGTTTGAACAGATTTAAGAGAGTTATTCCTAAGAATTACAGGACTACAAAATAAAACGCCAAATTTCCATGCAAAATAATTGTACCGCTTTCAGCACCTAAAACCAAAACTAATCATACCGCCAGGGAGGTTAAGGTTCATGTGCGTGTAACGGCAGTTGTCCCAATATTTTCGGTAATATACAGTAGTGTATATGAGATGAGCTTTAAGCCTTGCTCACATATGCTGTTGTTACAGCAACTCAGGGCTTTGCACAGACAAAGCTGCCCTGGGCCCAGTAAAAGGATGGTATGGCACTTTAGTAAGTTTGCCAATCTCCAATATCACTGTCAGTGAGAGTCTGCACACTCCCTACTATTTCCCTCATTTCCAGCTCATCTAAAAAATGGAGAGGTTGCTTTACTAGTGAGCTTTCCAATACAGAACATTAGGGGTTGATTTACTAAAGGCAACTAGAATGTGCACTTTGCGGGGGGCGTGGCCTGGAGCCATTCCAAGATGGACACATAAGAGCCGAGCTCCCGCTCCATGAGGTCCGGCCTTACTAGTATACAGCGGCTTCGAAGGTCAGTTATGGTGAGAACCGCCCGCAATACCTCCGCCACCCGTTCCCGATCCCCGCTGGGTTCCGACTCCGCTCAAGGCCGCCGCATCCCCGCGCTCTTCGGACCGCGGCCCAGAGACAGCGCGCAAGCCTCCCTGTCACAGGCCTCACAGTCAGATCCACCTCAGAGCGCGCGCGCTTCCAGCTGCAGCCCGCTCCGTTCTGGTGCTCGTAGATCCCTGGGAGCAGAGATGGAAGCTCCTAATCCCCTAGCTGTCAGCATAGAGGACCTCCGCAGCGTAGCGGCGGACATTAAATCCACCCTGATGGCAGCCATCACAGACATGAGAGCTGACATGCAAGCCATAGCCATCAGGGTGGAAGAGGTGGAGGCCACACAATACCGCCAAGATACCGCGCTGTGTCAGGTACAACAACTGACTGAATCTCACTCCATCCATCTGAGAGAGATTAACCGCCATATGGAAGATCTCGACAACCGTGGGAGAAGACGAAATCTTAGGGTAAGAGGCATCCCAGAAACCATTGATCCCACCCAGCTGTCACAGTCAGTCACTGCCATATTTAATGAGCTTCTAGAAAGACCCCTTGAAACACCAGTCTCATTCGAACGAATCCACAGAGCCTTGCGCCTGCGTGGTAGAGACTCTGATCCACCTAGAGATGCTGTTTGCTGCCTTATAGATTACCATCTCAAGGAGGAAATACTCCGTAAAGCAAGAATGTGCACTTTGCAGCTGCACTCTGTAAGAGCAGTTGCTCCAGAGTTTGGTAAATGAGCAGAAGTTCAGCTGTTTTCCATCATCCAATCACGTGCAAGCAAAAAAGCATTTTTTTTCATTTTCCTTGAATGTGATTGGGTATTCTTTGCAAAGTTAAGTTGTACCTCATTTACTAAGCTCTGGAGCAACTGCCCTTGCAAAGTGCACAGTCTATTTGCCTTTAGTAAATCAACCCCTAAGTGTAGTCTCTGATGATTATTATTATACAGTATTTTATAGCGCCAACAGTTTGTGCAGCACTGAACATGAACGAAGACAGTACAATTACAATACAAATCAATACAGGATTGATCAGAGGGTCCTGCTCCTTAGAGCTTACAATCTAGAAAGGAGGGTGAAGTGGAAACAAAAGGTAATAACTGTGGGGGGTGAGCTACTGGAGAAAATGAAAATACAGTAGTTAGGTGTGGGTAGGGTAGGCTTCTCTGAAGAGAAGGGTTTTCATGGATCGTCTAAAACCTAATAGAGTAGGAGATAATCAGACAGATTAGGGTAGGGCATTCCATAGGATTGGAGAGGCTTTGGAAAAGTCCTGGAGGCGAGCAAAGGAGGAGGTGATGAGGGAGCTAGAGAGCAGGAGGTCTTGAGAGGAACAAAAAGAACGCCTAGGTTGGTATTTAGAGACTAGGCTAGTGATGTAGCTGGGGGCTAAATTGTGGATGGCTTTGAAAGCAGTTGTTAGTATTTTGAATTTAATTAGTTGGGTGAGCAGAAACCAGTGGAGAGATTGACAGAGAGGGATAGCAGACGCGGAGCGATTGGTAAGGTTGATGAGTCTGGCAGCAGCATTCATGATGGATTGAAGAGGTGATAGACTATGTAGAGGTAAGCCTTTGAGAAGGGAATTGCAGTAGTCAAGGCGAGAGATGACCAGTGTGTGAATTAAGAGCTTTGTTGTGTCATTGGTTAGAAAGGGGTGTATTTTGGAGATGTTGTGGAGGTTGAGGTGCCAAGCTTTGAACAGTGATTGGACATGGTGCTTAAAGGAGAGTTCAGAGTCCAGGGCTACACCTAGAACCTTGGCATGTGGTGATGGGCGTATAGTTGTGCCATTGATTTTCACAGAGAGATCTGGGGAAGGGGCATACAGGTGAGGAAAAATTATAAGTTCGGTTTTGGATAGATTGAGTTTGAGGAAGTGGTGTGACATCCAGACTGATATATCTGATATTAAATTAGTGATATGAGAGGAGACAGAGGGAGTGAGCTGAGGGGTAGAGAAATAGATTTGGGTGTCGTCAGCATAGAGATGGTATTGGAAGCCATGGGAGGCTGACCCATGGAGGAGGTGTAGATTGAAAATAGGAGAGGTCCAATAACAGAACCTTGGGGGACCCAAACTGAGAAAGGAAGAGGAGAAGAGGAAGTAGAGTTGTAAGAAACACTAAAGATGTGGTTGGATAAGTAGAAAGAGAATCAGTGAAGGGTACAGTCATGGAGACCAAAGGCTTGGAATTTTTTGAGGAGGAGGGGATGGTCAACCGTATCAAAGGCAGCTGAGAGGTCCAGGAGAAGGAGTACAGTTTTTAATTGTCCTCTGACCATGCCACTGTATTGCCATTGTATCTTTGCCCACTGGCTGCCAGATTATATTGAGTCCAGAATGAGAGGGACATTGAGAAAAAGCGATACCTCCCCTCCACAGTGGTAGTTGACAGTGTCCTACTCATGCTGGCTGTGTATGAGGAGCTGTCAGGACCAGGGTCTGAAACCACAACCTCTGCTGCATCCAGCAGTAGCTCTTCTTACTGAGCCACCTGAGATACTGGACAGCAGCATCCTGTCTGATCCATTGGACGATCCTGTTTGTTTTTGGTGAACCATGAACTCCTTGCTCCTCCCAATAACTTCATATTTAAGCCACAGCTTTGCACTTCCTGTTTGCCAGATTATTGTGCTCTCTCCAGATGATATTTTGCCCTTGTCTTCTTAGCTGCTGTCAAGAGCTTCACTAATACTCATTACTGCCCTTTGCTTGTTCATCGACTACGCTTCTACTTGAATGAATAAATGAATAATTTGTATAGCGCTACAATGCGAACTGAATTGCCAACCAGTGCTGAATCGCACTTGATCCCTGCCTGAAACCACATGTTACCAATCATTGACTTATTTACTGACTATACTTCTGCTTGATCCCTACCTGCTATATCTGCTACTGGTTTGCTCACCTCCTGATGGGGTGATCCAGAGGACCGTGATCTGGTACTAACATGCATCAAAACCCTACCACACCATCAGGAGCTCTGGCGAATACTGGTTAGCAATTGGACTCTGCAGTTTGGGAGAACCCGCGTCATCCGCCAGGGTGACAATCTTGTCCAGCTGGTCAGTTGGCTTCTTTACTGCTATAGCTACTGGTCTCTGAGCCTTACCACTGACTGTGACAGGATCTCTGAATGGCTGCATCCAGGAGCACGTATGTTGTGGAGCCTCACACAGGAATCCATAGGTGGCACAGAGAGAATGGGAATATAGTGGTAGGGCCAGGGGACTTTAAAAAGCTCACAGTGATAATTTAAAAAAATATCAAATGCATGTGAGTTATGCTGATTTTATCTGATTTGGGAAAAAAAATGACTTTAATATCACTCTAAGGATATATGTTCTTATTTAGCCTGAGAACTTAGCTGAGAAAAACAGAGGCCCTGAGGGACACAGAATAAGTCCCAAAGGGCTGTATGCATCCCCCAGGCAGCAGGTTTGGCACCAAAATGCTTTAGATAATTTAAAGCGGTTGCAAAGCTTTGTTTTTTATTTTCTAAATAGGTTCCTTTAAGCTAGTGCATTGTTGGTTCACTTACCTTTTCCTTCGATTTCCCTTCTAAATTATTTTTTTCTTTGTCTGAATTTCTCACTTCCTGTTTCTCCTCAGTAAACTTCCCACCATCATCCGATGTGGTGTTTAGTCAGCCAGAACAGCTTACTGAACAACTTACTGAGGAGGAACAGGAAGTGAGATATTCAGACAAAGAAAACAAAGAAAAAAAACATTTAGAAGGGAAATCGAAGGAAAAGGCAAGTGAACCAACAATGCACTAACTTAAAGGAACCTATTTAGAAAATAAAAAACGAACCTTTACAACCCCTTTAAGTGCTCCACTATTAAATATCTATAATAGTTCACTAAACCATCAGCAGAGCAATTAAGCAGAAAAGAGATGCCAACCTTTACCAGAATGACAATTGCCATGCCTCTTTCCAAAGTCCATAACTTTTAGAGGGAGGCTTCGACAGAACCAAGTATGTACATACACTATGAGCATCCGATTCATCAGTCGGCAATAACTGCTTTCTGTTACAGGACCTGTGAAAGTATCTCTCTAGTAATATGTATGGTCACAACCAGACAAGAATTGCAGAAATTCTGCTGCAAGGGTTTCAGAACACTTATCATCTGAAGGTTTTGCTCTTCATTATCTTCCTTCTGATCTACACTGTGACAATAACAGGGAATTGTGTGATTGTAGTATTGGTGTCAGTTAATAGCCGACTGCACACTCCTATGTATTTCTTCCTCAGCCTCCTGTCTTCCTCTGAAGTCATTTCCACCACCAACATTGTGCCCAAAATGCTTTCAGTCATCATGAAAAATGGTGACTCAATGTCTTTTTCTGCTTGTTTGACTCAGTTTTACATCTTCTCAGCTTCGACGAATTCTGAATGTTTTCTTCTCACTGTAATGTCTTTTGACCGATACTTGGCCATTTGTAACCCATTGAGATACATCTCCATCATGGACTTCAAGCTTCAATTCAACTTGGCATTATGGCCTTTGTTAACTGGTATCCTGGTAACTTTGCTTATCACCATTCTGGTTTATAACTTACAGTTCTGTGGACCCAATGTAATAGATCACTTCTTCTGTGATCTGTCCCCCATATTACAGCTTTCTTGTTCGGACACAACCACAGTAAAAGCTCAGGCCTTCATATTTTCAGTTCCTGTCATTGTCTTGCCATTTATTTTCATTGTCGTTACCTATGTCTTCATATCCCTTGCCATCTTGAGGATATCATCACACAACATGCGACAAAAAGCCTTCTCCACTTGCAGTTCCCACCTGGCTGTCGTATGTATGTATTATGGGACTCTAATTAGTGTGTACCTTTTTCCATCAACAGGTCATTCTCCAAGTGTGAGCAAAGTTCTTTCTTTACTATATGTAATAGTGACCCCACTTTTTAACCCAATCATATACAGTTTAAGGAATCGGGAAATTCTAGTATCTCTGAGGAACTCAATATGTAAGACAACATATGCCATAAATGGAGGCATACAGTAACTCCACTTGCTCCCCAGGCCAAGTTTAATCATTTCAATACAGGGCACTTTTACCCCATTCCTGCCCAGGCCAAGTTTCAGTTTTCAGCTCTGTTGCACTTTGAATGACAATTGTGCGGTCATGCAACACTGTACCCAAACAAAATTTTTATTATTTTTATTACGTAACTAGAGCTTTCTCTTGGTGGTATTTAATCACCATTGGGTTTTTTATTGTTTGGTAAATAAATGAAAAAAGAATAAAAAGGTGTTTTTCTTTGTCTCTTTTATAACATTTTGTAAATAAATGTTCCTCATAAAATTGAGTCCAAAATGTATTCTGCTACATTTCCTTGGTGAAAATAACCCACATTATCGTATATTATTTATTCCATAGGAAAGTGAAGTCCACAAACTATGGTATATATCTGAAAATTGATCAATCCGGATGTACTGATGGGCTATCTCCTTTCATGAGGCCCTAAAATGTCAGGACACTACAAATACCCCTCAAATGGCCCATTTTTGGAAAGTAGACAGACCAAGGTATTTAGTAAGAGGCATGGTAGGTTTTTTGAAGTTGTACATTTTGTCACATTTTTTTGGAAACATTTTTGGAAAATTAAGAAAATTAAGAAATTACAAGAAATATATATTTACAATTTTATTTACTTTTTTGTTACATACTGTCACCAATGCAGTACAGCATCATCATATAACTAATGTGGTGATCAGGGACACTGACTGGTGACTCCAAAAAAAAAAAAAACAATAATAATTGAATTTATTTTTATTTATTTTTATGTTTTGAGCAATATTTTATTACCATAGTAACCTTGTACTACTTTGGGGAAGGGATCAGGATTTTCTTAATATACACATTATGATTGCTTATAGCAGTGAATGCCATTTCTATATACAAGCATTTTACTCAATGAAACTGATTCATTCAGTTTGTTTTGTCATGATTAGCTGTGATTGGTCAAAGCTAATCACATGGAACAGATGGACTGTGACTTGCCCTGTCTGTACCATGGGTACAGTGGGCAAATAAGAGATTGGAGATAATATAAATCCCCAAATTTTATTAAATTGCTAAAATTTATACATATAAAATTAGCTTAGCCAAATGGCCTACTAAAAGCAGACTTTGTGGGTTCCACTAGACAATGTAAAAGGGTCAGAGAGTAGGGATGGCCTTGTGGTTCACCCGGCGGTTGGTTCGCGGTGAATTTTGCCTGTTTGCGATTCGCCAAACCGGCGGACTTCTGGCACTGTTCGCGAGGCGGACATATGCGTTTACATTGTGAAAGAACTTTGACCCATGATGACACATCCATCATGGGGAACAGGATAGCCTGGTAATTGAATTTAGGGGAACCCCACGCTTTTTTTTTTTTTTTTATCAATGAATGAATTGTTGGCTCCCATAATACAGAGAGCACTCATTGAGTGTTCTCTGTATTACAGGAGCCGACAATTCATATAGCTGCAAGTGATTTTAAAAGACGTTTTTTCCTGCAGAAATTACACTTTGTGCAGGGACAGTTCTAAGCACGGGAAACATGCGCCCCTTCACAGGCATACTACAGACACCCCCCAGGTACGAAATTTAAAGGAATATTACACTTTTATTGTTTCACTTTAGGCATTACTAAAATCACTGCTCCTGAAAAAATGTCAATTTTTAAAACCTTTTTTTTGCATTGATCCATGTCCCCTGGGGCAGGACCCAGGTCCCCAAACACTTTTTAGGACAGTAACTTGCATATTAGCCTTTAAAATTAGCACTTTAGATTTATCCCATAGACTTGTACAGGGTGTTCCAGCTTTTCAAATTTGCCGCTAACAGCCCAAATTGTTGAGTGTTCCCTGAACAGGCAAACAGGCAATGTTCGAGTCAAACATGAGTTTGACTCAAACTCAAAGCTCATCCCTAGTGTACAGTAAATAGGGTTGTACACGTATAATATACTTTCTTTCAAATATAGAAAGCATATAAAGTGCACTGCACTGCTGTGCTGCTGACCGATTATGCAGCTGTCGTTTCTCAGTGTAGAGAAGGACAGTTTGGTTTTTGGAGCAGGGACAGTCTGCAACTCACTAGTTACTAGCTAGCTACTATTAGGTCCACAAAGGTCCTTTTAAGGACTGGTATAGGTGTACTATTTGGTGTGCAGTAGGGATGAGCCGAACACCCCCCGGTTCGGTTCGCACCAGAACTTTCGAACGGACCCCAAATTCGTACGAACGTTAGAACCCCATTGAAGTCTATGGGACTCGAACGTTCGAAATTAAAAGTGCTAATTTTAACGGCTAATATGCAAGATACTGTCCTAAAAAGGGTTTGGGGACCTGGCTCCTGCCCCAGGGGACATGGGTCAAAGCAAATTTTTTTTTTTTAAACGGCCGTTTTGGCGGGAGCACTGATTTTAATGACGATTAAAGTGGAAAAAAAGGTGAAATATTCCTTTAAATATGGTGCCTGGGGGGTGTCTGTAGTATGCCTGTGAAGTGCCACGTGTTTCCCGTGTTTAGAACAGTCCCTGCACAAAATTACATTTAACAGAAATAACGTCATTTAAAGCTGCTTGCGGTTTTAATGTTATATCTGGTTCCTGCAATATGGTTGAAAATCATTGAGAAAAATGGCATGGGTAGCCCTCCCTGCCCATTACCAGCCTATTTGGGTCTTGTACGCATATTAAGGGGAACCCCGTACCCATATTAAAAAAAGGAAATGCGTGTGGCCCCCAGGCCCTATATACTCAGAACAGCAGTATACAGGCGGTGCAAACAAGACAGGGACTGTGTAGGTTTGTTGTGTTAATTTGAATCTGTTTGTAATTTTCAACTGGTACATTTTTAAAGTGTAGCTCCAGTCAAAAAAAAAAAATTTAAGCTTTTTGGAAAACATAGGGAAGGGTTATCACCCCTGTATAATTTGTTTTGTCGTCCATCTTTTTTCATCTCACTTGCTGTTGTCTCCTTCCGTTTGCAAGTAGGAGATGTTTGTAAGTTGGATGTTTGAAAGTAGGGTGTTGGTTTTGCCACAACATTGTAAGCCCTCAAAGTGACTCTTGGTGAGCGCTGGAGCGCCCTGCTGTGAACGATTATATCAAGAATTGTAATTACATGCCATTGTTGAACAGTGGTAGAAAAATTGACCTTTGGTGGTTGTGGTGCTGGTGCCACAACACTATAAGTCCTCACAGTTACTCTGGGTGGGCACAGGAGCGGGCCCTCCTGTGAAATATTATATCAAGAATTGTAATTACATGTCCCTGTTAAACAGGGGCAGAAAAATTGGGCTTTAGGCACTGGTGCTGGTGCCACGACACTGCAACCTCTCCCATATACTCTAGTTTTATTGCAGGAATTAGCCCTGCTGCAAAGCATTGCATAAAAAATTGTAATTAAACGCCCCTGTTAAACAGGGACAGAAAAATTGGGCCTTAGGCACTGGTGCTGGTGCCACCACACTGCAACCTCTCCCATATACTCTTGTTTTATTGCAGGAATTAGCCCTGCTGCAAAGCATTGCATCAAAAATTGTACTTAAACGTCCCTGTTAAACAGGGGCAGAAAAATTGGGCCTTAGGCACTGGTGCTGGTGCCACGACACTGCAACCTCTCCCATATACTCTAGTTTTATTGCAGGAATTAGCCCTGCTGCAAAGCATTGCATCAAAAATTGTAATTAAACGCCCCTGTTTAACAGGGGCAGAAAAATTGGGCTTTAGGCACTGGTGCTGGTGCCACGACACTGCAACCTCTCCCATATACTCTAGTTTTATTGCAGGAATTAGCCCTGCTGCAAAGCATTGCATCAAAAATTGTAATTAAACGCCCCTGTTAAACAGGGGCAGAAAAATTGGGCCTTAGGCACTGGTGCTGGTGCCACCACACTGCAACCTCTCCCATATACTCTATTTTTATTGCAGGAATTAGCCCTGCTGCAAAGCATTGCATCAAAAATTGTACTTAAACGCCCCTGTTAAACAGGGGCAGAAAAATTGGGCCTTAGGCACTGGTGCTGGTGCCACGACACTGAAACCTCTCCCATATACTCTTGTTTATTGCAGGAATTAGCCCTGCTGCAAAGCATTGCATCAAAAATTGTACTTAAACGCCCCTGTTAAACAGGGGCAGAAAAATTGGGCCTTAGGCACTGGTGCTGGTGCCACGACACTGCAACCTCTCCCATATACTCTTGTTTTATTGCAGGAATTAGCCCTGCTGCAAAGCATTGCATCAAAAATTGTACTTAAACGCCCCTGTTAAACAGAGGCAGAAAAATTGGGCCTTAGGCACTGGTGCTGGTGCCACGACACTGCAACCTCTCCCATATACTCTTGTTTTATTGCAGGAATTAGCCCTGCTGCAAAGCATTGCATCAAAAATTGTACTTAAACGCCCCTGTTAAACAGGGGCAGAAAAATTGGGCTGATGGCATCACCCAGAAACAGAAATGTTCTTCCAACATATCATCGGAGGAGGAAGAGGATAGACAATCAACATAACAGGACAGTCACTCAGCATCAGCATAGGCAGTCTTGAAGGGATGTGATATTTCAAAGAAAATTATTCGGTTACATAAGCTTCAGGTGCTTGGTAGCTGTGGGTGATCCAAGACTGATTCATCTTGATGAAGGTCAGTCGATCAACTGATTCGGTACACAGCGGCACCCTGTGAACGGTAACAAAGCCACCAGCAGCACTGAAGGTGCGTTCCGAAAGAACGCTGGATGCAGGACAGGCCAGTAGCTCAATTGCATACTGTGCAAGCTCTGGCCAGTGATCCATCCTCAAGACCCAGTAAGCCAGAGGATTTTCGGTGGGAAAGGTGTCCAAGTCTGACCTTGCCCCTAGGTATTTCTGCACCATGTAAATCAGACGCTGGCGATGGTTGCTGGAACCGATCATACCTTGGGGCTGCAGACTAAAAAATTGTCTGAAAGCATCAGTCAGACGGCCACCTTCTCCACCGCTCCTTCTGACCGATGCCTCAGCAACACATTGTCCAGGACCAGGAGTTTGTAACCTCCCAGTCTCTGGGAACGCGTTGCACAGACCTTTCTGCAAGGCCTCCCGGAGATGTCTCATCCTCTGCTTCCTCTGCGATGGCAAGATAAGGTCGGCAACCTTACCCTTGTACCGTGGATCAAGGAGAGTGGCCAGCCAGTAATGGTCCCTCTCCTTGATCCGAAGAATACGAGGATCCTTCCGCAGGCTTTGCAGGATCAGGGAGGCCATGCAGCATAGGTTAGCTGAGGCATTCAGTCCGGAGTCCTCTGGGTCACTAAGGACAACATGATCCGCAGCTACCTCCACCCAGCCACGTACAAGTGTTTCTTGGGACTGTAAATCATCCCTACAAGACTGCTTATGCTGCTTCTGCTGATGCTGAGTGCCAGCCTCCACCTCCATGCTGACACAATCATCCTCCTCCTCCTCTTCCTCCTCCTCATCCTCTTCCTGTGTGATGGGTGGCACAGCAGGAACACTGTCTGGATAAAGGGGGCCTTGAGAGGCAAGGAAGTCCTCCTCTTCCTGCCTCTGTTCTGCCTCAAGTGCCCTGTCCATTATTCCACGCAGCGTATGCTCCAAAAGGTGGACAAGAGGTACAGTGTCACTGATGCATGCACTGTCACTGCTCACTATCCTTGTGGCCTCCTCAAACGGTGACAGGACAGTGCATGCATCCCTGATCATGCCCCACTGGCGTGGTGAGAAAAAACCGAGCTCCCCTGACCCTGTCCTGGTGCCGTAGTAGCACAGGTACTCATTGATGGCCCTCTGCTGCGTGTGCAGCCGCTGCAGCATGGCCAACGTTGAGTTCCACCTGGTGGGCATGTCACATATCAGGCGGTTCTTGGGCAGGTTCGTTTGGAGCTCAGCCAGCCAAGCACAGGCATTAAATGATCGGCGGAAATGCACACAGACTTTCCTGGCCTGCTTCAGGACATCCTGTAAGCCGGGGTACCTGCCCAAGAACCGCTGCACCACCAGGTTAAGGACGTGAGCTACACAGGGCACATGGGTCAGTTGTCTCTGTCGGAGGGCGGAGAGGAGGTTGGTGCCATTGTCGCAAACCACCATTCCTGGCTTAAGCTGGTGTGGCGTCAACCACCTCTCGGCCTGCCCCTGCAGAGCTGACAAAACATCCGCCCCAGTGTGGCTTCTGTCCCCCAAACAAACCAGCGCAAGCACGGCATGGCATCGTTTTGCCTGTGTACTTGCGTAGCCCCTGGAACGCCTACGGAGCACCGCTGGTTCTGAGGACAGAGCACTGGAAGAGGCCATGGAGGAAGAAGAAGAGGAGGGGGTGGAGGAGAGAGGTGTGTCACAACCAATAGTAGCATTTTGGAGGCGTGGTGGCGGAACAACCTCCAACACTACTGCACCTTGTCCTGCATCCTTCCCAGCTGCCAGAAGAGTGACCCAATGGGCCGTGACGTCCCTGTCCATGCCTGCTGGACCATGAGTCAGCGGTAATATGCACCTTACCGCTGACCGCCCTGTCCAGCGAGGCAAGGCTATTGCCTTCCACATGTCGGTAGAGAGCCGGAATCGCCTTCCGTGAGAAAAAGTGGCGTTTGGGGACCTGCCACTGAGGAACCGCACATTGTACAAACTCACAGAAGGGGGCCGAGTCTACCAACTGAAAAGGCAGCAGTTGAAGTGCTAGCAATTTAGCCAACCTAGCATTCAACCGCTGGGCATGTGGATGGCTGGGAGTGAACTTCTTTCGCTGGTCCAGCAGCTGGGGCAGGGTCATTTGCCTGCTATAATCGGACGTGGGTGTACTGCTAGCAGAGTGCCCGGAAACACTTGGCTGTGACACACCTAATTCTACACCTTCATTCCTCTCAGAGCAGGTTTCAGAGAGGACTGAAGGTCTAGTGGGGTTGGAGATGCCAGCTGATGAGGAGCAAGGAGAGGGCCGCTTTGTTCTTTGGTGTGGGTCTTTGAGGTACGCTTGCCAACGAGCTGCATGGCAGGTCAACATATGTCTGGTCAAGCATGTGGTGCCCAAGCGGCTGATGTTTTGGCCACGCGAGATACGCTTGAGACATATGTTGCAAATAGCAGCGGTGTGATCTGATGCACTCATCTCAAAAAAGGCCCACACCAAAGAACTTTTAGGCCGCGTACACATGGGTGGATTGTCTGGCCAACTAAGTTCGTCAGACAATCCGACAGACAGTCCGTCCTAATTTTGAATGAACAGACTTGACTACACACGACGAACAGACAGTCCGCTGAAAGCTTGCGCGATGACGTACGACACGTACGACGGGACTAGAAATAGGAAGTCCAAGACACAGCAAAGCACCCTTTGGGCTCCTTCTGCTGACTTTGCGTTAGTAGAAGTTTGGTTAGAGACGATTCGCGCTTTTCAGACTTCAGCTTAATTTGTCCGTTCACTGCGGCACAGTCTACCTGTGAGGTTTGTATCTGTCTTTTGGTACGCGTGGATCAGTTGTACCTGTTATTAGGCGCTTCTGGTCCGCTCGTTTCTGGGTTTCAGGTCATTCTTCATAGGTCTGGCTGTTCTTCAGTGCGTTCAGTTGAGCTTGTTTGTCCAGCCGACCGTTTCAAAGCCATGGAGAGTGGACGTACTTAGGAAGGAGTTCGTGCTATATTGGGGCTTGGTGTTGGGGTTAATACTTTGACCCGAGCCCAGTCTGTGAACAGGGTGAGGAGGAGTCCATGGACAAAGAATTGGTTGCGCCAGCGTGACCAATTCTCGCATATGCCTTTACTCCGTGAGATCCGTGAGAATAATCCTGATGATTTCAGGAATTATCTCAGGATGACGGACCCCGTTTTTCACCGTCTGCTGGCTTTGCTGACACCTTATATCAGCAGGCAGGATACCTGCATGCGGCAAGCCATCACTCCGGAGCAGAGGCTCGTCGCCACGTTGCGCTACTTGGCGACAGGGAGAAGCCTTCAGGACCTCAAGTTCTCGACAGGCATCTCCCCCCAGGCTCTGGGGATCATTATTCCAGAGACCTGTTCTGCCATTATTCGGGTCCTGCAGAAGGAATATATGAAGGTAAGTTTGTTCTTTTAATATTGCATTATATGCGTTATATGCATTGTATGTTTGTATTCATTTCATCATGACTTTTAATATCCATGACAGGAATATGATGTGAATGTCCCCTTTATATGAATGCATGCATTTTTTTTTTTTTTTGTTTTTTTTAATGTTTTTTTTTTATTGTTTTTTTTTTTTGTGTCATTTTTTTTTTAGCTTTTTACCTTTTTGTGTCCCACGTGCATATTTGCTTTCACTAACGTCCTCAGCATTTAATCCTGGGCCCCTGTACACCCACAGCCGAAACTGTTTTTCTCTATAATTCATATTGTCAGCTCCATTGTACTATTTTACTGGCCCCCCCACCCTTTGTATACTCTTTGTATACACCCTTTGTGTGTGTGTGTGTGTGTATATATAGATATAGATATAGATATAGATATAGATATATAGATATAAATATAGATATAGATATATATATATGGATTGTCAACTCATTAATTAGTCACCCCACTCAAATTGGTTTCAGGTATTGGATACTCATTAATTAGTCCCCCCACCCCACTCAAATTGGTTGCAGGTATTGGATACTCATTAATTAGTCCCCCCACCCCACTCAAATTGGTTGCAGGTATTGGATACTCATTAATTAGTCCCCCCACCCCACACTTATGTCCCCTGGTCCATCAGAGGGCTGATTAATCTGTGAATTGGGCCGCCTATTTTTTTTTGTTTTTTTGCAGAAAAAAATTTGCAATATTTCTGTTTAACTGTTGTTCCAAAATGTTTTTTTTTTGTTTTCAAAGGTGTTTATTGGAAGATAACAAACAAAATATAGCATACATTGTGGTGAAGCATATATAGTTATACAAAACCAAAGATGCAAATTATATAGTACATATCGTATAAGTTCAACAATGAATGAACATCACAGAATAGGTAAAAGAATGATACGACTAAAATAACATGAATAACCTGAGAGGCAACTTTTGAGATAAGTAATACCACATGGATCTAAGGGAGAAGAATATTGGTGAAAAACCAGGAAAGACAAAAGAAAGGAGTATGAAGAAAAGAAGAGAGGGTGACAGAATAGCAGAGCAAAAAGAAGGAAAGACTAGCACAGTTAGTAGAGAAGTCTAAAGGTAGACCAGGGTTTCCATTTAGCATCATATAAAGGGATAGAGTCATACAAAGTGTGGTGAATTTTTTCAACATGCATCATGAGGTCTATGCGGGAGAGGATCTGGGAAAATGACAAAGAGGGAGCTTTCCAATTAAGTGCTATAGACCATAACATGGCCAGGCAGATCGAATGAATCAAACATCTTAAATGTTTAGGAGTGTCTGGTGGAGCAACAAATAATAAGGCATGAGATACATCCATGTCTATAGTATAACCAGCTACCTTATTGATCATATCAAAAAGCAAACCCCAGAACGGTTGAATACGGGCACAGTCCCAAAAAATGTGTTTAAATGAACCCGGACAGGGGCAACCCCTAAAACAGGTGGGGGAGACCTGGGGAAACATGCGGTGTAACCGTTGAGGCGTATAATACCATCTGGTAAGTAGCTTAATAGCAGTCTCTCTAAGGGAGAGAGATTTAGAGCATTGGCGCATGTTCCTCCAGGCTCGGTCCCAATCCAGGTTGTCCTGATTCAATTCAAGTTCACTTTCCCATTTGGCACGGTATGGCAACCCTACAGTCGCAATCACTGAGGACATGGACACGTAGAGGTCAGAGATAAGGCCCTTCTGTCTAGGAGCCGTGAGGCAAATATTCTCAAAGGAAAACCCTTGGGGACGGGAGTAGGGGCCTGGGTAATGTTGTGAAAAAAAATGGCGTATCTGCAGATAGTGGAAGAATTCTGAATTCGGGATGGGATGAAGGGATTGTATTTCCTGAAATGAGGCAAAACGGGCGCCCACCAGGAAATCCTTCAAAGTGACCAGGCCAAATTCAATCCAGATACGGAATGCGTCACTAGAATTATGAGTCGATATGAATCTAGGGTCACCTAAAAAAGAAACCCCAACCGGAGTCTGGGGAACTAAGCCGTATTTACTACCATACAAATGCCAAAGGCGCATGGCATCCAAAACACAAAAATTTTTATGGATGTAAGGGCAATGCGGTATATATGGGGACCACATGACATTCGATAGAACCAAGGGGCGTATGGATTCCTGCTCAAATTGAACCCACGGTACCCTAGAATTCCTAATTGACCATTGGGCCTGCTGGGAGAATCTACTCGCCAAGTAATAAAGCCAAATCTGTGGGACACCCAGTCCACCTCTGGAGGCAGAACGGTACAAGACCGCTCTCACAAATCTGGGGGGTTTATCCTGCCAAATAAATCTATTAAGGCATGATTGAAGGCGGTCAATATAGGCTTTCGAGATCCTAATTGGGAGGGAGCGAAAAGCATATAATAAACGGGGGAGTATAACCATCTTAATAGCTGTTATGCGCCCCAGGAAGGAGATGTGTAGGCTAGACCAAGATTTCAAGGTAGACCTAATTTTAGTGAATAACTGAGGGTAATTAGAGGAGAAGAGGAGTTTATAATCACTAGAGAGGGCTATGCCTAAGTAAGAGAGGTGGGAGGAGGGCCAACGAAAGGAAAATGTCTGTTTGAGGTGAGAGAGTTCCTGTGGGGGAATACCTATGGGAAGGGCTTCAGATTTGGATATATTGATGGACAATCCTGAGACAGTAGCAAATCTCGACAAGGATTCAAACAGGTTGGGAAGGGAAACTAATGGGTTAGTCAGGAACATCAGGACGTCGTCTGCATACATACAGAATTTGCTAGTCAGGGATCCCTTTGAATATCCTGAGATATCTGGGTTGTTCAAAATGGCTATAGCTAGGGGCTCGAGAGCCAGGGCGAACAAAAGGGGGGATAAAGGGCACCCCTGTCTAGATCACCTACCCACCTCAAAGAAGGCTGAGCAGCAGCCCGGGATTTTTATCCTAGTTTTGGGGTCTTTGTACAAGGAGTGGAAAGAGTGCAAAAATCCGCCGCGGAAGCCTAACCTCTGCAACACCCTAGTAAGGTAAGACCAAGAGACACTATCGAAGGCCTTCTGGATATCCAAACTGAGAAGCAGAAGGCTACGAGAGCGTATATTAGCATCCTGAATTATGTTAGTGGCTAATCTAATATTGTCTGTGATTAATCTGTGAGGGATAAAACCAGATTGGAATGGGGAGATAAGGCGGGGGATTTGAAGGGCCAGTCTATCTGCAAGGATCCTACTAAATATTTTTAAATCATTATTCATGACAGAAATTGGTCTATAATTTTGGGGGAGTGTATGATTTTTGTGTGGTTTGGGGATCATGGACATCGTGGCAAGTAACATTTCCTCCGGGAAGCTACCACCCTTCATTACCCAGTTAAAGAAGTAGGCAAGCCTGGGGGCCAGAACCGTGGCAAATTTCTTATAGTAGACGGATGCAAAGCCATCCGGGCCTGGAGCAGAACCTCTTTTTAGAGATTTGATTACATTTAAAACTTCCACCGTTGTGATGGGGGCGTTCAGACTCGACAATTGTGACTCAGACAGGGATGGCAGAGGCACTTCATCCAGCCAAGTATCGATCTCCGAAGTCACAACCGTCGGATCCGGGGCCAACAGGGTGGCGTAAAATTTTTCAAAGATCGCTAAAACCTCCTTTGGGTGTGATGTAAGATGACCGTCACTGGATGCCAGTTTGTAAACATGTGTAGGTCTTTGGGAATGTTGCAGCTTACGTGCAAATCTTGAGGAAGCCGCACTCTCAGATAGGATATGATTCGCTTTCGCAAATCTAAGAGCTTTTTCAGTATTATTAGTCAAAAGAGAGTCCAATTCTAAACGTTTACGGTCAATCTCTTGTCTAGTGGAATCTAAGTGTAAGATGGAGGAGTTCTTGTATAAGTGATCCAGCTCCTTTGTCAAGGTTAGAATTCTACCGTTTAACAATTTATTACGGGTCGCCGAAATCGCAATCAGCTTACCCCTCAAAACTGCCTTATGCGCTACCCAAACAGTGGAAGGGGGACATCTCTGGTAGGTCATTAAGTGAAAAGTAATCCTCAATCGCCTCCGTCACATTTGAAACTATGTCAGATTCTGTCAAAAGGGACTCGTTAAGTCGCCAAGCGTGAGATGTGGGGGATAATCTAATGAAAGTCGTGGTGAAGGCAGTAGCGTGGTGATCCGACCAGGCACAGGGATAGATACGGCTCTGAGTAGAGTTGGCTAGAATAACAGGGGAGGCAAAAATATAATCCAACCGGGCTGAGCTATTGTGTGGGTGGGAGTAGAATGTAAACTCCCGAACCCCCACATTATGCGCGCGCCAGGTATCAACAAGTTGATATTCTAATAAACCATGGGTAAGTGATTTGGGGAAGGCCCAAGAGAGGGGAGTGTGAGAGGAGCGGTCCAAATTTGGATTAGCGACCAGGTTAAGATCCCCTCCAACAATCAGGTGTGATGAGTGAAACGAAGCTAGCTTAAAAAAAAAGGATTTAAAAAAGGCAGCCGGGGCATCATTAGGGGCATAAACACTTGCGATAGTCAGTTCTCTATTGTGTATCAAACCTTTGATAATAACATATCTACTATCAGCATCCTTGTAGATACGTTTCACCTCCATAGGAAAGGAGGAATGCAGGAAGATGGCTGCGCCCCTAGACTTAGAATGGTGCAAAGAGTAGAACGCCTGCGGGAAGTCCCTATGAAAAAATTTAGGGTGGGAGTTATGAGAAAAATGGGTTTCCTGAAGGAGGAGGACTTTAACATTTACTCCCTTGTAGAAATCAAACGCCTTGCGTCTCTTGATGGGGGAATTAAACCCCTTAACATTATGTGACATACATGTAATTGCCATGATCAAAAAAAGTGGGGGACGAGCACATGGAAAGCACCAACCATCCCCAAATAGTCGGTAAAGGTAGAGTAGGGGGGACCCATCTGAGGGGGGTCAAATAAGGGCACAGCCATCAACCCGAGACCAAATACATATTCATATATTAAAGCCATATTAAGTATAAAAAATACAGCGATACATATAACACAGTGCGGAAAGAGCATGTAGAAAAAGAGCTAAGCCAAATGGAGTAGAAGAGGAAGAGGAGAGAAAAAAGAGGGAAAAAATAAGATATAGAGAAGGCATAAAGAGCAGGGGGGAAAAGTTTTCCCAGGAGACCAGTACTCCGGAGCATAAACCAAGTCCAGAGCACATAGAGACCAAGTACAGGAACGTTTAACCAGGGAGTCAGGTTGGCAGGGGGACCGATGACCGTCAAAAGAATGAGCATCGGGGCCCAAGTCCCACTGGGAGACTCACAACCTGAAAAACAAAAAAAAAAAAACCCAAAGGTAACCACGAGACACCGAGGTCTCAGTCCCAGCGTGAGTCTGCAAAGTGAAATAGGTAAAACAAAAATGTATAAAAAAAACTGCTGGGGGGGAGAAGCATGTCACAGCACCAAACGACAGTAGCAACCTGCCGCTGTTCCGGGAGAACAAGGAAAAATAGGGAGGCATGTCCGCAGCCGTTGCCAGCAAAATGGTGTAGACAAGAGGGTGTGTAGAAGATAAGCGGGTCTCAACGGGGGCTTCTTCCGCCCAGCTCTCCAGCTCCATAACGAATGCGCCGCCCGCCCCTCCGTGATGGTGGTGTTTGCCAGATGGGGGCCGGTCTGGGTGTCAGCGGGGGTCTACGAACCTCCATGGCTTCCAGAAGTCCCAGTTTAACTAGTAGGTCTTGTCCTTCTTGAGGCGTAGACACCGAATAAGTGCTGCCATTATGTGGAACGATCAGCCTGAACGGGAAGCCCCACCTATAACGAATCCGCGCGGATTGTAGGGCAGATGTGACCTCTCTCAACGAACGACGCCTTTCCAGGGTGGCGGGAGAGACATCTGGGAAGATTTGGATTTGGACATCATCCAAAAGAATGCGCGGTTGATTCCTTGCTGCAGTAGAATCTCCTCCTTTACTAGGAAGTCCTTGAGGCATAGAATGATATCCCTTGGTGGTTTGTCGGCTGGAGGCTTCGGACGAAGGGCTCGGTGGATACAATCGCATTTAAAAGCGACTGCTTCGTGTTCGGGTAGAAGCGATTTAAACAGGCGGATAACCGTCGGAATTAAGTCCACTTCTGTTTCCGGGATTCCTCTCAGACGAAGGTTATTACGTCTGTTTCTATTGTCTAAGTCCTCGAGTTGCATTTGAATCGTAGTGAAGGCAGAGGACAGATTGTCGTGCTCCCTGCTCAATTCATTGTGGGCTAAAGCTAGTTCGTCGTGCTTACTTTCAAGTTTCTCAGTTCTGGAGCCCAAAGCTGCAATCTCCTGCGATAGCACGTGGGATGTCTTGTGTAGCTCCGACTGAAATTTAGCCGCCATTCTATCGTACATGGCCTCAAGGCTGGCATCCAGATAGGCTTTAGAGAGGGAGTTAGACTCACCGGCTCCGGTCAGCGGAGGGAAAGGGTCCGGGGAGGCCCGAGGCGTGGAAGACGGAGAGGCGGAGAGGCCGCCCTGGCCGGCGCCATCTTGAGACATCACGCCGCTGTCCCTTGTCCGGAGGAGATAGTGGGTTAGAGTATGTTGGCTCGATTTACGGGCTTTCTTCTTTCGGGCAGACATGCACCGTGCTGAGGGGACCTGGGGGGTAGCAAAATCGAAGCAAAAAGGGTGATGTATAGCCCCCAGGGCGCTGATAAAATCCCTGTCCGTGCGGAGCTCTCACACTAGGCTGCCATCTCGCTCAGCGCCGCGCATGCGCCCCGTTCCAAAATGTTTTTGAGTTTTATTTGTTATGAATTGTTTTTATTTATTGACTATTTTTTTTTCCTGTGTTTGACTCCCCAGCTTCCTTCCACGCCACAGGAATGGCAGACTGTGGCTTCCCAATTCGCTGCCCGTTGGGACTTTCCCAACTGCGGAGGGGCGATCGACGGGAAACATGTGAGGATTGTGCCCCCACCCCATTCGGGGTCCTACTATTGGAATTATAAGGGGTTCCATAGTGTGGTGCTAATGGCGGTGGTGTCAGCACAATGTGACTTTCTTTATGTGGATGTGGGGAAGAACGGCCGGATGTCTGACGGAGGAGTCTTTAGGCAGACCGAGTTCTGCCACCGTCTCATCACTGGTGGCCTGGACTTGCCACCAGATGCCGAGAATGTGGAGGGTCTACCGTTTGTGTTTCTAGCTGATGAAGCGTTCGGTCTGAGTGACCATCTTATGAAACCCTTCCCCAAAGGACCCTCACCCCGGAGAGGAGGGTTTTTAATTACCGGCTGGCCAGAGCAAGAAGGGTTGTGGAGAGTGCCTTTGGCATTATGGCCAGCCGGTTTCGTCTGTTACTGACAGCGATCAACCTAGCAGAATATAAACTGAACTATGTGATTCTTTGCTGCTGCATTTTGCACAATTTTCTCCGCAAATTTTCAGGGAACCAGTACCTGCAATCTATTGGGCCTGAGGCCGGACTAATATTCCCAGAACTCACAGGGCTGGATCATGCCCTTCCTGGCTTAGCCCCCCAAACAGCACGTGAGGTGCGTGACCGCTATGTCAGCTATTTTAATGGTAGGGGGGCTATTCCAATGCCAGCTGAGCAATAAAAATAGATTTTTCTTGAAATATGTATTGTCTGTTCAAATTTTTAAGTTTGGTTCTTGTTTGCTTTTCATGGTGCTTGTCTCCTACATTGTCCTAATTCAGGGATATGCAATTGGCCAACCTCCAGCTGGTGCAAAACTACAAGTCAATCATGCCTCTGGGTCTCATGCTTGTGGCTGTCAGTCTTGCTATGCTTCATGGGACTTGTAGTTCTGCAACAGCTGGATTTCCACTAATTGCATATTCCTGTCCTAGTGCATTTGTATAGCAAAGTGGTTTTTGCCAATAGTAAATAAGGCCCTTTGTGACAGAAAACACAAAATGACTTCCCAAACTGGTATTGAGTATTGAAAGAAGTAGACACACACACACACACATCTTTTTTTTGGATTTTTTAATAGTGCACATTCCAACCAGTGCCTCTTTTTTAGATATTTTTCTTTTTTTTTTTTTTTTCATTTTTTTTTTTTTTGTAAACATAGAAATATATAGATATATCTATATATAAAATACAATTATAAAAAAAAAATACATAAAATCATATTTTTTAACTATTTACAGAAAACAAGGGGTAAAGCCAAATTTTGAAGATGCACACCAAAAATTGGTAATGTCAACATGTGCTATGTACCATCATGAGTGATCAATGGACGTGTTTGGTGGGTGCAATCCCTTCCTCTCACATACTAGAATGAGGAAGGGTTTGCAAACACCAAATGCGTCCATTGTGATCCTCTGATGGCACATAGCACATGTTGACACACCGTGTGCATCTTCAAAATTTGGCCTCTAAAAACAATGTTGTAAAAACATTAAAAAAATTTTGGCAAGGAAATGAAGAACATGATGTTTCGTTTTAGGGAAAAGGGGCTTAGATTCTCCCTAAAACATCGATCATGTTCTTCATTTCCTGCCTCATAGTGACCAGTTGCAGTTGCATGGCATGGATTTGGTGTTGCATGGCATGGATGTTGTTCTCGATTAAATCCATCCTGCCATTCCAGGCCATGATCTGCCCAATCAGCCTCTGGGCACTGTCGCTCGTAAATGGCTCTGCAGCTTGTTGTCCTTCCACAACCAGATCATCACCTAAAAACATGTGTAGATAAAAAATTGGTTAACATATACAGCCATTAATTGTTTACCTTAAGCTGGGTTGTCAGACACTCACTTTATGGGGTGTGTATCTCCACCACCTCTTCCTCCTCCACATCTAGCCCTGGGCTGGGCTGATCCAGCTCAGACACGGGGCTTGGCTGCTCCCTCATGGACACGGGGCTTGGCTGCTCCCTCATGGACACGGGGCTTGGCTGCTCCCTCACAGACACAGGGCTGGGCAGCTCCATCACGGACATGGGGCTTGGGCTAATTGCCCAATCAGGCTGGTGAGGTCGGGGGGTCCTGGGCTGCTCCGCCTCTTGTCTGAGTCTTTGTTCCCCTATGAGAATGAAAAAACAAAAAAAAAAGGTATACTTTTAAGCATAGTGATATTTGAGTTCAGAAATTTGAATATGAAACATTGGTTTGAAGTGGTGTACAATTATTAGCTGGTTATTACAAGCGCCTAGTTTAATACATCATTAAAATGACATTTTTTTAGTTAGGCTGTGTTCAGACTGCTGCGATGTGCGAACGCTGCAAATCTACTGTGGTTTCACGCATCGCATGCCTCCCGGAGGCAGTTCACACTGCCCTATGTGACCTGCTGGGAGTGTCAGTTTAAAGTTTTATTGACACCTCCAAATTAGTTCTCATATCACAGTGCAATCTTTAAACTCGGACAGGAATCGGACCACATGGTGTGAACACCCATGTGATCCGATTCGGCTGTGGACTAAAAAAAGGGCCATGTACAAGTTTGGGCCGGATGCAATGCAAATTCAGCCATACTATATGTATGGCTGAAATCGCATCACACAGAGATCACATGTGATTTGCACTGCAGTGCGGTGCAAATCACATTCGATCTCGTACATTGCAGCAATGTGAACCTAGCTTTTAACCAAACTGTGATACTTTATATCTTTTGTCCAAGTTTCACAGACGGACACACTCGAATCATCCCCTGGAGTACCTGTGTGTGATTATGTCAAAAAATGTTCTATGATGTCCCAAACTACACTAAATGTTTCCCAGTCCAGATGTTGAACCAGCATTTTATCTATCTATCTATCTATCTATCTATCTATCTATCTATCTATCTATCTATCTATCTATCTATCTAATTTTTTTTATTGAGACTACATTGCACTGAATAAATTTATGAAACTTTTTCCCTTCAAAATTTTTTATTAGCAATTAACAAAATAATTACACAGTACGATATAGACATAGAGCATGTGAAGAGATTTGGTGAATAGCATGTAAGCAATAACAGTGGGACTTAGCCCCTATAAAACATTAACAAAAACAACACTGGATTATGCAATTCGGATCATAAAAGAGAAGAATTATCTGATTAGACAGGCAAGTGTTATATAATCCGGGATCACCGGGGGAGGTAAAGAAGGTGACTCCCCGGGATACGATCTATACGTAAGCAGAGAGTACAAGTACTGCGAGTGCAGTGGTTTTCGGGGATAGGGAAATAAGATAGCGATAGGAGTTAGACTAGAGACAAGGAAAGGGGTAGAGGGGGGAAAAGAAGAGAGAGAGAAGTAGAGAAGGTTAGGAAGGCTGTGGATCGACAGGTCCGCACGGACCCAGGCCAATTATTGTGAGGGTCTCCTTAATGAGGAATAATTTAGACCTCTAAAAGGTCGAAATCTAGGTCAGGGGGCAAAAAGTGTGTAATCCATGGTTGCCAGATCTTACGGAACCGGGGCATGCGATCTAGAATTTTCGCATCTATTTTGCAGTGGATCATAGCTTGCGTGACCTTATTTTTGAAGTCGGCTACGGGGAGTAAAGGTGTCTTCCAGGCCCTAGCAATCGTTTGCTTTGCTGTCGTTGTAAGTTGGAGAAATAGGGACAATTGGTACCGAGTGCAGTTGTGTGGTGCAAGGTTAAGCAAGGCTAGAGATGGATCAGGTGGTATAGGGTATCCCAAAAGTAATGACGTTATCTGGAATATCGTTGTCCAGAAGCTTTGTACAATAGGACATGTCCACCAGATATGTATATGAGTGCCTGCTTCAGCACAGCCTCTAAAGCATAAGGCGGGGTAACCAGGGACAAACTTAGCTATTCTAATGGGGACCAAATACCACCGCATAAGGACTTTAAAATTTGCCTCTGAGGCAACGACATTTTGAGAAGCTTTACAAGTATTGGCCCAGATCTTCGTCCATATAGCATCATTGTAATCTATATTAAGGTCTGCATACCATTTTGAGGTATAGGGTGGGAGGGGAGCAGGCGGGAGGTGAATCGAGAGTATAGTTGAGAAATTATGCCCGGCGCATGTGGGTCAGAGTCGCATATTTTTTCGTAGGAGGACATATATTCTTGTGTATTGTCAAATTTAGGTAGTGAGTTTACAAAGTGGGAGATTTGTAAATAGCGAAAGCATTCCTTATTGGGGAGACGGAATTGTGCTTGCAAGATAGGGTAGGGTTTGATCGTGCCATACTTTGTAAGATCACAAATTCGGTTCAGGCCTGCCCGAGACCAAGCCCCAAATAAGCCTGGCTCGGAGTAGGCTGGGCCGAATAGGGGGTGTCCAAAGATAGAGAGTAACGGTAAGTGTTGGGATTTAAGGTGAAAAGGTTTGTGGTTCATGTCCCATATTTTAATGGAATGTTGGGTTATCGGATTAGAAAGTTTACCTCTTAGCGAGGTGGGTAGCCATAGAAGATTGGATATAGTAATGGGGTGAGCATCTATGGCCTCAAGACTGACCCAAATCGGTATTTCAGTTTTGGCATGATATAAAGTGATCTGGGCTAGCTGGGCTGCGTAATAATAATAGCGGAAATTTGGTACACCTAGTCCGCCCTGTGCTTTGTGGCGATAGAGCGTAGACTTAGAGATTCTGGGTCTAATCGACCCCCAAATGTACTTGAAAATTTTGCTTTGTACAAGACGATGATAATAGGGTGGTATTGGGATCGGAAGGACCCGGTATAAATAGAGCAATTTAGGCAGCACCGTCATTTTGACTGCCACGACCCGACCTAGCCACGAAACACATAGCGGTTGCCAGGCGGCCAAAAGATTTGTCAACTTTCGCAGCAAGGGTAGGTAGTTGTGATGGAATAGATGCGAGGGATTGGCTGTCAGGTGTATGCCTAAATAGGGAATGGAAGTTGAGGACCATTGAAAAGGAAAGTTATTACGTAATCGATCAAGCTCTCCTTCAGGCAGAGATACATCAAGGGCTTTAGATTTGGTTTGGTTAACTTCTAATCCCGATATCCCCGCAAAATTATCCAATAATTTACATAAATTGGGTAGGGTAGTGTGGGGATTTGTGATAAACAGAAGGGCATCATCTGCAAACATACAGATTTTATGGGTGGTAGATGCTATTTCTAATCCCTTAATATTTGGGTCTGCTCTAATTAACGCTGCCAAGGGCTCTATAGCTAGTGCAAATATTAAGGGGGAAAGGGGGCAGCCTTGCCTCGTCCCCCGTTGAATAGGGAAAAATTCAGACCGGAAGCCCGCATACTGCACATAAGCTTGAGGTTGGGTATATAAGGCCGTTATCCAGCTGAGAAAGTGGGGACCAAAATCCCAGAACCGTAGGATATATTGCAGATACGGCCATGATACCGTATCGAACGCTTTGCGTATGTCTAGTGAGAGCAAATGCATGGGAATTTTCCGGGATTTAGCAAGATGTTGAAGAAGAATGATCCTTCTGACGTTATCACTGGCTTGTCTCCAGGGGGATAAACCCCACTTGATCTTTATGTATTAGTTTCCCTATCAGGGGATTCAGGCGGAGTGCAAGGATTTTGGCTAAAATCTTAACGTCAATATTAAGTAACGATATAGGCCTAAAATTAGACCATAAGGTGCTGTCTGTGTTCGGCTTAGGAATCATTGAGATAATCGCCGTTAAGGCATTTCTGCCAAGGGATTGTTGCTGAAGAAGAGAGTTAAATGAGTTAGCAAGAAGGGGGGAGAGCGTATGCGCAAATTTCTTATAATAGGTCGCTGGCAGCCCATCGGGGCCGGGTCTTTTATGGGGTTTCAGGGATTTAATGGCCGCAAGAACCTCCGTCGTAGAAATGGGGGCATCTATTGACTCACGGTTAGTGGCCGATAAATGTGGGAGAGACACCGTTAGAAGGAGTGAGTCAGCTCGGGAACTAGAGAAGGAGGTTCCGGGTTCATATAACTTAGATAGTCGTGTTTTAAACTCAGATACAATTTTGATAGGATTACTGGTTAGGCCATCTTGATTTAGTCTCAGTCTAATGGGCTTAAAAGATCTTTCGGGTTGTCGCAAGCGCATGGCTAGGAATGTGTCAGATTTGTTTGCCTTAGTGTAAGTCGTGTGGGCCGATTTATGTATCGCTTTATCTGCATCCTCAGCTAGTAGTAAATCCAAAGCGAGCTTCGTTTTTTTCCAGGACTAGTCTATTGGCTTCTGATGGGATAGCTTGGAATAGGAGAAAGTGATGCCGAAGATCTTCCTCTAATTGTTGCATTCTAACTTGCCTATCCCTATTGAGGTGGGAAGATACCGAGATGCAGGTGCCCCGTATGACTGGTTTGTGGGCTTCCCAAAGCAGGGTAGGGGATATACCCGGTGTGCTGTTATTGGTTACGTAGTCATTTAGTGCTATTTGGATATCAAGACAGTACAATTGATTGGACAGAAGGGTTTCATTCAAGGACCAAGTCCTGTCAGTGCTACGTGGGAGCACTGATGTTAAGGTCGTGATCACAGCACAGTGGTCTGACCATGTGATTGGCTGGATATGAGAGTGTAAGAGAGTGGGTGTAGATGATACCTTAATAAAAATGTGATCAATTCTAGAAAAAGATTTGTGTGGATTTGAATAGAAAGTATAATTCCGCTTGAGAGGATTACATTCCCTCCATGTGTCAATAAAGGCTGCTTGTCTAAGTTGAGTGCGCAGTTGTTGCGATGGAGAGAAATGCTCTGATGTGTAAGGGGTTTTGTCTAGGTGCGGATGTAGGACCAGGTTGGTGTCACCACAAAGGAACAAAGCTCCTTTGCTGTGGTCCTTAATTACCCGTAACAAGTGTGAGAAAAAAGGATTGGGATTTGTGTTGGGGGCATAGTAAGATACGAAGGTGACCTCCGTGTCCTGCATGTGGCCAGTGACAATCAAGTAGCGGCCCTCTGGGTCCCTGATTTCAGACGTTGGGGAAAACAAAAGAGAGTGATGAAATGCCAAAAGGACTCCCCTGTGTTTAGAAGAGGCGGAGACGGTATAAACTTGAGGAAATTTGGTATGAAAGAATTTGGGGGCAGACTTGGCAGCAAAGTGTGTTTCTTGCAAAGCTACTACACTAGCTTTCAGTGAAAGAAAGGTCCTGAAAGCCTTAACACGTTTGTTGGGAGAGTTGTGCCCTTTCACATTTAGGGACAATATACTCAAGGGGGCCATGGGGACCAAAAGAAAAAGAGAGCATAAAGTACTGGCCTCGGGTCCATGCAAACCGATCCACCACAGCAAAGAGAAGGGGAAGAGTGAAGAGGAGAAACAGCCGAAGAGGTCGGGAAGGAAGAAAAGAGTAAAGAATGATTGTGAGAAAGGGGAGAGGGCATTGTGCGGACCAAGTACTTCTGGACCGCCCAATCAGTGGGTGCAACAACCAGTCCACCAACCAGCCAGTCAACAGGAGGTTGCACCATCATGGGGGGGAGCAGTGACAGCTCACCGCCGCAAACCAGAAAAACAAACATAAACATTCGCTGTAGCAACAAAACATCAGAAATATAACACGGTTCTAAGATAAGTCTGCATGTATAAAACCACGGGTATAGGTCGCTAGGGCTCTAGGGGGATCAGTTAGAGAAGGGCATAGAGCAATAATGGGAATGGAGGGGGAGGAGGATGATCGTTCAGATATTGGGAGGGAAAGGGGGGTGAGGATCAGGGTGGGGATAGGGGAGGAAAAGGGGGAGGGGGGGAGGAGAGGAGAGGAAAAAATAAGGGGGGGAGGAGGGGTGTGGATACTAATTCAATTGTTTATGGTATAATCAGCATCTGCTGTTAGTTTAACCATGATAAGCGACCTCTAAAGTGGGTATTAGGTGTTAGGCAGCGAACATGGACGCTCAGGGTCGATAGCAAATACAAGAGATGTTAATTAAAGTAACAGTCTGGTGATAAAGTAACAATAAAGGCTAATCATTTACCAGTATGGGGGAAAGCTATGTGTTGGCCAAAAAATAAAAACAAAAAAAAACAAAAATAATAACAGGAACAAAAATCCTCATCTATTCCTCTCGCAGTTCGGGACCTTAGGTAGTAAAATCTTAAAGCAAGGCCCATGGTGACTAAGGCGTAGAGGTTTAACAAGAAAGTCACCTATGTCCGATAGGGACCGACGCAGAAGTAGGTATATGCCGGTAGAAAAACCAGTACCTGGGGGCTACCAGGGCATAGTAAAAAAAAAAGGGGAATAGGGCTTAAGTAGTTCAGCGGGGTACGAATACCTTGGGGCTAGAAAAGCCCAAACCGGAGGGGTGCTTCGGTGTGCCTCGTCGGAGTGATGGAGGGCCCAAGAGGTCTTGCTGGCTTCTCCTCAGGGTGGTGACGTAGGGATGTAAAGCAGCTCGGGCCGGGGTACGAGATAGCGAAGTTTCAGCTGGGATGATCGGAGGCGGTGGTGCTAGGTTAAGGCTCTCAAGAAGGCCCTGGAGAATATCTGGTGTGGAACAGGTATGTTGTTGGCCTTGGTAGGAAAAGTGAAGAGCGAACGGAAAACGCCAGGCATACTTGATCTGGTGGTGTTGGAGGATTTGTAATTGAGGCTTCATGGCACGCCGTTTTGCTATGGTCAACGGGGCTAGATCTGTGAACAGTTGGTATGCGTGGCCTTGAAATTGGAGCGTATCCTTGTTCCGGGCTGCAGTTATAAGCTGCTCCTTCGTTCGGAAGAAGTGAAGTTTTATAATTATGTCTCGTGGAGGGCCGTCGGCTTGACGACGAGTAAGTGCCCTATGGACACGATCGAATTCCAACCGTTCGATCGGGATGGAGGGGGCCAGTTCTTGAAAGAGAGCAGTGGAAAAGGATTGGAGGTCATCAACACTTTCAGGGATCCCTCTTAAGCGAAGGTTCGATCTACGCGAACGGTTTTCAGTGTCTTCAAGGCGGGAGAGTAAGGTAGCGTTCTCTTCTCTGAGGGCTGCTTGTTCCTGGGCTAATTCACGTAAAGTTAGCTCGGTATCGTCCGCCCTCGTTTCCAGGTCGGCTGTTCGCTGACCTAGGTCTCGTATCTCCCGGGTCAGTCGTTCAGTAATCTGGTCAGACGTGGTTTTAAGAGCTTTTTTGAGCATTAGCTCCATATGTGCTAGAAAATCAGTCTGTGACATACCTGGGACTTGCAAGGTTGGGGAAGCCGGAGGGTCTATTTCGCTTTCATCCTCTTCACTGCTTCCCTGGTGTTGCGAATGGGCGCGCTGCTGCGAGGCAGCGAGGGCTTTTGCCGCCATTTTGGTGGAGGCGCGCTCTAGGGCTTCCTTGATGGGTTTTGACTTATTGTTTCCCCGTTGGCCCGTTAAAACCATCCCGGAGGGGAGGCGTGCCGATGCCCGAGACTTTCTGCTAGCGAGTGAACCGATTGCTGGTTAACAAGTGCTCGTTAATGTCCGGTATCGCGGCGGTGAGTACGGAGCTCTAGTGGAGAACGTCCGCCATGGTGAGCTCCGCGCATGCGCCCCAAATTTATGAAACTTTATTAAAAATTTATATCCTAAACTGAGTGTGACAATTCAGTTTATCATGAACAATACAAAAAAATTAATAACTAATTAAAATCTAATCCAACACCAGATAAATTTACACCATATACAAATTCATGCTATTTACGTCCACATATACGAACAAGCATATTCGCTCATTGCATGAACTATTAACTACACGAACGATCAAATTCGCCAGATTTACATATAATACCCATACGAACGATTATGGCTGACAGACACGATCAAATTCGCCAGATTTACATATAATACCTAGACAAACGATTATGTCCGACAGTCACGATAAACGTGGAGTTTACTCACTTTTTTTCAGGGCCTTTTTGATGCGATGATATTGGTCTGGCTCCCTGGACTTGATGTCGGACCATCGTTTCCGGAGCTGATCCTTGCCTCTTCGTACCCCAAATTTGCTCTGCAAAGTTGTTACGACCATATCCATGATGCCGCTTTTCCGGACATTGGGTTTGGGGTACGGGCCATTTTCCCCATCATAATCCTCCCTTCTCAATATAGCCACCATCTCCACCATCTCTTCAAAGGCCATGTTTGTGGCCTTATATCTCTTCCTTGCTCCGGAAGCATGGGGTTCAGGGCTTTCCTCCGCGCTGCTCATTGAATTTACGTCCGCCATTTTCACCTATCAATCTCCCACAGCGGAACGAGGGTAAAAGGGGCGGGGAAATACAGTCACACGGAACATCAGGGGCGGGCGACGCAGGCGGAGCTTGAACGCATGCGCTGTATATAAAGCGGTACCGCGTGGCCGTACGCTTGTCCGAACGGAAGCAGCGAGTGCTACACGCGACGGTAAGATAGTTATCGTTTTATTTTATTTTAATTTTAAGCCTGCGTTAGGAATGTGTATAGTGAAATTTCACCTTATTGATGGTTAATTGATTTTTATGTGGGTTGGTGGTTGAGTGGGGTTGGTGTTTTGTGTGGTAGTGTGGGGGTGGGGGTGGGTGTATGGGGGGGGGTAGTGTGTGTGTGGGTGGGTGTATGGGGGGTAGTGTGTGTGTGTGGGGGGTAGTGTGTGGGGGTAGTGTGTGTGTGTGGGGGGGTAGTGTGTGTGTGTGGGGGGTAGTGTGTGTGTGGGGGGGTAGTGTGTGGGGGTAGTGTGTGTGTGTGTGTGGGGTAGTGTGTGGGGGTAGTGTGTGTGTGTGGGGGGGTAGTGTGTGTGTGGGGGGGGGGTAGTGTGTGTGGGGGGGGGTAGTGTGTGGGGTAGTGTGTGTGTGTGTGTGGGGTAGTGTGTGGGGGTAGTATGTGTGTGTGGGGGGGTAGTGTGTGTGTGTGGGGGGGTAGCGTGTGTGGTAGTGTGTGTCTCGCCTACATTGTCACAATATAAATAGTGTGCATTTGGTCTGACATTTTTTTTTATTTTTAGTATTTATTTATTTATTTATTTTTTTATTTTGTTTTTCAGAAATCAAAATGCAAAAGTATAACCCAGACCCCTTTAAGGAGGAGGCCTTCCTCTCCACATTTATTGATCTAATAGAATCACACAGGAGCCTTTGGGATTCCAAACACCCACAATATTCTAGCCGTCCTGGCCGGAGGAAGACACTGGAGACAGTTTTGGCGTTTGTGAAAACCCGACTCCCCCAGGCAGACACTGACTTTGTGAGCAACAAAATTCAGAACCTGCGTAGCGTGTATAGGCGGGAGCGCAAAAAGATCCTAGAGTCCCAAACATCAGGATCAGCAGCAGGTCAGGTCTATGTACCTAGGCTGTGGTATTATGACAGGCTGCGTTTTCTGGATGACACGTCAGAAGCCAGGCAGTCACTTTCTACTCTTCCGTCTACCCTTCCCTCCACCCTTCCCTCCGCCTCAGGTGAGCCATCCCTGGAAGATCCAGACCCTTCCTTGCTGGACGAAGTTGATGCGCCCAGCTGGAGCCAGGTATATTTTAGTTTCTAAAGTTAGGATTGCTCAAATATTAATGATGTAAAGTTCAATGTTTGAATTGCTTCCAAATCTAGGATTTCATCACAAATTAAATTAGATATAAGGATACAGTAGTTTTCACAAATGTGGCTCAAATCTTGGTGAACTGATGGAAAAATGATGGTGTCAAAATGATAGCCTTTTGTATTTCAAGACAAATGTATTTGCAAGTGAGAACTGTAAAATTGTTAGTGATTGATGATTTCAAAATATAGACATATTTTATTTATTGATTTCTTTGTTTTTTTACACAGGATGAGCTCACCCAGGAGGAGGCCGGGACCAGTGGTATGGAGGAGGAGACCAGCCACACGCAGGAGCTATCTGGGCCCAGCAGGAGTCGGACCGAAAGCCAGGTCCCTCCCCTCCGCCTAGCCAGCAAAAGGCCCAGGAGGATGACACGTACAGAGGAGGAGTCCTTGGCACTTATACGCCAAGCCACCCAAGTGCTGAGCAAACCCCCCAATCCTGAGGAGGCCTACGGTACTTATTTGGCTAGTAAGTTACTAGAAATGGAAAAAGCACAGCGCAACTTGTGCGAAGCCATTTTTTTTTTTATGCCATTCAACGGGGTCTGAAGGGTGAGCTAACACCGACCACCAAACTGTATAACGCAGACCCTACTGCTCCTCCTCCTCCTCCTCCTCCTCCTCCTCCTCCTACCACAAGTCCACCACCAGAGGCACAGCCTCCAGCGAAGCGTGGAGGGAAGGCTAGACGGAAGAGTCGGAAGTGACTGCCTGGCTTCAGTCTGCTCTGAAAGAAGATGCAGGCTGTTGTAGTACCACAGTCTGGGGACATAGATCTCATTTGCTGCTGTTCCTGGTCTTTGGGATTCTAGGACCTGGTTGTGCTCCCTATTTACATGTTACACAGGTTCTGAATTTTGGTGGCCACTCACTTGATGTGTGCCTGGGGGACAAAAGGCTTCACAAACGTCAAATTTGTCTCCAGTGTTGCCTCCCTCTTGATTTAGTTTTGTTCTGACGAAAAATAAATATTTATTATTTCAAAAAATATTGTATGTTTTTTTTTTTTTTTTGGCTTAAAAAACAGAGTTTATTTGTGAGTAGGCAGGTACATGTCAAAAGACTCTGGGGGTTATTTACAAAACACACGTTCATGTAAATATGCTAACTTCAAGTGCAATTTTTAAAGCACTGCAAGTGCACTTGGAAGTGCAGTCGCTGTAAATTTGAGGCTTAACATTTGAAATGAGGGGAAGCTCTGCTGATTTTGAACATGCAATCATGTGTAAGCTAAAATGCTGATTTGGGTATCTATCTATCTATCTATCTATCTATCTATCTATCTATCTATCTATCTATCTATCTATCTATCTATCTATCTATCTATCTATCTATCTATCTCTACTTACATAGTCCTGCTTGGCCAAAACCCCCCCCCCCCCCCCACAAAAAAAAAAAAAAAAAAAAAAAAATTAACTGACAATAGTAGTTCCAAAAATATATAGTAATAGATACATTCTATAATTTAAAAAAAAAAAAAAAAAATATATATATATATATATATATATATATATATATATATTTTTATTATTTTTTAATATATATATATATTTATATATATATATATATATATATTTATATATATATATATATATATATATATATATATATATATATATTGTTTTTTTATATATATATATATATATATATATATATTTTTTTTATTTATATATATATATATATATATATATATATATATATATATATTTTTTTTTTTTTTTTTTTGATTTTTTTGGGGTTTTTTTTTTTAATTATTTTTTTAATATATTTTTCTAAAATTGGAAGATTAATCATAGGATGGGGATGAATAAAAACATTTGGTATAACTCTGTGTGAATATAAGCAGCAAAGCTACTTCACTTTTCTTGCATTACGAAGAAGAAAAGAACGGGCTATATTAAAAAACCACAAAATTAGCAGCATGACGAATATGCTAGCTTCAATACGAACACTAGTTTTACAAGACCGAGCGCTTCCGCCCTGTCCGCCCTGTAAATCCTTTCTGGGCATGCGTCATACTTAGTCCGTCCAACTTGCCTACTCACGAGCGGACTGTCCGCTGAAAGCAAGTTTGGACGGACAAAATTACGGAAATTCCGAAAGACTAAGTCCGTCAGACTGTCCGCTGAAAAAGTCCGCTGAAGCCCACACATGAGCGGATTGTCCGCTGAAACACGGTTCAGCGGACTAAGTTGGGCAGACAATCCGCCCGTGTGTAGGCGGCCTTAGAATAACGTGCAGAGGCAGCGCCCTGCACAGGCGGAGCTCTGCGGTGTGATTCAGTCAGTGTGCTGCCCCTAAGCTGGCCCCTGGAGGGCATCCTGCCTCGTTGGACATGTGCCTCCTCCTCCTCCTCCTCCTCTCTCCTACCAGGCACCCACGTGGAGTCAGTGCCCTCATCATCCCCTCCCTCTTCATCGCTGTAGCAAACCTGGCAGTATGCTGCAGCTTGTGGAACATGACTGCCAGATTGCTGTCCTTCTTGAGCATCCCATCTCTCTGCATTCACGCTACTGCCTTCCTCTAGCTGAGTGTCATCATCAGAGGCTACAAAACACTGGGCATCCTCCTGGAGCATGTACCCAACACTGTGCTCAAAGAGTTCAGGAGATTCCTCAGGAGGATGTGGTGGGTGTAGGGAAGGAGTCACTGATGATGACATTGAGAGGAGGGAAGACGATGCGTTGGCAGCTGCTTTGCTAGTACCCTGAGACTGGATGAGAGAGGATGAGGAGGATGAAGAGGGCTTGGTCATTCACTCTACCAAGTCGTTGGCATGTTGCGGCTCAACATGTCCAGCTGCCGAAAAGAAGGACAAGCGTGTCCCATGGCCACGTGCTGATGACAATGCACCGTGTCCACGACCAGCACTGTTGTCTCTAGACACAGAGCCTGCTTGCCCTCTTTTATCGGCTTGCGCCTGTCTGCCTCTCCTTGCCGGCCTTCCAGACATGGTAATGGCCTGAAGGGAGTTGGGTAAAAAAGCAGTTGGGTAGTGTATATTGTGCTAGAGGCACACAACACCCACTAACTCCTGCAGATGCCTTTATTATAGAACACCAGAGATAAAGGGGTATATACAGATGTATACTGCGCTGTGCTGGAGGCACACACAACTTCCAATAACTCCTGCAGATGGCAGATGGCTCAAATAGAGAAGATATATGTAGGTGGATATAGCGGTGTGTACTGGGTACAGAGCACGCAGACAGCACGCACAAGCTCCTAACACTGACTGCAAGCTCTATTATAAAAGATAGATATATCGCTAGCTATATAGGTGAGGTGAATATAGCGGTGTATACTGCGGTCAGGGCACGCAGACAACAACCACTACAGAAGAGCAAGATAACAATCGGTGTATACTGTGTTGAAGGTACACAGAACACCCACTAACTGCTTCAAGTGGGCTCAAATAGAGAAGAGCTATGTAGGTGGATATAGCGGTATGTACTGGGTACAGAGCACGCAGACAGCACGCACAAGCTCCTAGCACTACTGACTGCAAGCTCTATTATAAAAGATAGATCACTAGCTATATAGGTGAGGTGAATATAGCGGTGTATACTGCGGTCAGGGCACGCAGACAACAACCACTACACAACAGCAAGATTGAAAATCGTCCGAAAACGATCGGTGTGTACTGTGTTCAAGGTACACAGAACACCCACTAACTCCTGCAGATGCCTTTATTATAGAACACCAGAGATAAAGGGGTATATACAGATGTATACTGTGCTGTGCTGGAGGCACACACAACTTCCAATAACTCCTGCAGATGGCAAGTGGGCTCAAATAGAGAAGAGCTATGTAAAGTGGCAAATTGCAGAAGGTGCGTGCGATTACGTCAAAGGACGCACCAGACTTGGTTGAGTGGCTCACTCAGCCTTACTCTTCTGCACCCTCCTCATCCTCTCGATCTGCACCCTCTTCACTCTCTGCTGTGTGCACCCCCAAAGACACTACCACCAATACCACCACCACCATATACCTTCCGCTTGAATCACAGGAATTATTTTCCGATCCATCACAAGACATTTCCGATGCGCAGCCATTGCCATTGGATCAGGAAGAGGAGGTAGCAACAACCGCAACTCAGCAGTCTGACGACAGTACCCAGATCAGCCCAAGGAGGAGGTTGGTCCCCGGTGTTGCTGCCTACTCCGAGATCTCTAATTATAGCGATAGGGAAGGTGACATTGATGATGACGTGTCTAGTGATGTGGGTGCCCACAAGAGAGGAAGAGGAGGGGAGTTCAGAGGGAGATATGGACCAGCAGATAGGGAGGAGAAGCAGGCGGAACTTAGATTGCACAGGAGGGACAAAGCAGACTGCTAATGTATCAGGAGCGAGGCATCAACCATGTACGGTCATATCTGGCGCTCCCAGGACACCGGCACATGGCTCCGCAGTGTGGGCTTTTTTAACGTGTCCGCTAATGACAATAGTGTTGCCATCTGCAATCTTTGCAGTCAACGCATAAGTTGCGGTAAGCCCAACACTCACCTAGAGACGACCGCCTTATGAAGGCACATGAGCTGCCATCACTGAGCCCAGTGGGAGCAATGAAACCCACAAAGCCACACTCTAGGCTCTCACCGTCCAGCCTTGTCTTCTATTTCTCCTTCTCCTCTCTCCTCATAATTGTGGCCATTGGAACACCACAATGGAAGGTCCCAGGAAGGAAGTATTTCTCCCAGAAGGGAATCCCAGAGCTATATGGCCATGTTTATGGCCATGTTCAGCGGCAAGTGAATGTATCTCTGGCACACAGTGTCAGTGCCAAGATACATCTGACCACAGACACGTGGTCTAGCAAACATGGGCAGGGAAGGTATATCACTTTTACTGCCCACTGGGTGAACCTTCTGACGGCCGTCAAGCATGTAACCCGTGGCACCCATGTAGATTTGGTTTTACCGCCAGGGATTGCATGCAGGCCTGCCTCTTCTTCTCCTCCTCCCTCTCCTCCTTGGCTAACTCCTCCTTTTGCGCTGCTAGCGTCTCTTCTGCTGCGCCGCCCAAGCTCCCCAGAAACTATTCGACATGCCAGGTGAGACGTTATCATGCTGTGCTGCGTCTGTTGTGCCTGGAAGCCAAGAGCCACGCTGGCCCTGCACTCCTTTCAGCTTTGTGTTCACAGGCAGATCAGTGGCTAACACCGCTCAATGTGACAGGAGCAAGAAGAGCATCCTTTAAACCTTTCTGGGATCCCTGTTGTTGTGCGTGGATGGGGAGAGGAGAACGAGGAGAACGACATTATCCTGGATGATGAGCAGGAGCCAGGCCACCACACCGCTACCAGTTTAGTGAAAATGGGGGCATTCATGCTCCAGTGTTTTAAAAGGGACCCTGTATAAAAAGAATAAAGGTCAAGGACCAGTACTGGGTGGCAACGTACTTAGACCCCCGGTACAAACACAAAATGGCGGAATTGTTACCACTGTCACAGAGGGCTGTCAGAATGGAGCACTTCCAGGCCTTGCTTCGAGAAATGCTGCATTCTGCTTTTGCGTGCGCTGGCAGAGGAGGAATTCCCACTCCCAGAGAAAGAGTTGCCAATCCAACAGCGCCTGCAAGAAGAGGGCGGTTTGAAGATGTGTTGGTGACTTCTGATATGAGGTCATTCTTTTAGATGACCCATCGACAGGTCTCATCCGGATCCAGCATCAGGGAACGCCTACACTGGCAGATGTCCGACTACATCGGGTTAACAGCTGATGTAGACGCTCTGAGGAGTGATGAACCCCTAGATAAAGATGAGCCGAACACCCCCCTGTTCGGTTCGCACCAGAACCTGCGAACAGACCTAAACTTCGTGTGAACTTTAGAACCCTATTAAAGTCTATGAGACTCGAACATTCAAAATCTAAAGTGCTAATTTTAAAGGCTAATATGCAAGTTACTGTCCTAAAAAGTGTTTGGGGACCTGGGTCCTGCCCCAGGGGACATGGATCAATGCAAAAAAAAGTTTTAAAAACTGCCATTTTTTCGGGAGCAGTGATTTTAATAATGATTAAAGTGAAACAATAAAAGTGTAATTTTTCTTTAAATTTCGTACCTGGCGGGTGTCTATAGTATGCCTGTGAAGGGGCGCATGTTTCCCATGCTTAGAACTGTCCCTGCAAGTGCACAAGTGTCATTTCTGCAGGAAAAAAAGTCTTTTAAAATCACTCACGGCTATAATGAATTGTCGGCTCCTGTAATACAGAGAACACTCATTGAAAGTCATTGATAAAAAAAAAGCGTGGGGTTCCCCCAAATTCAGTTACCAGGTCCTTGAGGTCTGGTATGGATATTAAGGGGAACCCGGCATCAAATAAAAAAAAAATTGATGTGGGGTTCCCCCTAAAACTCCATACTAGACCCTTTATCCGAGCACGCAACCTGGCAAGCCGCAGGAAAAGAGGGAAAGACCCCACTCCCCTCTGATGTAACGAAAACCTGCATTACATCAGAGGGGGGCGGGGGCACCCATACATCATGGGGGAAGCCCTGGCTTCCCTCACTAGCGCCAGAGAGGGCGGGGCCAGGTGACGGATGGCCCCGCCCTCCTAATATAAGAACCGTCAGGCGCTGGGATCCCGCAGTGTCTCCGACAGTGGAGACAGAAGATGGATGCATGGATGGACTGCGCTGGACTGAGAAATCACCCGTCGCTGGAACAGATCAGCCATCGCTGGACCCCGGAGAGATGATTATCCGTCGCTGGATAGCAAGAGTGGATTACCACCACTGGAATCTTTTTTTTATTTTTTTTATTTTTAATAAAGGAATTTTTCAAAAGTGTGTTTGTCTTATTTAACTATTTTTTACACTTTCTTTGTGAAATGGTAGGGGTACTTTTGTACCCCCTTACCATTTCAAACGGGAGGGGCAGGATCTGGGGGTCCCCTTGTTAAAGGGGGCTTCCAGATTCTGATAAGCCCCCCACCTGCAGACCCCCACAACCACCAGCCAGGGTTGTGGGGATGAGGCCCTTGTACCCATCAACATGGGGACATTATGCTTTGAGGGGTCACAGACCCCCCAAAGCATCCTCCCAATGTTGAGAGCATGCAGCCTGGTATGGTTCAAGGGGGGGCCGCTCTCTTGTCCACCCTCTTTTCCTGCGGCCTGCCAGGTTGCGTGCTCGAATAAAGGGTCTGGTATGGATATTTAGGAGGAACCCCACGTCAATTTTTTTTTTATTTGACGCTGAGTTCCCCTTAATCTCCATTCCAGACCTGAAGGGCCTGGTAATTGAATTTGGGGGAACCCCACACTTTTTTTTTTATCAATGACTTTCAATGAGTGCTCTCTGTATTACGAGAGCCGACAATTCATTATAGCCTCGAGTGATTTTAAAAGACTTTTTTTCCTGCAGAAATGATACTTTGTGCAGGGACAGTTCTAAGCACGGGAAACATGCGCCCCTTCACAGGCATTCTATAGACACCCCCCAGGTACGAAATTTAAAGGAATATTACACTTTTATTGTTTCACTTTAATCATTACTAAAATCACTGCTCCTGAAAAAACGGCCATTTTTAAAACTTTTTTTGCATTGATCCATGTCCCCTGGGGCAGGACCCAGGTCCCCAAACACTTTTTAGGACAATAACTTGCATATTAGCCTTTAAAATTAGCACTTTAGATTTCTCCCATAGACTTGTACAGGGTGTTCCCGGCTTTTCGAATTTGCCGCGAACAACCCAAATTGTTCACTGTTTGCCGAACAGGCGAACAGGCAATGTTCGAGACGAACATGAGTTTGACTCAAACTCGAAGCTCATCCCAACCCCTGGACTACTGGATGGGCAGGCTTGACCTCTGGACAGAGCTTGCCCAATTTGCAATGGAACTGTTGGCTTGCCCCTCGTCCAGTGTCCTGTCCGAAAGGACGTTCAGCGCTGCAGGGGGGATCGTGACCGATAAGCGCACTCTCCTAGCTCACGACAGTGTTGACTACCTCACATTTATAAAAATGAATGAGGCATGGATCTCGGAGGAATTCAACACATGTGACCAGTAGACCATGTATATGCATAACTCTATAAATTATTTATTTAAATCGAGCACACGGACCTTTTTTCTACCTTTGGCTCACTTCCTTGTACAAAAAAAGCACACGTACTATATGCCCGTACCCTCCTGTTTGAAGAGGTTGAGCAGTGTAATATTTTTGGGTCCCGCAGCAAGTTGCTGGTATCAGTGCTGCTTTCATTGCTCTCTATCTCGGTGCTGGTTTTAGTGCTCTCTCTCTATCTCGGTGCTGGTGTGGTGTCAGTGCTCTCTATCTCGGTGATGGTGTGGTGTCAGTGCTCTCTCTCGGTGCTGGTGTGATCTCAGGGCTCTCTATCATGGTGCTGGTGTCAGTGCTCTCTATCATGGTGCTGGCGTGGTGTCAGTGCTCTCTATCTCGCTGCTGGTGTCAGTGCGCTCTCTCTATCTTGGTGCTGGTGTCAGTGCTCTCTATCTCGGTGCTGGTGTCAGTACTCTCTATCTCGGTGTTGGTGTCAGTGCTCTCTATCTCGGTGTTGGTGTCAGTGCTCTCTATCACGGTGCTCGTGTCAGTGCTCTCTATCACTGTGCTGCTGTCAGTGCTCTCTATCACTGTGCTGGTGTCAGTGCTCTCTATCACGGTGCTGGTGTCAGTGCTCTCTATCTCGGTGCTGGTGTCAGTGCTCTCTATCACAGTGCTGGTGTCAGTGCTCTCTATCTCGGTGCTGGTGTCAGTGCTCTCTATCACGGTGCTGGTGTCAGTGCTCTCTATCTCAGTGCTGGTGTCAGTGCTCTCTCTCTATCTCGGTGCTGGTGTGTTGTCAGTGCTCTCTATCTCGGTGCTGGTGTCAGTGCTCTCTATCTCGGTGCTGGTGTCAGTGCTCTCTATCACGGTGCTGCTGTCAGTGCTCACTATCACGGTGCTGGTGTCAGTGCTCTCTATCATGGTGCTGGTGTCTGTTCTCTCTATCACGGTGCTGGTGTCAGTGCTCAGTCTCTATTGCGGTGCTGGTTTCAGACAGTGAGGGAGATAACAGCGGAGAAGCCAATCTGCAGGCAGTGCCAGCACCATGGCTGAGGATCAGCACTGGACTGGCACCTCCGGACCACCACAGTGGAGCTCTGCATAGGTGGGGGTAGGTGGGGGTAAGGGCTGGGCAGAGGGAGGGGCTCAAGCACAGGTTAGCACACTGGGACACTGGCACAGGACTGCGCTGCCCTGACTGTGGCACTTATCATCTCCTGCACCCCCTTCATAGCCTGCCCTGACCTTGCCTCTCCTCCATGGCCTTTATGCGCTCCTGAATTTCCCAGATAAAAAAGAATGCTTGTCGTTGTTGATCCCAGATTCACTTAATACTTTTTTTATGTCAATGTCCATGTTGTGGGACTATGTGTGCACAGCTAGTAAGTATTTTGTGGCGGAAAATACGACCTGGAGGTTTTTAAGATTCACCTGCCATTAAAGTCAATGGGGTCCGCCGCAAACTTTGCGGTTCACAAACTTTTGGCCGCGTTCACGAAACGTCCCGTCGGAAATTCCTCCATCACTATCAGAGAGTAAGCTTGAGGTGTAGATTTGTGCCATGGGATTTGAGTAAAGGGACATAATTGCAGAATTGATCAGGCCAGATAATCCGAATTTGTGTTGGGTCCTAGATAGGTATCCTCTGTGGACCCTATCAAAGGCCTTTTCTGCATCCAGGAAAGTGCTAGGTTTCTGGGAGACCTCTGACTATCTCAGAAGATTCAGCCTATTCCTGGTCCCGTCTGGTGCCTGCCTGCCCTTTGCAAAGCCCACTTGATCAAGGGCTATGAGAGATGGGGGATCTCCATTAATCGATTTGCTAAAATGTTAGCATATATTTTTAGATCAGAATTTAAAAGTGAAATAGGTCTGAAGTTCTGGGAGAGTGAGGCGGCGTACACACGCGGGGACTGTCTGCCGAAACTAAGTTTGTCAAACAGTCCGCTCAAACTTTTGAATGAACGAACACGCCCACACACGGCACTTTTTGAGCGGACAAATACGGCAAACTAAGTTCGTCGTACTAAGTCCGCGCAACTTTTGAAATGAACGGACTCGCCCACACACGAGGCAACAGTCCGCTCATTTCGAGCGCGTGTCAAGGTAGGCGGGGCCTACCAAGAAGTCCACCAAGAAGACCGGGCCACCGCCTGCAAAAGAGCTACAAGAAGGCGCGGTGGCCCGGCAGAAGAACCGAAGAGGGGGACAAGACCCCCGAAGTCGGGAGAAGAGGCCGGCGGCGGGGAGGAAGAAAGCCGGACTCCTCCGCTAGCAAAAGAGCTACAAGAAGATAGCGGAGGAGTCCGGCGAGAAGACCCCCGAAGACGGAAGACCCCCGGAGCTGTGCAATAAAATATTTTATCTCGTGTGTTGTGTTTTTTTTTTGGGTACTTTTATTTTACAGGTGAATTGGTAGGGGTACATTGTACCCCATACTCATTCACATAGGGTGGGGGGCCGGTATCCGGGGGCCCCCTTATTAAAGGGGGCTCCTGGATTCCGATAAGCCCCCCGCCCGCAGACCCCGACAACCAACGGCCAGGGTTGTCGGGAAGAGCCCCTTGTCCTCATCAACATGGGGACAAGGTGCTCTGGGGTGGGGGGGCCGCGCAGCCCCCCCTTCCCCAAGGCACCCCCCATGTTGAGGGCACGCGGCCTGGTACGGCTCAGGAGGGGGGGGCGCGCTCGCTCGCCCCCCTTTCCTGGCCGGCCGGGTAGCGTGCTCAGACAAGGGTCTGTTGTGGACTTTGGGGGGACTCCCACGCCGATTTTTTTCGGCGTTGGGGTTCCCCTTTAAGTCCATTCCAGGCGGCGGAGCCCCGCCTACCTGGACACGCGCTCGAAATGAGCAGACTTTTCTCCGGGCGGGAACAGTCCGCTCATTTCGAAAGTACAGCGGACTGGCCCACACACGGGCGGACTGTTCGCTCAAACAAAGTTTCAGCGGACAGTTTTTCGGGATTTCCGAAAAACTTTGTTCGTCAAACTGTCCGCTGAAACTGTCCGCTGAAAGCCCACACACGAGCGGACTGTCCGCTGAAATACTGTTCAGTGGACAAAGTTGAGCGAACAGTCCCCGCGTGTGTACGTGGCCTGAGGGGTCTTTACCCGGTTTTGGTAGTGTGACTATTACAGCTTGGAGCACAGTTACAAATAAAAAACAAGAAGAATCTAAAAATAAAACGGTTTTATTTGTAACCGTCACTTTTACTTTTTTTTACGCAGCGATATATATATAATTACCATCCATATATCAGGATTGAATATTGGATGCTAAACGGCCAGCCGCTCCTATATTTGTTTTTAATATAAAATGCCCCATTCTGGATGTTTACATCTTTTTGTACCTGTCAAAAATGATGGCTGCTAACAGACTTCCGTCCACACGAGCGCTTTAGAAGAATGACCTTGAGTCTATTTCCACCTAACACCTTCCAAGAAAATTGCCGTCAATGGACTTCTGGCGACAAAAGCAGGAAAAAAATAAATGGCCGCAACTTTACTTCCGGCGATCAGGACAAAATGGCCGCCACATACTTTACTTTACATACACATATAAAGGACACTTCCACTATCTCAAGACAAGATACCCGGAAGTGATGTACACGAGCTCGTTGCTTGTCTTTCTTTTGCCTGTTTACGTTGTTTAATGTGAGTACCTTTCTTTATTATGCTGTACCAATAACATTTTAACAAATTACTACACTATCGAGCATCCCTCTTGCCCTGTTTATGAGGTTCACCTACTCCAGCGATTGTAAAAGAGAGATCACATACTCGCTCCAAGTGAACTTAAAGTGGTTGTAAACCCTTACAACCAACTTTGACCTACAGGTAAGCCTAGATTAAGGCTTACCTGTAGGTCCAAGAAATATCTCCTAAACCTACACGGTTTGGGAGATATTTGCCGAAAGACAGACACTGCTGTCTACGGCGCATTCTCGGTAGACACAGGCGCACTGAGCGAGCCACAGTCAACGGCGATATGCCACGAGTGGTGGCTCCCGAAAGTCCTCGACTTCCTCTTCACCACTCAGCCTGGCCGCTGATTGGCTGGAGTGGATCGATGGAAAGCAGCGCTGCTGTCAATCACATCCACTGACGCGGAGCGCCGGGGGGCGGGGCCGTGTGATACAGCAAGCGGCTATAGCCGCCGGCTGTATCATGGGAGCATGCCCGCAGATGCTTCTCGCCATGCAAGGGAGCTCGCATGAACGTGAGAAGCACCTGCGGGAGGAAGCCGAGACAGCCGCCGAGGAGTGGCTCGGGGCCACTCTGTGCAAAACGAGCTGCACAGTGGAGGTAAGTATAACATGTTTGTTATTTAAAAAAAAAAATTAACTTTACAATCCATTTAAGTTTAAGTTTGCACATTTTTTGCATCATTTGCACGGACATTATCAGCATTGCAATTATTGGCACTTGCACTTTATATGTGTTATTTTGAATCACTATAAGTTTTTTTTTGCAGTGTTTTGCAAGGACATTTATGTTGATTTTCTATGGATTTTTTTTTATGGGCTTTTTTTATGAATTAAATTAATCAGATGCTTTACAATAATATTTATTAGTACTTGATAGCTTTTGGAATAATATTTGATAATATTTTATTTGATTGTGCACTAGAAGAGGTTTTTTCCATATAGATAGACCGTGACTTTTACTTTTTTTATTTGTCTGATTTTTTTTACATTTTAGGCAACACTGTAGCCACTTTATATAATTTTTTACTTTCAAAATATTTTATTTTACGAAAAAGGCACTTACATACGTATAACAGTATATAAACAATCTGCAGCAGGGAGGGCCTGCTGTCACAATGTAAGTAATGAAAACAGGAGACATCAGTGAAAGACAGACAATATCAAAAGGGTACAGTCAGCATGCCCTTCCTCATCGAGGGGCTAAATAAAAATAGAGGTAAACAGAGGGTGACCCCCTAGGGAGAGCCCACCAAATAGAGCCAATAGGGGTAGCCCCCAGGAGCCCCCATCCTGACACCCCTAATAGGGAACTTGCTGTGCCAGGATGGGGGAGTATCCTCCCAGGCCCCCCCCTCTCAGAGGGATAAAGCAGTTGGAGGGCCGTCCGCAGTGGGCACCGCAACATTAAATTGGACTGTACGGTGAACCTGTCAATTACAGCTCTGTTGAGCAAACCAAAACCTTAGAACGACTAGAAGGACAGAGAAAAGAAGAGAAGAGGAGAAGAGGAGGACAGAGGGGTAAGGGGATGTAAGCTATGGCCTGAAAGGGTGGGAGGTTATAGCGGGAGAATGTTTAGCATTTGATGTAAGAGGGGGCGCTTTAGGGGTGAGGTCTGGTCACTAGAGGAGAGCCTGGGGGTACCCCAGGCAGCAGAGAGATTCCCATGTAACGGGCCCAAGGGTCCCACACCTTTCGGAATTTAGGTGTGGTATCTGACAGAATACCTGACAGTTTTTCTTGGGACATTATCCACGATATCTTTCTCTTAACTGCGAGGAAGGAGGGTCTGGGTTGCTTCCATGCGGAGGCAATCGCAATTTTGGCTCCTAATAGGATAAAATAAGTCAGTTTCTGAGTGTTACCAGACATCAAAGGAACAGGGGTATTGAGTAACGCAACCCCTGGAGTTCTCGGAACCCGGCAGCCTGTGACTAAGTAAATCAAGTTGAAGATTTTAGTCCAGAACGATCGAAGTCTAGGGCATTCCCACCAGATGTGGATCATGGTGCCACGAAGTTGGCACCCCCTGAAACATAAGGGGTTAGCCGTGGGGTATATTTTGGCTAGCCTGACTGGAGTGAGGTACCACCTGGTTATCAATTTGATGCTAGCCTCCATCAGTGAGGTGTTTTGGATCCCACGAAAGGATCTGGCTAGGGCCAGCTGCCAGGTTTCAAGACTGCCAGAGGTCTGGAGATCAGATTCCCATGCCGTCATATAGGGGGATTTGCCCGTTGGGGAAGTGAGAGCCGTGTAGATCACTGAAATACCACCCCTCTGCTCCCCGATCTTACCACACCAGGCTTCATATTCAGTAAAGGAAGGAGGAAGGGGTTTGTCTTTCCAAAGTGAGTTCAAGAAGTGAGATATTTGTTGGAAGCGGAACCTCTCTGTGTCTGGTAGCTCTAAGTGTTCGATACAATAAGCTAGGGAAATCGGACCCCTGGAGTTGAAAAAGTGACCTATCCGGTATAGTCCCTTGTCCAACCACCATCTGAAGGCTTCAATGTCCAGACCAGGGGGGAAGTCATGATTACGGAACATGTGAGCAAGGGGTCTTAAAGTGGAGACTAGGGAAGGCTCTTTGCGAAGACCGTCCCATAGGGCGCAGGAGTGAGATAGGGATGGGGACATGATGGGCGGCCTGGCTTTGGGCGGGCACCATAATAGATAATCTAGTGTAAAAGAGGGTACAGAACAGCGTTCTATGGACTGCCAATCCGGTTTCTCGTATTTGGAGTAGATCGAGGATAGTTGGGCTAGGCGAGCTGCAAGGTAGTATTTGTGGAGGTTAGGCAAACCCAACCCCCCCCTGCGTCTGTGCAGGAAGAGCGTGTTTTGCGGTAGGCGGTATCCCTTATTACCCCAGATATATTTCAGTATTTTGCTTTGCAGAGAGCGAAGGTGGTCCTTCCGAACTGGTATTGGCAGGGCTCGAAAATAGTAGAGGATTTTGGGGAGAAGGGTCATTTTTATGGAGTTAATCCGGCCAAGCCAGGATAGTTCGTGTTTAGACCATGAGGAGAGATCAGTTTCCAGCTGTCTGTATAATTTGGGGTAATTGTGGGCATACAACATCTCTATTTTAGGTGTAAGGAAGATACCCAAGTATTGGATGGCAGTGTCACTCCATTGGAACGGGAAGGATTGTTTGAGTGAGAGGACTTGGTGGGTGGGGAGAGAAATATTCAATGCCACAGACTTGGAGTAATTAACCCGCAAGCCTGAGACCTTGGCAAAGTCGTCCAGTACCCGGGATAAGTTGGGCAGGGTTGTGAGGGGGGAAGTGAGGAACAACAGTATGTCGTCCGCGAAGAGTCCACATTTGTGCGTTTGGCTACCGCATTGGACACCTCCAATGTCTATGTTGTGGCGGACTGCGATCGCCAGTGTTTCAATGGCTATTGCAAATATGAGGGGGGATAGGGGGCACCCCTGTCTGGTCCCCCTGGTGATGGGAATTGGCTCAGAGAGGTATCCCTGCATTCGAATTTGGGCCCTCGGCTGGGAGTATAAGGCCCGTAATAAGCCCAGGAAACGAGCCCCAAATCCCCACCTGTCAAAGAGCTGGAAGATGTACTGCCATGAGACCGAGTCAAAAGCCTTCTGAATATCTAAGGAAAGGAGGAAGCCAGATTGTCCGGGTCCCCCTTCCCAATTAGACTGCAAAATGGAGATAATATCAACCGCCCTCCGAATTTGATCAGGTCCCTGTCTGCCGGGGATAAAACCAACTTGGTCCTTGTGAACATAGCGTCCGATGAAGGAGGCTAGCCTATTGGCCATAACTTTCGTGAGAATTTTGAGATCATTATTAATAAGGGAAATCGGTCTGTAGTTGCTGACATCTTCCAAGTTCTTGCCAGGTTTGGGGATGACCGTGATATATGCCGTGTTAAGGTGGGGATCCAGAGGGCCTCCATTAGCTTTATGATTACCGAAATTGGCCAGGTGAGGGGCTAGCGTGTTGGCAAAGGCTTTATAGTAAGGGATCGAAAGACCGTCGGGTCCAGGGGCGGAGCTTTTGTTAAGATCCTTTATGACTCCCAGTATCTCCTCTGCCTGGAAGGGGGCTTCCATAACTTGTTTGTGAACGGCCGATAAGGCAGGGATGGGGAGTCCCTCCAAAAACTTTGGAAGGAGGTTATCTTTGGGAGATGGGGGACTACTGTAGAGAGAGGTGTAAAAGTTCTGAAAGGCATTCAGAACTGTGACCGGGTTAGACGTGGGCGGGAGTCCTGCGCTTCTGATCCGAGGGAGGGTGCTCAGCTTGGTTCTAGGGGAGAGTCTATTAGCCAGGAGTGTGCCTATTTTGTCCGCCTGTGAGTAAAACTTGTGGCCAGACCACCTAACCAATTTTTCTGCTTTCGTGGTGAGGGCGAGGTTGAGTTCTAAGCGAGTCTTGTCTAGTATGGAGGTGGGGGTGCGGAGGGGGTCCTTTTTGTGAAGGGCTCTGAGTTTAGAGTATTCCTCTTCTAGCTTCAGGATGGTTGAATGCCTTTCCCGTTTTATTTGAGAACCTAATTGCATGAGTTTTCCCCTAATAAATGCTTTGTGCGCCGCCCACAGGGTTTCGGGAGAGACATCAGAAGTCGCATTAATAGAGAAATATTCCTGCAGTGCTTTGTCGAGATCCATAACTCGTGATGGCTCCGAAAGGAGGGATTCATTTAACCTCCAATGCCTGGGGTGTCTCCCACTCGAACCCCCCAGGGCCGTCACAATTACCAGCGAGTGATCCGAGACCACTGTGTCAGTGATGGAGGCTTTGAGCATCCTGGGAAGGAGCGAGGAGGGGACAAGTATGTGGTCTATCCGTGCATATGATTGATGTGGCGCTGAGAAGTGAGTGTAGTCTCTCTTTGTGGGGTTTAATTCCCGCCATACATCGGATAACCCATGAGCGTGAAGCAATTTGGCGATCCGTAGGCTTGCCTTCGTGGGCCTGGTTAAGCGGGAATGTGAGGGGGAGGATTTATCAAGTCCTTGATCAAAGGCGACGTTAGAGTCCCCTCCGACAATAACCGTTCCCTCTAGAAGAGGTGCTAAGGTGCGCAGCAGGGATTCGAAGAATTTGGCCTGACCCGTGTTCGGGGCGTAGTAGGAGACCAAGGAGTAAAGTTGGTCCCCCACAGTGCCCTTTACAAGTAAATACCTGCCCTCCGGATCCGCTTTTTCAAAACTTTTATTGAATTTGCATGTTTTGGCAATCAAAATGGCCACCCCCCTGGTCTTGGACTCCGCGTTGGCTAAGAAGAACTGAGGGAAGTGGGCATGTAGGAACTTGGGACTATACCGGATAGGAAGGTGGGTTTCCTGAAGTAGAATTATATCTAGTTTCAGGGATTTGTAGTAATCAAGGGCTTTTCTCCGTTTGATGGGGGAATTAAGACCCTGAATGTTATGGGAGGCTATCTTAAGCCTAGCAGCCTGTGGATCAGCCATGGAGCAGAGGGGGAGCCCAGCATCTGAAAGCGACCTCACTTACCCAATCCATAGCGGGGTTCTCGGTAAGGGCATTGGGATCGGTGGCCCGAGGTTGTCTCCCAGGATACCATGCCGACTGGGTTGGCTCAGCCCAACCTGAGGAGAAAAAAAGTAGTGTCATGTAAACATTCAACGGGGGTAGCTTACCATCAAGGGGGAAGAGAGGAGGAGAAAGGGCAAAGAAAGAAAGGGTTCCTGAGAAGAGAAAGAGGAGATCAGGGCAGGAGACACCCCCCGAAATCCCAAGAAAAAACAATGTAGACAACCGACCCATAAGGTCAGAAGTCCCGACCCTCAGACGCCTGGGAAAGGCCGAGGGAGGGAGAGTTACACATGTGGTCCCTCGCGGAACTGGGGACCCCTAGTCGGGTAACTACCCGAACTGTGATTTAAACATTAAATAACAGTAGCATATAAGCAGCAATATAAAAAAAAAAAAAAAATGTTCTTGAGGCACGGCTAAACATAATGAGTAGAAGACACTGGGGCTAAACAAGGAATGCTGTTCTTTAGGCAGAAGGTAGGATGGTATATCCAGGGAGGGTGCTGGGGAATGCAGCCCCCTGGAAAATCCTCAGAGCAGCCTTAGGGCCCATTTCGAGGGGACGCAGACAAATATGAGGGGTTACGGGCAGTCCAGTAGATGAACGAAGTACTGCATAGCGTCCCGGAATATTGAAGGCAATGGGGAGAAGGGTAGCACAAGTCCTAGGCAAGGGGAGGGCAAAAAGGGTTGGAGGGCCAAACTTTCAATGTTTGGGGAGCAGTCCTCCGGCCCTCTCCAGGACCTCGGACGGTCAGTCGCAGAATGGAGAGTCTGAAAAGGGGTCTGGATGTTACTCAGGTGGGTGCATTATCCTTGACCTTCTTGGCTCTTCCGGAGGTCCACAACGGGGATTGTGGGCTGTTAGGAGTTGGCCGTTTGTTGGAGCCTTGGCTAGGGTTAGAAGTGTCCATATCAGCTTCTTGAGAAATGATTTTCAGCCTGGTGAGGAGCTTTTCCCCCTCGGGGAAAGTGGAGAAAGCAAAAGACTTCCCTTTGTCCGTGAACCTGACCGCAAATGGGAATGCCCATTTGTATTTTATGTCTTTTTGTGACATTGCAAGCAAGAGGTGTTTTAGAGCTCTCCGTCTCTGTATAGTGGAGGCGGAGAGGTCCGCAAAGATCTGAACCTGGTGGCCCTGGTATGTGACGTGTTGCAGGGATCTGGCTCTCTTCATAACTTCTTCTTTCACCGAGAAGTGATGTGGCTTGGCCAGAACATCGCGCGGGGTGCCATCCTTCCTAGGGGGGCCGAGGGTTCTATGGACCCGGTCAAGTTCAAGCTTAGTAGCTGGGATGTCAGGGATTAGCTGTTGAATGAGGTCTTGCACCGCCCTGGACACTTCAGTAATTGATTCTGGAAGCCCGCGAATTCTGATGTTATATCTGCGTGACCTATTTTTGAGGTCATCGATACGGGCCATGGCTATGTCCAATTGCTCCTGTACTGAATAAATGTGCCTGGAGTTTTGGACGGATCTGGCTATGGTATCCTCCATTTTATGTTCGATCGTTTCGATCCGGGAGCCTAGGTTAATAAAATCAGCTTTCAATTCCCCCGTGATTTGCAAGGCAGTTTGGGAGAGGCCCCTTTCTAATAGTTCCGAGAATTTGCCAAACAGGGCATCCATGTGGGAGACTGGGTCTGCATGAGCAGCCTCATGGGGGGCCCTGGCGGCCTGGGTAACCCTGTAAGTCCCCGCTGGGGAGGGGGAGAACTCCTGGATGGTGCGTTCCAGCAGAGAGACCGTGGAGGCCGGGGACGGTGTGGCTTCCTTGGGAAGACCTCTGGGGTTGCCTGGGGTGGCGTGGAGGGGAGGGAAGTCTGTATCTGACCTGAAATCCACTGTGCCTGCGGATCTGTGATCCTGAGACAGGAGCTGTGCTGCGGTGGCCATCTTGGATTTCTCCCTCACGTCCAATGAAGCGAACAGCGGGCCCAGATTGCGTTTAGCCAGTCCACCGGTCATTCAGTAATGTGCCCCAACACTTCAGGAGTCCGTCCCTATAGCTCGGGAAGCGGAAGGGTAGCCGTGTCGTGCGGTAGGGGTTCCGTCGTTCCGCGAGGCAGCGGAGCTTTAGATGATCGCGGCCATCTTGGAAGCCTCGCGCATGCGCACTGTGCACTTTATATAATTTATATACTTTTTAGCCTTGCATCAAATAGCCTCATATTTCTTCACTCACAACCCCCTCCCCCTCCCCATATAGCGCAGCATGTCTATCTTGGTTGATGTCCTGATGTTGTGATTGGATGAGTGGGTGTGATCTGTGTGAATGAAGTGTGATCCTAATGTCCTATATTCAGTTATGAAGAATAAACTCATAACATTTTTTAATAAGCCTAGCCCAAAAGGTGGAACTTCTTTTCACTGGTTCATCTGGTTAAACATTAACTCGTTGTATGATTACACATTGCCTCTGAGCTACCAGGTGTTTTCTAAATTAATGTTATAAATAATCTTTATACGAATTTTCACTTCCTCATGAAAACAAGCAGGGCCATGTGATATTTCTAATATATATGTATAATGTTTAGGAGATCTGGTAACTGCCAATGTTTGAGCACCAAGGGCATTGCTAGGTCTACAAAAGATCTGGGGCTAGAGCCCATAGCTACGGTAAATAAATTCATACATTTGGGGGGCATACACATGTATATAATTTACGTGTTTGTGTGTGTGTGTGTGTGTGTGTGTGTGTATATATGTATATATATATATATATATATATATATATATATATATATATATATATATATATATATATATAATATTATATTATATTATATTATATTATATTATCATTACATCAGGGTCCCCAGAGAGCCCCCCTCATTAGATCAGGGTGCCCAGAGAGTCTGCCCCTCACATCAGGTTCCTAGAGAGCATCCCCTTACCTCAGGGTCCCCAGGGATCCTTCCTATTTAGATCAAGTTCCCCAGAGATCCCCCTTAAATCAGGGTCCCCAGAGAGCCCCCTCTTACATCAGGATCCCCAGAGCCAAGTGTCCGGTATTGAATTGGTTAAAGTGGTTTAAACTCTTTAATTATACCAATAAGTAAGCCTATAACAAGGCTTACCTATCGGTACTGTAAATATCTCCTAAATGTCTAGTTTAGGGAATATTTACTGTATATGCAGCCGAAGACACCATTGGCGCATGTGCTCTGAAGGAACGGCCACTCGTGCCATTTCTTCAGAGTCCTGTGCCGTGAGCGGCGGCTTCTGCGTGCATCCACGGGAGTGACGTCGCACGGCTCCGGTCAGTCACACAGCCGGATCAGGAAGGACGACAGGCCAAGATGGATGCGGCCTCCATCAGTGACAACATATTGGTGGAGAGCTTTGTTTGCAGGTTAGTTTCACATAATGTGCTAGTATGTGATGCATACTAGCACATTATGCCTTTACTTTGCAGGTCACTTTGTGGGTCAGAAAAAAAAACGCCAACGGTTTACTTCCTCTTTAAGGATAATAATAATTTATAATTAAAAATAAATATCTGATGTCAGTGGCATCATGAGAAGGGTGATTTTTATTATTTTTCTCTATGTATCGCTGGGCTAAGGAATACAAACCCTCAGGATTCTATTACCAAGATGTCTGGAAGTCTCTGGTCTGCTCCAATGAACAGATTGATCATCATACTATGACAGCAAAATGCTTTGCTGGGAAGATTGTCTACATGTTCGGAGACTCTACACTGCGACAGTGGTGGGAATACCTTGTGGATTTCATACCAACTATGTTACATAACAGGGAATAAGTAGAACCCCCTATCAGGTATTTATTGATGTCCTTATGGGAAGATTTCCCTTTGCTGCCTGCCCTCCTAGTGACAATGTTTTCATCGTGGAAGGAAATAATGGCAAATGGTGACACATTCAGCAAAGAAAAGCTAATGTTGGGTCAAAACTTTCCCTACACTACAAGCTATGTCTTTTTATTTCAGTTGTGTGCCTGTTAGAGAGATTTATCTTACTTCCTGTTGGTAGTGGTGATAAATTTGCCAAACGGTGTAAGAGGGGCTTCATGGTTGGTTAGAATGCAAGTGCCTACCCATAGAGATGGCCTTGCGGTTCACCCGGCGGACAGTTAGCAGCAAATTTTGTGTGCTCGCGATTCGCCAAACCGGCGGACTTCTGTCGCTGTTCACCCGGCGGAGATATGCGTTTACATTGTGAAAGAACTTTGACCCATGATGACACATCCATCATGGGGTACAGGACAGCCAATTGAGACATTTCAGCACATGGACAATTGGACATTCCCCCTACCTTATAATTAGACCTGATCTGGCAGCCATTTTACATTCTGTCTTTTGTCAGTGTAGGGAGAGGTTGCTGTGTGGAGCAGGGGCAGACTGTAGTGACACAAATCACTAGCTATTAGGTCCACAAAAGTCCTTTTAAGGACTGGTGTAGGTGTACACTATATTGGGTTATGGTGCACTGCTGCTGACTGCTGTGCTGCTGATTGCTGAGTGCACTGCTGACCAATTCCACAGCTGTCTTTTAGGGTTGAATACATTTTTATTATGTGCAAGACAATATAAAAAAACAAACATGAAAACAGGCAACCACAATGTGTATGTCACCATTAACAACAAAATAGGCACATTGGTAAGAAAAAGAAAAAAAAAGGGGGGGGGGCAGAAAATAAAATAAAATAAAGGGGGGGGGGTACAGAGGAGTGAACAGAGTAAGGGTGGAGCAGGGAAGGGAAGGGGGTGAGGGAGCTAAGGCGTCCCCTCCTTAGTGCCAAGTGCATAAAAGTGCAAGTACGGACAGTTTTAGTGACTTAGAACATTTCTCCGTATGGAGATAAACATTAATTTCCCTGCGCAGTGTCATCATCTTTCGGACACTGCCTAGGTATAATTGCTATCCATTACTCTGTCATATATGGGGGGTAGCCGAAGTATCAATGCCAGGGGGTAAGGGAGAATAAAATAAAAAAAACTCGGGGGGCGTGGCCTGGACATGGCGGAGTAGGGACGTGCATTGCTCGAGCTCCCGGCCGTCTCTCACCTTCTCTGCAGACGTTTACCAGTTTACCGCATTATGCCCTCCTCGAAAAAGCGGGCTGCGTTGCGGAAGAGCATCCCTGCCGGGCCGACCCTTCCCGCGCCGCAGACGGGGGATATAGAGAGGCTTTTCCATCTGTCCCAGCTCCGCTCCCCGGGCCCTGTCATGGCGGCGCCACGTGCCTGCGGCAGCGGGGACCGTGCTGCCTGCGCCTCCCCGGACCTCGACCCAGAGACCTCCATAGCGGATCCCTTGATGGACACCCCCTTGGATTTCCACCGGGAAGTGCCTGACGTCCCGAGAGCAGCGGTGCCGCCGCTCCAGCTGGATGAGGAACTCCGCTCGTTGCTGCAGTCCCTCCCTACCAAGTCGGACATTGCCACGCTTATCGGAGCGGTGGAGGCTGCCCACCGCAAGGAGATATCCCTCGTCCGGGAGGAGGTGAAGGTCCTCACCACCAGAGTATCAGGCGGCGAGACGTCCTTGGCGGCCCTGGAGGGCCGGGTGGCGGCCTTGGAGGCCGTTCGGACCGCCCAGGCGGAAGCTTTGCTGGGGCAGCAATTAAAGCTGGAGGAGATGGAGGACCGCAGTCGCAGGAACAATCTGCGACTGCGAGGTCTACCGGAGGCGACGGGATCAGAGGACCTGGCGGCCACGGTGGCGGCGATATTCCGCAGCATCCCTGGAGTGGACCTGCCGCCTCGCCTGGAGTTCGATCGGGTTCATAGGGCCCTGGGCCCACGATCGACGGACCCTGACAGACCACGCGATGTAGTCTGTCGACTGCACCACTACCTTCATAAGGAGGAGGTCCTGCGGAAATCCTGGGAGGCCCCTGCCGTAGAGTTTGATGGGGTGGACCTGAAGATTTTGCCGGACATTTCTCGTGCTACGCTACAGAGGCGGGCCCTGTTGAAGCCTCTACTGGAGCTAGCTCGTCGCAGGGGAGCAACTTACAGATGGGGCTACCCCCTGTCGGTCACGTTCCGAATGGACCAGCGTTTCTTCCATCTCCGCCACCCTGGCTCCTTACCGGACCTGTTTGACTTCCTGGCGGCGGACCCTATCACAATCCCGAATTGGCTAGCCCCTCTGCCCCGGGCTCAGGGTGCAGCTGCGGGCCCTGGCCGCCGCGGAGACCTGCCGCCCAGGCAGCAGAGGAACCGTCGGAGGCCCAGGGCGTCTTCTCCGGAGATCTCCAGGGAACTGTAAGGTGACTTTTATCTTTGGGTTTCCCTTCCTCCCCCCCCCCCCCCGCCTGCTGATGCTGATGCCGCTAATGTTCTGGGCGGCCCCGTTTGCCTCTGTCCCTCCGGTTGCTATCCGTGTCTGGACGGCTTCCCCCTGTTGGCCGGTTGCGACCATAGTAGTTACCCTGGCTCCCCCCCCCCCGCTGACTTGGGCCACACGCTGCGGCGGTGGCCCACTTCCTCTGCCCGACCTGCTGGGTGGCTTCCCCCGCACTGATGTTCTGTCCTGCCCACAGCCTGCCCTGGGATGTTGATGGAGGGGGTGGTGCTGCTGAGCCCTTCCTGCCCCTGGCTTGTGGTCCTTGGGTCCCGTGGGTGCCCCGGCCTGTGTTGTTGCCTGGACTCTGGGGGGTCTTTCCGCCGCCCCTCCCAGCATCCCGTTGTACCTAGACTGTCTTTGGGTACCCCCCCCCCCTCTTTTTGCTCTACCCTCTACCGTACGGAGCTGCTGTTCCGAAGACGACCAGGATTCATGTGGATGGGGGTTCTGGACTTGGTGGGTGGTGGGTGGGGGGCTGGTGGATCTCCCCCTGAGGTTGGTATGGGGACTCTATACCGGGCGTACCTGGTGGGACTTAATGTTTCTCTATCTGTTGGTTGTGGAGCGGGGACTTCATGGGGGGGTGGTTGGTTGCGATGGGCGGGGAGATTGGGGCTGTGTTTTATTGTGGGGGTGAGACAGACGGTACGCGGCGCCCATGCCAGTGCCCGGATTTGCACGGATGGGGCTTTGTGTCGCTCTGGTCGGCTACACGTTGTGTGCCTTCATGTCTCCCTGTGCTGTGTGGGGGGCGGGGGGATTTGGGGAGGTGCCCATTTGCCGGCGCCCTACAGACGGTGCACGGTTTTGGTTCCTGACTGCGATTTTGCATAGACTAGGCCGTGTATCGTCTGAGTTCGGTATGCTTTCACAATTATTGTGTTTCCTTGCTTGTTTGGTTTTTTTTTTTTTTCTTTTTCCCTTTTTTATTTTCTGCTTGATGGTTATATGTGGGTTGCTTCCTATTTTGTTATTTTTTGTTTATCCCGCTACATGTGCTCCATTCTATCTGGGGTTGCGCATTTTGCTATAGTGATACTACAAGGTGGGAGACTGGTATAGGGAACTGGTTATTTCCTTCCCTGTACGGTTTGCTCCCCCCCATAGGCTAGCATGTTCTGCTAGAGGGTATGTTTTGCCCTCAAAGCACTATATGCAATTAACTATTTTAGTCCTCTCTGGAAACATAGGGCATTAGGCCCGGTTTCCGACAACAGTTTTACTTCTTTGATTTCTTGTCTTTTCCCTTTTTTTTTTTTTTTTTTTTTCTCTCTTCCTTTCCAGTCACCCCCCCTCCCACACTTCCCCTCTGTCTTTCCCTCACCTACCCTTTCCCCCCCCTCCCTACCGACTCCCGTCCCCCCTGCGTCCCCTTCTGTCCCCCTTGTCTAGGTATGGCCTCACCTCGCCTCCGCCTTTTGTCGCTTAACGCGAAGGGCCTTAATACGCCCGAAAAAAGGCGTATTTTACTGGCGGATCTGAAAAGGCTACGCACGGATGTTGCCTTTATACAAGAAACGCATTTTAAATCTAATGCGCTACCATACCTCCGCAATAGACACTACCCGTTCTCGTATCACTCTGTCAATCCGCTGGCCAAGTCAAAGGGGGTCTCCATACTTCTCTCCCACAAACTTCCGTGGAGATGTCAAGCCTCCCTGATAGACACGGCTGGCCGTTATGTTTTTCTGAAGGGGCTCATTGGCACAGTTCAAGTGACCCTGGCAACTATATATGCACCTAATGAGCTCCAAGCCACCTTTGTGGAGGGAATTATGGAGAAACTACAGGGCTTTAGGGCAGGTCAGTTGTTGTTGGGTGGGGATTTTAATGTCCCCTTATTGCCATCTGTAGACACCTCGGCGGGTCGTACTTCCTTGCCAGTGAATCAGCTTAAAAGGGTTGCGAAGGCACTCCACAACTCCCAACTGATTGATGTCTGGAGACTCCAGCACTCTAGTGAACGGGACTATACATTCTACTCCTCTGTACATAAGGTTTACACTCGCATTGATTATTTCATGATCCCTCACTCCCAACTACATGCGGTGGAACATTCCTCCATCGGGAGCAGGACTTGGTCGGACCACGCACCGATCTTTTTGACTTACAAACTGTCTGACACCCCACACCTGACGACCAGATTTTGGCGCCTAAATGAAAGCTTGCTGCAGATCCCAGAGGTTCTGGAGGAGGTGACCGCGACATTACGTCATTACCTCCGAGAAAATGATCTTCCGGACTGTGATCCGGGTGTGCTCTGGGAGGCTCACAAGACTGTAGTCAGGGGTGTTCTTATCAAACATGGGGCACGGCTTAAACGTGAACGCACTAAACTTCTTGACCAGTTATTGGAGAACCTACACTTAGCGGAGGCCCGACATAAACATGCCCCTACACATTCCTCTGATACCGATATACAATTTCTACGGAAACAAATTACGGACATTCTTCATTACAGGGCTAAAGCGGCCATGCAATCCTGTCATAAGATGACCTACGAGGCGGGTGACAAGTGTGGAAAGCTGCTAGCGCGGCTGATAAGGGAACGTAAACTTCTGACATATATCCCCCACGTTGTTGCACCAGGGGGACGGAAGGTTACTTTGCCTCAGGATGTCACTCAGGAATTCCGTAATTTTTATTCCGATCTCTATAATCTCCAGGCTGACCCCCCACCGCGGTCGGCCATGGTCGATTATATTGTGGCATCCCGTATGCCCTCCATTTCGCCAGAGGCCAGTGCAGAACTGGAATCCCCAATAACTTTGGTGGAGATTCATAGAGCTATGGGGTCCATGAAGCTTGGGAAGGCCCCGGGCCCAGACGGCTATACTCTGCAGTACTATAAAAAATTGATAGATCTACTGGGTCCGCCCATGCTCACGCTATTTAATGCAATGGGCTCGGGCGGGTGCTTTCCTAGAGACTTCTTGAGTGCCCATGTCTCGGTGATACCCAAAGAGGGGAAGGACCCTACGTCTTGTGGTAGTTACAGGCCGATATCTCTTTTGAACATAGATTTGAAAATTTATACTAAGATCCTGGCCACTAGAATAGCCACCCATCTTCCACACTTAATCCACCTGGATCAGGTGGGTTTCATCCCCTCTAGAGAAGCCCGTGATAGTACCACGAAGGTTCTAAACCTGCTCCATTTGGCGACGGCCGCTAAAACCCCCTGTGTCTTGCTGAATACGGATGCCGAGAAGGCTTTTGACCGCGTGAACTGGTCATTTATGTTCGCAGTGCTCCGACATGTGGGGTTGGGGGAACAAATGCTCAACAGGATAGCGGGTGTTTATTCTAACCCCACAGCCCAAGTTAAAGTTAACGGGACTCTCTCGACCCCTTTCCCGATAACCAATGGGACACGGCAGGGTTGCCCTTTATCCCCTCTTTTGTTTGCATTATCCCTGGAACCCTTCCTCGCCATGATCAGGCTTAATCCCGATATACAAGGGGTGCGCGTTGGACAGTCTCAGCATAAAATCTCAGCTTATGCTGACGACATGCTCTTTACGCTGACTAACCCAGGGATATCGCTGCCAAATTTGCTTCGGGAATTTGAGAAGTATGGGAGATTTTCCAACATGAAAATAAATTTTACCAAATCAGAAGCTATGGGTATTATGTTACCACCCCGATTACTGCCTACTTTACAATCCGCTTTCCAATTTAAATGGACGTCTACCACACTGACATATCTGGGGACTAGCATCCCCCCGAATGTGTCGGACCTCTATGAACGAAATTTCCCTCCTCTCCTTGCTAGGGTGAGGCTGCTTTTGGACTCATGGCAGAAGGGGATCCACTCCTGGTTCGGTAGGTGCAATCTGCTGAAAATGTGCGTCCTGCCCAAATTTTTGTACCTTTTTCAGGCGTTACCGATTAAAATTCCGCCCACGTATTTTAAACAGGTACATGCGTTGTTTACCCGGTTCGTCTGGGCCCAGAGGCAGCCTCGGATACCTCGATCCCAACTCTCTCTACCGAAACCTTATGGGGGGTTGGCGCTACCAGACGTTAGACAGTATTATTCTGCTGTACACTTAGGTAGGATCTTGGACTGGGGTCGCAATCTCGACGCTAAACTATGGGCACAAATTGAGCAACAACAGTGCTCGATCCCGTTGCAGACGGCCCTCTGGTGCTACGAGGCACTACCGCGAGCAGTGAAATCCCACCCTCTTATTGGCGTCACAATCTTTCAAGGCGCAAAGGCGGCACTGAAACAGTCTCTGACGACCACAGCGTCACCGTTGACACCTATCCTTGGTAATCCCAGCTTTACACCAGGTCTGTCACGTGCACAATTTCAACCGTTATGGAGCTCCGGTCTCTCTACGGCCTCTCATTTTGTGCTGCGGGGAAATTGGACGTCCATCCCGGATCTTATGGACCCTTTGGGTCCGTACCGTCTGGATTTTTGGAACGCCAATCGCCTACACCACTTTCTCCATTCTCTCCCGAACCCCCTAGACTACTCCAGACCGCTTACTGCTTTTGAAACATACTGTTCTGACACTGAACCGATCTCCCGAACCCTTTCTAAAATGTACGCCCTACTTAATACACCGGCACACCCGCCATGCGTCGCTGGTCTCACTAAATGGGAAGCGGACTTGGGCCACACCTTTACACAAATACAAGTTAACAACATACTGCGGTTCGCTTTGCGGTCCTCAATATGCACCAAAATACAAGAGACGAACTATAAAATTCTTGTCCGGTGGTACCTGACGCCTAGTCGCCTTCACCTTATCTACCCGGACACGTCTGAGGGCTGCTGGCGCTGTCGCGAAGAACGGGGCACTATTTTCATATTTTTTGGTCCTGCCCTAGGCTCTCTGAGTTCTGGACCGCGGTCCGGACCATTTCTCAAAAATTTACCGAATGGCAGATCCCTAATGATCCAGCCTTTTTTTTACTGCATGTTTCGGACATACCCCCTAGGAAATACGCGCGATCGATACTACGACACTTAACGAATGCGGCCAAGTCCTGCAACCCCTTGCTTTGGAAACAGCAGACTCCGCCTTCAGCGGCAATGTGGGTAAGGAAAGTGGAGGATATTAATAAAATGGAAGACCTAGTGCTCACAGCTCAGGATCGGCAGGAGACATATCGCAAGACTTGGTCTCTCTGGAACGTGTTTGTATACTCGGATGAGGGCAAAGCCCTGTTTGGCCATTAATTCACTTACTGCTGGTAGCTGACAGACCGCATAGGTAAGGCCATTCCCACTCCGCCCCTCCCTCCTCCTTCCCTTATCCTTCGCCTCCTCCCCTTGACTCTTCCTCCCCCCCCCCCCGCCCCTCTCTTCCTTTTTTCTTTTTTCTCTTCTCTCTGCCACTCTTTTATTTCCGTCTCAGTTTTCGCTCTCTCTCTGGGTCGCGGCTCCAGACCTGCTCCCGTTGACCTTGTGCTGAGGCGCTGGTTTAGGCCTCGGCATGCCCGTTTTGTTTTTAGAGGGAGGCAGGAGCATCTCTAACAGTCCAAGTCCTCCAAGGTCGGTGGATAGGACGTGTTTTACTAATACTTCATATGTTGCCATGCCACTACATATACAGCATGTTTGTGAGGCTGCGACCTCTTTTGTTTCCTTTGTTTTCCTTATTACTGTTTGTTTTGGGGTTCTCCCCAAATGTGGTTTTTGTTTTTGTTTTCTTTGTTATTTGAAATACTAATAAAAATGATATTTGCAAAAAAAAAAATAAAAAAAACTCAAAAGGGGGGGGGGGGGGAAGCACAGCAAATGTATTTACCAGAGAGGTTATGTGTGAAATATTCTCATATGTTGGCATAAAATCCGCCGGGAAGGTTGGGCGTGGGGGGAGATTCAAGTAAATCCCACCTCCCAATATTTCTTATGCTCACCCCAGGGACGCCAACCTCCAGTCATAAGTGGGGGTAGGCCTATCTGTCAGATCCTAAGATTATTAAGGAATAGTTCTGACTTGGAATGGTGACGCCAGAGGGACCATAACAGGGTAAACTTATCATATGTGTCTTCCGCCTTCGTCTGCAATTCCTCCATGAGCATCGTGTCATTAACCACCTTCAGACCGGACCATTTTGCTGGTAAATGACCAGAGGTCTTTTTACACTTTGGCACTGCGCTGCTTTAACTGGTAATTGCGCGGTCATGCAATGTTGTACCCAAACGAAATTTGCGTCCTTTTCTTCCCACAAATAGAGCTTTCTTTTGATGGTATTTGATTGCCTCTGCGATTTTTATTTTTTGCGATATAAACGTAAAAAGACCGCAAATTTTGAAAAAAAATGATATTTTCTACTTTTTGTTATTAGAAAAATCCAATAAACTCAATTTTAGTCATACATTTAGGCCAAAATGTATTCAGCCACATGTCTTTGGTAAAAAAAAAGTCAATAATTGTATATTTATTGGTTTGCGCAAAAGTTGTCACATCTACAAACTAAGGTACATTTTCTGGAATTCACGCAGCTTTTAGTTTATGACTGCCTATCTCATTTCTTGAGGTGGTAAAATGGCAGGGCAGTACAAAACCCCCCCAAATGACCCCATTTTGGAAAGTAGACACCCTAAGGAAATTGATAAGAGGCATGTTGAGCCCATTGAATATTTTATTTTTTTGCCGCAAGCGATTGAATAATGACAAAAAAAATTTTTTTTTTTTTTTTTTACACAAAGTTGTCACTAAATGATATATTGCTCACACATGCCATGGTTATATGTGGAATTGTACCCCAAAATACATTCTGCTGCTTCTCCTAAGTACGGGGATACCACATGTGGTCGACTTTTTGGAAGCCTAGCCGCGTACGGGGCCCCGAAAGCCAAGCACCGCCTTCAGGATTTCTAAGGGCATACATATGTCATTTTACTCCTCACTACCTATCACAGTTTTGAAGGCCATAAAATGCCAAGATGGCACAAAACCCCCACAAATGACCCCATTTTAGAAAGTAGACACCCCAAGCTATTTGCTGAGAGGCATGTTGAGTCCATGGAATATTTTATATTTTGCCACAAGTTGCGGGAAAATTACAAACTTTATAAATTTTTCACAAAGTTGTCACTAAATGATATATTGCTCACACATGCTATGGGCATATGTGAAATTACACCCCAAAATAAATTTTGCTGCTTCTCCTGAGTACGGGGATACCACATATGTGGGACTTTTTGGGAGCCTAGCCGCGTACGGGGCCCCGAAAACCAAGCACCGCCTTCAGGCTTTCTAAGGGCGTAAATTTTTCATTTCACGCCTCACTACCTATTACAGTTTTGAAGGCCATAAAATGCCAAGATGGCACAAAACCCCCCCAAATGACCCCATTTTAGAAAGTAGACACCCCAAGCTATTTGCTGAGAGGCATGTTGAGTCCATGGAATATTTTATATTTTGCCACAAGTTGCGGGAAAATTACAAACTTTTTTTTTTTATTTTTTTTTCACAAAGTTGTCACTAAATGATATATTGCTCACACATGCCATGGGCATATGTGAAATGACACCCCAAAATAAATTCTGCTGCTTCTCCTGAGTACGGGGATACCACATGTGTGGGATTTTTTGGGAGCCTAGCCGCGTACGGGGCCCCGAAAACCAAGCACCGCCTTCAGGCTTTCTAAGGGTGTAAATTTTTCATTTCACGCCTCACTACCTATTACAGTTTTGAAGGCCATAAAATGCCAAGATGGCACAAAACCCCCCCAAATGACCCCATTTTAGAAAGTAGACACCCCAAGCTATTTGCTGAGAGGCATGTTGAGTCCATGGAATATTTTATATTTTGCCACAAGTTGCGGGAAAATTACAAACTTTTTTTTTTTTTTTTTTTTTTTCACAAAGTTGTCACTAAATGATATATTGCTCACACATGCCATGGGCATATGTGAAATGACACCCCAAAATAAATTCTGCTGCTTCTCCTGAGTAGGGGGATACCACATGTGTGGGATTTTTTGGGAGCCTAGCTGCGTACGGGGCCCCGAAAGCCAAGAACCGCCTTCAGGCTTTCTAAGGGCGTAAATTTTTGATTTCACGCCTCACTACCTATTACAGTTTTGAAGGCCATAAAATGCCAAGATGGCACAAAACCCCCACAAATGACCCCATTTTAGAAAGTAGACACCCCAAGCTATTTGCTGAGAGGCATGTTGAGTCCATGGAATATTTTATATTTTGCCACAAGTTGCGGGAAAAGTACAAACTTTTATTTTTTTTTATTTTTTTTTTACAAAGTTGTCACTAAATGATATATTGCTCACACATGCCAGGGGCATATGTGAAATGACACCCCAAAATAAATTTTGCTGCTTCTCCTGAGTACGGGGATACCACATGTGTGGGACTTTTTGGGAGCCTAGTCGCGTACGGGGCCCCGAAAACCAAGAACCGCCTTCAGGATTTCTAAGGGTGTAAATATTTGATTTCACACCTCACTACCTATCACAGTTTTGAAGGCCATAAAATGCCAAAATAGCACAAAACCTCCCAAAATGACCCCATTTTGGAAAGTAGACACCACAAGCTATTTGCCGAGAGGCATGGTGAGTATTTTGCAGCTCTCATTTGTTTTTGAAAATGAAGAAAAAAAAAAATAATGTATATTTTTTTTCTTTTTTTCAATTTTCAAAACTTTGTGACAAAAATGAAGGTCTGCAAAATACTAACCATACCTCTCGGCAAATAGCTTGGGGTGTCTCCTTTCCCAAATGGGGTCACTTGGGGGGATTTTGTGCTATCTGGGCATTCCATGGCCTCCGAAACTGTGATAGGCAGTGAGGAATGAAATCAAAAATTTACACCCTTAGAAATCCTGAAGGTGGTGCTTGGATTTTGGGGTACCGTACGCGGTTAGGCTCCCAAAAGGTCTCACACTTGTGGTATCCCCGTACTCAGGAGAAGCAACAGAATGTATTTTGGGGTGTAATTTTACATATAACCATGGCATGTTTGAGCAATATATCATTTAATGACAACTTTGTGCAAAAAAAATAAATAAATAATAATGTATTTTTTCCACAACTTTTGTCAAAATATAAAATATTCCATGGACTCGACATGCCTCTCAGCAAATAGCTTGGGGTGTCTACTTTCTAAAATGGGGTCATTTGGGGAGGTTTTGAACTGTCCTGGCATTTTATGCACAACATTTAGAAGCTTATTGTAATTTTTTTTTCATGCAGCCTGTGGGCTGAACGAAAAAAAAATATTGATCGGTGGGTATGCCCACCATTAGATACCACCCTTCATCCACCCACTTTCTAATGGTGGGCATACATGCACCATTTATATATGCCGAAGCATGGGGGCATCCTCCCGCAAAAGGTAGGAGCAGATCGCTCCTCCACCCCTTATGCCCCCATGCTTCGGCATATATGCTCTTTTTTAACTGTGGTGGTGAAATCACACCCGACAGTGCTGGAGTCGCGGCTTTATGTATCATGGGAGCAAACGCTGTTGCTGTCAAGATAAATAAATCCGCGCTGCAACTGAATGGCGTACCTGCTAAGCAAATGATGGTTAACAATAAAACAAAGTAACATTACAGTATAACAGTAAGACGTACCATACCTGCAAAGCAAATACAAAAAAAATAGCAAAAAATAACACATTTAACACAATCTGTGCCTAATATATATATATGCCGAAGCATGGGGGCATCCTCCCGCAAAAAAGTCATGCCACGTACATACATTCAAACTTTTCCACGGGCAAGCCCTCCGTCGGAATTTTGACTGTATGTACGCGGCATTAGGAGCAAAATCGCTCCTCCACCCCTTATGCCCCCATGCTTCGGCATATATGCTCTTTTTTAACTGTGGTGGTGAAATCACCTCCGACAGCGCTGGAGTCGTGGCTTTACGTATCGTGGGAGCAAACGCTGTTGCTGTCAAGATAAATAAATCCACGCTACAGCTGAATGGCGTACCTGAAAACAAAAAATGGTTAACAATAAAACATTGCAGAATAGAATACAGTACAAAGGAGCAGAACAATAGAGAGAGAAGAGAGAGAGAGAGAGAACAATAAAACGACAACTATTTTTGGTTTTTTTATTTTATATTTTTTTTGGTTTTTTGGTTTTTTTACTTTTTTTTTTTTTTTTAACACTTTTTTATGTAACTTTAACACTTCTGTTGTGTCGGTTTGGGTCTCTCAAAATGTGATGGCATCTTGAGAGACCCTGTGAACGTGTGCCTAGCCTGTGCAATGCTGTACCCTACGCTAATACTCAACTAGTTCATGGTAGCGTTCAAAACACTCACCCTGACAAAGACCAGGATTGCCAGGACAGCGGGGACAATAAGAACGGGTGTCACGCCTAAATCCGCGCTTTCTGCAGACACGACATTTTCTTTGGGGGGCTCGTTGGGTAGGGGTACTCGGGAGGACATAAGAATAATGCCTCTCATGCAGCCGGCTTACTGCATCTGGTAGGGGAAGGTGAGGTGGAGCACCGCCTGGATACAGAAGGGCTCTGACGATATCCTCCTGGAATTTGAGGAAGGATCCAGTCCGTCCTGAAGCTTTGTGTAGTACATAAGCATTCAGTATAGCCAATTGGAATAAATAAACAGACACTTTTTTGTACCAGCGTCTGGACTTACGGGCAACTAGATACGGCGCCAACAACTGGTCATTGAGGTCCACCCCTCCCATGTTAAGGTTATATTTGTGGACACAGAGGGGTTTCTCCACAATACCAGTCGCCGTAGGAATTTGGACCGTCGTGTCTGCATGAAGGGAGGTAAGAACGAAAACATTCTTATTATCCCTCCACTTCATAGCGAGCAAATTATTACTGCGCAAGCAGGCTCTCTCCCCCAGCCTAAGACGGGACTCTACAAGCCGCTGGGGAAAGCCCCGGCGATTAGGTCGCACGGTGCCACATGCTCCAATCTGCTGATCAAACAAGTGACTAAACAGTGGCACGCTTGTGTAATAATTGTCCACGTACAAGTGGTACCCCTTTCCGAATAAGGGTGACACCATGTCCCACACTATCTTGCCAGCGCTTCCTATGTAGTCAGGGCAGTTCTCCGGCTCTACGTGACTATCTTTACCCTCATAAACCAGGAAACTACGTGTATAGCCTGTGGCCCTGTCACAGAGCTTATACATCTTGACCCCGTATCTGGAACGCTTGTTGGGGACGTATTGTTTGAATGACAAGCGACCAGAAAACTTAATCAGGGACTCATCAACGCAGACAACTTGATCGGGAGTAAACAAGTCTGCAAAACGTTGGTTGAAGTGGTTTATGAGGGGCCGAATTTTGTAGAGCCGATCGTATTCAGGGTCTCCACGAGGACGACAGAGTTTATTGTCGCTGAAGTGCATGAACCGCAAAATCTGCTCGTATCGTGCCCTGGACATGGAAGCAGAGAACACGCGCATATGGTGAATTGGGTCAGTGGACCAATATGACCACAACTCACTCTTTTTGGTTATGCCCATGTTGAGGGAGAGGCCCAGAAAGATTTTAAATTCGGAAACCGTAACTGGTTTCCATTGTCTGGCAAGGGCGGACTGGGGAATAGTGGTGAAGTGTTGAGCAGCGTACAAATTGGTTTGGTCCACAATAGATCTATAGAGATCTTCGGTGAAAAACAGTGAGTAAAAGTCAAGTGTCGTAAAATCAACTGTTTCCACGTTAATGCCAGGTTGGCCAGTGAATGGGGGAAGTACGGGTTCTGCAGAAGTGGTGGGCACCCAAATAGGATTGGCGAATTCTGCAGGAAGGGCACTATGGGTACGACGGGCCTGTCTTTGTCTTCTTCTTGGTGGCAGCGGGACACTACTTGTGCTTGCCACCTCGCCAGCTTGAACTGCACTTATGGGACTCGCCACGTCACCACGTGTTACTGCAGTGCTGGATGTAGGTCCAGGGTGTACTAGGCCGCTGGTGCTTGCCAGTTCACCAGAAGGATGAGCGGCTCTAGTACGTCTCTGCTCCATACGAGTGGCCTGCGGTTTATGCACCTCAACAACAGAATACATTCGGGATCGGGCACACCTGTCCCTAACAGAGGCCTCATCTCCGTCGTCAGAGCTATCTGTCATGGAGCCGCTGTCCTCTACAGGATCGTATTCTGAGCCTGAATCTGACAGATGAGTGACGTCCTCTTCACTATCTGTCATGCTCAGAAACGTGTAGGCCTCTTCACTAGTGTACCTTCGCTTTGCCATTTTGGGCTCTAAATTTAGGGGTACACTAGTGAGACTCACAGGTAAAAAAGCACCTAGCCTGTCAGCGACTGTTTCAAAACGCTACAAAAAAAACTGTTAGCGATCGCAGGGATCAAGCCTGACTCTGTGAATGCTGCAGTCATGTGTGTTGTGTTTTGTAAGTGACAGTGATCGATCGATACTGCACTTGGGTGGGCTGGGCTGGGCTTGGCGGAGGGGCTAAACGCAGGTGCTAGCGGGTATCTGGGCTGATCCCGCTAACAATGCGTTTTGGGAAACCTAAAATGCAGGCAATGCTAATATAGATCTGATCAGATACTATATTACTAAGGGAGGTGTATGCTTTGCGCGTGGGTGTTAGCGGTACTGACACTAACCTGACGCTGGGGCGACGCAGGCCTTATCTGACCCTCAAACTTATATCACCCGCCGGGTGATCAGGGGGTTAAACCTTTATTAGGTAATAAATGGCAGGTGCCCTGAAACAAAAAAAAAAAAACTAACCAACCAGCGTCACCTGTAACAGTTATATGGTGATCACTGGTGAAAGGGTTTACTGGGGGGCAATCAGGGGGCTATGCGGTAGTATATGGGGGTCCCTGATGCTATAAAAAGCTGCAGCGAACCTAAATACCTACCTGCCTAACTAGCGTCACCTGTGACACTAATACAGCGATCAGAAAAACGATCGCTTATTAGTGACACTGGCAACGGGGGGTGATCACGGGGTTAAACCTTTATTGGGGGGGTTAGGGGGGCACCCTAGAGCTAAAGGGGGCTAGCCCTAACTGCCCTAACAGTTATTACAGTCACAAATGACACCAATGCAAAAAAAAAAAAAAAAAAAAAAAATATGCAATTGGTGTCACTGCGACTGGGGGGGGCAGGGGTGATTGGGGGGTGATTGGGGGGTGATCAGGGGGGTGAAAAGTGTGCCTGGCGTGTTCTACTGTTAGTGTAGTGTTAGGTGCAACTCACGATCCTCTCTCCTCGGTGCCGGAACGAAAAAGACCGACACGAGGAGAGATTACATCACTTCCTCTGCCTGTGTTTACATTACAGGAGAGGAAGTGATGTCACCGAGCATTTTCATTCGTCGGGAGCGATCGCGAGGGGGTGGCCATGAATGAATGGCCGTCCCCTCGTCCGGGATCGCTCCCGAACGAATACCGACCGCCGCAGGCACCGGGCGGGGGCCCAATCGGGCCCCCGACCCGCGGGCAGGCAAGGACGTACATGTAAGCCCTTATGCCTGCCCGTGCCATTCTGTCGACGTACATCGTCGTGCGGCGGTCGGCAAGTGGTTAAGGATATCCACCCAACTAGAAATGGGGGGGGGGGGTGGAGTCCTTCTTCCAGTATAAGGAGATGACATGGCGAGCCGCAGAGAGGAAGAATCTTAAAAGACCACGCCTCTGAGATTGGATATTTCCTGTGAGGATGGATAGGAGGGCAGACAGAGGCGAAGGAGACAACGAAGTTTGATACACATCATTATATATCCCATAAATATTATCCCAAAATGGACGAACCTTAATACAATCCCACCATATATGGATGTAGGATCCTTGTTCTCCGTGACATCGCCAACACATATTTGTGGTTGCTGGGAACATCTTGTGTACCGAGACCGGAACCCTGTACCATCTCCACAACAATTTGTAGTTCTTCTCTTGCATGAACCCGGACCTGGATGATTTATGTGTGAGTGTAAACGAGATAGCCCACTGTGCCGGGGAGATCTCCATATTCAGATCTCTGGACCACTTACTGTATGCGGGAAGAGAGTCGTGTAAGTGGGCTTGAATATCTTTGTATATTAATGACAAGGTGTGTCTAGGGGTTTGAGAGAGACTGCAGAGGTCCTCAAATGGAGTGAGTGGTCTGTGGGCCCTCCCTGATAAGTGGAGATTTCTACAAAATTGGTTTAGCGAGATTGTGGTCAGCCAGTCCGTCATAATAGTAGTCTGCGGATCTGTGGGGGGCGGAAATGCCCAGTAGTAGGATGGACAAATTGATTAGCTATTGGCCAATTTTCACATGTGTATGTCCCACAATGTTCCTTGGCTGAGAGAGCAGGTAGGGCTAAGTTGTCAAATAACAGAGAGAGAGGGCAGGGGTCGGTGGACAAGGCGTAAAGATTAGCCTTTTTGTACCATAACGTGAGGGCCACCTTCGTTAGAGGAGAGATCCCTTGCATCGTGCGGAATTTGGTGTTATATCCCCATAAGAGGGCTCGTAGTTCTACTTTTGCCATGTCCTGTTCAATTAAGGTGGAAGGTTTAGTGAGTGGCCTTAGGAACCATTCCAGAAGCCTGGAGAATAGTGCTGAGGAGTGGTATAGTTGGAAGTCCGAGAGGCCAGTACCCCCTTCATGTTTGGGGGCACTTAAAACTTTATGTTTAAGTCTAGGGGGGTGGTGTTGCCACAGGAATTTGCCCACCATGGAGCGCAATGTGAGGAAAAATGTCTTTGGGAGGAGGATGGGAAGCGTTTGGAACAGGTATAATGTCTTTGGAAGTATATCCATTTTAATAACATTCATTCTCCCCCACCAGGTGAGCTTGAGGTTATGCCAATTTTCAAGGGAACGTCTAATATTGGTTAGTAGTGGGCTAAAATTTAGTGAGTACACATCCTGTATCTAAGTAGGGATCTCCGTCCCTAAGTATTTGACCGAGCGTGGTTGCCATTTAAAGGAGAATTGCTTTTGAATGAAGTTCAGATCTGTCGGCTGTAATGATATATTTAGGGCTTCTGTTTTGTTTAGGTTTAATTTAAAATTGCTTTGTGCTCCGAAACGGTCAAGCTCCTCCAGGATGGCTGGGATACTAATTCGGGGTTGGGTGACATACAGAAGTAGGTCATCTGCGTAGAGTGACAGCTTACGGGGAGCCGAGGGAGTGATGATCCAGTGAATAGAGTTATTGTTACGAATGGCTTGGGCTAGGTGTTCGACAGTAATTGCGAACAAAAGTGGCGATAATGGGCAACCTTGCCTGGTGCCGTTCTTGATTCCAAAGGCTGCGGACAATTCCCCATTAGCTAAGACCCTCGCAGACGGGCTTGTATAGAGAGCCATGATTTTAGAGAGCATTCGTGGGCCCAGACCTATTTGTTGCAGAGAGGCCTGGAGAAACGTCCAGTTCACTCTATCAAATGCCTTTTTGGCGTCACAAGCTAAAAGGCAGGTCGGGATGTTGTGGTGTTTAGCATACGAAATAAGGTGGAGGATTTTAGTGATATTGTCCCTGGCCTCCCGGCCTGGGACAAAGCCCACTTGGTCGCTATGGATAATGGATGGGGAGCAGGGGAGCGAGGCGTGTTGCTTAAATTTTGGAGTAAAGTTTTAAATCCACGTTCAGTAGGAATATGGGCCTATAGTTCCCACAATGTGCATGGTCTTTCCCCGGTTTGGGTATGACAACTATCTGGGCTTGGAGACTTTATTCCGATAGGGGGTGTGTTTCATCTACCTCCTCAAATGCCTTGGCCATAATCGGGGTGAGCTGATGTGCAAATTTCTTGTAAAATTGAGGGGAGTAGCCGTCAGGGCCTGGGCTTTTACCATTCTTCAGATTTGTAATCGTCATTAGGAAGTCAGATGTGGTTAGAGGTTGTTCCAAGTCATCCCTGTCATTCGTGGAGATGGTTGGTAAGGCCGTGTCTTGAATGTAGCGATGAAGATCGGATAATGAAGCAGGGCTCGATGTGCCTGGTGAAGGGAGGTTATAGATGGAGAAATAAAAGTCCCGGAATTCCGAAACAATCTCAGAATTCTTAAACTTTTTCTGTTGGGAAGAAGATATAATGTGAGGAATGTTTTGTCTTTGTTGTCTAGGATGTATAACTCGCGCAAGGTGTTTTCCGCACTTGTTAGCTTGCGAGTAGTGGACATGTCGGCTTTTGTTGCATGCATTCAGCGATCTTACTGTAGATATCTGAAGCAAGTCCCGCCTCGCGTTAGAGAGTTCCGTCAAGGTCCGTATGTCTAATGTGTGTTTATGTGAGGCCTCTAGGGAAGCTATCTGTAAGAAAAGTTGGCGTATGTCCTCAGTACGTGCCTTTTTCAATCTAGAGCCGTGTTGTATAAAAATACCTCGAATACCATATTTCAAGGCCTCCCATTTGGTCATGTTACTAGTTTTGTCGTGTGCGTGGTTGCTGGTGAAGTCTGTGATTGCTTTTGACACCTCTGCAAAGCATACCGTGTCGTTTAGTAAGTTGTCGTTCAGGTTCCATGTACCCCGGCGAGGGTGTCTTGGGAATGTCCCAAGGGTTAAGTGTATGAGGGCATGATCCGACCACAGCTTCACCCCAATCTCACACTGACGGTTTAAGTCTAGGAGGTTTTGAGTGAGGAGGATGTAGTCTATCCTACTGTAGGATTTATGTGCAGGGGAGTAATCGGTATAGTCCCTATCAGAAGGGTGTAGCAGTCGCCAGGTGTCCACTAGACATGTGCGATTCGTTTCGTACGAATTTCCCAAAATTCGTACGTTCGGGAGGATCCAAAACACGAATTGCCGTGCGTCCGAATTCTGTACGCAATACGAACTTTTGTTTACGAATTTCGGATTTCGGATCAGTTGTCGTCATTATGCTTATGTCAGCACATGGATGGTGGGAGCCCCTCATAATAAGCAGCCCCAGGAGGAGCAGACGCAAACTGGACCAGCGGTGCATGGTGTAGTGTCATATTTTGCTCCCCATCGTAGAATGCTCCGGGAGTGACGTTGCGGCCAGAAATTTAGCACTGCGCATGCGCGATGCGTTCCAAACACTTGCGCCATGCGTTCCAAATGATTTGCGACAATGCAGATCAGTGAAACCATCAGATAATGTCAGAGAAGTGAGGGGAGGTAATTCCCTCCCTGAGCCACAGTTACCCGCTCTCTCTCTCCACCGCTCTCTGCTCTGTCTAAAGTTAATGTCACGATTACCTCCCCTCACTCTCGTGACATTATCTGACGGTTTCACTGAACTACATTGTCGGAAATCCTCTGGAACGCATGGTGCAAGCATTCTCATCTAATGAAACTTCATATTTCGGATAGGAAATTCTTCAACGGAATTTTGTATTTCGGATAAAAACCAAACTTCCATCAGCATCGACTGTCATATTGAGGTATATTTTTGCCTTTAAATTCATCGTAAAGAACGTTCGTACACGTTAACGAACCTAACGGCAATTTGTATTTCATACGAAACGAAACGGAATTTCGGACACGAAAAACTAAGTATGAATTAATTTTAATACGGATCGAAACGGAACAAAACGAAACAAATTTATTGACGGCGCCCATGTCTAGTGTCCACCAGGGACATGTCCGTTAAGGCAGTCCGTAGATTGGTCAGTGAGGTAGGTGATATGTGAGACTTACCGGTAGAGGAGTCCAGTCTCGGCACGAGGGGGACATTCAAGTCACCTCCTAAAATCAGGTTAGGAGTCCCGAAGGTTTTTAAGCGAGCGGTCACGGAAAGAAGGAATTGAAGTTGGTTCTAATTCGGGAGATAAACATTGGCAACAGTTAATACAGTTTGTAAATATTGCAATTTCAAGAATAAAAACCTGCCTTTGGGGTCTATGTCACTTTCAAGCACTTGTGGAGTAAAGGATTTGTGGAAAGCCACCGATACCCCTTTTGTCCTCGCTAGAGGATTCGTACTGTGAAACCAGGTCATGTAGTGGTTATCCAGTAAGGAGGGTACCTTATCGGCTCGGAAGTGGGTCTCCTGTAGTAACAGGATGTGTGTTCCGGCTTTATGAAAGTGATGTAGGACCTGTCTACGTTTCTCCGGAGTGTTAAATCCTCTACAATTAAGAGAGGAGAACTTAATGGCTAAGGCGGTGGCCATGGCGAGGGGGAGTGGAGGGCATGCCATGCTAAGCTATTGAGTGTAACTGAGTAGGGATGTGTATGAGAAAGCTGTGCTGCATTGGTAAGGCAGAGGAGGGGAGAGGGGGAAGATAAGGTATGAAGGGAAGGGAGAGGGCCGGAGGACTGAGTCAAGAATGTACGTATGCGCACCCAAAGAGGGACAAGTGAGGCGTATTGCAAGTAAGAGTGAGAACAGGATTCTTGCGTCAGTGTAGTAACTTGTTTGCTATGAAGCTGAAAACTTATAGGGAGAGTGCTCCCTCTAGTGTACATGTGGGGGTCGGAGTGATGGACACTACAGTGCGATGCTAGGGGATATACCAGTAACAGAGGCACTAAAGACTCTGTACACCCTAATGTGGGGAACGTGGTCAAACTGAACTCAGGGGCTCCTCCCCAACTATCATAAACTGAAGAACTGAATATGCTGATATATAGTACACAGCGTCTAACATTGCTCAAGTCATTTGAAGGTACATGTAAATCCTACACTATGGTCCTTTTTACAATTTTTTATGTTGTTTACGGCATGATGTGCAGTTTGCACGTGATTAATTATTAGGGTGGCGCTGATTGTTTCACACATTTCAATTGCTATAGCTTGTCTTGCACACAGATAGCCATAGCTTCTAACTTTTCAGCCCCTGTTCAACAGGGACATGTGCAGGGCAAACGGGGCACCTGCCCTGGGCCCAATGTTTGTAGGGGGGCCCGCACTGCTACCCACGAATTAGGGCCCCAATGAAAGTTTTGCAGAGTGCGCAGAGGACACGGGACGGGGCCGGGAGCTCCACTGACACTCTGACCCCGCCCCGTGCAGCCTGTATGCTCGGAACAGAGCGGCTGTAGTGAGAGCCAGTGATGGGAGTGAGAGCGTCAGTGGAGCTCCCGGCCCCACCCCCGGACCTCTGTATTCCCCAGCCAGTATAGAGGGGGCAGGGCCGGGGAGCTCCACTGACGCTCCCACTCCGATCACTGGCTCTCACTACAGCCACTCTGTTCTGAGCAAAACCTTCATTGGGGCCCCAATTCACGGGTAACGGGGCCCCCCTACAAAGCATCAGTGGAGCTCCCGGCTGTTGTAGTGAGATCAGAGAATGGAAGCCCCGCCCACATACCTCTAAATGTATGTAGTGAGTTTGGCTGCCCAGGTATGTCCTTGCACCCATAAAATGCCTGACTGCTTAAACCCTGAGCTGTGTTATTCAACTGTCAAGCTGTGCGTTGCTGAAAGTTCTCTGACCATCACCTGTAGCATGTCCGCAGTCTCTGATTGTCTCCTGCAGTATGTCCGCAGTCTTTGATTGTCTCCTGCAGTATGTCCGCAGTCTCTTATTGTCTCCTGCAGTATGTCCCCAGTCTCTTATTGTCTCCTGCAGTATGTCCCCAGTCTCTTATTGTCTCCTGCAGTATGTCCGCAGTCTTTGATTGTATCCTGCAGTATGTCCCCAGTCTCTGATTGTCTCCTGCAGTATGTCCGCAGTCTTTGTTTGTCTCCTGCAGTATGTCCGCAGTCTCTGTCTCCTGCAGTATGTCGCCAGTCTCTGTCTCCTGCAGTATGTCGCCAGTCTCTGTCTCCTGCAGTATGTCGCCAGTCTCTGTCTCCTGCAGTATGTCGCCAGTCTCTGATTGTCTCCTGCAGTATGTCCGCAGTCTTTGATTGTCTCCTGCAGTATGCCCGCAGTCTTTGATTGTCTCCTGCAGTATGTCCGCAGTCTCTGATTGTCTCCTGCAGTATGTCCGCAGTCTCTGTCTCCTGCAGTATGTCGCCAGTCTCTGTCTCCTGCAGTATGTCGCCAGTCTCTGTCTCCTGCAGTATGTCCGCAGTCTCTGTCTCCTGCAGTATGTCCGCAGTCTCTGTCTCCTGCAGTATGTCGCCAGTCTCTGATTGTCTCCTGTAGTATGTCCGCAGTCTCTGATTGTCTCCTGCAGTATGTCTGCAGTCTCTGAACCTCTCCTGTAGTATGTCTGCACTCTCTGACACTCTCCTGTAGTATGTGTAGTAATGTGCCCCTTTACTTGCTCAATTGTTTAGGATTGCTCCACTGCTCAGTGAGAGGTAATGATGTGCATTAACCTGTAGCAACCAATCAGCGAACAGTAGTGATCTGCTTTAATCTCTAGCAGCCAATCAGTAAGTGGTAATGATGTGCATTAACCTTTAGCAACCAATCGGCAAGCAGAAATTATGTGTTGTAACCTCTAGCAACCAGCCAGCGAGCAGTAAGGATAGGCTGTAACCTCTGGCAAACAATTGCAATTACTGCGTGATTTGCTGCAGTAAACAGATTTTTAGTCTATATAAACATTTTTTGTATGTCTCAGAATGGAGGGGGGGGGGGGGGCAAGAAAATGTTTGCCCAGGGCCCAATCAAAATTAAAGACAGCCCTGCCACCAAGAGTAACTGTGAGGGCTTAGAGTGTTGTGGCAACACCACCACCCCCACCAAAGGCCCAGAGGGCACAAAACTCCAGAAGCGCAGAAGGGTGCAAGGATTCTGGCACTCCCACAAATCTGAAGTTGTTAATCCTCAAAACTTTTTTCCAAATCCTCAAGTGTTTGGAGGATAAGTTGATTTGTTTTGTCCTGGGATTGTTCATAAGCTTGTGCCTGGTACAACTCCTCCTCCACTGAGGAAATCCTTGTCTCTGCCTCATTAAGGCGTGAAGTATGGTCAGCCAGCTCTCTTCTAATTTGCTCCACTGAGGATGTTAAAGTGGGGACCAGGAGCTCAGCCACTGACTGTGCTATTTTCTCCATCTGCTGATCTGATGGTAGAGGAGGAATAGAAGAGGGGCCATCACTGACCTCCATGCCTGGTGCCTCTGCCATATTAGCAAGTGGGGCCATGATTGTGGTGTACTGAAGCCTGGAAACGACAGCTGCTTTTGTCCAGGTATCACTCCATGGCTGCAGGGGAGACCTCTCAGGGTGTCAGCAGTCCGATCCAATGTTGCTGGCGGGTGTTTTAAGCCAATTTAGTGACGGAACAGTGGGAGCCGAGGAGGAGGAAGGATCCGCCATGCGGCGCCGGGACTAGAAGTCACATCCCAGTCTTAGTCCGTAGGGTTCAATATTGAATTGGCCCACCCTTTGCAGCTATAACAGATTCACCTCTTCTGGGAAGGCTGTCCACAAGGTTTAGGAGTGTGTCTATGTGAATTTTTGACCATTTTTCCAGAAGTGCATTTGTGAGGTCAGGCACCAATATGGATGAGAAGGCCTGGCTCGCAGTCTCCTCTCTAATTCATCCCAAAGGTGTTCTATTGGGTTAAAGTCAGGAATCTATGCAGGCCAGTCAAGTTCCTCCACCCCAAACTCATCCATGTCTTTATGGACCTTTGGGATGGAGACTGTGGAGTGGAGACTGTGAGCCAGGCCTTCTTGTCCACATCAGTGCCTGACCTCACAAATATACTTCTGGCAGAATGGTTAAAGAGGAAGTAAACCCTGATGGGTTTACTTCCTCTTTTTTTCCCTGCAAAGGTAAAGCATAATGGACTACTATGCATCGCATAGTAGCTCATTATGTGTCACTTACCTGACACAGGAGCCAGCGAAGTCGCCGCTGTCCCCTGCAGTCCGCCGCATCCATCTTGCTGGTGGCGTCTCGCAGCTCCGACGAATCACAGCGGTGAAGCCGCGATGACGTCACTCCCGCGCATGCGCACGGGAGTCGCGTCTCGCAGCTACGCCGCTGCCATTCGGCGAAGCCGCGATGACGTCACTCCCGCGCATGCGCACGGGAGTCGACAAATTAGGCAAATCCATTCTTGGACTTGCCGCATTTAGTGCGCCTGCGCGCCGCTGTCTACGGCACATGCGCCGTAGACAGCGGTGCCCATTTTCGGGCAAATATCTCCTAAACCATATAGGTTTAGGAGATATTGCTTGGACCTACAGGTAAGCCTTAATCTAGGCTTACCTGTAGTTCAAAGTGGTTTGAAAGGGTTTACTTCCTCTTTAAACATTCCCATAGACACACATACATATCGTGGACAGCCTTCCCAGCAGAATTGAAGCTGTTATAACTACAAAGCGTGGGCCAACTCAATATTGAACCCTAGGGACTAAGACTGGGATGCTATTAAAGTTAATGTGCATGTAAAGGCAAGTGTCCCAATACTTTTGGTCAGGACTTTTTTTCTCAGAGAATAGGTGCAAATATTTCCGGTTTCTGAGTTACACCTTGGCTCTGCCCATTACCTACCTCCAAACACTGTCCAATGTTCCACCCTTTAACTAGATGAAAGACAGTAAAATAGGCCCCCTGCAGCCAGCAAAAATAGAACCCTCGCAGCAAAAATAGATCCCTCGCAGCAACATTAGATCCCCTAGCAACAATAGAACCCCAACAGAAATTACACCCAGCAGCAATAGATGCAATGCAGCAACAATAGATTTCTCAGTATCCAGCATGAATAGACTCTCTAGCAGCCAGCAACAATAGACCCCTCCCTCAACATTAGATTTTTAACATCAGCAATTGACCCCCCAGAAACAATAGATCCCCCCACCAACAGCTATAGAGCTCCCTAGCAACAATAGATCACCTTAGTGACAATAGAATCCTCATCAGCCAACATCAATAGATCCCCCAGCACATCCCAGCACCCTTTGCATATGCATTAAGTGCTGAAGGTGCTGGAACTGCATTCCCCCACCTTCCTGCTGAAAAAAGCCCTGCTTTTGATAATATAGTTATGTACTGTACAGTATATATGCCTGCTTATTAGTAAGTTTCTCCAGATTGTACATCGAGCCATGCATGGAGCAGCTCAATTTACAGTATAATCTTGGGGTTTCTTGGTGCCAAGATAGGTCAACTCCCATGAGTAGATAAGAGAATCATTCTAGGCCAGCCAATCAAAATGGCCAAAAACGCAAAGATGGCCGAATATGTCAGCAGCGATGGTGAACCTTGCAGATGTCAATTTAGACATAAAGTGGATGGCAGCACACTGTTATAAGGTAGCTCCAAAAGCTTTCATATTACAAAAATTCACACGTAAGACATTACATCACCAAACTGCAGGGAGATGTGTTGACGCATTTCATGTTAAGGAGCATTTACTCATAACAGTACTCCTTAGTGTAGAACATGTCAACACATCTCCCTGAAGTTTGCTGTGGTGTCTTACATGTGGATTTTTGTTTTATGAAAGTTTTTTGAGCTACCTTATAACCGAGTGCGGCAATCCACTTTATGTTTGAAGCTTCCTTGATTGGCGACACCTTTTGTAAATATTTTTGGAGCAGATGATGGGCAAACTGACTTGGTTTACTTTACGTTTACGTGCTTTACTATCGTTGGACTTGCAGGCATTGTGTCAAAGAATGGGAGGTAAGTGCAATGGACTTTAGTTTCAGTTTGAATATCCATTCAAAGTTTGGGGCTAATTCTAAACCAATTTTCCTTGTTCAAATACAGTGTAGTCTACAGGAAGGTGTGATTGATTCAAGGACCTAGTAGAGTTATCTGACAGAGAAACCTAAACCACAAGACTGCCAGAGTGAAGCAGGTGAGCAGGTACAGGCAGGTAAAACAAGTTTACGTAGAGCAGCTATTACCTGGATCTAAGATGTAATATATTACAAGAAACAGTTGGATGCACTCGACATTCTGTACATCGCTTTTGCTAGTTGAACATTGATGTTTGAAATTGATATTTACGGCTCTGAAGCTTTATTCTGGTTTTCCCCTTTTCTCTGATATATCACAACAAGGCAAAGGGCTATACTGTTTGTCCTACAAAACTGTCATAGATACATTTGTTATTATAGAGTGATAAGCATCCCTTGAAGAATATGAGGAAACCGGGTGTCTTTCTCTGTGCATTGGTCATCATCTTTTTTATGGGGGTAAGTCTAAATTTCAGTATATACTGTATATCTTCCAGGCAAATTTAACTAATTTCTTTATGCAGTTTCTGAAATATCAGGTTTTTTGTCAAATTTGTTTATTGAATTTTAACAATTGGTATACATAAGTACATATGGTGGCAGCAAAAGAAAAGATCACATATATGGTAATAATATTGAGTTGTAGTTCCAACATAAACTAAAAGTAGTTTAACTAAAACAATTTTAGCATGGATCTAACTACTCAAAAGATTATGTCTTACATTGTATAAAGGATAAAATCAACTTAGACCAGGTTAATATAAGATGATAAAAAAAAGGTCTTAATTATTAGTATAGTATAGTTTTTTAAATACAAATTTAAAGAAATACATTATTTATTATAGAATATAAAATCGTATACTACATATTGGAACTATGTACAATTGGTATAATTATAAGCAAGGAAATAAAAGTTCTGCTACCAGAACAATATAAAGAGTAAATTAAAAGAGGAGAGAGAGAATAGGGGGAAAAAGTTGAAGAGAGAAAGAAGATAAAAGAAAAAGTTATCTTGGGTAGGAGAAAATGTAGATAGAGAAGAAATAAATGAGAGGTAGTAAGGGTCCCCGGGGTAGTACATGGTAATAAACACATTCCATTAATGCAGAGAATGGAAGTATAAATCAAGATTACCAAGGTTTTAGTAGGGAAGCATCAAAATTGGAAGGCAAAAAGTGAGTCATCCAGGGATACCATATTTTCTCAAAGTTGGATATTTTATCTTGAGTTATAGCCTCTGTTTTGGCATGGACCATTGCTTGATTGACTATTTTTAGTTTCAGCAATTATTAAATATGGGGATTTCCAAGCTTTGGCAATTTTTTGTTTCGCAGCTGTAGTGAGTTTGAAATGGCGGTAAGAGAGAATGGCCAGTTTTACGTTTAAAATTGCTATTGTAGGATCAGGATTGATAGGGATTTCAGACAGTGTTGAAATCATAAGAAATACATTTTCCAGAATTATTTTTTTGCTACTGGGCAATCCCACCATGTATGGAGATGTGATCCAAGATCACCACAGCCACGAAAACAAAATGGGGAATAATTTGGAGCATATTTCTCATTTCTGACAGGGACCAAATACCACCGTGTGAGTACTTTGTAATTTGTCTCTAAGGCAGCTTTATTTTGTGAGGATTAAGTAATTGTGATCCAAATCTTATCCCAATTGGTTGCTTCCAACAAAAATCCAAGATCCATCTCCCCACTTAGCCACATATGATGGTGGGTCTGAGTTGGGTTTAGTAATAAGATGAGTGTAAAGAGTTGAAATGAGCGCCTTCGTGTGTGGGTCACGTTTACATATATTTTCGAACCACGTTAATTTATCTAAATTAATTCTTCCTTGTATATAGGTCATAAAACATTTTTAATCTGAAGATATTGAAAGAGCTCTGAATTAGGAAGTTTGTGACTTTCACATAAGTCACAGAAAGTTTTGAATGAAGTAGAGGATTCTAGTTCACAGAGTTGGGTTAGATTAGTGGAGGTCCATGCTTTAAAAGATTTAGGGAAAGACCAAGCAGGATAGAAAAATAGATTTTTAGGAAATGATAAAAGAGGTATATGGGGAGATTGTAGTCCATTTACTAATTAAAATGTATCCCAAATGCCTAGTGTATGTTTAGTTATAGGATTATTGAGGTTTTTTTTTACAGTCTGAGGAATTAAACCATACAAGATTGGTTACCGAATGTGGATCGTAATCTATTGAGTCGAGGGCAACCCAAAGCAGAGTTATCCCTAAGTAAAAAAAGTGTGAAGTGGACCATGAGAAAGGGAGGTTTTCGCTTATTGTAAAATATGAGGAGGTATATATATATTTAAGGCTATAGATTTTTGAGAGTTAATAATTAGACCAGACCGCGAAGGAGATGTCGCTGGCCCCGCCACCTGGTATGGACTTAAAGGGGAACCCCAACGCCGAAAAAAATCGGCGTTGGGGTCCCCCCAGGTCCACATCAGACCCTTGTCCGAGCACGCTACCTGGCTGGCCAGGAAAGGGGGGACGAGCGAGCGCCCCCCCCTCCGAGCCGCACCAGGCTCAACATGGGGGGTGCCTTGGGGAAGAGGGGGCCACGCGGCCCCCCCACCCCAAAGCACCTTGTCCCCATGTTGATGAGGACAAGGGCCTCTTCCCGACAACCCTGGCCGTTGGTTGTCGGGGTCTGCGGGCGGGGGGCTTATCGGGATCTGGCCCCCCACCCTATGTGAATGAGTATGGGGTTCAATGTACCCCTACCCATTCACCTGTAAAATAAAGTACAAAAAAAAAACACAACACACAAGATAAAATAGTTTATTGCACAGCTCCGGGGGTCTTCAGTCTTCGGGGGTCTTCTCGCCGGACTCCTCTGGTATCTTCTTGTAGCTCTTTTACTAGTGGAGGAGCCTGGCTTTCTTCCTCGCCACCGGCCTCTTCTTCCGACTTCAGGGGTCTTGTCCCCCTCTTCGGTTCTTCTGCCGGGCCACCGCGCCTTCTTATAGCTCTTTTACAGGCGGTGGCCCGGTCTTCTGTCGCCGTCGCCGCCGTCTTCCGTTCTTCTTCTTCTCCTTCTTCTCCTGGAGATGTTGACTCGACGCTCTCTCCGACCGCAATGCCAGGGACGCTGGCAACTTTAGACGCTCAGAGGAACTTAGTTGCAAACGGAAGGATAGAGGTAGTAGAAAATACTGTACCAGTATCTTGCAGCTTGTCTGGCGATGCCGTAAGAAATGTGGATTCAATTAGTGTCCATAACAGCTCAGCTTCCAGGCTCTTACTGAGTAGCCAGCCTCGTGCGTGGCCCTCTTACTGAAGAGTGGTTGGTTGCATGTAGAGTTGCTGGGCCTCTCCAAACCCGAGACTGCACCGGAACACATTAGAATCCTCCTTCCAGTTACCGTGCCTCGGACTAGCCAGTTCCGAGGCTCGGAAATGGATGGATCCGCACCCCAGGCCATGAGTGCCTCTGGGGGCTGGTCAGGAGGACCCAATGCATCCAACCAGATTGCATTCTAAAGCCTCCCACAGGTGTACAACCTACCTATGACCAGGCAGAACATTAGTACAGCCCAGCCAAACTGATGCCAAAACACAATTTTACACAATTAACCCCAAGACTCAACTACAGTCTTGGGAAAAAAAACTAAATTTACAGATATAGCGTGTACTCATCAGGAGTACCGGCGCTAAATACATAAACTGCAAGTTGTTATATATGTGGGATCACAATTAAAGTGGTGTTGCACATAAAAAATAATTCATCAACATTTCCTAATAAAATAAAAAATAAAAATAACTCACCTCTAAATGCCTGTTGCTAGGGGGTCCTTCATAGTCTGCCTCCTTCAGTGCCTGGGCTGGTGACATCACTTCCCCTCGGTGCAGGAAGGGCTCAGCTCTGCCCCTCCCTCCTGTCAGTCATCTGGGACATGTGACAGATCTCAGATGACTGCGCGGGCCAATCACAGCGCATGGCGCTGCTCGTGCATGTGCAGTGGGTTCCCGGCTGTGAAGCCACAGCCAGGTGCCCACACTTAGAATGTCGGAAGCCACCTAGCAGAGGGGGGAATGAGCGGGGCTTTGTTCCCCCGCATCTCTGAACCCTGGGACAGGTAAGTGTCCGATTATTAAAAGTCAGCAGCTTCAGTATTTGTAGCTGCTGACTTTTATTTATTTATTTTTTTAAGGGGAACTCATCTTTAAGGTATAGGTTAAACATTAACCTTACTCCTAGCTCAAACATTTGTTTGCTAAGAGCTGGTGTTGGGTCATGCTGAACAATTGAATAAACATGACAAGCTTACTTAACAAAGAAAGCTTTAATCATTGAAGACATTAAGAAGAAAAGGGAGAAAAACTCTATACCTGGACAAAAATGTGTTTTTGCAGCTGCACGTCTCGTCATCCAGCCATGTAATGAAGGGGATGCAGAGACGAGACACTGACAGTGTGTGTATATATTATCCTCCCTCCCCAATCAGCTGTTAAAAACACAGCTGATCGTGATGGGATGGGAGGAAGCTAGGGCCTCAGACCTGGCACCCTGAGCGGTGTGCGCGCAGCCGAGTCCCAGCGCTCTAACGATTGTGTCACGTGTTGGAGCTCGGCCATTCCCACTGCGCCCACCGGCACGCAAAGCCTCAGCAGTGGACAAGATGGAGTCCTGGCGGCGATTGGGGTGCCGCCACAGGCTCACTTGAGACAGGGCAGCTTTGCGTGCACGGGCGGTCCACCGGACATGACCACACCATCAGCTAGGTCATAAAAAACAGAGGGAAAAGGAATATATATAATGTATATTAATGGGTTTGCGCAAAAGTTATACCCAGGTCTTACACTTTTTTGGAACGATTGACAATTATACAGAGATCAGTGCTATAAGAATGCACTGATTACTGTATAAATGTCACTGGCAGGGAAGGGGTTAACAATAGGGGGCAATCAAGGGGTTAATTATGTTCCCTGACTGTGTGTTCTAACTGTAGGGAACTGACTGTAGGAGATGATGGATCGTGATTCCTAGCTATTAGGAACTTACAATCTGCTTCTCCTCTCAGAACAGAACAAGGATGTGTGTGTGTTTGCACACACACATGTCCCTGTTATGCCTCTCGTGCCCGTGATGGCTTGTGGCCAGCGGTCATCGCTACCGCCAGTCACGAGCATCGGCACCCACCACAATAAAGCATTCTATTGGGTTGAGATCAGAACTCTGTGCAGGCCATGTCAAGTTCCTCCATCCCAAACTCGCTTATCCATGTCTTTATGGACCTTGCTTTGTGCACTGGTGGGCAGTCATGTTGGAATAGGAAGGGGCCATCTCCAAAGTGTTCCCACAAAGCTGGGAGCATGAAATGGTCCAAAATGTCCTGGTATGCTGGCGCCTTAAAGCGGAGTTCCACACAAAAATGGAACTTCCACTTTTCGGGAATCCTCCTCCTCCCTCTGGTGTCACATTTGACAGCTTTCAGGGGGGAGCAAGTACTTGTCTAATACAGGTATTTTGCTCCCACTTCCGGGCATAGATACCCATGCCATCAATGGGTATCTACACCACTTCTCTGTCCCCCTCGCTGTCTCCTGGGAGACACACAGGTCCTAGGAGACAGAAGAGACCAGTGGGAATGCGCAGTGTAAGTCGTGCATGCACAGTATGCACGAATTGCACTCGACCCTTAGCAAAGATGGCGGCGGCAGCACCCGAGAGCCGAGGGACAGATCGGCTTTCTGTGCCGACATCGCGGGGGCCCTGGACAGAAGCTGCAGTATTTGTAGCTGCTGAATTTAAAAAAAAAATTGGCTAAACTCCCGCTTTAAGAGTTCCCTTCAATGGAACTGAGGTACCAAGCCCCAATCCCAACCCCTGAAAAACGATCCAACACCATAATCCCCCCCCCCCCCCCACCAAATGATTTGGACCCGTGCACAAAGCAAGGTCCATAAAGACATGGATGAGCGAGTTTGGAGTAGAGGAACTTGACTGGCCTGCACAGTGTCCTGAGCTCAACCAACAAAGAACACCTTTGGCATGAATTAGAGCGGAGACTGTGAGCCAGGCCTTTTCGTCCACATCAGTGCCTGACCTCACAAATGCGCTTCTGGAAGAATGGTCAAACATTGCCATAGACACACTCCTAAACCTTGCGGACAACCTTCCCAGAAGAGGTGAAGCTGTGGGGTGGACCAACTCAATATTTAACCCTACGGACTAAGACTGGAATGCCATTAAAGTTCATGTGCATGTAAAGGCAGGCGTCCCAATACTTTTGAAAATATAGAGTATATTATTTTCAGATTATTTCCTGTATGTTAATTTTGGATGACATTTATAACTTCTAGGCAGGATTTGTCCTGAAATAACAACTATTGCGAAGCACATTAATAACATACGCCAGGTTTATATAATTGCTATCTTTTAATAAACCTATAATTGCCATGTATCTCTTGTTAAAATGTCTCACCTTATAACATAAGTGTTGTGCTGATTTGATGATTGATGACTGTAACTTGTAGTAAATACTGTTTTTTAAGTTATCACTGACAAATTGGTTCCATATCGCTTGCAATCTGCTCCTCGTGGTGTCATGAGAGGATATCCCTTTTTCTTTCAAAATTTTGAATTGGCATCCTTCCCATTTTTGATACCTACCACAAATGACTCTATTTGTCTCCATAAAGCCAAGATATATATATATATATATATACTTTCGAAAATATAGTGTGTGTATTTCCTTTTTTTTTATTCCAGGCGTTCCATGTTTTGTGGTAATATTTTGAATGGTCATGGTTTCCTCCATAGCGTGAACCCTGTTGACTTCAAAAAAACTATCTTTAATGGTTGGGATGTATGAGGTTTTCCAAGCCCTGCAGATTAAGTTTTTTGCTGCATTCAGCATATGTCTAGTCAGAGAAAGGTTGTGTGCTGATATTTAAGAGACAGACTTTTGGGTCGGGGTGATGTCCGTACCTGTAATTTTTTTTCATTCGTTCGCAAATTTTTTCCCAGAACGCAGAAATCAATGGGCATTGCCACCAAATGTGAATCATGGACCCAACGTCCTCTTTACATCTCCAGCACAAGTTAGGGGTCTGTGGGTCCCAAGTGTATATTTTTTTGGGGGTAATATACCAGTGAGTAAGAATCTTATAAGAATTCTCTTGGAGTTTAGTACTAATTGAGCATTTGTGGGCCAGAATGCATGCTTTTTCCCATTGGGAATTTGTGAGGCTTTTGTCCAGTGCTTTTTCCCACTTTGACTTGAGCACGAGATTGTGTTTGTTATTATAGGCTTGTAGCCAGGAGTATGCTAAGGAAGTGGATTTTTTTTATCGTTGTAGCATTCAGGCATATGTTTTCTGATTTTGTAGGCCTTAGCCCTTGTACACACGGTCGGAGAATCCGTCGGAATGTGTCCTATCGGACCGTGTTGTCGGATAATCCGACTGTGTGTGGTATGCATCAGACTGATTCCGTCAGAATATGCGTCGGACCCAATTTTCCAACATGTTGGAAATATTTCCCGACCAACTGGTTCGATCGGACATACTCCGATCATGTGTAGAGAATTTTTATTGGACCAAGTGCCACGCATGCTCAGATCAAATTCCTACATCAAAGCTATTGGCTACTAGTGTGAATGTAGTCCCATCGTAACGAAATTACGTCATCACGCTCTGAATGATAGGATTTTTCGACAACTTAGTCCGACCGTGTGTATACAACAGTTTCGGACAAGATCCGACGGATTTGGTTGTCGAAATCTCCGACCGTGTGTACAGGGGCTTAGAGTGTAAATGTTTTGACCTGTGTTTATTTAAGAAACTATGAAGTTGCAAGTAGGTCCATTGGGGGAAAATCTGATCTTTACATATAGTCTGTAAATTTTCTTTGGATTTGATGGAGCTCGCTTGCATACAGTACGTAATTAGTAGGGGGGATCCTTCGTGTGTAGTGAGAAACCCTTTGCAGTGTAGGTGTGGGCTAAATTCTGGCTTGTCTACAATTCTGGTTAGTGGGCCAGGTATTGTAGCTAACTCATATCTAGTGGATAATTTGTAAGGTAGTGCCAATGAATGGGTGTTTTTTAATTGGTGCTGGGTAGTAGGACTTCCGAACCCAAGGTAAAAACCTGAGAGGTAGGGTGACAAGCACATTTTTGATGTAAAACCAGTCTTTATTTTCTGAGTGGCAATGCCAATCTATTATTGGGTAATATGAGTGGAATAATAATATTTTCTGAAATCAGGTAAGGCCATACCTCCCAGGCTTTTTGGACGTGTGATTGCATTTAAATTTATTCTTGGCTTGTTGTGTGCCCAGACAAACTGTCTCTGGACAAACTGGAGGTGTCTACAAAAAGAGGATGGAAGTTTTATAGGTCGCGCACGCATGCAATAAAGCAGTCTGGGGAGGATGACCATCTTTACAATAGCTGCCCTCCCAAACCATGAGAACCCTCCAGTGTGCCACTTTTTTAGGTCTAAAGAGATTTTTTTAAGTAGAGGGGAAAAATTTTGGTCAAAGATATCTTTTGTGTATGGAGAGATCCATATTCCTAGGTATTTTTGAAAGAAAACCAGAGGTTATAAGGCCACAAAGGCAGTTACTGCAGCTGCAGCTAATGTGACCAAACCTACGTGATTAATATGACATCTGTGGACTATCTCGGTACTTATTGACACAGGTAAATCAAAAATCAGTTAAAAAGGAATTTTAATAATACAAAATTATACATAACCAAATACAATCAAACAAAACATTATAAAAACATCCACCATGACTATACAAAAACTGTTGGGTTTCCCCCGTAAAGTTTATGTTGAGAAGTGGCAAAATTCCTCTAACAGTTTCGCAGTCAAGAACACCTTCTTCAGGAGGGAGATCTACAAAATAGGTAAATGAAAAGAAAGGTAGGGTAGAAAAACAGCAATATATATGACAGATAAACAACATAGTTTAACATAGGGCAAAATTAGGAGATCGGCTCACCAATACAACCAGTAGCAACAGGTCACCGGGGCCCACCAATTCCCCCACTCGGGGGAATATATAGGACCGGCTCTGGTATCAAGAGAATGGGAAATTAGAGACAACAATACATATATATATATATATATATATATATATATAATATGTAGGAAGGCCAGTGTGGTGGCCTGAATTTATGGGAGGAGCCCGGAGGGTATTTAACCAGCCCGCTCGCCTGTGGTCTTTGTCGGTTTCCGGTGCGCGGCACTACGTCACTAGGCCGACTGCTCGTGTTTCGTTGCCGCTCGGACAAAACGTCTCTCTACTAGAATCTCGTGGTTTACGTTTCCAGTTCGTTTTTGTACAAACGTCGCCGGCTAGACTGCCGCAGGTAAGGGTCTCGATTGACCTTCCTGTTCTATTTTTGAGTGTCGTTAAAACCTGAAATATCGAATCGTTCGTTATGATACCGGGTGGTTATCACTCAAAACGCACTATTTTCGCAGCGCCCTTCATTTCACGGGCGTCATTTCGGTAGATATTGCTTGTAGGAAAAACTGCACTGTTTTAGTAACTTGTTATAGTCTCGTTGCCGTGTTCCACAGTCAAATCGTTGCCAGTCGTATCTCACGGCACAACGACTCGTACCTCTGCCATAGCTGGCTCACGTAGGTCATTTCATCATTTCACTCATTTCTGTCACGCACTGCGCTCCAATTCAAATCCAGTCGCATCCCTAAATGTGGCGATTCATTCCGGTGTGCCCCTAGTTGCTCGGCCTCATTTCGGTACATGCTCCAGAGCCCGCTCGTTGCTAATCGACCCGGGTCTCTGTCATGGGAGTCATTTCACCTCACCTATTACGTTCGAATCGAAACCAGTCGCTTTCTCAAAACGCACAGGTTCAATCGACGTGTCCCAGTTGCGTTGGCCTCATTTCGGTACATGCTCTAGAGCCCGTTCGTTGGCGGTCGCAGGTTGCGTCCTCTCCGATTCGTAGCTCTATCATGGGAAACATTTCATTGTCACGTAGTACGTTCAGTTCGAATCCGGTCGCATCCCTGTGCATCGATTCGTCCGGACGGCCCCAGGTATTTTCGGCCTCATTTCAGTACATGCTCCAGAGTCCCGTTCGTTGTCAGTCGCAGGTTGCGGCGCACCGATTCGTGCCTCTGTCATGGAAAATCATTTCACTGTCACGTATCACGTTCCGATACGAATCCAGTCGCATCTACGATGCACCAATTCGTCCCGGCGTGCCCCAGGTAATTTTTCGGCCTCATTTCAGTACATGCTCCAGAGTCCCGTTCGTTGTCACTCGCAATCGCGGCACGACCGGTTCGGGCCTCTGTCATGGCAAACTTTGTCACTCATTTCACTGTCACTTACCGCGCTCCGATTCGAATCTAGTCGCATCCGTCATGCACCGATTTGTTTCGATGTGCCCCAGTTGGTCACGGCCTCATTTCAGTACATGCTCCAGAGTCAGGATTCATTATCGGTCGCAGTTTTCGGTTCTCTGATTCATGACTCTGTCATGGGAAATCATTTCACTGTCACGTATCACGCTCCGACATGAATCCAGTCGCATCGTGCACTAATTCGTCTCGGCGCGCCCCAGGTATTTCAGCCACATTTCAGTACATGCTTCAGAGCATGCACGATTAACGGATAGTCGCAACAGCGGCATGATCGATTCGTGCCTCTATCATGGCAATCAAAATTTATTTCACCACCACGTACCGCGCTCCGTTTCGAATCCAATTGCATACATGCACCGATTCGTTACGGCGTGCCCCAGTGCTTTAGCCTCATTTCAGTGCATGCTCCAGAGTCCGGTTCATCTTCAGTCACAGTCACGGCATGACCGGCTTATGCCTCTATCATAACAGGTTTTTTTTTTTTTTCCCCATTAAATTGACCGTCATATACCATGCCCCGATTCGAGTCGGTCGCATCTGACATGCACCGATTCGTTCCGGCGTGCTCCAGTTGTTTTCATTCGTACGACCAATTCATATCGGATTCATTCCATACACATCCTAGAAACAACGTCTTGCAAAATCGCTGCTAGCGCGCACCTAAGCATACACTCCCTGCAATCATTGCAAACACATTCCCAGGCACAGACTTCTCGCAATCGTTGCAAGCAAGCATTCAAGCATAGACTTCTTGCAATCTTTGCAAACACGCATCCAAGCATAGACTTCTTGCAATCGTTGCAAGCATGCATCCAAGCATAGACTTCTTGCAAATCGTTGCAAGCACACATTCAAGCATGGATGTCTTGCAGTCGTTGCAAGTTCGCATTCAAGTGTAGACTTCTGGCAACAGTTGCAAGCACGCCTTCAAGCATAGACGCCTTGCAGTCGTTGCAAGTACGCACACAAGCGTAGACTTCTTGCAATCATTGCAAACACACATCCAAGCGTAGACTTCTTGCAATCGTTGCAAGCACGTATCCAAACATATACTTCTTGCAATCGTTGCAAGCAAGCAGTCAAGCATGGACATCTTGCAGTTGGTGCAAGTACGCATACAAGCGTACACTTCCTGCAATTGTTGCGAACACGCATCCAAGCGTAGACTTCTTGCAGTCATTGCAAGCACGCATCCAAGCGTAGGCTTCTTGTAATCATTGCAAGCACGCATCCAAACATAGACTTCTTGCAATCGTTGCAAGCACGCATTCAAGCATGGACGTCTTACAGTCGTTGCAAGTACGCATACAAGCGTAGACTTCTTGCAATCGTTGCAAGCACGAATCCAAGCATAGACTTCTTGCAAATCGTTGCAAGCACGCATTAAGCATTAACTTCTTGCAATCGTTGCAAGCACGCATTCAAGCATGGACGTCTTGCAGTCGTCGCAAGTACGCATACAAGCATAGACTTCTTGCACTCATTGCAAACACGCATCCAAGTGTAGACTTCTTGCAATCATTGCAAACACGCGTCCAAGTGTAGACTTCTTGCAATCATTGCAAACACGCGTCCAAGTGTAGACTTCTTGCAGTCATTGCAAGCACGCATCCAAGCGTAGACTTCTTGCAATCGTTGCAAGCACACATTCAGGCATAGACCTCTTGCAGTCATTGCAAACATGCATTGGAGCATAAGACCTCTTGCAATCATTGCAAGCAGATGTCCAGGCACAAACTTATTGCAATCATTGCTAGCAGGCAGTTCTGGCTGGCTCAATAGATTGCTTTAGGAAAAGCCTGGATACTTTCCTAAAGGTACATTATAACGGGGTACTTATATTTATAGGTAAAGTTGATCCAGGGTAAATCCGATTGCCTCTCGAGGGATCAGGAAGGAATTTTTCCCCTGTTGTAGCAAATTGGGCTATGCTCTGCTGGGGTTTTTGCCTTCCTCTGGATCAGCTGTGGGTGTAGAATTGGGTGTGTCGGGTTGTGCGGTATTTTATTTGTTTGATTCGTGGTTAGGACTGGATGCACTTCTGTCTTTTCCGACCTGGCTACCCATCTATCTTACCATAACTCCTTGCAATTGTTGCAGGCACGCATCCTGGCATAACTCCTTGCAATCATTGCAGGCACGCATCCTAGCATAACATCTTGCAATCATGGCAAGCACGCATCCTGGTGCGACTCCTTGCAATCGTTGCAGGCACGCATCCTAGCATATCATCTTGCAATCGTTGCAAGCACGTATCTTGGCATAACATCTTGCAATCGTTGCAAGCACGCACCCAAACACATGTTCAAGCACAACTCCTGCAGTCTTTGCAAAGCACATGCGGTAACACGAATTTCTCATAGTCACTACCAACACATCTCCAGTGACAAACCCCCGCGCAATTGTCGCAAGTACACGTTTAAACACTACTTTTGCAATCATGCCAAGGCTCGCGACTTAGCATAACTTCTTGCAATCATTCTTTTGCAAGCACATTCTCAGTGGCACACAAACTGGCTACACGTCATTTTCAGCAGCACTTAATTGACCACTTGTCTCCTGTGGCTTTTCTTACAAGCCACTCACCGTTTCCTGTCTGTCTGTCTCTCCCTTAGGACAGTTGAGTGCAACTTCCGTCCTGCACCAGGATCATATTGACACACGCAACTGGCTTCTTCCTGTAACACGCTCAGGATATACCTAGCCAGCGTTCAGCATTTCTTATCCTTACAGGGCCCGGAGAGCCATCCGTCTTTACGGCCCATACAGCAAGATCCCCACTACGAGGCATCCAGAGGCATCGCCCATAGCCAACGGCAAACGACGCCCATCACAACTGCCATCTTTACGGACATATAAAAATCCTTGCATATTCCCCAGTCTAGTCATCCAAGCGGCCATCTACCTGGCCCTTTGTGGTTTTCCATGGCCTAGCCAATTTATTGTTGGTAGCACTGGCAGCCAGGTTCTACACAGACACTACCTGACGAACGTTCAAATCGGCAATACGGGCCATTCCCCAGGGTCGATCTTTATGTCACGCCTCCTGGTCCTCCTCTCACGGACACAGGACCCTTCTCAGATCCTTAATTTAGATGCCGTGTCAATAGCAGACCTATCTATGTCGGAAGGTTCCTTACTGCATGGATTGGTGTAGCGATGTTTAGACCATCTACGATGCCCCTGTCACCCCTGGTAGTGACGGATGCCACAGCCCCCACAGGCTCGCTGCAATTTTTGGCCACCACTGGTTACAGAACCATGGCATCAGGGATACTCCTAAACCCCGGGTTTACCTGGACTTCCTCCCTCTTCAAGCTATACCCGGTCATGACAGCCTCTCGAATCTGGGGTTATGTCAGGACAGGACAGGCTGTGGCTTTCACCACCGACAACTGGGCCGAGGCTCACCTTGTTGATGAAGCCAGGTCTGGACCGCTCTCGGTTGGGTCCTTCCTGCGCAGACTGCTGCAGTTATCTTGGGGGCACCAGTTTAAAGTCCATTGTATGGGCATTCCAGGCCTTCAGCAATCCCGCAGGCCAAGTCCGGCATAGTCGTCACTTGGCTCGCTACCAACCATTTCATCCTCCACCTTGCAGTGTCTAAAACCCAGCAATCTGGCTCCAGGATAGACGTCCATTTCTATAGAGTAGGCAGTGCTTGGTGTCAAGTAACCATACTCGACTACCTACTGTCACTCCTACCGGAACGCCTAAACTCCAGTTCCCTATTGCCTTTTCGTGCTAACACTTGTGTACCTGCCAGTTTCCCAAACACATGGGGTTCTTCTACGCAGCCTACAACTCAACCCCGGTCCATACCGTGGTCACTCTTTAGTATTTGAGCACCCTTGGCAGCATGTTGGCATGGGTCCCAAGTCACGTCATTGAGAGTCTAAGCAGTTGGAACCCTGCCTACCTCGCCCGGTACATCCCCAATCCTCGGATGGAAATGGCACAAGCATTCACCAAACTTGCTCAACTAATTAAGCTAAAACTAATAAAACTACACCCCTACCTGAATGTTTTTGCCCCCTTATTTTGGTATACCGACCATGAGACCAGGGCACACTTCATGTCCATTTCATGTTGTTAATCTTATGGTAAAGTCTATTTGTTTATATCCGTATCGGCCATAGGGCTTTGACCATAAGTAGGAAGGCCAGTGTGGTGGCCTGAATTTATGGGAGGAGCCCGGAGGGTATTTAACCAGCCCGCTCGCCTGTGGTCTTTGTCGGTTTCCGGTGCGCGGCACCCACCCTCCCATCCCCTTTTCAGGGCATTTCTCAAATTCATTTCTCTTCACAAATATTAATTTCTAATCTAGGGTATGCCCCCTTATTTTGGTATACCGACCATGAGACCAGGGCACACTTCAGGTCCATTTCATGTCATCTTATGGTAAAGTCTATTTGTTTATATCCGTATCGGCCATAGGGCTTTGACCATAATATATATATATATATATATATATATATATATATATATATATATATATATAAACACCTTAAAAAAAAAGAAACTTAATATGGTATAGAAAAGGATGGGAAACTATGGAAGGGGGAAAGAATGGGGTAAGAAGAGAAGGGGAGGGAAGAGGGGGAAAAAAGGTAAAATTGCCCACCACCAAAGAGATCAGTAGAAGATTGTCAAAATATATATATTGTCCCCAACATCCCACTCACCAGTAGATGTAGTACAGCCAGAGTCTAAGCATGGGCAAGTACATGGGCGAAGTGTACAGGGGTAATAAAACTCACAGAAGTGCCGAATGAGCTACAGACGTATCAAACATTTCTTCCACCGAGCGTTGTAAAGTTTGTCTCTGAGTATAAATTATCAGACTATATACCATAAGGAGCTGCGCTGAATATTATTAATTTAGTGACTAAAAATCCATGTGTTGTCTCTAATTTCCCATACTCTTGATACCAGAGCCAGTCCTATATACTCCACCACATTCGCCGCTGGGGGAATTGGTGGGCCCCCCGGTGACCTGTTGCTACTGGTTGTATTGGTGAGCCAATCTCCTAATTTTGACCTATGTTAAACTATGTTGTTTATCTGTTATATATATTGCTGTTTTTCTACCCTACCTTTTTTTTCATTTACCTATTTTGTAGATCTCCCTCCTGAAGAAGAGGTTCTTGGCCGCAAAACCGGTAGAGGAATATTGCCACTTCTCAACATAAACTTTATGGGGAAACCCAACAGTTTTTGTATAGTTATGATGGATGTTTTTATAATGTTTTGTTTGATTGTAGGTTTGGTCACATTAGCTGCAGCTGCAGTAACTGCCTTTGTGGCCATATAACCTCTGGTTTTCTTTCAAAAATTATTGATTAGGATGATGGTACTTGTCTATATGTTTTTAGAATTTTGTCTAATTGGGGCTTCTCATTGCATTGTCATTTCCTAGGTATTTTAATTTATTGTCTACCCATTTGAAGGGGCAGTTTTGTTTGGTTAGAAGTACTTTGTCAGTTGGAAGGGATATATTTAAAGCCTCAGATTTATTAAAATGTGTTTTTAGGTTTGAAATGTATCTAAAGGTGTCAAAGTTTTCTAACAGGTTGGGAATGGAAATGTGGGGTTGTGTTGAAAAGAAAAGAAGATCGTCTGCGTAAGCAGCTGTCTTGAACTCTCTATCTGCCACTCTGAAGCCATGAATAGAAGAGTTTTGATTTATTAGTCTGATGAAAGGTTCAAGGGAGATAATGAATAATAGCGGAGATAGAGGGCATCCCTGTCTTATTCTGTTTTTAATCATGATAGGGCTTGATAGCGTGCCATTGATTTTTACCCTTGCGGTCGGGTTGTATAAGGTGTATAAGATTTGGATCCAAGATAGTATGTCTTTTTGCAAACCGACATGTTCACAAGGGGCAAACATGTAGTCCCAGGCCACACGATCGAAGGCCTTCTCCGCATTGGTAGACAGGAGAAGGCCCTCGGTCCTGCCCAAACGAATGCTGTGAATGAGGTTGAGGCCTTTATAAATATTATCTCTGGCTTCCCTTCCTGGCATGAAGCCTACTTGTTTGGGGCCAGTGATACTCGATAGTAAGGGTCTAAGATGGTTTACGATTATCTCTACCTATAGCTTGAGCACTCATTCAGGTCTTTATTTTCTTTTGGAAATACTGTGATGTGCTCCTGTAAAAATTATTCTGGTATTTTTGGGTGACTGTTTAAACAGTTAAAATTTTCCAGGAGAGGCCCTTTTATTATATCTGAGAAAAATGTATAATATTGAGAAGTCAGGCCATCTGGGCCAGGGCTCTTCCCAGGTTTAAGATCTTTAATAGCCTGGATTAGTTCAGTTTCCTGAATCGTTAATTCTAAATTGAGTTAATGTTGGAAGGTAGCTTTTTTTGAGAAAATCTTTAATAATATGATTCCTATCTCCTAGGAGGTGTTTAGGTTTATGAGTTGGAGGGAGGTCATAGAGTTTCGAATAGTACTCATGGAATTCATTAGCTATTTTATTTGTTGAGTATTCTAGTGTGTTGTTCCCTGAATGTATGCTGATTATGTTTTCTAGGGTTTTTGTGTCCTTCAACGCTCTTGCTAAGTACTTCCCGCTCATATTTCCATGCTCATAGTAAAGTCTTTTTTTGAGAAAAAGTAATCTCCTCGTTTTGTTCTCTAATGCCGCGTACACACGATCAGACTATCCGGTGGACTTGGTCCGGCAGACCAGAGTTCGCCGGACAATCCGCCGTGTGTAGGCTCCGGTGGACTTTTTCTTTCCAAAAGTCCGGCGGACTTAGAAAGAAGTTTTGACTTAAAGTTGTCTGCCGGAGGATGCTGGGACTGTGACAACATAAGGGAGCTGGGTCACCATGTGAAATCACCCGGTGATCCCGCCACTTGTCCCTATATAAGTCGCCGCACAACGCGTCGCTGTCATTGCATCCAGAGAGAGCATTGAGTCAACATCTCAAGGAAGAAGAAGAGAAAAAGAGAAGGTGGTGACAGAAGACCGGGCCACCACTAGTAAAAGAGCTGGAAGAAGAAAGCGGAGGCCCGGCAAGAAGAACCAAAGAGGGGGACAAGACCCCCGAAGAGGGGGACAAGACCCCCGAAGTCGGAAGAAGACCCCCAGACGGCGGCGACGACGAAGAAGAAAGCCGGGCTTCTCCACTAGTAAAAGAGCTAGCAAAAGAGCAGAAGATAGCAGAGGAGTCCAGGCGAGAAGCCCCCCAAGACGGAAGACCACCGGAGCTGTCCAATAAATTATTTTAAAAACATGTATTGTGTTTTTTTCTTTACACTTTTTTCCACCACATGAATGGGTAGGGGTACATGGTACCCCAATACTCATTCACATATGGTGGGGGGCCGGTAATCTGGGGGCCCCCTAATTAAAGGGGGCTCCCTGATTCCGATAAGCCCCCCACCCGCAGACCCCGACAACCAACGGCCAGGGTTGTTGGGAAGAGGTCCTTGTCCTCATCAACATGGGGACAAGGTGAACCCCATCATGTTGAAGGCACGCGGCCTGGTGTGGCTCAGGAGGGGGGTGCTCGCTCATCCCCACCCCCTTTCCTCACCGGCCATGCTGCGTGCTCATATAAGGGTCTGATATGGACTCTGGGGGGGACCCCCATGCTGTTTTCTCAGCATAGTGCTTCCCCTTTAAGTCCACACCAGGTGACGGAGCCAGTGAGGTGTCAATCTCGCTGATGGAGGCCTTGTCCCTCTTTTTGCCTGCCTTCTCCTGAGTCGCCATGTTCTCAGACATCTGCCGGAGGTCTGCTTTGAGCTCAGTTATGTGTGTGGTAGGTCTCTTACCCCATCATCTGACGAAACTGTTGATCCCTCATTGCTGTCTTCTTCATGACGGAACGCCGCCATCTTGTCCTCCAGGCTGAGCTTCCGAGATGCAGACCGCAGGCTGAATATTTCCGGGATGTGCCCGATGTTTGCTGCCTTGGTGTAGCTCTTGCTCTTGGCCTGAGGTGTTCCCCTGTTCGGTTTGCCCATTTCCCGATCGAAAGGACCGTTTATCTAAGATGTGGAGCTGTGGATGTCCGGGAGCTCTCCTAAAATGCAACCATTCACGCCGCTCGTCAGGCCACACCCCTGCCAAATATATTTATACCATATGTGTTATGCTGATTTGATGATAGATGACTGTAACTTATAATAAATAAATATTGTTTTTTTGCAAAATTGCAATGCAACACACTTGTCCTTATTTTAAGGTTAAGAAAAAAGAGGTGGGAAAAAAGCACTGGACTGCATCAAAAACGCACATGCAGAAAAGCACCTGGAACGCATCCGAACTGCGTTTCTATGGTGTGAACTGGCCCTAAATAAGGACAAGTGCATTGCAGTGCATTTTTGGAGCATTTAGGTGTGTTCCGGTGCATGTTTTACAGCATTCCAGTACAGTCCAGGGCAGAAAAAATGCAGCATGTTCTACTTTTTTTTTCTGGAACTGGAACACACTGGAATTAACCATACTGGTGTGAACTATGCCATTGAAAACCATATAACCTACTTTCTATGCGTTTTTGATGCAGAAAAAAAGGGCAGAAAAAATGCAGCGTGTTCTCCTTTTTTTTCTGGAACTGGAATACACTGGAACAGACCGCACTGGTGTGAACTATGCCATTGAAAACCATATAACCTACTTTCCATGCGTTTTTGATGCAGAAAAAAAAATGCACTGGACTGCATGTGGTGTGAACTGGCCAAAAAAGGGGGGAAGCACTGGACAGCATCAAAAACGCACCAAAATCACATAAAAAATGCACAGGAATGCATCAAAAACGCGCATGCAGAAAAGCACCTGAAACGCATCCGGACTGCGTTTCTATGGTGTGAATTAACCCTAAACAAAAATATACAGACTATGTTTTAACAAAAACTATATTTTTCACATTCTGTTAAAAAACATATCCAATAAAAAAAAAAAAAAAAAAGTCTTCATCAATTTAGGTCAATATGTATTCTACTATATATTTTATGTAAAAAAAAATAATAATCCCAATAAGCATATATTGATTGGTTTACACAAAAGTTATAATGTCTAAACACCTTTGGGATGACTTAGAGAAGAGACTGTGAGCCAAGCCTTCTCATCCAACATCAGTGCCTGACCTCACAAATGTGCTTCTGGAAGAATGATCAAGCATTCCCATAGACACACTCATAAACCTTGTGAACATTCTTCCCAGAAGAGCTGAAGCTGTTATAGCTGTAAAGAGTGGGCCAACTCAATATTGAACCCTACGGACTAAGACTGGGATGCCATTAAAGTTCATGTGCGTGTAAAGGCAGGCGCCCCAATACTTTTGAAAATGTAGTGTATATTATTTTTTCTGTATGTTCATTTTGAATGACATTTATACATTCTAGGCAGGATTTGTCCTGAAATAACAACTATTGTGAAACACGTTAATAAAATTCGCCAGGTTTATATAATTGCTATCTTTAAATAATCCTATAATTGCCATGTATCTCTTGTTAAAATGTCTCACCTTATAACATAAGTGTTGTGCTGATTTGATTGATGACTGTAACTTGTAATAAATAAATACTTTTAAAGGGGTTGTAAAGGTTTGTTTTTTAATTTCTAAATAGGTTCCTATAAGTTAGTGCATTGTTGGTTCACTTACCTTTTCCTTCGATTTCCCTTATAAATGTTTTTTTTCTTTGTTTTCTTTGTCTGAATTTCTCACTTCCTGTTCCTCCTCAGTAAGCTGTTCAGTAAGCTGTTCTGGCTGACTAACCACCAGCTCGGATGATGGTGAGAAGTTTACTGAGGAGAAACAGGAAGTGAGATATTCAGACAAAGAAAAAAAACATTTAGAAGGGAAATCGAAGGAAAAGGTAAGTGAACCAACAATGCACTAGCTTAAAGGAACCTATGTAGAAAATAAAAAACAAACCTTTACAACCCCTTTTAACCACTTGCTGACCGCCGCACGACGATGTACGTCGACAGAATGGCACGGGCAGGCATAAGGGCTTACATGTACGTCCTTGCCTGCCCGCGGGTCGGTATTCGTTCGGGAGCGATCCCGGACGAGGGGACGGCCATTCATTCATGGCGATCGCTCCCGACGAATGAAAATGTCCCGTGACATCACTTCCTCTCCTGTAATGTAAACACAGGAGAGGAAGTGATGTATTCTCTCCTCCGTGTCGGTATTTTTCGTTCCGGCACCGAGGAGAGAGCATCGGTGAGTTGCACAAGCACTACACTACACAGTAGAACATGCCAGGCACACTCACACCCCCCCTTTACCCCCCGATCACCCCCCAATTACCCCTGCCCCCCCAGTCACAGTGACACCAATTGCTTTTTTTTTTTTTGCATTGGTGTCATTTGTGACTGTAATAACTGTTAGGGCAGTTAGGGTTAGCCCCCTTTAGTTCTAATGTGCCCCCCTAACCCCCCCAATAAAGGTTTAACCGCGTGATCACCCCCCCTCGCCAGTGTCACTAAGGCTGGGTTCACATTGCAGCGGTTTATGAGAACGAATGTGATTCGCACCGCACTGCAGTGCAAATCACATCCGATCTCTGTGCGATTCGAGTTCAGCCATACAGATAGTATGGCTGAATTCGTGTCGCACCCGCTGCAAATTCGCACGGGACCCTTTTTTTGGCCCGCAGCAGAATCGGATCGCATGGGTGTTCACACCATGCGATCCGAGTTTGCAGATCGCACTGCGATATGCGAACTGATCTGGGGGTGTCATTAACATTTCACTGACACTCCCAGCAGTTCGCATAGGGCAGTGTGAACTGCCGCCGGGAGGCATGCGATGCGGGAACCCGCCGCGGATTCATGGCGTTCCCGCATCGCTCCAGTGTGAACCCAGCCTAATAAGCGATCATTTTTCTGATCGCTGTATTAGTGTCACAGGTGACGCTAGTTAGGCAGGTAGGTATTTAGGTTCGCCGCAGCTTTTTATAGCGCCAGGGACCCCCATATACTACCGCATAAAGCCCCCTGATTTCCCCCTAGTTAACCCTTTCACCAGTGATCACCATATAACTGTTACAGGTGACGCTGGTTGGTTAGTTATTTTTTTATAGTTTCAGGGCACCCGCCATTTATTACCTAGTCTCACTAGTGTACCCCTAAATTTAGGGGTGTCTACTTTCCAAAATGGGGTCATTTGGGGGGGGGGGGTTTGTGCCATCTTGGCATTTTATGGCCTTCAAAACTGTAACGCCCTTAAAAAAGCCTGAAGGCGGTGCTTGGTTTTCGGGGCCCCGTACGCGGCTAGGCTCCCAAAAAGTCCCACATATGTGGTATCCCCGTACTCAGGAGAAGCAGCAGAATTTATTTTGGGGTGTCATTTCACATATGCCCATGGCATGCGTGAGCAATATATCATTTAGTGACAACTTTGTGAAAAAAAAAAAAAAAAAGTTTGTAATTTTCCCGCAACTTGTGGCAAAATATAAAATATTCCATGGACTCAACATGCCTCTCAGCAAATAGCTTGGGGTGTCTACTTTCTAAAATAGGGTCATTTGTGGGGGTTTTGTGCCATCTTGGCATTTTATGGCCTTCAAAACTGTAATAGGTAGTGAGAAGTGAACTCAAAAATTTACGCCCTTAGAAAGCCTGAAGGCGGTGCTTGGCTTTCGGGGCCCCGTACGCGGCTAGGCTCCCAAAAAATCCCACATATGTGGTATCCCCGTACTCAGGAGAAGCAGCAGAATTTATTTTGGGGTGTCATTTCACATATGCCCATGGCATGCGTGAGCAATATATCATTTAGTGACAACTTTGTGAAAAAAAAAAAAGTTTGTAATTTTCCCGCAACTTGTGGCAAAATATAAAATATTCCATGGACTCAACATGCCTCTCAGCAAATAGCTTGGGGTGTCTACTTTCTAAAATGGGGTCATTTGTGGGGGTTTTGTGCCATCTTGGCATTTTATGGCCTTCAAAACTGTAATAGGTAGTGAGGAGTGAAGTCAAATATTTACGCCCTTAGAAAACCTGAAGGCGGTTCTTGGTTTTCGGGGCCCCGTACGTGGCTAGGCTCCCAAAAAGTCCCACATATGTGGTATCCCCGTACTCAGGAGAAGCAGAAGAATTTATTTTGGGGTGTCATTTCACATATGCCCATAGCATGTGTGAGCAATATATCATTTAGTGACAACTTTGTGAAAAAAAAATAAAAAAAAATTAAAGTTTGTAATTTTCCCGCAACTTGTGGCAAAATATAAAATATTCCATGGACTCAAAATGCCTCTCAGCAAATAGCTTGGGGTGTCTACTTTCTAAAATGGGGTCGTTTGTGGGGGTTTTGTGCCATCTTGGCATTTTATGGCCTTCAAAACTGTAATAGGTAGTGAGAAGTGAAATCAAAAATTTACGCCCTTAGAAAGCCTGAAGGCGGTGCTTGGATTTCGGGGCCCTGTACGCGGCTAGGCTCCCAAAAAGTCCCACATATGTGGTATCCCCGTACTCAGGAGAAGCAGTAGAATTTATTTTGGGGTGTCATTTCACATATGCCCATAGCATGTGTGAGCAATATATCATTTAGTGACAACTTTGTGTAAAAAAAAAAAATATTTTTTGTCATTATTCAATCGCTTGAGGCAAAAAAATAAAATATTCAATGGGCTCAATGCTGCGTAAATTCCAGAAAACGTACCTTAGTTTGTAGATGTGACAACTTTTGCGCAAACCAATAAATATACAATTATTGACTTTTTTTTTACCAAAGACATGTGGCTGAATACATTTTGGCCTAAATGTATGACTAAAATTGAGTTTATTGGATTTTTCTAATAACAAAAAGTAGAAAATATCATTTTTTTTCAAAATTTGCGGTCTTTTTACGTTTATATCGCAAAAAAAAAAAATCGCAGAGGCAATCAAATACCATCAAAAGAAAGCTCTATTTGTGGGAAGAAAAGGACGCAAATTTTGTTTGGGTACAACATTGCATGACTGCGCAATTACCAGTTAAAGCAGCGCAGTGCCAAATTGTAAAAAGACCTCTGGTCATTTACCAGCAAAATGGTCCGGTCTGAAGGTGGTTAAGTTATCACTGACGAATTGGTTCCACATCGCTTGCAATCTGCTCCTTGTGTTGTCATGAGAGGATATCCCTTTTTCTTCCGAATTTTTGGATTGACACCCATCCTATTTTTGATTCCCACCACAAATGACTCTCTATTTGTCTCCATAAAGCTGAGATCAAGATGATGTTCCTCTCAGTGTTCCCCATCATTCTACCTTTTTTGATTTGATTGACAGCTTTATATAATAGACCAAGTGTAGCACCCTCCAAGATAGGTGTTAGGATTAGGTGAATAGGTATTAGGATTAGGTATATTACTTATGGCTCACTGTACCTTGTGGAGCTGGTGTTCATTTATAGGCAAATGTATAAAAAGAATATTTTATGGTGGGACTTTAAATGAAGCATAGCTGCACAGTAGGTATGCAAGGACATGTCCGAAATTGATTGGTTGAGTTACAGAATTCAGAAAGTATAAAGTAATGACATCATAAACAATAGTATCAATAGGTTATATTTCATATAAGTATATATACAAGCGCATATTGCAACATGATTTATAGTAGTAATCAACATCTCAATAAAATCCATGATTGTAAAAAGAGCAAAAATAGTCTTCAATTGATTGAAGCATGCGGCATTGTAGATAAAGTAGGGGGGGGGGGGAAATTTCAGACATATGCTTGCAGATGGTAGCATAAAAGCGCTCTACGCGTTTCGTGGAGTTCATCCACTCAATAGGAGCAATTCCAGGGGTAAAAATTATCTACAAAGAGATAAGTAAACACAAGAGGATCAAACAGGAACAGCACAAAAGGGCAGAGGAACAGAGGGGGGGAGAAACTCAGCTCCCCCAAACACTCTTACCTACAATGAAAATGTAAATGTAACTTGAAGAGACAAAACCATTAGCAAATAAGGACGCTATGAGAGCAAGTCTTCTCCGGAGCTGAGGCAGAAATCTCAAAGACCACAACACACCACAGTTAATCGAGGGTGACGAGCTCTAAAACACTGTAATCCCAGAGTGACCATGTAGGGGAATTCCAAAGGACCTCTATAGAGGAGTAAATTGATTAGGTATGTAGATGTGTCTATACAGAAATACGTTAATCGAAATTACAGTGCAGAAGGTGATAGAATTAATGAATAAAGTGAATAGAGTGAGGGGAGGCATACAGCCCAACCCGGTAGGTTGAAGTACATTGGGAGTGAAAAATAGACTAGTGTAGACAGTAAAAACAAAAGAGACAAAAATTCCCCCCCCCCCCTACTTTACCTACAATACCGCATGCTTCAATCAATTGAAGACTATTTTTGCTCTTTTTACAATCATGGATTTTATTAAGATGTCGATTACTACTGTAAATCATGTTGCAATATGCGCTTGTATATATACTTATATGAAATATAACCTATTGATACTATTGTTTATGATGTCATTACTTAATACTTTCTGAATTCTGTAACTCAGCCAATCAATTTCGGACATGTCCTTGCATACCTACTGTGCAGCTATGCTTCATTTAAAGTCCCACCATAAAATACTCTTTTTATATTGAACCAGGGATGGAGGTAGATGAATTGATATATTCAATGCCTCATTTAAAGTCCCAACTCTCCCCCTCTCTTTTTGTCTATAGGAAAATGTAGTTCCTGTTCTATGTTTCCTGAACGCTCCAGAATTTAGTGGGCAGCAATCGGCAAATAAATAATCATACAGCTCTGACCAGTTCTTGGAGAGGTGCCCAGATGGTGACTGGGAGTCTGTATAAATACTCTGAACCAGTTTTTTTTTTCCTGAGGAAACCACAGCCTAGGGGCGGCTGCTAGCCCCTTAGGGCCCTTCGGCCATGTGTCTGCAGGGTGCCGAGGCTTCAGGTGGTCAACCTGGAGGCCTACATTGCTGAAAGTTATTGAAAGCTGACTGGTGGACTGTCGTCTTAGGATCTAGTCTGCTATCACAGGGTGTAAGTGCTATGCGTAAGCACTGATTTGTTTCAGTGGCTGCAGAATTGACTGCTTCCCCCTGGCTGGTCCAGAACGTTCTGGAAGTTAGTGGGCAGCAGTCAGCAAATAAATGATCATACGGCTCTGACCAGTTCTTGGAGAAGTGCCTAGTAGGCTTGTGCAATTTGTTTCGTAACAAAATCAAAATTCGGCCACATTTTGCAAAAAAATATTGAATTTCAACTAATACAAAAGAAATTATAGTATATAAAACAAATTAATTCAAAGAGTAATCATTAGGAAGGCAGGATTAGAGTGGGGACAGAACTGCTGTGCTGCCCCAATGGGGCATAGAATTGATATAGACTGTTGTCCTAACCATTTTCTATGGACATTTATATTTAGTTCACATGCTGCTATCTAGTGACTTTTTGTGGTAATGCACTTGTTTCTTATGTTCTTTTTCCCATATGTTATGACACACTTCCTTTATATGTAAAAAAGTTTAAAAAATGGCTGTTTTTTCGGGAGCAGTGATTTTAATAATGCTTAAAGTGAAACAATAAAAGTGTAAGCCCCTGTACACACAGTCGGACATTTGGGCAACCAAATCCGTCGGATTAATTCAGACGGATTTCGTCCGGAAGAGGTCCGGAAGTGGTGTCGCATACACACGGTCGGACTAAGTTGTTGGAAGTTACGGTTGCCAAGAACGCGATGATTTAAGCCGCGTACGATGGGACTAGAAAAAGGAAGTTCAGAACCACGTCCGGCACCCTTTGGGCTCCTTCTGCTGATCTCGTGTTTATCGCGTGTTAGTAGAAGTTTGGTGAGAGACGATTCACGCTTTTCATATTTGTGCTTCAGTTCGGTACTGCTCTTCAGTTTCTGCTTGTCTTTGCGTATCTGATAATCAGTGCGTGTAGTCAGTAAGCATTTGTTTCTCACTGTGGACTATATCTTGGCATAGTACGCTTTGATTTTCATTGCTTATTGTCTGTTTGCTTCTGCTTTTCAGGTAGTTCTTTCAGGCATTGCTGTTTATCAGTGCTTTCTGTTGTCCGTTCTGACCAGCCGACCATTTTAAACCATGTTTCGTGTACGTACTCGTTGTAGAGATTGTGCTGTGCAGGGGCTTGGTGTTGGGCTTTTAGCTTTCACACAAGCCCGGTCCATGAACAGGGAGAGGAGGCGTTTGTGGATCAAGAATTGGTTGCGCCAGCGTGACCAGTTCTCGCACATGCCTTTGCTCCGTGAGATCCGGGAGAATAATCCTAATGATTTCAGGAATTATCTCCAGATGACGGACCCCGTTTTTCACCGTCTGCTGGCTTTGCTGACCCCTTATATCACCAGGCAGGATACCTGCATGCGGCAAGCCATCACTCCGGAGCAGAGGCTCATCGCCACGTTGCGCTACTTGGCGACAGGGAGAAGCCTTCAGGACCTCAAGTTCTCCACAGGCATCTCCCCCCAGGCTCTGGGGATCATTATTCCAGAGACCTGTTCTGCCATTATTCAGGTCCTGCAGAAGGACTATATGAAGGTAAGTTTTATCCTTTAAAATCACATTCTATGTATTTAATGATTGCTAATGTCTTGGATTTCTTTCCTCCTTCCCTAATTACCATGATTGCAATATGCTCTAATTGATATGCTCTGACCCTTTGTCCTCATGCATATTTGCCTTCACTAACTTCCCCACCATGCTCTTCTGGGCCCATAAAACTATAGTCTAGTCACTTAGCAATGTCTTTTGTCAGCTCCATAGTATTTCTTTCCCCTAAACACCCCCTAAAATGTCTACAAATGTTATGTGTGTGCTTCAATTCATGCAGAGTGACATTTTTTTTTTTTTTTTTTGGTTGGGCCAAACTCATTAGGAACCCCCCTCCCCCCAACTGCTAGGTCAGCTGATAGCAATCCTCTATCTGCTGACTTTACCAAACCCAATACACACTCTACCTACCTTTTTTCTGGTCACATTTATGGACAAATTCACCAAAGCATGTAGTGCAAGGGCCTGCCTCAATACTTTCAAATGCTATATATTTTTTTTCCTTATTATTATCTTGATAGGTAATAGCAGAATGTCAAAATGTGCTTGCATTTTTATTTTTTTTTGGTATTATGACACTTCTTACCTGTCCGGTGGGTTGCCAATAGTGTAAGTAAGGAGGGGCTTCCCAAAGTATCACACATTATTTAGGCATTCAGCTCTCAATCAAGTGGAGAGGGTTACCTGTCCAAAACACCCCCCCTCATTTTTTGCAAGGGCCCATCAGATGGGGGTGATGGGGGGTGGGGGATGGATGGGAGGGTGATGACTCTGATAAGGGGACCTTATACTTTAGGCTTTAAATACTAATTTCCCAAAATGTTATACTGATCTTGACCAAAAATGTTGGTGTCTAATCTGCATGCAATGTTGATGTGCAAAATTACTAATTTTTGGTCTTGTTTCACTCCACAGTTTCCTTCAACGCCACCAGAATGGCAGACTGTGGCCTCCCACTTTGCCAGTCATTGGGACTTTCCCAATTGTGGAGGTGCAATTGATGGGAAACACGTCCGCATCGTCCCACCCCCCAACTCGGGGTCCTACTATTATAATTACAAGGGGTTTAATACTATCGTGATGTTGGCGGCAGTGTCAGCGACCTATGACTTCCTGTATGTGAACGTGGGGCAAAACGGCCAGATGTCGGATGGTGGAGTGTTCTCACGGACGGAATTCTACTGGCGTCTCCAGAGTGGCAGTCTGGGCTTGCCACCCCCAGAGGAGAATCAGGAAGGACTCCCGTTCGTCTTCGTCGCAGATGAGGCGTTTGCCCTGGCAAACCATCTGATGCGGCCTTTCCAGATGAGGACCCTCACCCCGGATCAGAGGATCTTTAATTTCCGGCTGGCCAGAGCCAGAAGAGTTGTGGAGAACACTTTTGGAATACTGGCCAGCTGGTTCCGCCTTTTTTTAACGCCAATCCACATGGCTGAATATAAAATCAATCACATAGTGCTTGCCTGCTGTGTTCTGCACAATTTCTTGAAAAGACATTCAGCAAACTATGTGGTCTCAGTTGGCCCAGATGCAGACTTGCCAGAAAATGATAACCTCATGGCCCTTGAAGCTGCTCGTCCTGGCTTGCCCCCCCCCCCCCCAAAGTGCCCGCGAGGTCCGAACCCAATACATGGAGTACTTTGTGGGTAGGGGGGCCATTGATATGCCAGACAATGTCTGAGAGGCATTTTTGTAATAAATTTTTCTTTGAAACTACAATAATCTTTGTTTTCATTTACTGCTTGGCTTGGTTTTAGGTGTCTCCTAGGTAAATATTTTATTTTTGTTGTTCTGTCTTTTTCTACAACAGTGCAAACCCAAGTTCTGAGCGAGATGAGGGGAGAGTCTCTTCTTCAGATAATCTTATTATGTTGTGGGTCTGCTACACACACACCTTGTTCTTGTTAACTAATGTATGTAGTGCATTACTGACAAAAATCCTGCTCATTTTCCGCACCATGGCGAAATATGTGGGGTCAGGAAAATGGCATGATTGGCAAAATTTACACATCACTGTGGGTGTTATTTACTAAAGGCACATCCACTATGCACTATAAGTGCACTGCAAAAACTGCACATGAAACTGCACATGAAACTGCACTTGGAGTGCAAAGTGGAGTTGCCTTTAGTAAATAACACCCATTGTCACCGAAAACAACATTTTTACTCCAAATACTGCTTTTGCGCATTGAAAAAGGATGCCACACATTTTTGATAATTTTACTTTTTAATCAAAGCACATTTACATGTGCATTTAGAAAAGGGTTTTACAACAAACCAACATATTGGGTGTATCAAAAACATTAATTTAGGTAATTATTTGGTAACTTGGCGTTTTTGTGTAAACAGGCATGTATCAAAGCGTAAAATACAGAACACAGGAACTTACAAAGTTCAACTTTGAAAAGTGAAGACAATATCAGACATGAGTATGTACAAACTGGGCTGATATTGCCATCATCACATGGGGTGTCACCCCTGGAAAAGCCAAAATTGGTAGATGCACACAGTGTGTCAACATGTGCTATCTCCCATCATGGGGGATCAATGTACATGTTTTGGGGCTGCAAACCCTTCATCTCAGCCACTTTCCACAAAACACGTACATTGATCCCCCTTGATGGGAGATAGGGCATGTTGACACACTGTGTGCATCTACCAATTTTGGCTTTTTGTAAAATACAAAATTTGTTTTTTCAAAACACAAAAACAAAACCCTAGCTAGTTTGGGGTGTTTCAGACTCTCCCCAAAACATCAATGATGTTCTTCATTTTATTTTGAACATCATTGATGTTTTTCTGTATATTTTCTAAATCCCGATTGCACCCCATTATCTCCCCAATCAGGATCTGGGCACTTTCACTGGTAAAATGTGATTCTTCTTCCACATCACCTAAAAAAAAAGCAAAAAAAACTACCATGTATTATAAATATGACAACATACATGAGCTTACCGGAAGCTGTGGTCTCCGACACTCACCTGTTGTGGTGACAATTTGTCCAACTTCAACTATCTCTCCTTCCTCCTCCTCCTCTGCTTCTGGTGTTGGAATTTCGCCTTCTTTGGCAGGTGTGGGGTCCCTGGTGTCCTCAGACTTCCCGAGTCTTCTCTCCCCTATGAGAATGTAAAAAAGGAATACTTAGCACACAGAGGGCAGAAATAGGAATATGAAACATTGCTTGGAAGTGTGGTACAATTGTGTTTTTTGGCCGAGTTCAAAGGTGAGAACATTATTGTGGACACTTTGTTAAGCTGGAATACTTACCTGCAGTTTGAAGAAATGTAGTGAAGTGTAATTTGGGAAAACATCGTGTTGGGAGTGGGCTAACGAACAATGTTTATTATGAACGATTGAACCAATGAACATGAAAGTGGCCATTTTAAACTGTACAACATGAAATCAAAGCACATGGAGCAGTATGCAAGCAAGAATAATCATATGAACACACGACAACTACTTACTTTTTTGAAGAACATGCTTGATCCTTCTGTACTGATCGTGCTCCCTCAGTTTCAGGTCTGACCAGCGTTTTCTTAGTTGATCCTTGGATCATCGTACCCCAAAATTCTTCTGAAGACTCTTCACAACTTTGGCCTTTCTGATATTTGGGTTTTGGTAAGGTCCATACTTCCCATCATAGTCGGTCCTCTTCAATATGTCCACCATCTCCAACATCTCTCCAAAAGACATATTTGAGGCCTTAAATCTTCTCCTCCAGGATTGGGATGTTTCAGGCTCCTCCTCGTTAGTGGAACTCTGATTGCGCACCTGTGTTCTCTCCGCCATGTGCTCTCCCCACTGCGCCGAAAGAGAAGGGGCAGGGAATAGTCTAGAAAGAACATCAGGGGCGGGCGGAGTTTCACGCATGCACACTGTATATAAAACGGCACACGCGTGTGTCGTACGTACGATCTGTGAACAGAGGGAGAAGCTGACGCGATGATCGTGCAAACAAGGTAACATTTTTAACTTGGTACATCACTAGCCTATACTGCTTCTAGATTGAGGCCTGCATTAGTGGAGTTTAGCCTGACATTAAGGTTTGTCTTGTGTTGTGTCTTGCAGAGATTATGGATGGTTTCAATGACCATAGTTTCCTCCCTCTGTTCATCGATAAATACAGGGAGCTGCCCTGACTGTGGCAAGCTAAGCACCCACATTACAGTAACAAACTAAAGAAGCAGGCAGCACTGGAGAAACTGGTTGAGTTTGTGAAGCCGGTGGTCCCCAGGGCAGACATCCACTATTTAAAAGTGAAAATTGGTGGCCTCAGGAGTACATATCTGAGGGAGAGGACCAAGGTGCTGAAGTCCATGCAATCTGGAGCTGGAGCAGATGACATTTATGTCCCCAGGCTGTGGTATTAGGAGAGGATGCAGTTTCTGTCAGACCAGGCTGAGGTCAGGGAATCCCTCACTGCCCTTCCTTCCACGCGTCCTTCTATGCTACATTCCACACCCGCTGAGTCTTCCGATGCCCAACCTGGGCCTTCCACTCAGGAAGAACTGGGGGAGCCCAGCTTGAGCCAGGTATAGTATTCTTCTACATATTTTGGGAGTAAAAATGAATGATGTTAACTTGATTTTTTCTCACTAATTGCTGATTTTAGAAAGTGTTTCACATATCAATAGACAGTAGTGGCCAAAACCTTTTGGCCAAGAATGAAAAATGCTGGGCTCAGAATGATAGTCTTTTGTATTGGTTAACAATTTGCAACAGTCTTGATGTGAAAATTGTGTGTGTTTGATGAACCTAAAACTAAAACTATGTCCCTTTTTCATACACAGGAAGACCTCAGCCAGGAGGAGGGTGTGGAATGCAGCAGCCAGGAGGTGGCTGTGGAAAGTGACAGCCAGGAGGAGGCAGGGGTAAGCGGCAGTCAGGCGGTGGGCAGGCGGAGGAGCCTGACAGAATCCCAGGTCCCTCCTTTCTGCCTTCCACGCAAAAGGGCGAGAAAAGGGGGGAATGTGGAGGAGTCGGCTCTGAGGCTCATCGGGGAGGCTTCAGCGGCCCTCAAAGCCACCCCCACCTATCAAGAGGCCTTTGCCGCCTTGGCTGCATGTAAACTCGAGCAAATGGAGTAGGGGCAAAAGATCTTGTGTGAGGAGCTCATTATCCACACCCTCAACAAGGGTCTGTTGGGCCAAATCACACAAGCAACACACTTGTGTGATTTGGCCCATGCCCCTACTCCTCCTCCTCCTTCTGCCACACCTCCAGCACCACAGCCACAGCCTGGAAGGAAGCGTGGAAGGAAGACCAGAGTGTGATAACCTGGGTTCAGTCTGGTCTGACAGAAGATGCAGCCTCTTGTAGTACAATAGCTTGGGAACATAGATGTCATCTGCTGCTGTTCCGGGTTTCTTGGACTTCAGGACCAGACTTCTCTCCCTCAGACATGTACTCCTCAGGCCACCAATTTTTGCGTTTAAATAGTTGATGTGTGCCCTGGGGGCCAAAGGCTTTGCTAATCTCTCCAGTTTCTCCAGCGCTGCCTCCCTCTTTATTTGTTACTGACACCTAAATAAAGTTTTTTTTTGTTTGAAGAAATACTTGTGTATGTGTTTTACTTCAAAAGGTACAGTTCAAAAATTCAAAGTGAAATGAATAACATGGGGCACCAACACTAAACAACCTCCTGTAGATTAAAAAAGAAAAACAAAATACAAAAAAGATAATAATGGTGTTGTGGTAAGTTGAAACCCAAAACACACCCCAAAAATGCAAAGATGAGCAAACTGTCAAAAAAGGAGATGTTGATGAAAAAAACAAACAACAAAATTCCAAAAAAAAAAAGATTGTGTAGATGTGACGATTTAAAATATTGTATTGCTGAAATTAGTAAAAAGACTCAAGAAATACGTTCGGGAGAAGTGTGTGTGTGACTATGAGCATCAAAAGAAGTTCATTCTTGCAGCATTGTAAAGAACAAGAGAATGCGCTTCATGAAAGAATTTTTAACATTGCAGCATGACGAATGTGCTATATCGATTACGAGTGGTAGTTTTACCTGAGCGAGCACTTCCGTGTCCGAATTTGATTGTGAGCATGCGTGGCACCTTTTCCGTCGGAGTAGGCTACACATGATCGGAGTATGTCCGATCGGAGCATGTTGTCGGAAAATTTTATAGACAAGTTGGAAAACTTGGTCCGTCGGATACTCAGACGGAAACAGTCCGATGGAGACCACACACAGTCGGATTATCCGACAACGCGGTCCGATCGGACACCTTCCGTCATAATGTCCGACCGTGTGTACAAGGGCTAATATTAGTTTAAGTTTCGTACCTGGGAGTTGTGTATAGTATGCCTGTAAAGGGGCGCATGTTTCCCGTGCTTAGAACTGTCCCTGCACAAAGTGTAATTTCTGCAGGAAAAAAAGTCATTTAAAAGCACTCGCGGCTATAATGAATTGTCAGCTCCCCGTAATACAGAGAACAGTCATTGAAAGTCATTGATAAAAAAAAATGCATGGGGTTTCCCACAAATTCAATTATCAGGCCCTTCAGGTCTGGTATGGATTTTAAGGGGAACTCCATGCCAAATAAAAAAAAAATGGCGTGGAGTTCCCCCCAAAAATCCATACCAGACCCTTATCCGAGCACGCAGCCTCGTAGGCCGCAGGAAAAGGGGGGACCTGAAGGGTCTGGTGTGGATTTTTGGGGGGAGACCCACGTAATTTTTTTTTTATTTGACGCGGGGTTCCCCTTAATATCCATACCAGACCTGAAGGGCCTGGCAATTAAATTTGGGGGTGAACCCCACACATTTTCTTTTCTTATCAATGACTTTCAATGACTGTTCTCTGTATTACGGGGAGCCGACAATTCATTATAGCCGCGAGTGCTTTTAAATGACTTTTTCTCCTGCAGAAATGACACTTTGTGCAGGGATAGTTCTAAGCACGGGAAACATGTGTCCTTACAGGCATACTATACACACCACCCAGGTACGAAATTTAAAGGAATATTACACTTTTATTGTTTCACTTTAAGCTTTATTAAAATCACTGCTCCTGAAAAAATGGGCGTTTTTAAAAGTTTTTTTTTGCATTGATACATGTCCCCTGGGGCAGGAGCTGGGTCCCCAAACCCTTTTTAGGACAATAACTTGCATTTTAGCCTTTCTACTTATCACTTTTGATTTCGAACGCTTGAGTCCAATAGACTTTAATAGGGTTCTAAAGTTCACATGAATTTTAGGTCTGTTCGCAGGTTCTGGTGCAAACCGAACTGGGGGGTGTTTGGCTCATCCCTAATTGGGACCAACATGTCAGCAATTTTTTATAGTAAGCCAACGACAAGCCATCTGGGCCAGGGAATTTGTTAGGTTTAAGTGATTTGATGGTAACAAGCACTTCTTTCAGAGTAACTGGACTTTGTAGTGGGTCTCATTGAATGAATAAATGAAGTAAGGCGTGAGCAGTCTACCAGGGACTGATTCAGAGGAGTGCCAGCACTGTAAAGAGGCATTGGCAAAACTCATAACCAAAACCAAAATATTGGTTTAAAGCTATGTTCCAGTTTTACATGGTCTTGGGCTAAGAACAATGTATGGTATAAGTACCTCGATCTGTGGACCGATTTCTCAGCCGACTCTGTCAAAAAGAGACCAAGCTTGCTTCAAGCTTTATCTGGACATGTTTTATTATCTGTTGTTGGGGAATTTTGGAAGGAGGTGTAGCAAATTTTGAATTCGGCATCTAATTTTTGTAGAAGGCAACAGTCCTTCTTAAATCAAGATGCTACTTGGATGCAAGTCTCACTTGAATCCAAATGGCCGGTTCATGATCTTCACAGTCCGGAGGTGTAGAGTGAGTTGCAAAATGGGTGTCGGTGAGTCAAACTATATCAGCCTTGTAGGTGGCAAATGTTTAAAGGCCTCAGAAATTATAACTGAGTAATTAAATAATCAATTACCATCTTGGTTTCTTCGCAAAAAAATAAATATATATTTTGTGTTGCTTGTAAACACCTTTTGAGCCTTTATTGGTTCTCATGCATTTAGGAATTGTGGAGCTGTCCTATAAACAGTTGTTAATGTGTTCATTCCAGTTACAGTATACAGTATATGGTACAGTATATATTGTTTATGGCGAGTCCAAGTTAGTCAGGCTTTTTAAATGTTTTGAGTGTTTTTTATAGATTCAGTACACCTGTATTGGCAATTGTCAAAAAAATGAGATATGCAATATATTGTGTTGCTAATGCAGCCTAATGGCACATACACATGACTGGAATTTCCAGCAGATTAGGTCCGACGGAATCAGTCCGTCGGACAATCCGATCGCATATGGGCTAATCCGATTGTTTTTCGTTTAAAAAAAAATCAGATGGACCTAGAAATAGAACATGTTTCAAATCTGTCCGACAGACTCAATTCCTATCGGGAAAACTGCTCGTCTGTATGCTGGTTCGATGGACCAAATACGACGCAAGGGAAGCTATTGGCTACTGGCTATTTAACTTCCTTTTTTAGTCCCGTCTTACGTCATCACATTCAAAACGAACGGACTTAGTCCGTTAGTGTGTGGCCAAGTCCGTTCATTTGGAAAGACCATCAGAACTCCGCCGAAAGTCCTTCGGGAAGACCGTCGGACCTAGTCTGCCGGAAAGTCCGGTCACGTGTACGTAGCATAAGCTTAGCTTGGGGCATTCATAGTAAAATATGAATTTAATGAGTAGGAGTACTGCAAATATTTTTTTTTCTAAATCAAGGGCTCATGTGAAAGAAATTACACAGGCAATAACCACATTTAAAAAAAAAAAAAAAATTGTTAATGGTGATTGGGCATTTGGTTGCCACATCCATAATTGGTATGGGAAGGCTTAGTTAAATGTTTTATTCAATTTTGTGGGTAATTTTATTTTTATTAAAATGGGCCCCAAGGAAGGGCAAAAACTAAAAAAAGCAGCTCAGATTGCAATATCCACCTTTAATCCAGAGCTGCCCTCTGCAACATTGCTTCTACTCTACCATAAGATGTCCTCCTTTTCCAATTTCAAAAGCTAACACACAACTTACATTCAAAGTAGAAGACATATTATGAATGAATGGGTCTCCTGACCCCTCCCCAAAGGGGGCTTTACCATGGTCAATTTAATTTATAGTTGCAAAAGAGGCACTGGTCATCATTGTGTCATTATTGTGTCAGTGCTGCTCTCTACATCAACAGAGGACTTTCTCAGGTGCAAGGAAAAGGAAAGTCCAGTGCGTCACGTAGTTGAAGATTCTGAAAAAGATAAGTAGAAACAAAATTAAAGACTTAAACACCTTGGAGGGCATCCAGAGAGGTAGGAACAACTGAGGATCTGAGCCTGGAGTTGAGCTTTAACCAGATGAATACAGTATGATATACAAAATATGTCATTATAAAACCATTCAGTGAATCTGTACTTTCACTTTATGGATACTTAGCATTGATTATTATTGACATGAATTCATTAATGTTTCTTTCCAGTTCATTTACAACACCTTATTCAGAGGCTATTTCAATGCAGACAGTCATCCAGCTCCACTGAGGACTACATCTACATCTACACCAACGTTTCCAGTAATCGGCCCTCAAAGTGAAGAGCTTAACAATCTGCTGAAGATGATTGAATGGCCCCTGGCTCCAACCAACGTATCCTTGGAATTTTCCACCCACCCAAAAACTTCTCAATATTTTATCATCAATCCTCGGGCTACTTATGTGATTGGTGAATCACTGGAGGTTCTAATTATAGCTAAGGACCACAAAGGTCGGGCAAAGAACTATGGAGGGGATTTTTTTTATGTGAAGCTTCACTCTTTGAGTCTGAAAGCCGGAGTGAGTGGCTCTGTTACAGACCATCATAACGGTTCCTATACAGCAAGGTTTATTCTTCAGTGGTCCGGAGAAACTATGATCTCTGTTAGACTCATGCATTCCAGTGAACTTATTGCAATTTTACATCAGCAGAGGGATACTCGACCAGACAAGGTAATATAATTGATCAGATAAATTTAAATGCATCGTAGTTAGTTAAAATAATGATGAAAAAGTTCTCCAAGAAAGTGCAGAATTTATCAGAATTTTCTGCTTATTGAAAGCTTATGTTGAGTCATTTTGGCTAAATGGAGTTTGCAATTGCGGAATTTTGCTAACGGAGATAATACCAACTTTGCTCATTAAGCTGCTGGTGTGAAAAAAATAAATAAACATATTAACTCTGTGGCACATGCATCACAGACCAATATATAAAATAATAATACCACTCATGGTTCGTCAACACTTCCATCTATGGATACTAGGTATGGGCCGAATGCCCCAAGTGTTCGGTTGGCTGCAGAACTACCGAACAAGGGAAATGTTCTAACCCAAACAGTGAACCCCATAGAAGTCTATAGGAGCCAAACAGGAACAATCAAATGTGCCAATTTTTAAGGCCTACAGTGCCTTGAAAAAGTATTCATACCTTTGAAATATTCCGCATTTTATCATGTTATAACCGAAAATGTAAATGTATTTTGTTGGGATTATATGTGATAGACCAACACAAAGGGGCACATAATAGTGAAGTGGAAGGAAAATTATAAATGGTTTTCCATACCTTTGAAATTTTCCGCATTTTATCATGTTATAACCGAAAATGTAAATGTATTTTGTTGGGATTATATGTGATAGACCAACACAAAGGGGCACATAATAGTGAAGTGGAAGGAAAATTATAAATGGTTTTCCAATTTGTTTACAAATAAATATCTGAAAACTGTCGTGTGCATTTGTATTCAGCCCCCCCTGAGTCAATACTTTGTAGAACCACCTTTCATTGCAATTACAGCTGCAAGTCTTTTTGGGGATGTCTCTACCAGCTTTGCCATCTAGAGACTGCTCTGGTCAGATGAGACTAAAATTTAACTTTTTGGCCTTAAAAGCAAAGCGCTATGTTTGGCGGAAAACTAACACTGCACATCACCCTGAACAAACCATCCCCACCGTTAAACATGGTGGTGGCAGCATCATGTTGTGGGGATGCTTTTCTTCAGTAGGGTCAGGTAAGCTGGTCAGAATAAATGGGAAAATGGATAGAGCCGAAATACATGACAATCTTAGAAGTAAACCTGTTATGCCCCGTACACACGAGAGGGATTAAGTCTGACAGACTTCCGACGGAGTTCTAGCGGAGTTCCGCCGGAGTTCTGGCGGACTTTTCGACCGAACGGACTTGACCACACACCATCACACCAAACTCCGACGGAGTCGAACGTGATGACGTACGACTGGATTCGACGTAGGAAGTTCATAGACAGTAGCCAATAGCTGCCCTAGCGTCGGTTTTAGTCCGTCGGAGTAGCACACACACGAGCGAATTTTTCGAAGGGGACCGGGTCCGGCGGAGTTCCGTCGGGAAAATTTGAAGCATGCTTCATTTCTAAAGTCCGTCAGACTTTTGCGAAGCTAAAGTCCGTTGCAGCCCACACACGAGCGGATAGTCCGCCGGACTCAGTCCGTCGGAGTTTGGATGTCGAAAAGTCCGCTCGTGTGTACGGGGCATTAGAGTCTGCGCAAGACTTGAGACTGGGGCGGAGGTTCACCTTCCAGCAGGACAACAACCCTAAACATACAGGCAGATCTACAATGGAATGGTTTAGATCAAAGCATATTCATGTGTTAAAATGGCCCAGTCAAAGTCCAGACCTAAATTCAATTGAGAATCTGTGGCAAGATTTTAAAATTGCTATTCACAGACGCTCTTTATCCAATCTGACAGAGTTTAAGCTATTTTGCAGGAAGAATGGGCACATATTTCACTCTCTAGATGTGCAAAGCTGGTAGCGACATCCCCAAAAAGACTTTCAGCTGTAAGGCTGGAGTCACACCTATGCAGTTTTAGTGCTTTTGCATTTTGCAGATTTGCACTGCAGTCCATTTAACATGGGTTCCTATGGAACACGTTCTGTAGTGCAAATCTGCAAAATACAAAAAAAAATTTGAAAATCATTTATCATTTTCCTTCCACTTCACAATCATGTGCCACTTTGTGTTGGTCTATCACATAAATTCCCAATAAAATACATTTACATCTTTATTTGTAACATGAAAAAATGTGGTATGAATACTTTTTCAAGGCACTATATTTAAAAGTAATTGGCCTTAAAAGGGGTATGAGGGTCTGAGTACTGCCCTATGAGACATGTATCAATATATATATATATATTTTATTGATAGTGCCGGGGGGGGGGGGGGGGCTTAATGTGCCTGTAAAGTGGCACATCTGTAGCTTGCATAAAATATGCTACAGCAAAAATTACTTTTCTAAAGAAAAAATAATGAGTCAAATCCCATTTAAAATGACTTGTGGTTACAATTGCCAGCACCCACCTCTTGAAAAAAGAAAGAAAAAAACATTGTGAGGTACCCCCCCCCCAGTCATTACCAGTCCCTTTGGGTCGAGTATGATTTTAAGGGGAACCCCGCGCTAAAATAAAAAGAAAACACATGTAGTCCCCTCCAAAATCCATACCAGACCCTTATCCGGGCATGCAGCCTGGCAGGTCAGGAAAGCGGGGGGGGGGGGGGGGGGTGAAGAGCGAGTGTCCCCCCTGCTGAACCATACCAGATGTCCTCAACATCCCTATGTTGATGGGGACAAGGGCCTCTTCCCGACAACCCTGGGCAGTGGCTGTCGGGGGTTGCGGCTTATCAGAATCTGGAAGCACCCATTAACAATTTTTTCACATTATGTGATGTTAGAAGGGGGCGGCACCACTGGGTGATGCAACCATGTGGTCTTGCCCCTTGCCTATATAAGAAATGTCAAAGCGCAGAGCTGGCATATGGAAGGAGGCCAGGAGGCGGAGCGTTTTTATTTTTCGAGTTCCGGTGGGTGACGTGATTGGCAATGGATTTACATTGAGGGACACTATTTTTATTTTATTAATAAAGGACTGGTCAAAAACCACCATCCCCATGTTGAGGACATGTGGCCTGGTATGGTTCGGTGGGAAACTCACTCGCCCCCCCTTTCCTGACCTGCCAGCTTCCTGGCCCCACTTCTTAACAACCAGCTTACACTGCACCCAGATCAGCCCAATCAGGGCGCAGAATGCACTGAGCAGTGCTCAGTGCATTGCAGGGTGTTCGTCGGGGGGAAACACCCGGCGATCACCCTGCAAGTTTGGCAAATGTCCGAACAGGCAAATGTTGGGCCCAAACTCATGCTCGGCCCGAATCGTTCCCCCAAACCTAATGGATACACATCCAGTTCACAGCCGAGGAGTATTCTTCGAACAAGCAACAGAGTATCTATGCTCCCTCCCAGACACCATCTGGGCACCTCTCCCCAGGGATTGGCTTTGGCTGAATAATTATTCAGCGGCTGATTCCAGCCTACTATCTTCCAGAACTCCCCAGACAGATGGGAGGAACCAACTATCCCTACAGCCAGTGAAACACAGAAAAGACCAAAACAAGGTAACTCAACATGTGTCTCAAATTGGCAATAAAAAAATGTTTCCCCTGTATGACAAATGCATAATGTACTAGTATGGATCGCATACTATCACATTATGCGAGACTTACCTTAAAACGAAGCCCTCCAGCTGCGCACTATCACCGCTGACAGGGTTTCCTTCTTCACCCGGTCTTCCTTCCTTCCATGTGCATGGGAACACTTGTTTATGGCACTAACTTTGAAGGTCCGGCACAGTATGCTTCTTTAAGTTTAAGTTTAGGAGATAATCACCATATCTATAAGTAAGCCATATTACAGGCCTACTGTAGGTACAAGATGAAAAAGTGAGTTTACTACCATTTTAGCTGATTACAGTAAACCAGTAACTACATTTATCTAACCTAGCACCTATTTAGGAGGGTGTTACAATAAATAGCGCTTAATCACACAATTCAAATAAAGAACGCAGATCCGGGTAAGTTACTCAACAAAATGCATTTCACCATTACATTTATAATAGACCTCTGGATGTTCAGTTTTCACCATGTGGACCTGTCTAATATTCTTTACTTGCTTTAACCTGCCTTAGGGAGAAGTTGATTGCAATAATGCCGCGTACACACGATCGGAATTTCAGCCAGCATAAGACCGATTAGAGCTTTTCATCGGAAAATGTGACCATGTGTATGCTTCATCGGAATTTAGCTGTCCGAATTTCCGCCAGCAAAAATTTGATAGCATGTTCTCAATTTTCCTGATGGATGATCGGAAATTCCAATCGCGTGTATGCGATTCCGACGCGCAAAAACTCACGCATTTTCCGATTCAACTACGAGATGGAAGCTATTGGTTACTGGGTATTGAACTTCCTTTTTCTAGTCCCATCGTACGTATTGTACGTCACTGTGTTCTTGGAGGACGGAATTTGGTGTGACCGTGTGTAGGTAAGACAGCTTGAGCGGAATTTCGTCGGGAAAACCATCAGAGCTTTTTCCAACGAGAATTCCAATCATGTGTATGCTGCATAAGAGAGTAACCACTTGCACGAACACCCCCCTTTGAATGACATTTGCGCAGTCATGCTACACTGTACCCAAACATATTTTTTACCATTTTCTTCACACAAATAGAGCTTTCTTTTGGTGGTATTTAATCACTGCTGTTTTTTTTTATTTTTTACAAAAAAAAGACAAACATTTTTGGAAAAAAATACTTTTTTTTACTTTTTTTCTGTCAGTAAATTTTGTAATTAAGTAATTTTTCACCTTCACTGATGTGCACTGCTGAGGCAGCACCGATGGTCACTGATAGGCTGAACTGGTGGGCATTGATGAGGCGGCACTTATGGGCACTGATGAGGTAGTACTGATGAGGAGGCACTAATATGCCGCACTTATGGGCATTGATAGGTGGCACTGATATGTGGCACTGATGAGCACTGTTAGTTGGCACTGAGGGGCACTGTTAGGTGGAACTGATGGGCACTAATAGGCGGCACTGGTGGGCACTGATAGGCAGCAGTGGCGGGCACTAATAGGCGGCACTGGTGGGTATGGATAGGCGGCATGGATAGGTGGTACAGATGGGCACTGATGGGCATTGATGGGTGGCACTGATAGGTGACACTGGGCATTGATGGACAGCAGTGATGGGCATTGATGGGCAGAACTGATAGGCGGTAGACATGTGCATTCGTTTTCGTCCGAATGCATTTTCGTCCGAATTTCGTGTATTTTCGTTATTTGTTTTAACAAACAATAACAAACGTGCAGAATCCGAAAACGGAAAGATCCGACATAAACAAATGCTTTATTTTCATTTTCATTGCAACAGTTTGATATAGATAGGAGATTCAACATGACGCTGACAATAGTGATCTGTGTCCATCGAACCTGTGGTCGAATGTGTCTAACCTTAGCTCTATTAGTCCAAGATTATTCTACATAGAGAGAAAAGATTCAACATAGAGAGAAAAGATTCGACATCATAGAGACAATAGCAAAAAAGGTTGAATGTGCCTAACCTAACTCTATGTAGCAGCGGGCTCCTGAAGAGCACACACTATGTTTTTCAAAGTTAACACTCTACTCAGACTACAGTATAGTTTGGGTCAATTTGTCTAAATTAGATTTCTGTGTCAGTTTGACTGGGCTGTGAACTGTTCAGCCTGGCCACAAGGAGGCGCTGCCTCTGGTGGCAGGCGTGGAACTATGGTCTAGTCAGGCATTGGGTTACTCTCTTTTGGAGCCAGGTCAGTGGGAGTGGCCCTCCCGCTGTGCCCTCTGGGAGAGGGTATTTAAGACACAGATGTCATGTGGTTTGGGGGTTCTGGTCCAGTATGAAGAGTTGAGTACTTGGTCCTGGTCCTCCTGACCAGCCCCCAGGAAGGCTATGGCCTGGGGTGCGGATCCACCTGACTTTAATGCCTCGGGGCTGGCTAGCCCAAGGCAGGGAAACTCAAGGAGGATTCTGAGGTGGTTGGGTGCCGTCTCCGGTTCTGGAGAGACCCAGTGTACTTCAAGCATTCCAGGGGAGGACTCTTTAGAAAAATACCACGTGTGAGATTGGTTTTCTTAAAAAGAGCCTGGAAGGGCTCAAGTAACCGAGAGAATCTGGACTTGTGGATATCGCCAAGCTGGTTGAAAGATCCAGGTATCCTACAAGTTTTCTACAACTTAGTTTCCTACGTGTTCTGCAACAACGTCCGTGATAGAGACTTTGTTCCTGAGTAAGCACCTTGTTGGCTGCTAGGCCTTGTGAGAGAGGTACTGTCCAACCTGAGTGCTCATCCAGCTGCGAATGGCTATTCTCTGGATGCAGTCAAAGTAAGCAAGTTCTTTAACGTTTTTGACTTTGACATTGAGAGTACCTGAACTTTCCTTTCCAACCCTCTGATCCCAAGTTAAAGACTGTTCAATGGTTGAAGTTTGCAAATAAAATCCATTCAACTGGATCTATTGTCAGTCTCAAGTTACTGGGTCATCTACCATGGGACATCCCCTAGACGTGCCACAAGAAGAAGCGGAAGGTGACGGTAAGCCCAAAAAATAACCAGCAGCTCCTTCGGGAGTTAGTGCTACATCTATTAGTCCAAGATTATTCGACATAGAGAGAAAGAGAGAGATTTGACATGAAGATTTGACTAAGCAGTCACCACGAGCGGACATTTATGGTCAAATTCTCCACCCATAGGCTATAGGAGAATTCTAATGTTGGTTGACTAGTAATAATAATTAACAAATATAATTATTACTAGTGTCATACAACATTAGAATTCTACTATAGCTTGTAGGCGTAACATTCGACTGGAAATGTACGATTGCGGCGTCATACAGTTTAGCTGCTTTGTCGAATCTTTTTAGAACATTCGACAAACACCATGAGCCTTCAATAACAGATTCAACCTTAATTATTTGGGATTTTCGGACAGATGCATTTTTTAACTAAACAAAATAAATAAAAACGAATTTCGAGAGTAACTAAATAAATGTATTTTTTGGACGAAAACGAAATTCCAAAACAAAATATTTCAGTGTGCACATTGTCTAATAGGCGGCACTAATTGCCAGCACTGACTGGCATGGCTAATGGGCACTGATTTGTGGCACTTGTGGCAGTGTGGGCACTGATTGCTGCCACTGGTGGACTCTGATCACTGGCATTGGTGGGCACTGTATGCTGGCATTGGTGGGCACTGTATTTTTACACTTCCCTAGCTGTCCCCCTGTGAGGAGATACCGCTGATTGGCTCTCCTCTCCCCACACTCTGACAGTGTGAGGCGAGCAGAGCCGATTACCAGCACCTCCGTGTTTACATGTGACCGGCTGTGATTGGACACAGCTGATCACATGGTTAAAGAGCCGTGGACGCATCTTTTTACACAGATCAGGGTCGTACCGTGTCCTAGCAATGACGGAAGCCCAGAACAAGAGCTGCACCGCCCCACCGTCATTCCACAGTGGGTGGGCGGCAAGCAGTTAAAGCAGATTTATAGCCTAACTCCAGGCACCTTGTGACTTTGGAACAAGTCATACCCCTTACCAGCATCCTGATCACCCACAACCCATGCCAGCATGCTCATCACTGCCAGGGGCTAACTGGCGACTTTTTGCCCAGTGGTCAAGTAAAACCCAGAGGCCAATGGTGCAATGACTCAGCTTTCCCTCCCATTCTCCCTCTTCCATGCCTCCTTCTGACCCCCACCAGATACTTTTTTCATCCACGTAAAATAAAACACAGGGAAAAAAATCAAACAATAAATCACATTTCATGTATATAAATATACAGGGATACAGTTTTTGTGTGTTGACAGCACATCATTGAGAGGACTTTCAGGTGTTAAAATAATACCGAGAACAAGCGATAAGTCACAACCATCAAAAATTCTAAAAAATCTAAAAATTATTATTACAAATATCAATGATTAAAATATATGTCATAGAACTACATAGATAAATAAAACATACTGTGATTGCTACTGTGGTTGCTCACAATCACATCCTGTATTGCCCAAGCTACAACACAATAGTTGGTCATACTAGATAACGTTATGGGTTAATAAAGTAGAATAGTAATGTATCGCGCATTGAGAGTGGGAGGGGCTTTGATGGTTAAATAAAACAAAAGCCTTCTTGTACTCATAAAATATGCTGAAATTGTTGTCCTGCAAGCCGGAGTCTCACAGACGTGTACAAACCTGAGCACAATCATTATTTTAAAAGTATAATATTGCCAATACGTATGATTTTGTATGCATTGAAAATTGACAGAGCACTAAAAAAAAATCACGTAAAGGGACATAATTTTGGCCTTAGGGTGGCCCTGCTCCAGTATATGTATGTGGGGCAATCCTCAAGCCGTTAGAGAAGGTGGGCTACAGCAGCAGAAGATCCCACCGGGGTGCCACTCCTGTCAGCTAAGAATAGAAAACTGAGGCTACAATTCAAACAGTATTAAGGGGTTATTCCTGCGCCTAATCAGGGAAGAGAACAAGGATCTAATTTTGTACTGCTGCATACACTGGAAGTGGGGTACTTGAACCCTTTTTACAGGAAAAATATATAAGAAGTAGTGTTGCGCAGTACTGGGTTGGGTGATATTATCCTGAGAGGTTAGTAAATTCTGTCCACATCACAATAATTAAAGTTAGATGTGTTATCGCCCAGACTAAAAGGGGATATATGGGCGGCTAAAATTGGCGAAATAATATGAAAAAAATGTTGCTCAAGTGTGAACGAATATGAGTGGGTGACTTCTACGTCACAATGTGAATAGCAAAGTATATCCAATGGTAAGCAAAATAAATAGTGATTCTTAATGCGATTAACAAAATCGCATAAGAAGTGCCAGTGCTAGATAGTGAATAAATCTATAGAAATATCAACTACACCATAAATAAAAACCAATGTGCATAAAAAAGTCATTAAAAAACACAAGAATTATGTGAAACAGGTTTGCTAGTGGCTAGGAAATCGCATAAAGTGCCAGTGCCGAAAATTATTGTAAATAAATGCGTATAAATATCTTTATACCATGTGCTAAATTGTGTAAATACGGTGAACACGTAAAATCATGTGACATACACAAAATCGTGTCAAAGAAAACGACACATAAGAAAAGAAATGGATCTCTGTAAAAATATTCTCAGTAAGTGTGCACAGTGATTTAAAAAGCTATATCAACCAATAGATAAAAAGATTGCACAATCACATATATCAGGTTTGTGTCCATTCAAGATGTGCGATAACTGGTGGCGATTATATTCAAAATCGCATGCAACAAAAAACGCATGAAGTGCTGGTATCAGATTTTTTTGTGCACTGTAAAGTAACGTTGCAAACAGTGATGGTATTAGTGATGGTGACTATATCCCGCGTGGTCCTGTGTACTCAGGGTATGGATGTCCCCTTACCTTACAGCTGTAAGGTAACAGCGTTTGACATGTATATCCTCAGGCTTCCTGGTGGTCTTTTATCCCTCGAGGTCCTATCCTTATGGCCCCGGAAACTGGCGTCTCCTGCCTATTACACCGTGTTGGTCTCCTTAAGTGGACGTTCAGCGGTACTCAGCATAGGGGGGGGGGGGGTTGTTAGGTTGCCTCAGCGGTGGTTGTTATGTGAGGGTTAAACAGATAAAAAAAGGGGGAGCCCCATAGTGTAGTATTTTGAACAAGATTTAAGTTTTATTTAAATATAGTGGATAAAATACTCACAAACATATAGAGATTTCTTTGCAATGTAAAAACGAGCCTCGAGCTCGATTACGTCACTTCCGGTAGCGTCCCGACGCGTGTTCGTCACGGTCACGTGACTTCATCAGGGGATCTCCTGATGGGGCCATAAGGGGCCATAAGGATAGGACCTCGAGGGATAAAAGACCACCAGGAAGCCTGAGGATATACATGTCAAACGCTGTTACCTTACAGCTGTAAGGTAAGGGGACATCCATACCCTGAGTACACAGGACCACGCGGGATATAGTCACCATCACTAATACCATCACTGTTTGCAACGTTACTTTACAGTGCACAAAAAAATCTGATACCAGCACTTCATGCGTTTTTTGTTGCATGCGATTTTGAATATAATCGCCACCAGTTATCGCACATCTTGAATGGACACAAACCTGATATATGTGATTGTGCAATCTTTTTATCTATTGGTTGATATAGCTTTTTAAATCACTGTGCACACTTACTGAGAATATTTTTACAGAGATCCATTTCTTTTCTTATGTGTCGTTTTCTTTGACACGATTTTGTGTATGTCACATGATTTTACGTGTTCACCGTATTTACACAATTTAGCACATGGTATAAAGATATTTATACGCATTTATTTACAATAATTTTCGGCACTGGCACTTTATGCGATTTCCTAGCCACTAGCAAACCTGTTTCACATAATTCTTGTGTTTTTTAATGACTTTTTTATGCACATTGGTTTTTATTTATGGTGTAGTTGATATTTCTATAGATTTATTCACTATCTAGCACTGGCACTTCTTATGCGATTTTGTTAATCGCATTAAGAATCACTATTTATTTTGCTTACCATTGGATATACTTTGCTATTCACATTGTGACGTAGAAGTCACCCACTCATATTCGTTCACACTTGAGCAACATTTTTTTCATATTATTTCGCCAATTTTAGCCGCCCATATATCCCCTTTTAGTCTGGGCGATAACACATCTAACTTTAATTATTGTGATGTGGACAGAATTTACTAACCTCTCAGGATAATATCACCCAACCCAGTACTGCGCAACACTACTTCTTATATATTTTTACAATTCAAACAGGCTCACCAAAATTGGACAACAGAAGATTGGAATAACGTTGCCTGGTCTGATGAGTCTCAATTTCAGATGGTAGGGCCAGAATTTGGCATAAACATGAAAGCATGGATCCATCCTTCAAAGGTTCAGGCTGGTGGTGGTGGTGTAATAGTGTGGGGGGATATTTTCTTGGCACACTTTGGGCCCCTTAGTACCATTTGAGCATCGTTTAAACATCATGGCCTACCTTAGTATTGTTGCTGATCATGTCCATCCCTTTATGACTACAGTGTGCCCATCTTCTGATGGCTCATTCCAGCAGGATAATGCACCATGTCACTAAGCTCAGATCATCTCACCACTGGTTTCTTGAACATGACAATGAGGTCACTGTACTCCAATGGACTCCACAGTCACCAGATCTGCACCTTTGTGATGTGGTGGAATGAGAGATTCGCATCATGGATGTGCAGCTGACAAATCTGCAGCAACTGCGTGATGCTATCATGTCACTATGGACCGAAATCTCAAAAGGAATGTTTCCAACATCTTGTTGAATCTACACCACAAAGAATTAAGGCAGTTCTGAAGGTAAAAGGGGGTCCAACCCAGCACTAGCAAGGTGAACCTAATAACAGGCTGGTGAGTGTAATGTAGTGTAGTGTATAGTGCAGGAATGTGTAATGTAAAATATAGTGTATATAGTGCAGAGTCTGTAATATACAATATAGTGTATATAGTGCAGAGTCTGTAATGTACAATATAGTGTACATAGTACAGGACTCTGTTAAACTTGCCATAGATGGACATTCCACCATCCACACAAATTAGGTGTGTAGCACCCTCTATTGTGCTACTAGAATAGTGCAGGGAAATTTATTAAATAATGGTAAAGTAAGTCTGAATCTGGGTCAGGGTTTACTGCAGGTCAGGCTGGATGACTCATAAAAGCAGGTCTTTGGTGCCTTCAGGTCTTTGGTGCCTTCCCCTGGATCTGTAAATTTGGATAAACTTCTAGAAGTTAGTGGGTGGAGGCCAGGAGGGTTGATCTGCATACTTGAGGGAACATGGCCAATCCCCAGGTGCACTGTCCTGGCAGGGTGGCTAGGACAGCCCCTATATATGAATGAGTCATGCTAGCAGGGGAAGTCAAGTGGAAGATGGAGTGCTGAGGAGGCTGCTGGTGGCCTAGGAGGGATCCTCTAGGTGTTGTAGGGGATCTTTTCCTCCAGGCTGGGCTCAGGCTGGCTTAGGAACGTGCTTTCAGCATCACAGTTTGACTAGGAATCTTGCCTGAGAAGCAATGGGAGCAAGAAGTATGTACATCAGGACACCCAGGGATTTTCAAGGGGAGAGACTGCCACACATAACAAGCTTTCTAAAAGGACAGCTTTGTGCTTGGGGTGTGTCGTATGCACTGTCACTGTATGCATCTCTATGACTTAATCCCCTTGTCGGCTCGTCAAAATTATTGTATCTAAAACATCCACCTCTCCCCAGAGCGCTCACGGATAGAAGTGACCCAAATTCAAATTGGATTTTTTTTTTTTAATAACCAGTATCAATTAGTACCTGGTTTATTAATCCATATTAAACAACAAATACTTACTATAACAAACCCTGGGCAGCTGTATAATTCCCTCATAAAAAAAGGGTTGAAACAATATTATATATAATAACAGCTCCAGCAGCGCACCTGCTTTGTCATCATGCCGTCATACATTAATGGATGATTATAATCATACAGACAATGACTAGGCTCAAATATTCATAAAATGACAGTCCACCAAGTCTGTATCATTAAAGTCTATTAGTAGAGAAACATCAGTGAAAAAAAAAATGATGGTTTCGATGTGATCCGTGTCTTTAATCACCAGTACATCACCACAAGCGAGTCCTGCTCCTTATGGATTCAACACTTACCCCATTTAGGTAAGTATGAAGCATAAATTACTGATATATGCGAAAGTGCTAAATGCTAAACACCAACATAGACAGTCTAGGTACCCCTGCACGCCGTCCGGACAGCCTGGGCATGTCCGTTCCAAAGCCGGGGGATGTGGAATCCAATAGAGCTGGAAATGACGTCAGCAAGGGATGGACAAGTAGCCTCTATGCAGTTTGCTTTGTACAGTCACGTTAGATTCCTGGTGACGTGTACAACATGAAATGCATAGAGGCTGCTTGTTCGTCCCTTGCTGGCGTCATTTCTATTTTCTATTGGTTTCTACATCCCCTGGCTTTGGAACGCACGCCGTGGCTATCAGAACAGCGTGTAGAGGTACCTTGTCTATGCTGGTCCTACCCTGTTTCCCCCGAAAATAAGACCTATCGTGATTGTCGGTGATAGCTGCAATATAAGCCCTACCCCCCAAATAAGCCCTTCCCAGAAAATAAGACCTACAAGGACTTTAGCGAGGGCTTATTTGGGGGTAGGGCTTATATTTCAGCCATCACCGACAATCAAGATAGGTCTTATTTTCGGGGAAACAGGGTAGCATTTAGCACTTTCTAATGTGAGTAGGCACTGTTACATCTACCTGCATATATCCCCTCTATTAAGCTTATTACGCTATGATCCTTATGTTTTCTTCCTGAGTAAGATTGCCTAAAAGTTTTCTGAAAATAAGGAACCATCATCTCCTACATTGCTGGCTATAGGGAACCCCACTGCTCATTAGGGGTTCCAGTCGATGAGTGATGGTGAGTTTGAACTTCCCATGCATGGTTTGGAGGTGAATCATCATTTGTTTCATTTCTGCCATTATCTATCTCAATAGATAGGTACAGAGGCGTAGCTTGAACTTGTGTGCCCCAATGCAAAAGTTGACCTGCCCCCCCCCCCCACCCCACTAACACCCACCACTTCCACTGTATGTGCAGATACACCCACCACTTCCACCGTATGTGCAGATACACCCACCACATGCCAAGATACTCAAAGTAGCTCAAGAGTTTAGAGTTCCCAGAGCTCCTCCTTACATTAGACGACAGGAATCACTCCTGGAGAATCAGAGGACAGGGATCATAGCTGGAGAATCAGAGGACAGGGACCCCTGGCAGATCATTTGGCAGGGATCTTTTGCCATTCCAGCCCCCCCCCCCCCCCCCCACAATACGCATGCCTGAAAATCACATTCCTTTACACAGAGTCTATCAGCCTTCACATGGTTTATCTGGCTTTTATGTTGCCGTTCTGACCTGTGAAATTCTCTGGTGTGTAGTTGCAATAGGCAAATACACTCTGTGCAGATCATGGCTGACTGGCTGAGTTGTAAATTAATTTGATTTAAGCCCTGCGGAGGAGGAGAAGTATAGAGTGCTGTACTGGGAAAGAAGCTCAGCAGCGGGCATAGCATCCAGGGCTGAGGGGGTGGTCAGGGGGCTTTCGGGGGGGGGGAACTTAGATCTGGGGGAGCAAAGCCATGTGAAATGAAATCTGGACCCTGCAGCCACTCAGGGGCCACTCAGGGGCCCCTCAGGGGCCCCTCAGGAGGAGTTAAGGAATTTGTTTTAGCAATTTCTGAATGTTTCTCTGTCAGTGTTGGCAGATGTTGGGGGAAGGTCACCTCTCAGGGGTGTGTGTCTTTCCCCAGTTGCCAGGGAATTGGGGTAAGCGGACATCCTAGGGGGGGGGGGTACAGAGAATCTCAGCTAGTGACTAGAAGACACTGAACCGTGTCTCACCTCACCAGTGACACCGGTCCCATCGTGGCCACAGGATGGCACTCTCCTCCTCTCGCTGAGCTTGGTTACCATTCCATGTTACCAGCACACAGCACAGACACTTCCCCATCCTGGGCTGTTCTCACCTCATGCTCCTCTCCATTCAGGAAATGGCTCGCAGCTTCTCCCCAGCCAATGAGAACAGAAGTGTGTGGACTGTGGAAGGCAAAGTAGGAGCCCAGTACTGGAGCATGGCTATGGGGCCCTAGGGCAGATCGGAGCTTTACTTTGTGGCGGATATGTTAATAGGACAGGGAGGCTGCAGGGGCCCCCTGGAGATAGGGTTGGGGTTGCTATTGTGACCCCTGCAACCCCTTATGCTACGCCTATGAATTGATAGCATCTTCTTTATCACAGTGATTGGACTTTTCTTGGTTTGTGCAAGATTTATTAAAAAAAAAATTAATAACACATTTTTTATGAATTTTTGGTTGAAAGATATGAACCGTTAAGATCCAAATATATAATTTTTATTATAGTAGGTGTGCACATTAATTAACCTTATATGAGGTAGCGCCATACCTTTTTGCATACACCCTTATAAATCACTAATGTTTCACCTCAATCTCCACACCGTCAGGTCATCATAAACTCTGGAAGTTATGGGTCATGCTGTAGTCTCATAAACAAAATTGCAGTACCATAGAGTAACTCCATAAAAAAAACTTTTATTATGCAATTGCACTCACAAAATTACAATGTATTCAAGAGTAAATACTATACTGTGTGGGACATCTGGGGGAACATGGGGATACTTCCTTCCGGGCAGCCATATTGTGGTCCATTATGGTCCCACCGCAGCGGGAATTTGACTTGGCGTTGCTCTGTGTTTGGTGTGTTTGCCCTTATTGTTGCGTCTTTCCCATTTGTTGTGGCATTTGTCCCATTTGTTGTGGCATTTGTCTCATTTGTTGTGGCATTTGTCTCATTTGTTGTGGCATTTGGTGTCTCCCCATTCCATGTTGTAAGTTGGGGCACTGCCTCTTCCAATGTCCCGTTAAACCACATGCAAAGCATCTTGGGGGCCAAAATCTCTATTTCTGGTGTCACAATCCTTCTACCTTCCCCCCTACCTCGTGATCCCCCTTTAAAACCTCCCCGTTGGTTGTTCCCCCATTTTTAACCATACATCACATCAGAATGAAGTAAACCCTGAACATGCTGTGGGGTTGCTTTCTGTTTTTTGGGAAAATCAAAGCATCCAGCTGCATCGTTCTCCATAACTACTTTGTCAAATGCATCAGCCTTTTTATCAACCCATTCATCAATAGGCTGTCTTATAGTAAGGGAAACTTCTGGTTTGAAACTGTGCATAATAGCTTTATTGTAAATAGTACCAGTTTCAGCTAACAGAGTCGTGAGCCCTGCTTCCTCTTTCCACATCTTCCTAAATCACCTAATAAAATCTGTGACAGGTTCTTTGTTTTCTTGTTTGCAAGCGATGGCAGAAACAATGAATTCTTTTCTTGCCATAAACGCTTCATTTCCTTCTCTAAGTCATCCCACATTTTCTTCAGTATGACTAGCTCACATAAGGTCACGGCTTTTTTTCAGTGGGAACGCGGGGGGGGGGGGGTGCAGTGTCGGCACCTCCAGAGCACTGACTGTATGTAATGGGAAGGGGTGCTGGGGTGTTCTGCAGGGTCTAATGATGCTGACTGCTGGGGGGTCTATTCTAGCTGGAGGGGATCTATTCTTACTGGTGGGGGGGAGGCTTTTGTTACTGGGGGTGTGTCTTATATCACTGGGGGACCAGTTAATTCTGGGAGAGTTCTACTGTTAAGGGAGGGGTCCGTTGTTGCTGGCTGCTGGAGGGTCTATTGTTGCTGGCTGTGGGGAGATCTGTTGTTGCTACCAGGGGTCTATTGTTACTGCTCGGGGGATTTTGTTTTGGGTTGCCCATTTTTAAGGTGGGGTCTATAGTTGATAGAGGGGGCTTTACTATTTTTTCTACTGCTTTTCTTGTTATCGTGAACAAATTCCATACAAATGACTTATCACCACAAAAATTATACTTGGTTCTGTATTCTCTAACAGGGCAGTACCGGAAGGTGGGTAGGGGGTGTAACTAAGGAGCGGTTCTCAGAGGTGGGTAAAGGCGGAGAAAAGAGGTGACTTAGAAAGGGTGAGTTCCTGCACCTATTCTCTGAGAAAAAAAATCTCGCATAAGGGTTAGTCAGCAGCCATTTTGGTGGGATCCCACACGATACGACCATGGGCGTCTTTATTATTCAAAACTGGTACGTTTGCCTAGTTCCACCCCACATCTGTATCATACCCAAGTATTCCAATGATGATCAACATGTAGTCCTCAATAGCACATTGTTTGCCCTTAGTTCTTCTCTGTAGATAACTAATGGCAGCTGAAGGGTTATGACGTGGATTGGGACTCCCTTGGATAATGTTATCTAATGAGCGGAATGTCCGACAGAAAAAGTCAGACGGAAGCTTTTCATCGTATATTCTGATCATGTGTATTCCTCATCTGACTTTTTTTTTACGAAAATTCTGACGGACCTAGAAATAGAACATGTTCTAAATATTTCTGACGTAACCAATTCCTATCGGGAAAACCGCTCGTCTGTATGTTGTTCCGACGGACAAAAACGACGCATGCTCTGAAGCAAGTATGAGACGGAAGCGCTTGGTCTGGTAAAACTAGCATTCGTATTGGAGCTAGCACATTCCCCACGCTGCTAATTCTGTGATGTTTTAATGCAGCGCATTCTTTTCTTCTTTATAATGCTAGAAGAATGAAGTTGTTTTACTGCTCATATTCACAGAGTTCTCACAAACTTCTTTCTTCATTATTTATCCTCGTCTCATGAATAATATTCTATTTTTTAAAAGCCTGATCTCCATAAATAATGTTTACAATTATTTTTTATACTCATCTTTTATCATGTTATATTTCATCAAGATTTATTTTACAATTACTTAAAAAATATTTTCTAGTGATCTCCATATAATTAGATTTTTTGGAGTGTCAAGTTACCACAATAACATTATTATCTTATATTTTTTTTTTTTTTTTTTTTTTTTTATTATCTTATATTTTTTATTAAGCTCAAGGAGGTTGGTGTCTCTTGTTAATTTGATATTGTCTTTTTGAAATGTACCTGCCTACTCACAAACTTTCTTTTTTGAATAAAAACACATAGGAAAGTATTTTGTGAAAATAAAATAGAATTTATTCTGGGTAACAAAATAAAGAGGAAGTCAACGCTGGACAAAATTTTGGACCCCATGGCATACATCAACAAGTCTGTGGAAAAGAAAATTGTAAGCTTGAGGAGTCCATATAATAAGGAACACAATCTGGTCCACGATTCCCAGAGATCAGGACCAGCAGCAGATGACATAGCTGTCCGCAGGCTGTGGTACTACAACGGCCTGCGTCTTCTGTCAGACCAGACTGAACCCAGGCCATCACTTTTTGTCTTCCCTGCAGACTTCCTTGGAGGCTGTGGCTCTGGTGGTGGACTTGTGGCAGAAGGAGGAGGAGGAGGATAGGCTTGCTCATATATGTGGCTATTCTCAGTCAGCTGGCCCCTCAACCCCCTCTGAAGGGCATCATAAAAAATTCCCATCCTATGTATAAAAAAGGGACATAGCAGTAGGGGCATGGCCGGACGTGGAGGAGGACGGACGCTCCGAGCCTGAGCTCCGCTGGCCAGCTCCGAATCTAGCGCCATCCTGCTCCGGGGCATCGGATCTATACCCTAAGACCCCGCTGCCAGCGCCCGGAGCATCGGCTGGTCCCTTTCGGGCAGTTTTGGAGGTCGGCGGCGGCCGGTGTCTCCTGTTTTGCGACCCAAGGCCGGTGCCATCCGCGAGGCTACGGCCGCCATCTTGCGGCCTGCAAAGACCAGGGATCCTCCGGACTAAATTACCGCCGTGGGCGGCGAGCGCGGCGCTCGATCTGGTCGGGACGCAGGCCCTACGCACCCCAACTAGCTTCCGGAGCACAGGCGGCGACATCCCCGGCCGCTGCGGGGACCCGAAGTTACCTCCGCAGCCAGGCCCGAGGTCGGCGCCACTCACGAGGCCCTGCCACCATCTTGCGGCCTATAAGGCCCTGGGATCCTCCATACCCGAGTGCCGCCACGGGCCGCGGAAACGGAGGCTTGCCCAACCCCAGCAGTGATCCCCAAGACCACTGGGCAGAAGACAGAGGGTGCCTGGAGGCATCCGGCCTCACCCACACAACGTCCAAGCTCCAGGAGTGGAGGTAGGTGGCGGCCATATTGGTACACCCTAACCCTACAGAAGGCCCCACGTCCCTCCAGAGCCAGAGCCTACCCCCTCCAGACCACGTTGACATCCCAAGAGGGGAAGTGACCCCGGGGGGCCCCACAATGGTCATGTAAAGGGCCAGCTCCCACATCCAGAGGGTGAACAGAAGCACATCAGGGGACTTCAGTAAATCCTCCCCAACATGGGCAGATCTCCTCCACACCCCGCACCCACAGGGACCCGGGTACCCAAGCATCTGGAAATATCCCGGAGCTGTTTTGCACACGCCAAACGACGCATCACGAAGTGGCGCAGGCGTCCCAAGCTTCACGAGCTGCATCCCCGGCCACATTCAGTGGCCCCCTAGACCCGACCATGGACAGGGATGACACTGGACTCGTTACCCCACACCCCAGTCTCCTGGACATCCAAAGAGACCTCCAAAAGGTAGCCCTAGACCTTAAGCGCACTTTCACAGAGGCGATCTCCGATCTGAAAGCGGATTTTCACAAAATGGCCAACCGGCTTTCTGAGGTGGAGGAGACCTCCCGGATGCAGACCACAGCGATCAAGCAGGTTCAGAAAACCTATGACATGCACTTGCCGCACATGTTCGAGCTACACAGACAAGTAGAAGACCTCGACAACAGGGGACGCAGGCACAACGTACGGGTGAGGGGAGTCCCGGAGGGGATAGACCAGAACGATCTACCTCAAACGGTCTGCTCTATTTTTAATGATCTACTTGACCGGCCCGCAGACTCTCCCATTGAAATGGAACGGTTACATCGGGCATTAAGACCCCCTCCTCGGGACTCGGAACCTCCCAGAGACATTGTTTGCTGCATTGTGAATTTCCCCCTCAAGGAAGAAATTCTCAGAAAAGCTAGAGACAGAGGGTGCATACTATTCAATGGCGCTGAGATAAAACTCTTTCAAGATCTGTCACAGATTACCTTACAGAACAGGCGCAGCCTGCGCCCCCTGCTGGAAGTGCTCCGCACTCGCAACATTCAATATCGCTGGAAATTCCCTTTTTGTCTCTCAGCGTTGGCTAGAGGCCGCACTACTTCGGACGCCTGAGGACCTACCCTCCTTCTGTGAGCAGCTGGACCTGCCTCCAGTGGATCTGCCCGAATGGTACTCCTTCTACTTTCCTACAGAGCCTTGGAAGCCAGTCTCGCACGACGCATCGCCTAAGGCGCAAAGACACCGCTCCAGACGCCGCAGACTCGAACCCATGTCACCTGGAGAGAGGCCCTCCAGCAGAGACTCGTCACTCCGCAGCCCAGGTCCGGCAGTCACCCCGCGACGGAACCATCCTCTGGCTTAAGACGGTGTAGAAGCGGATCGCTCTGCGCACACACAGACTAGCCTAACTCAGTCGTCTTTGATATACTTTTTGTTTTTTGTTCTTTCCCTTTTTTGCCTCTTTTTCTTGTCCGTTCTCTAGTTTCCCCCCACAGGAATTCAGCCTTCATCACCACCAAGAGGCCGCAGGGACCTGGTGCACTTCTGGAACACTCTCAAGGTACTACAAGCCCATTGTCAACGTGGAGTCATGTACTTTTCTCACCCCTACTACACCTCGGCCAGCACACTCATACCCTTTGGAGCTTTTATTTATTTATTTTTTTTTTCCCCACCTACAGACGCTTGCTGTGACATTTTCTAAGGGTCCTCCGGGGGGGAGGGGAGCCTGGACTCTGTCCTCCCCCCCCCCCCTCTTTTTTATTTTTTATTTTTTATGTGGCTTCTGATGTTTTTGGTTCCATATTTCTGCCTAAATGGGGATATGCACTGCACAAGGAGGGCTGACAGGTGGGGGGGACCGGGGCTCCGGCCGTCGGGGGGTGACCTCCCCCTTTTTTTTTTTTCACGCTTCATGCGCCATTTAGGGAGGCCTAACGTAACCGCCCCCCCCCCCCGGTGGGGGCCCCGGCCCCCTCCAAGCAGCTCACAGGTATGATGTATCATATATAGTTGATGCTAGGCTCTGCAGGACAGCATACCGTTTGTTCCTATAGCAGCAGATTACTAGTTGACCTTATGTCTTGGCTTTTTCAAGCACATGAGTCCGGTGCGTTCACCAGGTCCCTTGGCACCCCTGACTATTTGCTTTGATGCACTAATGATGTACTAAATTGCTGATCCGTAGTATCAATGCTATAAGCAGAATTTACTGTATGCTGTCTGTGTGTCGCAGAGCACTGCGTCTGGTTTTCCCTTTGGTGTTTTCTATTATGTTATCTTATTTAATGGTTTATACTGTTCAGTTGTTCATTGTTTCAGAAGCTTATTGGTTCCCCGGGGAGGTTGTACCCGACACACTAAAGCCGCCTCTCGGTCAGCCCCATACCCTCACCAGGGAACCGATTTGGATTTCTGTGCCCCCCCCCCTCAATACTGGCTCATGATCACAGATCGCCCTCTCCGATGTTGGAGCGTTCACTCCCCCTAGGGTTTATGTCCACCCCACAGCTGCCCCCACGGGCCCTAGCTGACATCCCGGCCCAGTTTTCTTTCTAGGTGGACGGGAAACCTCCACGTCCACCTCCGGTAGTTCTGTCCACAGACTCTGTCTGTGCCCTATTGGACCTGTCATACACTATCTATTCCCACCCCACCCAGCCCCCCCCCACCCCCCCTTTGTTCTCTTCGGCCTCCCCTACGCCCCCCCCTTCTGTCTGCCCGCCTCACCCCTCTCCTTCTTTCGGGGCGGGAGTGCCCCCCCCCTGCCGATCTGCCGGCTGTTCCGCCGACCGCCCGTGTGCCATACGAACCTGCTGCTAGGTCAGCCGGACTTGTAAGAGGGTTGCCGGCTGGCTGGCTCTTTGACGTCGTTCACTCATAGGCCCTTGCTCCCTAGTTTAGCACACTATCCTCTCTGACAATGCAAAAGCAATTAACTCTAAAATGCCTATCGCTAAATGTTAAAGGTTTAAACCTCCCAGAGAAGAGGTCTCAGGTTCTAACTGCTTTGACAAAACATAGGGCTCACTTTCTATTCTTGCAAGAAACCCACTTCCGTACTGATGCTGTACCCAAACTAGCTAATCACATTTACAACAGGTCGCTACACTCCACCAACTCCGATGCCAAAACAAAAGGGGTTTTGATCCTTATTGCCAAACACGCTGATTTTCAACTTAAAGAGTCCAAGGTAGATCCGGGGGGGAGATTTCTCTTTATTAAGGGTATATATGCATCCAAACCAATTACGCTGGCTAATATTTACTGCCCCAACGAACGTCAGCTATCCTTCCTCAGAACGATATGCGACGAGTTGGCGTCCTTCCAGGAGGGCATAGTTATACTGGGGGGGGACTTTAATACCCCAATGAATCCCCTTCTAGACTCCTCCACTGGGACGTCATCCCTACCCTACCGTGCGCTACGCCAAATTAAATTTCAACTCCATTCCTTGACCTTACACGACTCCTGGCGAACTTTATTCCCCACTGTTAAGGACTATACTTTCTTCTCCGCACCGCACCAAAAGTACTCCAGGCTGGATTACTTTTTCTTGTCTCAACGTGACCTGACCTACCTCTCCCAAGCATCTATAGAACCGATGTTTCTATCAGATCACCATCCCATTACACTGACTCTCACTTTCGCAGACACGACTCCCAAGTCCAAGATGTGGAGACTGAACCCCTCCCTCTTGAAAGAACCGGCGACTCTCCAACAAATACGTTCCCGAATTCAACTCTACTTTAAAGAAAACCTATCCCCTGACATTTCGCCTCTTACCCTCTGGGAGGCCCACAAATGTGTCCTCAGGGGGGTACTTATGTCGCTAGCAACCGCCTCGAAAAGGGGGAGTCAGGAACGTATTAACTCCCTCATTGCACAAGTCCAAAAACTTGAGAGAGCGCACAAACAGACCACCTCCCTATTGACACTCCAGGACCTCATCCAAACACGCTCCATGCTTCTAGATGAGTTGGGGAAACGCACCAGAAGACGATACGTCCTAGGCCAAAAAATGTTCTACGAACATGGGAATAAAAGCGGGAGACTACTGGCCCGCACGGTCCAGGCAGCCAAATCCCAGACAACTATACACCAGATACGGGACAGCAAGGGAAATATATTCTCTAAAAACACGGACATTGCCAAACAATTTGAACTCTTTTACTCTAAATTGTATAATTTGCAGAGAGATAGGACAGAGACACATACTATAGGGGACCGTAGTGACAAAATCGCAGACTTCCTTTACCAATACTGCCCGAAATCAATCACACCTCAACAAGCGCAAACCTTAGAACTCCCTCTCTCTTCAGAGGAACTTTTATTAGCAATTAAACAAATGAAAGTGGAAAGAAGCCCGGGCCCGGATGGCTTACCTCTTATATACTATAAAACCTTCACAGACGAACTGACGCCCCCCCTCCTGCGGGCACTTAACACTCTAGCAGACCCCAACACCCCTCCAGGCCGTATGCTGGAGGCATACATAACAGTCATTCCCAAATCCGGCAAGGACCCAACGCAGGTATCCAACTACAGGCCCATTTCGCTACTTAATGTAGACATTAAACTCTATGCAAAGATGCTCGCCAATAGATTACTCCCCCTCATTCCTGGCCTCATTTTTACCGACCAGGTAGGCTTCATCCCCGGCAGGGAGGCTAGGGATAATACCATCCGTACACTGAATCTACACCACTGGTTTACCTCCACCCTATCCCAGGGGTTCTTTTTGTCCCTTGATGCAGAGAAGGCGTTCGACAGGGTGGCTTGGGACTATATGCAGGCAGTGCTGAAGGGAGTTGGACTCCTACCACGTATGTGCACTCATATTGATGCCTTGTATGCGAATCCTTCCGCCAAAGTGAAAGTCAATGGCCTCCTGTCGGGCGCCTTCTCCATCAGCAACGGGACGCGACAGGGCTGCCCCCTGTCGCCCTTAATCTTTGTCCTGACACTTGAACCTCTACTCAATAGACTGAGAGCCAACCCTGATATAAAAGGTTGTATCGTGGGCGATAGAGAGCTCAAGGTAGCAGCATATGCGGATGATATTTTGCTGTCACTGCAGTCCCCACGCACGTCCCTGCCTAACCTTCTTAGTGATCTGAAACAGTTCGGGGAATTATCAAACTTAAAGATTAATTACTCAAAATCATACGCCCTAAATGTCTCACTTCCCCCGCAAGAAGCTATTCACTGTCAAGACTCCTTCCCATTTCGATGGCAGACGGATAGCATCCCTTATCTGGGTATCCAAATCACAAAGAAAATTTCTGACCTATACAAACAAAATTTTCTACCCGCGCTTTCCAAAATCCAAACGGAACTAGCAGATTGGGCCAACTTAAATGTCTCCTGGTTCGGCAGGGCGGCACTGGTAAAGATGATGGTCCTCCCCCGGCTCTTATACCTGATGCAAACGATCCCGATTCACCTCCCTCCCTCCTTTTTTGCAATGTATAAAAAGTCCTGCACTACGTTTATCTGGAAGAAGTCGATCCCGCGTATCAAATACTCCCGCCTAACTCGGGTTAAAACAGGGGGGGGGATTGGCCTCCCTGACCTTTCCAAATATTATTTAGCCTGCCACCTAACCCGGGTGGTAGACTGGCGGATCCACAAGGACAGAAAGGCATGGATTGTTCTGGAACAGTATTTTTCTGACGGAGTGCTCCACTCCCTCCCCTGGATTGCCCCGACCCATTGGAACCAGGCTATTAAGACACACCCCTTTATCTTTCCTACTCTGGTGGCCTTCAACCTAGCTTTACGTGTCTACAAAATCTCCTCGCGACCAGGACCCATGACACCCTTGCGCAACAACCCGGAGTTCAGCCCGGGAGAAGGCACTGCATTTTTAAGCAGAGAGTGGCCTCATGCGGAGGTTCTAGCACATCACTGCTTTCACAAAAATAGACCACGCTCCTATGAAAACCTAGTGGCACTCTCCCCGACCCAAAGCTTCCCATTCTGGACGTACAGACAACTGAGTCACTTCCTCGCCTCAGTGCACCCATTAACCACGTGGTCCAGACAACTTCTCCCATTTGAACGCCTTTGCACGAGTACCACCCCTTTGCGACACTTAATATCGAGCATACATGTACTTCTACATGATGAGTCGGACCAGGCACTGAGGACTCCCGTGCGCAGCTCCTGGGAAAAGGATTTGCAGGTCCATCTTACCAATGAACAGTGGGAGGACATATTTACCTACGTCCATAAAGGCTCGATGAACGTGGCTATCCAAGAAAATGGGTACAAGATCGCCACCAAATGGTACAGGACCCCTGCTAGACTACACAAATTCTCCCCTACGATTCCCAACACATGCTGGAGATGCCAGACAGCGATAGGTTCAATGATTCATATATGATGGGAATGCCCCTTGATACAACCCTTCTGGCAGGAAGTGCACTCCATTATCGCACAGGTCACCACCTACACCTTAAACTATAACCCCGCGCAATATCTCCTCCACCTTACGACTCTACCCAAACGGACCTACCTTAAATCATTAGCCATGCATATGGTTAACGCGGCCAGGCTGTGTATTCCAACACACTGGCGATCTACCGACATTCCCTCCATTAGGGAATGGCTGACCAGAGTCACTAAGATAGAGGAGATGGAAGAGCTGATATACACCACTCAAGGCCGATTACAGAAATTCTCGACCATCTGGGCATGTTGGAAACATTTTCAAACCACAGACAAGTACAAGACATTCTTTCCCCTACATATATAAACCAAAGAGGCGCATGGTCGGCGGGGGTCGGGGGGGGACACCTACCCGCCCCCTTTTCCTCTCCCCTCCCCTATATCCTTACTTTCTTTTTCCCTTTACACCCCCTCCCCTCAACCCTTTACCCCCTCACATTCTCCCAGTCAGATGTTGAACATTTTATTCTATAGGACTGCAACAAAGCAGTCGTTTGCTCTCCCACTCGGTCACGAGTGTCAGGAACTACGATACCCCACACATCATAGCGGGACCGGAGGATACCGGTCCTGCAGGCTAGGTACTCAGGCCCAGCACTACCTGGCACGACTTGAGTAAGCCTCTTTAAATGATGGGTCCCCATTAGTTATGTGTTTGCTAACAAGTTGTGCCTCTGTATAGCACTGTTCTATTAGTCACGACCAATGTAACAGTGTAATAGCGCTATCTGTATTGTGAGTAGATAGGGTCGTGACAGCACTTTGTGTTTATGATGTTTCTCTGACTTGCACATTTGTATGTCTTGCATTTTTTCAATAAAATCTTTTATGGAAAAAAAAAAAAAGGGACATAGCTGTAGTTTTTGCTTCCTCAATCATGCACAATTTTCAGCTCATGACTTTTTGAATATTAATAAATAGAAAAGACTATCATTCTGACCCCAGCATTTTTCAAGCTGGTCTCAAACATTTTTGGCCAATACTGTCTACTGATATGTATACATCATTTTTATTATAAAATCATTAAATTTGTAATCAATGATAACATCTAGTTAACATCATTAATATTAGGACAATAAATATGTTAAAAAAATAATATACCTGGCTCCAGCTGGGCGCATCCACTTCTTCCAGGATGGAAGGCCCAGGTTGTTCCGCGTCAGCCTCTGCTGGGGTTGAGCGAACGGTGGAGGGAAGGCTGCAGGGAAGAGCCAAAATTGATTCCCTGGCTTCAGTCTGGTCATCCAGAAACCGCAGTTTGTTTAAGTACCACAGCCTGGGGACAAAAACATTCTCTGCTGATGCTCCTGATCGGAGTGATTTCTGGATCATATTATGCTCCTTCTTAAGGCCCATACGCACGATCAGACTTTTTGACAACAAACATGCAAATTAGCTGTTTTGGAGCAACATCCGACCGTGTGTACGCTCCATTGGACAAATTTTTTTTTTGGTTTTCATCGGACTTTTGTTGGCTGTGTGAACAGACAAACTTTCTGGCAACAAAAGTCCGATGGAGCAAAGTCTGATCGTGTGTACAGAAAACCACAGGACTTTTGTACAAAGTACAAACAGGCATGCTCAGAACCAATGCAAAACACAACAACAATACAGAAGTTGACCAAAGGTGGCGGTAAAGAGCAGAAAAACCACGTGATTTGGTGAAAGTTGGCTGAAAAAGTCCTGCTGTGTGTATGCAATACAAGTTCAGGGCCGACGCCCTTTGTACAAAAATCCAAGGGAAAGTGTGTACAAAGTCCTATCGTGTGTATGAGGCTTTATACATGTTCCTCAAGATCCCAATTTTATTTTCCAAAAACTTAATTTTTGCATCAGAAAATTCCAGAAGTTTCTCCAGTGATGACCTCCTAGCTTGTTTATTATAATATAAGCTGTGTTTCACCTCCCACAAATTCCTCATCTCCCAGAATTTGTCTATGAAACTGCCCATGAATTCTGGGTCCTTAAAGTGATTCATCTTTGCTGTAAGACAATACACAAGACAAAAACACTAATGTCAGCCTAAACTTTCCATATCTTATCCCAATATAGGCCTCAATCTTGAAGCAGTATAGGCCACTGTGATGGGTCAAGTTCAAATTTTACCTTCGTTTAGCATGCTCGCCACTTCCATTCGTCCTTCCTCCACACACAGGTCATACGTACAACACATGTGTGTTAGCTTTATATACACTGCGTATGCTTGAAACTTGCCCGCGTCAGCCGCCCCATGTTCTTTTTCACTAATATTCTCTCTTCGGTGTGCAGTAATAGCAATATGGCGGAGACACAGTAGGTGGTTGGAAATTATTCCAGTAACGAGGAGGAAAGCCCAGAGGCCTAAACTTCCCGATCCTGGAGGACGAGGCCTCCAATATGGCATTTGAAGAAATGGTGGAGATGGTGGACATCTTGCAGAGGAAGGATTATGATGGGAAACATTTACCGTACACTCAGCCGAATTTGTACAAGGCCAAGATCATGACAAAAGTTGTGAAGACTCTGCAGCAGAATTTTGGGGTACGGCGCTCCAAATACCAATTAAGGAGCTGGATCAGTATAGAAGAATAAAGAAAGTGCTTCAAAAAAGTAAGTACCGTATTTATCGGCGTATAACACACACTTTTTTAAAATCGGGGGAAAGTCGTGGGTGCGTGTTATACGCCGATCCCCACTGTCTGTGAGTCTAAAAGACAGAGCGCCGCCGAAAAAGACAGAGCGCCGCCGAAAAAGACCGAGCCGTCTGCTCGGCTCCGCTCGTAGTCCCACCTCCCTGCTGTTTCTGGAGCGAGCGTTGCCGAAAAAGACCGAGCCGACTGTACTGTGTACTCGGCTCGGCTTGCAGTCCCGCCCATACTGGGCGGGACTGTCTTTCCTGTGGGTTAGCTAAACTTTGGCATAGACTTCTATTATAGCCTGTAAGTGTGGTGCACTTTCTGAAAGCTCATGCCTCAGTGCAGGTAACCTGAAGGTGCACTGCACCTGCGGATCAGTTTGAAAGCAGCCCAGTAACCACTGCGCAGATATGCCCATATATACACTGCAATTTTAGTAATAAACTGACCTTTCATAACAGTCTTCCATTCAGGTATTTCTTTCTGTTGCTGTTCCTGGCAGAGTGCATTTGGTATCACTCCGCCTGTGGCAAGAGACAGCGCTATACAGAAAGCATCAGCTTATACAGCTCTGCTCCACAGTTGCTTGCTTTACCGGCTTCATTAACAACACAGATGCTCTGTGATGGCGGGTCTGTAATCCATTAAATGGGCTTCCCAATCCGCCATCTCACAGAAGGAGGTCGCGGGCCACATCAGAGGGCTCCACGGGCCACATCAGAGGGCTCAGCGGGCCACATGCGCCCCCCGGGCCACTGGTTGGGCACCTCTGGACTAGGCTATAGGTGTATATTGGCCCAGGATAGCATGCTGGGGAGGTTAGTGAAGGCAAATATGCATGTAGGCCAAAAAAGAGCATTAAAAGCTTCCAGCATGCATGAGGATAAAAGGGACATTCACAGCATTTTCCAATCATGGTAATTATGGAATGATGAAATAAATACAATACATTAGCAAACATTAAATACACATAATGTGATGTTAAAGGAGAAAACTTACCTTAATATAGTCCTTCTACAGGACCTCAATGGCAGAACATGTCTCTGGAATAGGGATGAGCTTCGTGTTCGAGTCGAACATACGTTCGACTCGAACATCGGCTGTTCGCCCGTTCGGCGAATTCCGAACGTTATGGGCCGTTCGCGCCAAATTCGTGTGGCGCTCACGGCCCACAATGCACTGCATCATCGCAGTGCATTGCTGGCTCATGATTGGCCAAGCATGCACTGTGACCCCGCATGCTTGGCCAATCACAGCGCCAGCAGCGAGGAGAGCCATGATTGGCCACAGGCAGGATGCCTGTGGCCAATCATAGCTCAGGCTGTGTAGTACACGCCCCACACTATATAAGGGCGCCAGCGCGGTGGCCTTGTGTAGTGTGTTGGCGTCTGAAGCAGTTAGTGGGTGTTCTGTGTACCTTCAACACAGTACACACCGATCGTTATCGGTCGATTTTCGATCTTGCTCTTCTGTAGTGGTTGTTGTCTGCGTGCTCTGACCGCAGTATACACCGCTATATTCACCTCACCTATATAGCTAGTGATCTATCTTTTATAATAGAGCTTGCAGTCAGTAGTGTTAGGAGCTTGTGCGTGCTGTCTGCGTGCTCTGTACCCAGTACACACCGCTATATCCACCTACATAGCTCTTCTCTATTTGAGCCCACTTGCCATCTGCAGGAGTTATTGGAAGTTGTGTGTGCCTCCAGCACAGCACAGTATACATCTGTATATACCCCTTTATCTCTGGTGTTCTATAAAAAAGGCATCTGCAGGAGTTAGTGGGTGTTTTGTGCCTCCAGCACAATATGCACCTGTATCTACCCTTTATTGCTGTTCTCTAATAGAGCCATCTGCAGGGCTTAGTGGGTGTTGTGTGACTCCATTACAGTATACCCCTTTATCTCTGGTGTTCTATAATAAAGGCATCTGTAGGAGTTAGTGGGTGTTGTGTGCCTCCAGCACAATATACACTACCCAACTGCTGTTTTACCCAACTCTCTTCAGGCCATTACCATGTCTGGAAGGCCAGCAAGGAGAGGCAGACACGCGCGAGTCGATAAAAGAGGGCAAGCATGCTCTGTGTCTAGAGACAACAGTGCTGGTCGTGGACGCGGTGCATTGTCATCAGCACATGGCCAAGGGACACGCTTGTCCTTCTTTTCGGCAGCTGGACATGTTGAACCGCAACATGCCAACGACTTGGTAGAGTGGATGACCAAGCCCTCTTCATCCTCCTCATCCTCTCTCACCCAGTCTCAGGGTACTAGCAAAGCAGCTGCCGACGCATCGTCTTCCCTCCTCTCAATGTCATCATCAGTGACTCCTTCCCTAGACCCACCACGTCCTCCTGAGGAGTCTCCTGAACTCTTTGAGCACAGTATTGGGTACATGCTCCAGGAGGATGCCCAGTGTTTTGTAGCCTCTGATGATGACACTCAGCTAGAGGAAGGCAGTAGCGTGAATGCAGAGAGAGGGGATTCTCAAGAAGGACAGCAATCTGGCAGTCATGTTCCACAAGCTGCAGCATATTGCCAGGTTTGCTACAGCGATGAAGAGGGAGGGGATGATGAGGGCACTGACTCCACGTGGGTGCCTGGTAGGAGAGAGGAGGAGGAGGAGGAGGAGGCACATGTCCAACGAGGCAGGATGCCCTCCGGGGGCCAGCTTAGGGGCAGCACACCGACTGAATCACACTGCCGAGCTCGGCCTGTGCAGGGCGCTGCCTCTGCGCGTTATTCTAAAAGTTCTTTGGTGTGGGCCTTTTTTGAGACGAGTGCATCAGATCGCACTGCTGCTATTTGCAACATATGTCTCAAGCGTATCTCGCGTGGCCAAAACATCAGCCGCTTGGGCACCACATGCTTGACCAGACATATGTTAACCTGCCATGCAGCTCGTTGGCAAGCGTACCTCAAAGACCCACACCAAAGAACAAAGCGGACCTCTCCTTGCTCCTCATCAGCTGGCATCTCCAACCCCACTAGACCTTCAGTCCTCTTTGAAACCTGCTCTGAGAGGAATGAAGGTGTAGAATTAGGTGTGTCACAGCCAAGTGCTTCCGGGCACTCTGCTAGCAGTACACCCACATCTGATTATAGCAGGCAAATGTCCCTGCCCCAGCTGCTGGACCGGCGAAATAAGTTCACTCCCAGCCATCCACATGCCCAGTGGTTGAATGCTAGCTTGGCTAAATTGCTAGCACTTCAACTGCTGCTACCTTTTCAGTTGGTAGACTCGGCCCCCTTCCGTGAGTTTGTACAATGTGCGGTTCCTCAGTGGCAGGTTCCCAAAGGCCACTTTTTCTCACGGAAGGCGATTCTGGCTCTCTACCGGCATGTGGAAGGCAATGTCCTTGCCTCGCTGGACAGGGCGGTCAGCAGTAAGGTGCATATTACCGCTGACTCATGGTCCAGCAGGCATGGACAGGGACGTTACCTGTCTTTCACGGCCCATTGGGTCACTCTTCTGGCAGCTGGGAAGTATGCAGGACAAGGTGCAGTAGTGTTGGAGGTTGTTCCGCCACCACGCCTCCAAAATGCTACTATTGGTTGTGACACACCTCTCTCCTCCACCCCCTCCTCTTCTTCTTCCCCCATGTGCTCTGTCCTCAGAACCAGCGGTGCTCCGTAGGCGTTCCAGGGGCTACACAAGTAAGCAGGCAAAATGATGCCATACCGTGCTTGCGCTGGTTTGTTTGGGGGACAGGAGCCACACTGGGGCGGATGTTTTGTCAGCTCTGCAGGGGCAGGCCGAGAGGTGGTTGACGCCACGCCAGCTTAAGCCAGGAATGGTGGTTTGCGACAATGGCACCAACCTCCTCTCCGCCCTCCGACATGGACAACTGACCCATGTGCCCTGCGTAGCTCACGTCCTTAACCTGGTGGTGCAGAGGTTCTTGGGCAGGTACCCCGGCTTACAGGATGTCCTGAAGCAGGCCAGGAAAGTCTGTGTGCATTTCCGCCGATCATTTAATGCCTGTGCTCGGCTGGCTGAGCTCCAAAAGGAGTTGAACCTGCCCAAGAACCGCCTTATATGTGACATGCCCACCAGGTGGAACTCAACGTTGGCCATGCTGCAGCGGCTGCACACGCAGCAGAGGGCCATCAATGAGTACCTGTGCGACTACGGCACCAGGACAGGGTAGGGGAGCTCGGTTTTTTCTCACCACACCAGTGGGGCATGATCAAGGATGCATGCACTGTCCTGTCACCGTTTGAGGAGGCCACAAGGATGGTGAGCAGTGACAGTGCATGTATCAGTGACACTGTACCTCTTGTCCACCTCTTGGAGCATACGCTGCGTGGAATAATGGACAGGGCACTTGAGGCAGAACAGAGGCAGGAAGAGGAGGACTTCCTTGCCTCTCAAGGCCCCCTTTATCCAGACAGTGTTCCTGCTGTGCCACCCATCACACAGGAAGATTATGAGGAGGAGGAAGAGGAGGAGGAGGATGATTGTGTCAGCATGGAGGTGGAGGCTGGCACTCAGCAGCAGCAGTCTTGTAGGGATGATTTACAGTCCCAAGAAACACGTGAACTTGTACGTGGCTGGGAGGAGGTAGCTGCGGATCATGTTGTCCTTAGTGACCCAGAGGACTCCGGACCGAATTTTTTTTCGAAATATCACATCCCTTCAAGACTGCGTATGCTGATGCTGAGTGACTGTCCTGTTATGTTGATTGTCTATCCTCTTCCTCCTCCGCTGATATGTTGGAAGAACATTTCTGGTTCTGGGTGATGCCATCAGCCCAATTTTTCTGCCCCTGTTTAACAGGGGCGTTTAAGTACAATTTTTGATGCAATGCTTTGCAGCAGGGCTAATTCCTGCAATAAAACTAGAGTATATGGGAGAGGTTGCAGTGTGGTGGCACCAGCACCAGTGCCTAAGGCCCAATTTTTCTGCCCCTGTTTAACAGGGGCGTTTAAGTACAATTTTTGATGCAATGCTTTGCAGCAGGGCTAATTCCTGCAATAAAACTAGAGTATATGGGAGAGGTTGCAGTGTGGTGGCACCAGCACCAGTGCCTAAGGCCCAATTTTTCTGCCCCTGTTTAACAGGGGCGTTTAAGTACAATTTTTGATGCAATGCTTTGTAGCAGGGCTAATTCCTGCAATAAAACTAGAGTATATGGGAGAGGTTGCAGTGTGGTGGCACCAGCACCAGTGCCTAAGGCCCAATTTTTCTGCCCCTGTTTAAGAGGGACATGTAATTACAATTCTTGATATAATATTTCACAGGAGGGCCCGTTCCTGTGCCCACCCAGAGTAACTGTGAGGACTTATAGTGTTGTGGCACCAGCACCACAACCCCCAAAGGTCAATTTTTCTACCACTGTTCAACAATGGCATGTAATTACAATTCTTGATATAATCGTTCACAGCAGGGCGCTCCAGCGCCCACCAAGAGTCACTTTGAGGGCTTACAATGTTGTGGCAAAACCAACACTTTGTTCCACCATTTCTGCAGAGCATATAGGGCAGGCCCCTACTTTCTAACATCCAACTTACAAACATCTCCTACTTGCAAACGGAAGGAGACAACAGCAAGTGAGATGAAAAAAGATGTACGACAAAACAAATTATACAGGGGTGATAACCCTTCCCTATGTTTTCCAAAAAGCTTAAAAATTGTTTTTTTGACTGGAGCTACACTTTAAAAATGTACCAGTTGAAAATTACAAACAGATACAACTTAACACAACAAACCTACACAGTCCCTGTCTTGTTTGCACCACCTGTATACTGCTGTTCTGAGTATATAGGGCCTGGGGGCCACACGCATTTCCTTTTTTTAATATGGGTACTGGGTTCCCCTTAATATGCGTGCAAGACCCAAAGGGGCTGGTAATGGGCAGGGAGGGATACCCATGCCATTTTTCTCAATGATTTTCAACCATATTGCAGGAACCAGATATAACATTAAAACCGCAAGCAGTTTTAAATGATGTTATTTCCGTTTAATGTCATTTTGTGCAGGGACTGTTCTAAACACGGGAAACACGTGGCACTTCACAGGCATACTACAGACACCCACCAGGCATGATATTTAAAGGAATATTTCACTTTTTTTTTTCACTTTAATCGTCATTAAAATCAGTGCTCCCGCCAAAACGGCCATTTTTAAAAACATTTTAGGCATTGACCCATGTCCCCTGGGGCAGGAGCCAGGTCCCCAAACCCTTTTTAGGACAGTATCTTGCATGCATATTAGCAGTTAAAATTAGCACTTTTAATTTCGAACGTTCGAGTCCCTTAGATTTCAATGGGGTTCTAAAGTTCGTACGAATTTGGGGTCCGTTCGAAAGTTCTGGTGCGAACCGAACCGGGGGGTGTTCGGCTCATCCCTACTTTGGAATAATGATCCCCAGAGCCTGGGGGGAGATGCCTGTAGAGAACTTGAGGTTCTGCAGGCTTCTCACAGTCGCCAAGTACCACAAGGTGGTGACTAGCCTCTGCTCCGGAGGGATGGCTTGCCGCATGCAGGTATCATGCCTGCTGATATAAGGGGTGAGAAAAGCCAACATATGGTGAAAAAACGGGGTATGCTTTTTGGCCACTAGCAGGGTGCTTTTAACCCCCGTTAGCGGTCGAAGAAGGGGTTAAAAGCACCCATGTTACAGCACTTCTGAAGTACTGTTCAGGTGCTTCGGAAGCGCTGCCTATGCATCCCAATGGTCGGGGCGGTGTAGGAGCTCTGTATACAACGTTCCCACACCACCCCAAAGAGGAAGAAGAAGAAGAAGATGGAGAAGAAGAAGATGGAGGAAGAAGAAGAATACCGAAGGAAAACCAGAAGAAAGAAGATGGAAGAAGAAGCAGAAAGAAGAAATTTATAATGGACTTGTCAAAAACCATCTCTTGTGTTTTTTAAAGTGGTTGTAAACCCTTACAGACCACTTTGGCCTACAGGTAAGCTTAGATTAAGGCTTACCTGTAGGTCCAAGAAATATCTCCTAAACCTACACGGTTTAGGAGATATTTGCGTAAAGACAGGCACCGCTGTCTATGGCGCATGTGCCGTAGACAACGGAGCCCAGGCGCACTGAGCATGCCACTGCTAACGGTGATATGCCAGGCTTCAGGGTTTACTTCCTCTTTAACCCTTTTGGCACTTTTTTTGTGAAATTGTAAGGGTACATTTGTACCCCATTGCCAATTTACACAGGGGGGCAGGGATCTGGGGGTCCCCTTGTTAAAGGGGGCTTCCAGATTCCGATAAGCCCCCCGCCTGCAGACCTCCACAACCACTGAGCAAGGGTTGTGGGGATGAGGCAAGGGGACAAGGTGTTTGGGGGGGGGCGCTACCCCAAAACACCCTCCCAATGTTGAGGGCATGTGGCCTGGTATGGTTCAGGAGGGGGGGGCGCTCTCTCCTCCCCCTCTCTTTTCCTGCGGCCTGCCAGGTTGCATGCTCAGATAAGGGTCTGGTATGGATTTTTGGGGGACCCTATGCCATTTAAAAAAATAATAATTGGCGCGGGGTTTCCCTTAAAATCCATACCCGACCCTTCAGGGTCGGGCATGGATTTTGAGGGGGACCCCATGCTATTTCTCTTTTAATTTTTATAGCCGCGAGTAGTTTTAAATTACTTTTTTTTCCTTTAGAAATGTCATTATGCTGTCAGACTGTTCTAAACACAGTAACATGTGCCCCTTTACAGGCATACTATAGACACCCCCCAGGTATGAAATTTAAGGGAATATTACACTTTTATTGTTTCACTTTAAGCATTATTAAAATCATTGCTCCTGGAAAAATGGCCATTTTTAAAACTTTTTTTTGCATTGATACATGTTTCCTGGGGCAGGACACAGGTCCCCAAACATTTTTTTATGACAATACCATTCATATAAGCCTTTAAAATTAGCACTTTTAATTTCTCCCATAAACTTTTAAAGGGTGTTCCGCAGCTTTCGAATTTGCCGCTAACACCCAAAATTGTTCGGCGGACAGCCAATGTTCGAGTCAAACTCATGTTTGACTCTAACATAAAGCCCATCCCTAATGGTCACTAATACCAAGATCTCTTTTATATGAATATTGGTAATAAGCTCTGCAGGGTTTGAGATTACCAGGTACAGCAGTGCATCATTCCTAGTCGGGGCCTCAATAAACTGGACCATAAAATTGTCTTGTAATAGGTTTATACATTTTTGCCCTTTAACTGTCCCAGCAGTGCCAATACTCCAGTCAATTTCTAGGTAGTTAAAGTCCACCATTATTATCACTGTCCTGGCCTTTGCAGCCCTTTCCATCTGTTGAGGAGTCTTCACCTCTTCAGTGGCACCCCGAGTGCCACACACTGGGGGGGGTGTCAGGACAGCGCCCCCCCCTCCGCAACTGAAGAGGAGACAGCGCCATGCCTCGGGTTCGCAGCCCACACAGAGAGAGCCAGAGGCACTGGCAGTGGGCGGCATTGCAGGGGGAAGGTGCGAACAGCACCCGAGTGGAGTGACATCTGCCGGCTCAGTGATCCGGGACCCGGAGCAATAATCCCCTTCTCTCTGTGGTTGCGTGACTCACGTCGCGCCGTTCTGATCAGTCTCGGCAGCGGCTGTCACTCACAGCCGAGCAGAGCAAAGTCACCTCCCCCTCCTCCATGCACAGCACTGTGTAGACATAAAGGAGGAGAGGGATGCGGCTTCACTCTGCTCAGCTGTGAGTGATAGCCGCTGCCGAGACTGATCAGAACGGCGCGACGTGAGTCACGCGACCACAGAGAGAAGGGGATTATTGCGCCGGGTCCCGGATAACTGAGCCGACAGGTGTCACTCCACTCGGGTGCTGCTTGCACCTCCCCCCTGCAATGACGCTGCCTTGGGCTCCAGGTGCATTATGGGTCCTTAGGGGAGTCTGTGCACTGTAGGGGGGTTCTTTACTGTGGGGGGGTCTGCACTGTGGGGGGTCCTGCACTGTAGGGGGGGTCTGCACTGTAGAAGGGGTCCTGCACTGTAGGGGGGTCTGCACTGTACAAGGGGTCTTGCACTGTAGGGGGTCTGCACTGTAGGAGGGGTCCTGCACTGTAGGGGGAGGGGGCTGTACTGTAGGGGAAGATTTGGCACAGTAGGGGGGTCTGTATTGTAGGTGAGGATTCTGTACTGTAGGGGAGTCTGCGCTGTAGGGGGGTCTGCGCTGTAGGGTGGAGGGGTCTGTACTGTAGGAGGGTCTGCACTGTAGGGGAGGATTCTGTACTGTAGGAGGGTCTGCACTGTAGGGGGGGTCTGCGCTGTAGGGTGGAGGGGTCTGTACTGTAGGAGGGTCTGCACTGTAGGGGAGGATTCTGTACTGTAGGGGGGTCTACACTGTAGATGGGGGTCTGTATGGTAGGGAGGGGGGTCTGCACTGTAGGGGGTCTGTGTAACATGCAGGGGGTCCAGAGCTGTGAGGGGCTGTGTAATGTAAAGGGGTGCAGAGGTGCAGGGTGCTGTGTAATGTAAAGGGGTCCAGAGGTACAAGGGCTGTGTAATGTAAAGGGGTTCAGAGGTTCAGGGTGCTGTGTAATGTAAAGGGGTTCAGAGGTACAATGGCTGTGTAATGTAAAGGGGTAAGAAGGTTAAGGGTGCTGTGTTATGTAAAGGGGTCCAGAGGTACAAGAGCTGTGTAATGTAAAGGGGTCCAGAGGTGCAGGCTGCTGTGTAATGTAAAGGGGTCCAGAGGTGAAGGCTGCTGTGTAATGTAAAGGGGTCCAGAGGTGCAGGCTGCTGTGTAATGTAAAGAGGTCCTTAGGCGCAAGGTCCTGTGTAATGTAAAGGGGTCCAGAGGTGCAGTTGTGGAGAGGGGGGGGTACACAGTAGGGACAAAAAGATATTGAAGGATGCAGAGGTATGCAGGGGACACAGTGGGTGTTTTTACATTTTATGGTGGGGGGGGTGCCAGATATAGGATCTGCCCCGGGTGCCAAATGCTCTAGGTACGCCCCTGCACCTCTTCACTAACAATGGGAGGTCTATAACAAATGCTTATGAGAACCTGTAGTACGCACACCCATATACAGTTCCACCCATAATGCTTCAGACTCATCATACTCTCCATCAACTGGGTCCTCTTTCATACTGGCTTTGAGATCATTTCTCACATAGAGACAGACACCACCACTACTCTGTTTTACCCAGTCTTTCTGAAAGAGAGCATAGCCAGCAATATGAATAGCCTTGTCTTGAAAAGAATGAAGCCAAGATTCAGCAATACCAATTAGATCACAGTTCTCCTCGTGCACCAGAGCTTCCAACTCGCCTATTTTTCTTGGCAGACTTCTGGCATTGATGAACAAACTCTTTAATTCATTGTCACATTTTGCAAATGTATGTTACATATTTGTTATTGTAGTACAAATTGTACAATTTCCAATGGTTGATTGTAACATAGGAACCTTTATATCACCTGCCATATCCCTCCCTACATCTATCCCCATTCCACCCACCAATTGGGGCTGACCCCTGTCTGACCTGTCTGACCCATTATAATCAAATTTACCCTCCTCCCACACTCCTTGTTTAACCACTTCAGCTCCGGACCAATAAACACCTTAAGGACCAGAGGTCTTTTTGCAATTTCGCACTGCGCTGCTTTAACTGGTAATTGCGCGGTCATGCAATATTGCACCCAAACGAAATTTGCGTCCTTTTCTTCTCACAAATAGAGCTTTCTTTTGATGGTATTTGATTGCCTCTGCGATTTTTTTTTTTGCGATATAAATGGAAAAAGAGCGAAAATTTTGAAAAAAAAAGATATTTTCTTCTTTTTGTTATAAGAAAAATCGAATAAACTAAATTTTAGTCATACATTGAGGGCAAAATTTATTCAGCCACATGTCTTTAGTAAAAAAAATGTCAATAAGCGTATATTTTTTGGTTTGCGCAAAAGTTATAGCGTCTACAAACTAGAGTACATTTTCTGGAATTTACACAGCTTTTAATTTATGACTGCCGATCTCATTTCTTGAGGTGCTAAAATGGCAGGGCAGTACAAATCCCCCCCAAATGACCCCATTTTGGAAAGTAGACACCCCAAGGAAATTGCTGATGGGTATGTTGAGCCCATTGAATATTTATTTTTTTTGTCCTAAGGGATTGAATAATGACAAAAAAAAAATAAAAATTTTTTTTTTACAAAAAGTTGTCACTAAATGATATATTGCTCACACATGCCATGGTTATATGTGGAATTGCACCCCAAAATATATTCCGCTACTTCTCCCGAGTATGGCGATACCACGTGTGTGGGACTTTTTGGGAGTCTAGTCGCGCACGGCACCCCGAAAACCAATCACCACCTTCAGGATTTCTAAGGGTGCAAATTTTTGATTTAACTCCTCACTACCTATCACAGTTTCGAAGGCCATAAAATGCCAAAATAGCACAAAACCCCCCAAAATGACCCCATTTTGGAAAGTAGACACCCCAAGCTATTTACTGAGAGGCATGTTGAGTCCATGGAATATTTTATATTTTGCCACAAGTTGCGGGAATATTACAAACTTTTTTTTTTTTGCACCAAGTTGTCACTAAATGATATATTGCTCACACATGCTATGGGCATATGTGAAATGACACCTCAAAATACATTCTGCTGCTTCTCCCGAGTACGGGGATACCACATGTGTGAGACTTTTTGGGAGTCTAGTCGCGCACGGCACCCTGAAAACCAATCACCACCTTCAGGATTTCTAAGGGTGCAAATTTTTGATTTAACTCCTCACTACCTATCACAGTTTCGAAGGCCATAAAATGCCAAAATAGCACAAAACCCCCCAAAATGACCCCATTTTGGAAAGTAGACACCCCAAGCTATTTACTGAGAGGCATGTTGAGTCCATGGAATATTTTATATTTTGCCAAAAGTTGCGGGAATATTACAAACTTTTTTTTTTTTTGCACAAAGTTGTCACTAAATGATATATTGCTCACACATGCTATGGGCAGAAGTCAAATTACACCCCAAAATAAATTCTGCTGCTTCTCCCGAGTACGGGGATACCACATGTGGGGGACTTTTTGGGAGCCTAGCCACGTACGGGACCCCGAAAACCAAGCACTGCCTTCCGGATTTGAATATAAAATGCTATAAAAAACAAACTAACCAGAGTCACCCGTAACACTTATACGGTGATCAGTGGTGAAAGGGTTAACTAGGGGCAATCAGGGGGTTCAAATTTTTATTAGGTAGTATATGGGGGTCCCTGGCGCTATATAAAAACCTGACGGGGAACCTAAATAACTAACTGGCTAACCAGCGTCACCAGTGACACTTATACTGTGATCGCTGGTGAAAGGGGGTGAAAGGGTTAACTAGCAGCAATCAGGGGGTTAAAACCATTATTGGGTAGTATATCGGGGTACCTAGCGCTATAAAAACCTGGCGGTGAACCTAAAAAAATAACTAGCTACCTAGCGACACTAGCGACACTGATGCAGCGTTCAGAAAAATTATCGCTTAGTGACACTGGCAAAAGGGGGTGAAAGGGTTAACTAGCGGAAATCAGGGGGTTAAAACCATTATTGGGTAGTATATCAGGGTACCTAGCGCTATAAAAACCTGGCGGTGAACCTAAAAAAATAACTAGCTACCTAGCGACTGTAGCGACACTAATGCAGCGATCAGAAAAACGATCGCTTAGTGACACTGGCAAAAGGGGGTGAAAGGGTTAACTAGCGGCAATCAGGGGGTTAAAACCATTATTGGGTAGTATATCGGGGTACCTAGCGATATAAAAACCTGGCGGTGAACCTAAAAAAATAACTAGCTACCTAGCGACACATGCAGCGATCAGAAAAATGATCGCTTAGTGACACTGGCAAAAGGGGGTGAAAGGGTTAACTAGCGGCAATCAGGAGGTTAAAAACATTATTGGGTAGTATATCGGGGTACCTAGCGCTATAAAAACCTGGCGGTGAACCTAAAAAAATAACTAGCTACCTAGCGACTGTAGCGACACTAATGCAGCGATCAGAAAAACGATCGCTTAGTGACACTGGCAAAAGGGGGTGAAAGGGTTAACTAGCGGCAATCAGGGGGTTAAAAACATTATTGGGTAGTATATTGGGGTACCTAGCGATATAAAAACCTGGCGGTGAACCTAAAAAAATAACTAGCTACCTAGCGACACTAGCGACACATGCAGCGATCAGAAAAATGATCGCTTAGTGACACTGGCAAAAGGGGGTGAAAGGGTTAACTCTAGGGGCAATCAGGGGGTTAAATCTTTATTGGGGGGTGATAGGGGGCTACCCTGGACCTAACACTAACTGTCCTGACAGTTTTTACTGTCACAACTGACACTGAATGCATTGATCAGTAAAGAAATGATCAATGCAATCAGTGACACTGTGACTGGGGGGGGCGGGGGGGGGGGATCGGGGGGCGATCGGGGGGGGGGTCGGGGGGGGTTTGTGTGCCTGTGTGTACCTACATGTCAGTGTAGTGTTGGTGCACACTTACTTTTACTCTTCTCCTCGTAGTCCGGTCAAAAAGACCACCCCGAGGAGAATGACATCACTTCCTCCTTCCTGTGTAAACAATACACAGGGGAGGAAGCTTCTCATTGGCCAGGAGCGATCCAGAGGGGGTGGCCGAAAACCAACGGCCATCCCCTCATCACGGAGCGCTCCTGGACCGAATCGGACCGCCTTAAACAGCGGGAGGGGGTCCGATCGGACCCCCCACCCGCTGGAAGGCAATCACGTAGATGTACGTGATTGTGCCTGCCTGTGCCATTGTGCTGACGTACAATGGCAATACGGCGGTCCTCAAGTGGTTAAATACTCTTCCAGCCTTCCCATAAACATCTCCCCCGCACAGTAGACCCCCTTCCATTAAGGTGCAAACCATCTTTAGTATATAGGTTGCACCCCAATGAAAAGTCATCCAAGTGCCCTAAAAACCCAAATCCCCCCTTCTTACACCAGGTCTTTAGCCATGTATTCAGCTCTCCAATCACCCCCTGCCTTTCCTGTGTTGTGCATGGCACAGGCAATATTTCAGAGAATATCACCCTGAAGGTCCTTCCCTTCAGCTTTCAGCCCAGTTCTTTAAATTGTTTCTCAAGGAGCCTTCACCTTCCATCTATTCTGTCATTGGTTGCAATGTGGACCAAGAAAGCTGGGTCGTGCCCAGCCCCTCCCAGTAATATATCAACCCGGTCCACCACATGCCAAACCCTGGCACCAGGGAGACAGCAAACCATTCGGCTGAGGCGATCCTGGTGACAAATAATTCTATCAGTCCTTCAAATTATAGAATCCCCTATTACCAATAGACTTGTGCACAACGGAAAATATTGTTTAGTTTCGGTTCGTTGTCATTCGTAAAATACATCATTTCGCTCTGTTATATTCGTTATGTTACGTTAATACGTTTTCGGATAATTCGTTATTATTCGAAGAGTGTCAAATTCATTTGTTCGTATTCCTTGAAATTCGCTATTTATGTATGTATAGACATTCGTGATAATGATTCGTAGTTTGGAAAGTCGTTTGTTTATTGAATCTTTTAACACACACAATGACAACGTCTCTTCTCCTTGGCTCAAATACAATATAACACCCTTCTCACTCAGTTCTCAGGAATGCACTTTGCCAGTAATCCAACCTCCGGCACAAAATAATTAGCTGATTGGGCTATAAGATTTACTTTGAGCTGACCTTTTGTTTCATTAGATCTTTAAAGAATTACCAAATCATGTTGAATTCATTCAAATTCATTCGTTATATTTCTTTCGTATTCGTTGTAATTCGTTATTTTTTTATTCGGACATTTGGATGCATCCGAATGTCCAAAAGATGCAAAATTCGGCCGAATTTTGATTCATTACGAAACGAATTGCACAAGCCTAATTACCAACAACTGTCTAGGTCTACCTGCACTCCCCTCACCACCCGTACTAGATGGGCTGCTCTCCCGGCTGTTAGGGGGAGCAGTGACATCTAGGGCTGCCACCTCTGAGCTTGATACCCCCACATCTTCACACAACAAATCTGTTAGGGTGCTCAAACCCAGGGCTGGTCTTCCTTTTCTATGAGCCCTTACCACTCTCTCTAACTGTACTAACCCATCTTTCTACCTGAGAATCTTTACTTACCCCTCCACCCTCCCCATTAACCACACTAACAACCTGCTTAGTGAGCAGAGGACCCCTTTCAAGGTTGACAGTTCTGCCAAGTGTTTCAATTTGCTCCTCCAGATCTATAATGTGAGCATCCATAAGGGCAACCTGCTCACTTCAGTCACAGCAGTATCCATCCTGGAGCTGTTGCTCCATTGTTGTATACATGTGATTGAACATGGCATGGTTGTTGGTGCCAGAGGGGCTGGCTGATCTACTGGGATTTTCACGCACAACCATATCTCGGGTTTACAGAGAAAGGTCCTAAAAAGAAAAAACATCCAGTGAGAGTCAGTTGTGTGGAGGAAAATGCAACAGTAACTCAAATAACCACTTGTTACAACCAGGGTATGCAGAATACCATCTCTGAACGCACAACACATCGAACCTTGAAGCTGATGGGCTACAGCAACAGAAGACCACACCAGTCGCCACTCCTGTCAGCTAAGAACAGGAAACTGAGGCTACAATTCACACAGCCTCACCAAAATTGGACAACAGAAGATTGGAAAAATGTTGCCTCGTCTAACGAGTCTCGATTTCAGCTGCAACATTCAGATGGTAGGGTCAGAATTTGGCGTAAACAACATGAAAGCATGGATCTATCCTGCCTTGTAGCAACGGTTGAGGCTGCTGGTGTAATGGTGTGAGGGATATTTTCTCAGCACTCTTTGGGCCCCTTAGTACCAATTGAGCATAATTTCAATGTCACAGCCTACCTGAGTATTGTTGCTGCTGACAATGTCCATCCCTTTATTACTACAGTGTACATATCTTCTGGTGGCTCCTTCCAGCAGCATAATACACCATGCCACAAATAGTGATGGACGAACTTCCGACGGGACGTTTCGCGAACGCGGCCGATAGTTTGTGAACCGTAACGTTCACGGCGGGCCCCATTGACTTCAATGGGAGGCGAACTTTGCAAACCTACAGGTCAAATTTGCAGCCACAAAATAATTAATAGCTGTGCAATCATATTCCCACCACATGGCCAATGACATAACACATGTATGAGGTGAATATGGGATCGACAACTACAAGCATTCTTTTTTTATATGGGAAATTGTTGTGACAATTCAGGACTGTGGAGCGCATGAAGGCAATGGAGGAGAGGGAAGGTCAGGGTAGGCAAAGAAGAGGGTGCAGGAGATGATCACCAGCAGCGTGACATACAGCAATGACACCTGCACCGTGATAGAGTCATCTGACACCAGCACCGTGATAGAGAGCACTGACATCAGCAGCGTGACATACAGCAATGACACCAGCACCATGATATACAGCACTGACAGCAGAACCGTGATAGTGAGCACTGACATCAGCAGCGTGACAGAAAGCACTAACACCAGCACCGTGATAGAGAGCACTGACATCATCAGCAGCGTGACATAAAGCACTAACACCAGCACGATGAAATACAGCACTGACAGCAGCACCGTGATAAAGAGCACTGACATCAGCAGCGTGACATACAGCAATGACACCTGCACCGCGATAGAGTCATCTGACAACAGCACCGTGATAGAGAGCACTGACATCAGCAGCGTGACATAAAGCACTAACACCAGCACCGTGATATACAGCACTGACAGCAGCACCGTGATAGAGAGAACTGACATCAACAGTGTGACATACAGCAATGACACCTGCACCGTGATAGAGTCATCTGACAACAGCACCGTGATAGAGAGTACTGACATCAGCAGCGTGATATACAGCACTGACACCTGCACCGTAAGCAGCCCCAGGAGGAAGTCAGCATAGCACAGGGATGGTGGGAGCCCCTCATAATGAGCATAGCACAGGGATGGTGGGAGCCCCTTATAATGAGCATAGCACAGGGATGGTGGGAGCCCCTCATAATGAGCATAGCACAGGGATGGTGGGAGCCCCTCATAATAAGCAGCCCCAGGAGGATGTCAGCATAGCACAGGGATGGTGGGAGCCCCTCATAATAAGCAGCCCCAGGAGGATGTCAGCATAGCACAGGGATGGTGGGAGCCCCTCATAATAAGCAGCCCCAGGAGGAAGTCAGCACAGCACAGGGGTGGTGGGAGCCCCTCATAATAAGCATAGCACAGGGATGGTGGGAGCCCCTCATAATGAGCATAGCACAGGGATGGTGGGAGCCCCTCATAATATGCACAGCAGAGGTACAGTCCCAGGAGGATGTCAGCATAGCACAGGGATGGTGGGAGACCCTCATAATAAGCAGCCCCAGGAGGATGTCAGCATAGCACAGGGATGGTGGGAGCCCCTCATAATAAGCAGCCCCAGGAGAAAGTCAGCACAGCACAGGGATGGTGGGAGCCCCTCATAATAAGCAGCCCCAATAGAAATATGACACCGCTCAACCTCTTCAAAGAGGAGGGTACGGGCATATAGTACGGTGTGCTTTTTTTGGACAAGGAAGTGAGCCAAATGAAGAAAGAAGGTCTGTGTGCACGCTTCAAAAAATCGTTTATAGACATATACATGGTCTACTGGTCACATGTGTTGAATTCCTCCGAGATCCATGCCTCATTCATTTTTAGAAATGTGAGGTAGTTAACACTGTCGTGAGCTAGACAAGTACACTTATCGGTCACGATCCCCCCTGCTGCGCTGAACATCCTTTCGGACAGGACACTGGATGAGGGGCAAGCCAACAGTTCGATTGCAAATTGGGCAAGCTCTGGCCAGAGGTCAAGCCTGCCCACCCAGTAGTCCAGGAGTTCATCACTCCTCAGAGCGTCCACATCGGCCGTTAACCAGATGTAGTCGGACACCTGACGGTCTAGGCGCTCCCTGATGCTGGATCCGGATGACACCTGTCGATGGGTCGGCTGAAAGAATGACCTCATATCCGAAGTCACCAACAAATCTTCAAACCGGCCTCTTGTTGCAGGCGCTGTTGGATTGGTACCCGCAACTCCTTCTCTGGGAGTGGGAATTGCTCCTCTGCCAGCACACGCAAAGGCAGAATGCAGCATTTCTCGAAGCAAGGCCTGTAAGTGCTCCATTCTGCCAGCCCTCTGTGACGGCGGTAACATTTCCGCCATTTTGTGTTTGTACCGGGGGTCTAAGTACGTTGCCACCCAGTACTGGTCCTTGACCCTTATGCTTTTTATACGGGGGTCCCTATTAAAACACTGGAGCATGAAGGCCCCCATTTGCAGTAAACTGGAAGTGGTGTGGTGGCCTGGCTCCTGCTCATCATCCAGGATAATGTCGTCCTCTTCATTCTCCTCTCCCCATCCACGTACAAGAGGGATCCCAGAAAGGTTTAAAGCATGCTCTTCTTGCTCCTCCTCATCCGCCCCGGCACCATCCTCCTCTGACTCCTCTTCAGACTCCTGTTGTTGACTTGTCTCAGATAGAGTAGCCCCCCCTGGGAATTCATCCAGCATTGCGACTTCCTCATCTTCCCGCTCCTGCTCCTCCACAGCTTGATCAATGACACAACGCAATGCACGCTCCATAAAGAAGGCATAAGGTACCATGTCACTGATGGCGCCATGGCTGCGACTGACCAGTATGGTGATCTCCTCAAATGGCCGCAGAAGTCTGCATGCATCACGCATGAGCAGCCACTGGCGTGGTGAAAAAAACCCCAGCACCCCAGAACCTGTTCTGCCGCAGAGTTCATACAGGTAGACGTTAACTGCACGTTTCTGCTGGAGCAGCCTATCAAGCATATAGAAGGTTGAGTTCCATCGCGTCGGGAAATCGCAAATAAGATGTCTGACCAGCAGATTGTGTCACCGCTGAATGTCAGCAAGGCGAGCCATGGCCGTGTAAGATCTTCTGAAATGGGCAAAGAATTTCCTTGTCTGCCGCAAGATGTCCTGGACCCCAGGGTATTTGACAACGAATCGCTGCACAACCAAGTTTAAGACGTGTGCCTTGCATATCACGTGCGTGATTTTGCCCTGTTTCAATGCGCTAAGAAGATTGGCACCGTTGTCACACACCACTTTACCAACTGTCAAATTGAGGGGTGTTAGCCACTGATCTGCCTGTGAACGCAAAGCTGAAAGGAGTGCCGGGCCAGTGTGGCTCTTGGCTTCCAGGCACAACAGACGCAGCACGGCATGGCAACGTCTCACCTGGCATGTCGAATAGGTTCTGGGGAGCTTGGGCGGCGCAGCGGAAGAGACGCTAGCAGCGGAAAAGGAGGAGTCAGCCAAGGAGGAGAGGGAGGAGGATGGAGTAGGAGGAGGAGGAGAAGAAGAGTCAGGCCTGCATGCAATCCGTGGCGGTAAAACCAACGGGTGCCACGGGTTACATGCTTGACGGCCGTCAGAAGGTTCACCCAGTGGGCAGTAAAAGTGATATACCTTCCCTGCCCTTGTTTGCTAGACCACGTGTCTGTGGTCAGATGTATCTTGGCACCGACACTGTGTGCCAGAGATACATTCTATATATATATATATACATAACATTTTTTTTACTTTTTTACACTTGATGATCCTGCCAGTAACTCCATCCTAGAATGACAGTGCTCACTCAATGTACTTTATGGAGGAACTGTCAATTGCCCACTTAATATACCGTAATTAAACCCAAAATGGAGCAAATAAAGAAAGCTTAAAGAACTTCCTACCCGGCCTATAGCAAAATGACGGCTGGGCGGTGGTTCAGTTATCCTGATTGGGCATCATATGACTTGTCCAATCACAGCTGATCACAGTGTAAACAGAAAGATCAGTTTATCGGCTTTTCCTCACTCGCGTCTGAGAGACGCGCGTAGAGGAGAGCCGATTGGTGGCTCTCCTCACGGGGGGGGTCTGCTCTGATTGTTTATCAGTGCAGCCCCCTGTGGATGCCCACACTGAACCACCAGGGATGCCCACCACACATGGATGATCAGGTATGCCTCCCCCATGGCCACCAGTGCCCAAAATATGCCAATCAGTGCCCACAAATGGTGGCAGTCAGTGCTCACTACTAATGCCTGCCAGATGTTTCCTCATCAGTGGTGTCTAGCAGTGCCATCTATCAGAGTCCATCAGTGCCACCCATCAGTACCGCCCATAACTACCCATCAGTGCAGCCTTTTAGTGCCCATCAGGGCCACCTATCAGTGCCCATCATCAGTGCCACCTCATTGGTGCCACCTTATCAGTGCCCATCAGTGGCCGTTAGTGCAGCCCCATCAGTGCCCGTCAGTGAAGGAAAAAACGTACTTATGTACGAAATTTTATAACAGAAACAAAGAAAAATATTTTTTTTCAACATTTTCTGGCTTTTTTATTTGTTGTGCAAAAAATAAAAACCCCAGCAGTGATCACATACTACCAATAGAAAGCTCTATTTGTGGGGACAAAATGATAAAAAATGTGTCTGGGTCGAGTGTTATATGACCACACAATTGTCATTCAAAGTGCAACAGCGCTAAAAGCTGCAAATTGGCCTGGGCAAGAAAGTGCCCGGTATTGACGTGGTTAAAGCAGAACCCAAAAGCAGAAGTTCCTCTTTTCTGCCTCCTTCCTTCAACTTTTGCAACTTTATTTATTTATTTTGGGGGGTTGGGGGGAGCAGCAACCTGGTTTTCACAGTTACCTGCTCTTACTTTTGTCTGGATCGCCCAGGCAATTTGAGCGGATGTTCACGCCCCTCCCCCTCTCTTTGCCCCTTGCCTTCTGGGACATGTCTCCATTCCCAGAAGGTTGTGGGACCATTCACAAAGTGCATGCTTGGCTCACTGGGCCAGAGTTGGAGCTATTTGGACAGATTGGGGTAGGGAATTCCAAAGGGTGGGAGAGGCTCGGGAGGCAAGTATGGGAGGAGGTGGCAAGGGAGCTAGAGTAAGGTGACCAGATTTTTAAAATTAAACCCAGGGACATATGTTTTTTTTTTTTTTATTGGCAAATGGCAAACTATTTTATAAGCATATTTTCCACAAATGATATATGCAGTGTATGTGGTATGTGTTTATGGAATGGTTGTATGATATATATGTTATTTCTCACATTTCCTCCATAAATAAACATTGAAAAAAAGATACTGCTTAGAATGTTTTGACATATGACTACCAAATGTTATGTAGATAAGACAGAGAAAAAACAGAGTGCAGGGCTCAGGAGTGCAGTACATAAAGAATGCAGGGCTCACCAGTGCCCATCAATGCAGCCTCACCTGTGCCCAGGAATGCACCATCACCTGTGCCCAGGAATGCAGCTTCACCTGTGCTCCGGAATGCAGCCTCACCAGTGCCCAGCAATGCAGCCTCACCGGTGCCAAGCAATGCAGCCTCACCAGTGCCCAGAAAATGCAGCCTCAACTGTGCCGAGGAATGTAGCTTTTTCTATTATCAGGAATGCAGCCTCACATGTGCAGAGGATCAGAGTGGAAAGGAGAGCCAGTGTTCTGCCAAAAACAGCCGGATTATCACACAAACCTTGGGCGGGTACTAAGGCAGAGAGGGGGGTCCGCCCCGGGTGCTGCACACTGGGGGGAGGTGTCAGGCCAATTCGCCGGGAGCCCGCCATCACACAAATCTCACCTCCTGGATGGCCCCTACCTATGATAGACAGCACACATGTTCAAACATTGGACAAGTGTGCTATCTGTCAAAGGAGAAAACCAGGAGGCGGGACTTGTGTGACGGCGGGCACCCGGCGAATCAAATTAAAGTTGACACAGCGGCAGACGCTGGCCTGCCACACCCCCCCAGTGAGTGGCACCTGGGGCGGACCACCCCCCTCTGCCTCAGCACCTGCCCAGGGTCAACTTGCACCTGGTGCCACCCCTCGAAACTGGGGACAGACGGGTTTCAGGAACAGTGTCCTCAATCCGGGGACGTCTGGTCACCCTAAGCTAGAGAGCAGGAGATTTAAGGAGAAATGCAAAGAGGATGATTTAATTTATATTTTGAGACTGGGTTAGTGATGTAGGTGGGGGCTGAGTTTTGGATGGATTTGTATGTTGTTGTTAGTATTTTGAATGTCATTAGTTGGGTAAGTGGCAGCCAGTGGAGGGATTGGCAGAGAGGAGTACCAGACACTAAGCAGTTTGTAAAGTGGATGAGTCTGGAAGCAGCATTCATGAGGGACTGAAGGGGGGATAGTCTATAAAGCCAATGAGGAGGGATTTGCACTGGTCAAGGCGAGAGATGCTGTGGAGGTTGAGGCATCAAGCCATGGAAAGTGATTGGATGTGGAGCTGAAAGGAGAGTTCAGAGTACAGGATAACACATAGCACCCTGGCATGTGGGGAAGGTTTGATGGTTGTGCCATTGCTCCGAACAGAGAAGAGAGGAGAAGAGGCACGTGGTGGAGGAAATATTATCAGCTTGGTTTTGGACAAGTTGAGTTTGAGGAAGTGGTGTGACATCCAGACATATATGTCTGTTAGTAAATTAGTGATGCGTGAGGAGACTGAGGTTGTGAACTGAGGGGCAGAGAGATAGATTTGGGGGTTGTCAGTGTAGCAATTATATTGAAAGCCATGGAAGGCTATTAGGTGACCCAGGGAGGAGGTATAGATTGAAAATAGGAGAGGTCCAAGAACAGAACCTTGGGGAAACCAAATGGAAAAAGGAAGGGGAGAAGAGGAAGTAGAATTGTAAGTGACACTGAAGGTGCGGTGGGATAGGTAGGATGAGAGCCAGTGAAGAGTACAGTCATGAAGACCAAGGGAGTAAAGTTTTTTGAGGAGAAGGGAGTGTTCAACTGTATCAAAGGCACCCAAAAGTTCCATAAGTAGGAGTACAGGATAGTGTCCATTGGTTTTTGCTGCTAGTAAGTCATTTGTGAGTTTTAAAAGAGCAGTTTCAGTGGAGTGTTGAGGGTGAAATCCAGACTGAAAGGGATCAAGAAGGTTATTCTTAATGAGGTGGTCACTCAGTTGGTTGTAGACCAGGCATTCAAGGAGTTTAGAGGAAAAGGGGAGCAAGGAGATGGGACATAGATGGTAGGGTCCAAGAAGGCTTTTTTTTTTTTATTGTCCAAAACCAACTTTATTTTAATGTCAAATTTACAAGTAAGATCCCAGTTAGCGGTAACGGTGGAGCTGAAGAGTATTCCGTCTTCTCCAGGCAGCACGACATGAGCCACCAATGGTAGGATGGAACTTGTGACCTTTGCCAAGACCACGACTCTTTTTGCCAGCGGATGTCAGCCCACGCATCTCCCTGTGTTTGTGCACAGCTTTTGTTATCCATTGGGTGTCTGGATTGCATCTCATGGCCTTGTGGAAAGTGTCAATGAGGATGATCTCAAAGAACTTGTAAGCTGAGTCTTCACCAACCCAGTAGGAGTTAAGGACTCTCAGTCCTCCACAGTGATGGCCAGCATGCTTCTCAGCAACAGACTGCAGGCTACGAGAAAACTTGATCTGGTTCACACCATGGTGGACAGGTTTACCATAGGTTGCACCCTTGGGCACGTGGCGCTTACGTCCACCATGGCGAACTCTGATACAGTAGATGACATACCCTTGCTTGGCCTTGTAGCCCAATCTACGAGCTTTGTCTGGACGAGTAGGACGTGGTGCCCGATGGAGAGAAGACAGTTGGCGATATTGCCAGCAGCGGACACACAGGAGAAATCGCATCACATCCGACTGCTTCTTCCTCCATAGCTTTTGCATGTACTTGTAGGCACCCATGCTGGCTTATGCTGATAGCTCGGCAGCCGGAATGCCAAGGAAGGCTTTTTAAGTAGGGGGTTGACTAGTACATGTTTTAGAGAGTTTGGGAAGATTCCAGAAGAGAGGGAGAGCTTGAATATGTGGGTTATAGAGTGTAGGATAGATCCAGAGGGTAACCGTAGTATTTGTGAGGGAACAGGGTTCAGGGGACAGGTGGTTAGGTGGGCATTAGAAATAAGTTTAGCAACCTTGTCTATAGTAGTAGGTTTGAGTAAGGGGAGAATTGATTGTACCTGTTGACATGGGGTGTTAAGTGAGAAAGATACCGATAAAGAGGAGATTTTGTGACAAGTTCAATAATCATAATACATGACTGCATATAATTGGTAATTCTCCAATACTAAAAGATGTACGCACCAGCTGAATATGAGTCTAATTTTTTATTGATTTGGGAGTTGCAGTAGGTATACTTTTATTTCGCTGTACCAGTCAGATAGGTATTATTCATTTTTTTACTGAAAATCCTTATTAACAGTTTGTTAGAACTGAATTTGTTTAGTTTTGGCTTACAGGTGCTCTTTAAAGGCTACTTTGAGAAAAATGGAATTCGTGAAGAGGTTGCGTGCAATGTCGATCTACCTGGGCAGGACGTCTGTGAATATTATGATCAGCAGAATCATGAAAAGTGGGTGTGTCAACGGCCAAAAAAGCTCCCTTGTGACTCATACCGGGAGCACTCAGCGGGAGAAAACCGCAACATCCAAAGCCAAGAACAGAAACCGTTCTTCTCAGCGTAAATGCTTTTGTTCTTTCTACCTTCACTTTGTACAGCAATAATGTTCTTGAATCATTGAGTAATTTTGTCCACCATCTAGTAAGGTTCCGTTAAAGTCTAACTCCAGCTTCATTTTTTTACATCATTCAGAGTGTACATTTGAAAAAAAGAAAGAACACATTTCTGGTACCGTCCCATGCAGACTCCCTACTCTGGGATCTAGTGCTGACCATCTTCGAGGTTGAATAAAAATTACATTATAGTTTTCTGCAACTGACAATGGCAGCTACACTATATTACCAAAAATATTGGAACGCCAGCCTTTACACGCACATGAACTTTAATGACATCCCAGTCCTAGTCCATAGGGTTCAATATTGAGTTGAGAAAAAAGGAAGAGGAAATCTGCGCTACAGTGTATACTTAACGAAAATGTGTGATGCAGCAATTCTAATATATACCCAAAGTGAAATATACATATAAAAACAAAGAAAAAGAAGAGAACTGCGCAATCCCTAATACTTCTATTAGGATGTAAACCACTCTACCTTAAAGAAGTGTATCTTGTGATCTATTATTCTAACACACCAAACTAATGACTAAATAAACCATAAGGCATTACTTATAACTAAATACAGTAAACATATATATTGCCCCTCATAGGTTATGAACCAAAAGGAAAAAATTTACAATTCTAAGTCAGCGATTCAAAAACAAGAAACATATAAAGTAGAATCAAACAGTACTGAAAATGTATGTGATAACATAAAGTCCATTAAAAGTCCAACTGGAGAAACACCCTGTGTAGAAGGGATCTATTCAATCGTAAAACTTTTCAATCAACGTGAAGTAAAACCAGGTGCACCTCCACCAGACAAGTAATAATAGCCCCTTACCAGACGTCCCGGTAGGGAGCGCTTAATCACAAAATGGGTCTGAAGATGGATCAAACTTGAGCCCTCCAAATGGAACACTTTTACGTAGGGCAGGTTAGGAGATACGCCAGTCATAAACCATCCAGCAGGGGAAAACGCTGTTTGAAGCGGGACTCAGATGTGTAGCATTGTAGGATCAAGGAAGGTTCACCATAGGGAGGAAAAGATGCTCCAAATAGTGTAAAATCATTTATTAAAACAAAAATATAAAACAAGAGATGCACTTACAAACATGAAAGAACATCGGGCATATCATCAAACTGGGCAAGCGTCGGCCGATCGCGAACACCAATCGATATCCCTTCTGGTACCAGTTCACATGAGGCAAGTCAGCGTGTCACGCCACCCAACGCGTTTCGTGAAAAATTCACGTCGTCTGGGGTATCAGACGACGTGAATTTTTCACGAAACGCGTTGGGTGGCGTGACACGCTGACTTGCCTCATGTGAACTGGTACCAGAAGGGATATCGATTGGTGTTCGTGATCGGCCGACGCTTGCCCAGTTTGATGATATGCCCGATGTTCTTTCATGTTTGTAAGTGCATCTCTTGTTTTATATTTTTGTTTTAATAAATGATTTTACACTATTTGGAGCATCTTTTCCTCCCTATGGTGAACCTTCCTTGATCCTACAATGCTACACATCTGAGTCCCGCTTCAAACAGCGTTTTCCCCTGCTGGATGGTTTATGACTGGCGTATCTCCTAACCTGCCCTACGTAAAAGTGTTCCATTTGGAGGGCTCAAGTTTGATCCATCTTCAGACCCATTTTGTGATTAAGCGCTCCCTACCGGGACGTCTGGTAAGGGGCTATTATTACTTGTCTGGTGGAGGTGCACCTGGTTTTACTTCACGTTGATTGAAAAGTTTTACGATTGAATAGATCCCTTCTACACAGGGTGTTTCTCCAGTTGGACTTTTAATGGACTTTATGTTATCACATACATTTTCAGTACTGTTTGATTCTACTTTATATGTTTCTTGTTTTTGAATCGCTGACTTAGAATTGTACATTTTTTCCTTTTGGTTCATAACCTATGAGGGGCAATATATATGTTTACTGTATTTAGTTATAAGTAATGCCTTATGGTTTATTTAGTCATTAGTTTGGTGTGTTAGAATAATAGATCACAAGATACACTTCTTTAAGGTAGAGTGGTTTACATCCTAATAGAAGTATTAGGGATTGCGCAGTTCTCTTCTTTTTCTTTCTTTTTTTTTTCAATATTGAGTTGGCCCACCCTTTGCATCTATAACAGTTTCAACTCTTCTGGGAAAGCTGTCCACAAGGTTTAGGAGTGTGTCTATGGAAATGTTTAACTTCCCTGGTGGTATTCCCGAGTGTGGCTCAGGGTTAAATTTCAGTACAATTAGCGGTAACCCCCGAGCCACACTCGGGATTGCATCTCAGGATCCTGGTGAAGGTTACTTACCTTGTCCCCAAGATCCTGCAATGCCCGCGCCCCCCCCCCGTTTCCTCCGCCCGATGTCTCTGTGTGCCAGGCTTCGATCCCTGAGAACGTCATAACACATATAGTATACTGTAATCTTACAGATTACATTACTCTATCAGATATTTTCACCTCCCTTTGGTCCCTTGCGCTTTGTCCAGTGCCCTGCATGCACTTTTATATTATATATACTGTTCTTTCTGCCTGGAAACTTGAGATTGTGTATGGCAACCAAAAAGTGTCCCTTTACGTCAAAAGTGGTTTGAGACCAGCTAGAAAACAGCGATAGAAAAAAGAACACTTACAGAATTGAGCGATAGTGAATTGTGGGGAAATTTATTTTATTATTATTTTTTATAATTATTTATAGTTATTTATTATATTATAATTTATGATTTTGTGTTTTCAATTTTATCATACCCGGGATATCTACTAGACTATTGTTTGGACAGATTTACGTGTGTTATTACTAAGAATTACAGGTCTAAAATATAAAACCAAATTTCTATGCAAAACAATGTATCGCTTTGAGACACAAAAATCTGACATAATCATACCGCCAGGGTGGTTAATAATTTTTCCATAAGCGCATTTATAAGGTCAGGCACTGATGTTGGACGAGAAGGCCTGGCTTGCAGTCTCCACTCTAATTCATCCCAAAGGTGCTCTATCAGGTTGAGGTTAGGACTCAAGCCAGTCAAGTTCCTCCACCCCAAACTCACTCATCCATGTCTTTATGGACCTTGCTTTGTGCACTGGTGGGCAGTCATGTTGGAACAGGAAGGGGCCCAGAAAGTTGGGAGCATGATATTGTCCAAAATGTCTTGGTATGCTGATGCCTTAAGAGTTCCCTTCACTGGAACTAAGGGACCAAGCCCAACCCTTGAAAAACAAAGCCACACCATAATCCCCCTCCATCAAATTATTTGGACCAGTGCCCAAAGCAAGGTCCATAAAGACATGGATGAGTGAGTTTGGGGTGGAGGAACTTGACCGCCCTGATAGAACACCCTTGGGATTAATTAGAGCGGAGACTGCAAGCCAGGCATTCTCTCCAACATTAGTGCCTGACCTCCCAAATGCGCTTCTGGAAGAATGGTCAAATATTCCCATAGACACACTCCTAAACCTTGTGGACAGCCTTCCCAGAAGAGTTGAAGCTGTTATCGCTGCAAAGGGTGGGCCAACTCAATATTGAACCCTACGGATTAAGACGGAGATGCCATTAAAGTTCATGTTTATTATTATGATTATTATTATTAGATCTTTAAACGATTTCCAAATTTTTTTTCAGAGCTTTACAAACTAAAGCGAGACAGTAAAATTACAATACAATTAAATACAGGAAAATTAGCAGGGCTCATAAGGGGGATATTATCAACATGTACAAATACATAAGTGGTCCATATCGTGAACTTGGTGTTGATTTATTCACTTTAAGGTCACCACAGAGGACCACAGGGGGCACTCCTTACGTCTAGAGGAAAAAAAGATGTTATCTCCAAATATGGAAAGGTTTCTTCACAGTAATGCCCTGTACACACGGTCGGACATTCCGACCACAAAATTTTGGCCGAAACTTGTGTTGCATACACACGGACGGACAAAGTTGTCGGAAAATCTGATCGTTCGGAACGAGGTGACATTTGTTGCGTATGACGGGACTACATAGAAGCCAGTAGCCAATAGGTTTGGTCTCGTAATTTAATCTGAGCATGCGTGGCACTTTGTCCGTCGGAATTCTCTACAAACGATCGGAAAAAGTCTGATCGGATTTTGTTGTCAGAAAATTTAAGATCCAGCTCACAAACTATTTCCGTTGGAATTTCAGATGGAAAAAGTCCAATAGAGCCCACACATGATTGGATTTTCCGACAACATAATCCGATCGGACCTTTTCCGTCTGAATTTCCGACCGTGTGTACTCAAGGGGTACTTAAGAGGTGGTTCTGACAAGCTCAGTCAATTGCTTTAAAAAAGGCCTGGATTCTTTCCTAAATGTACATAATATAACTAGGTACTAACATTTATAGGTAAAGTTGATCCAGGGAAAATCCAATTGCCTCTCGGGTGATCAAAAAGGAATTTTTTCCCCTGCTGAAGCAAATTGGAGCATGCTTTGCTGGGGTTGTTTGCTTCTTCTTCCTCTGGATCAACTGTAGGTGTAGGTTTGTGTATATGGGATTGTATTTTTTATTTTTTTGGTTGAACTAGATTTTTCAATCTAACTTTGTAACTTAATCTTTTAAGCACTTTTTTATTTTATTTGGCACTCTCAGGTCACTGATTAACCAAGAAATCCCATCAAACCTTGGGTCAATTAATGTCTTACCTCAGAAGAATGTCACAAGTGGTAGGTGTTTTTACATTCTAACTTGTTTGAACCATGTGCCAAACAATGTTTAAACCATTGTGTTATTTGTTTTATGTGCGAGTGCTAAATCATTTGCTTAAAGCCTAATTGCAGGCAGAAAAAAAAGAGTAAAAATTTTCTATGCACAAGGAACGTTGACGTGTTTCAGCCCAGGCTGAAAAAAATCAACATTTCTTTTGCAAAGAATACCTTTTACTCCTAATGGATCTATAATGAAGAAGATTTTTATAAGCATAACACACCGCGTTGCCAACCTTTTCATCATGATGTTCATCTTCAGTATGTGCGGCTGTCATCAGAGCACAGGTGTGGCTCTTTCACTTGTAACTTGGAAGCATCATGTCTTGATGATGTCAGAACTACAGTACATAGACCACATAGAACCACATAGCACTAGAATGTGGGAGTGCGGAAGCTGTGTAGACCATAGTGACTGCGGGAAGGAACAGAGAATTAGGTAAGTATATTTACTTTTTTGTTCCCCTAGATAAATAACCCTTGAAGTGCAGGTACAGCTTCACTGCAAGGGGTTATTTTTTATTTCCCAGAGTTGGGCTTTAACAGAGATTTTCAGACTTAATCAAATAACAGTAGATCTCTCTCTCCTCCCCCTGTCAGAATGGGGATCTGTTTGTTTACCTTGACAGATCCCCGTTCTGACTCTTTTTTCCGCGATCGCGGGTGGCAGGTGGTCATTGAGTACGCCGGACCCACAGGCGAACTCCCACGGCACGCAGTGGGCACGCTTTTGCAAAAGCTAGTGCACGGAGCGCCGTACTGGTATGGAGATTTGCGCAGGTGAGCCAACCTGCAGCAGTATAACTGCGGTAGCTGGTTGAGAACTGGTTAAAGAGAAATTAATACATTTATTTGGGTGTATAAACATCCTAGAGTCTCTAAACCCTTCTTATATGCCTCTCCATTGTCTGGGGGTTTTGGTCTTTCACGATTTCAGCTATATTATCTGGCAGCCAGATTCACTCAACTAGTGCAATGGAACATGTTAGAATCTAGAGTTCCCTGGATTCAATTTGAAGTTTAATATGGTCATCTTCAGTTCCTACTCCCTCATAGCCCCTCTTAACACCATAGTATCACAATCCCTCCATTTGTGGAAGCAAACACAAGCATTACTTCATCTCTAAAGTATCTCCCTTAGCTAAATTTTCCAGAGACTCAACATTTTCAGCCGCCTTTTGCTCTTCGAACCCCTTTTTGTGGTGGAAGCTTAATCATTTGACCACCCTGTCTGCATTACCAGTTATTTTTAATTGTATCCTCTTTGATGGCCTAGGTGCCCTTCACAAAATTCCAGCATGAGAGGGTCTCTGCTGCCATTTTTTGCCGCTTCATTCCTCCTATCCAACTGCTGTAGAGACAGCCCTTGGAATACCTTGGACACCATATATTACCCCGAATGGAACTGCCTGCCTTTTATTATCCTAAAGCTTCGAGGAAGATTGCACACAATTGTAGATAAGCACTAGATTATACTGACATGGGGTCCAACTGGATTTTATTCGGGGGACACTTTTAGAGTTGCCCATGTTTTGGATTAGTGAGCTTTCATGAAATTAATTCCCATTTCAGGGGATTAGTTGATGTGATATACATAAGTAATGTATATATATATATATATATATATATATATATATATATATATATATATATATACACACACACACACTGTATATATCTATACTGTATATATCTATACTGTATGTAGCACTGGGTCAGGGTTATTAGGGGCCAGGGCTGGAAGACTCATCCTGGCAGCTCTCTGGTGTCTCGCCCTGTTTCTAGAATATTGGAGAATGTTCTGGAACTAGTGGATGGAGGTTAGGGAGGCTGGCTGCCTTGAATATTTATGGGCCCTTAGTCAAACCCCAGTGGTGGGTCTGGTAGGGGACTGAGATAGCCCATAAATAGACATGGGCAATGCCAGCAGGGGAGTTGGGTGGAAGATGGAGAAGCAGTGCTGAGGAGAGGTTGTCGGTGGTCCTTGAGGGTCCCCTGCCGTGGAGGGGTTTTACCTCGGCTGGAGCTTGAGATAGCTGGCCTGAAAGCGTCCCACCACAGGAGGCAGTTGGAAGGATTCATGCCGGAGAGGCAGTGGGAGAGAGCAAGCAGAGACAGTGAGTAGATCAGCATGCTACAGGGACAAGTCAAGGGGAGAGACTGTCAGCTGTAACCGTGCTCTCTTGAAGACCGCTTTGTGCCATGTCTTCATCTAACTTTACCCTGGGGTTTCTTCAAGTGTGTGTGCCACTCAGGAGGAGGGGGTGAAGCAAGCAGCCAGGTCGGCTGGTTGCAGGCAGGTGGGCTGGGAGACTTCTGCAGCGGTTGAACTTGGCTCAGTGTCTACAGGAAGGCATTTGTCAAGAAGGACGTTCTGATCACCCGGCTGTTCCTAGAAGTCTTACCTGCAGAATCCCTGGCAGAAGAGCCAACCGGTGCACACTGGTGCGTGTTAACACTGTCAGGCGCACGCGGGTGCGCGCTAATGCTGACAGGTGCACGTGTGTGCGCAAGGGCACCAATGGGCGCACGTGGGTGCGCGGTAATGTTAATGTATACATGCGTACGCACACCAGTATGCGCACGTGCATGAGATGAGCATGAACGGACGCGCAGTATGACAAATCTTGGTGCCAAATGGGCTATTTAAAGGGACCTATCACCTTGCCTCCCTGCTGTCTGTTCTGGAGCGTTCCTGAGAGACCTCCCTTCTTGTCTGTTACCTGATTCCTGTTACCCAACTTGCCTCTGACTACTTTCTGCTTGCTGCCTGCCACCGACCCCAGCTTGTCTGATTATTCTTCTGCCTGCTGTCTTGGTACAGTACCTGCCCGCCTGTGTTTGACCCGGCTTGACTACGACTACGCCTTGCCTGCCGCCTTGGTGCTGTTCCTGCCTACCAGTGTCCAACCTGGCCTGCTTGAAGATCCGCTGAGTGTCCTGAACTACAAGACACCTTCCTCTTTGATCCTGGGTGAGTGTTCCTGCTGCTCCTGCTCACCGCTGATCCCAGTTCCAGCTTGCATCCGGTTGCCTGTCTGCTTCTTGGAGTCTGCACCAGCCCTTGCATCTGTGACCTGCCAGGCACTTGTTCCCCTTCTGTGCTCCTGAACATCTGTCTGCTCTACCAGGAGTTCTTGAGCCAGAGGAATATGAGAAGCCGCTCCCTGCATCCATGGGCTCAACCACCAAGTAAGTGACAGTACAGGACAGCCATGTCCGAGCCCACGCAGGGAGCCTTTCCAATGGATGAACTTTGCCGCCATCTTGCCGGACTTACCCAAGCTGTGAATAACCTGCAAAAAGGTTATAACTGACTGGAGGAGCAAGTTCAAGCCCTGTCTGCACCTTCACCTTCTTCATCGGTAACTTCCTCCGCTCCCTCAGTAGTAATGCTGCCACCCGAGCCAAGGGTCCCCACACCCGCGAAGTTCACAGGGGACCAAAGTAAATTCAGGACTTTTCGTAATGCTTGTGAACTATTCTTTGCTCTGCAGCCCCAGACTTTTTCACTTGAATCTACTAAAGTGGGATTTGTCATCTCGTTGCTGCTGGGAGAACCACAGTCTTGAGCCCACCGCCTTCTGGAGCTTCTTCATTTAACGATCTGAACTCTTTTTTCCAAGCCATGTCTCAGCTCTACGAAGACCCACAACTGACAGCCACTACAACTCTGCACTCCTTACAGCAGGCCAGTGGAGGACTATGTGTCAGAATTTAGATGTTGGAGTTCCAATACCAACTGGAACAACGCCGCCCTGCATTACCAATTTCGCATGGGTCTTTCAGAATCCCTGAAGGGCGAATTAGCCCGAGTGGGTATTCCAGAGACTTTCTATGCCCTCATTAACCTATCCATCCGGATAGATAGATGACTAAGGGAGCGAAGGTCAGAAGGTTCTGCTGGTCCTTCTCGTCCAGTCTGGATGCTTCCCTGTATATATCTATACTGTATGTAGCACTGGGTCAGGGTTATTAGGGGCCAGGGCTGGAAGACTCATCCTGGCAGCTCTCTGGTGTCTCGCCCTGTTTCTAGAATATTGGAGAATGTTCTGGAACTAGTGGATGGAGGTTAGGGAGGCTGGCTGCCTTAAATATTTATGGGCCCTTAGTCAAACCCCAGTGGTGGGTCTGGTAGGGGACTGAGATAGCCCATAAATAGACATGGGCAATGCCAGCAGGGGAGTTGGGTGGAAGATGGAGAAGCAGTGCTGAGGAGAGGTTGTCGGTGGTCCTTGAGGGTCCCCTGCCATGGAGGGGTTTTACCTCGGCTGGAGCTTGAGATAGCTGGCCTGAAAGCGTCCCACCACAGGAGGCAGTTGGAAGGATTCATGCCAGAGAGGCAGTGGGAGAGAGCAAGCAGAGACAGTGAGTAGATCAGCATGCTACAGGGACAAGTCAAGGGGAGAGACTGTCAGCTGTAACCGTGCTCTTGAAGACCGCTTTGTGCCATGTCTTCATCTAACTTTACCCTGGGGTTTCTTCAAGTGTGTGTGCCACTCAGGAGGACTGGGTGAAGCAAGCAGCCAGGTCGGCTGGTTGCAGGCAGGTGGGCTGGGAGACTTCTGCAGCGGTTGAACTTGGCTCAGTGTCTACAGGAAGGCATTTGTCAAGAAGGACGTTCTGATCACCCGGCTGTTCCTAGAAGTCTTACCTGCAGAATCCCTGGCAGAAGAGCCAACCGGTGCACACTGGTGCGTGTTAACACTGTCAGGCGCACGCGGGTGCGCGCTAATGCTGACAGGTGCACGTGTGTGCGCAAGGGCACCAATGGGCGCACGTGGGTGCGCGGTAATGTTAATGTATACATGCGCACGTACACCAGTATGCGCACGTGCATGAGATGAGCATGAACGGACGCGCAGTATGACAAATCTTGGTGCCAAAGGGGCTATTTAAAGGGACCTATCACCTTGCCTCCCTGCTGTCTGTTCTGGAGCGTTCCTGAGAGACCTCCCTTCTTGTCTGTTACCTGATTCCTGTTACCCGACTTGCCTCTGACTACTTTCTGCTTGCTGCCTGCCACCGACCCCAGCTTGTCTGATTATTCTTCTGCCTGCTGTCTTGGTACAGTACCTGCCCGCCTGTGTTTGACCCGGCTTGACTACGACTACGCCTTGCCTGCCGCCTTGGTGCTGTTCCTGCCTACCAGTGTCCAACCTGGCCTGCTTGAAGATCCGCTGAGTGTCCTGAACTACAAGACACCTTCCTCTTTGATCCTGGGTGAGTGTTCCTGCTACTCCTGCTCACCGCTGATCCCAGTTCCAGCTTGCATCCGGTTGCCTGTCTGCTTCTTGGAGTCTGGACCAGCCCTTGCATCTGTGACCTGCCAGGCACTTGTTCCCCTTCTGTGCTCCTGAACATCTGTCTGCTCTACCAGGAGTTCTTGAGCCAGAGGAATATGAGAAGCCGCTCCCTGCATCCATGGGCTCAACCACCAAGTAAGTGACAGTACAGGACAGCCATGTCCGAGCCCACGCAGGGAGCCTTTCCAATGGATGAACTTTGCCGCCATCTTGCCGGACTTACCCAAGCTGTGAATAACCTGCAAAAAGGTTATAACTGACTGGAGGAGCAAGTTCAAGCCCTGTCTGCACCTTCACCTTCTTCATCGGTAACTTCCTCCGCTCCCTCAGTAGTAATGCTGCCACCCGAGCCAAGGGTCCCCACACCCGCGAAGTTCACAGGGGACCAAAGTAAATTCAGGACTTTTCGTAATGCTTGTGAACTATTCTTTGCTCTGTAGCCCCAGACTTTTTCACTTGAATCTACTAAAGTGGGATTTGTCATCTCGTTGCTGCTGGGAGAACCACAGTCTTGAGCCCACCGCCTTCTGGAGCTTCTTCATTTAACGATCTGAACTCTTTTTTCCAAGCCATGTCTCAGCTCTACGAAGACCCACAACTGACAGCCACTACAACTCTGCACTCCTTACAGCAGGCCAGTGGAGGACTATGTGTCAGAATTTAGATGTTGGAGTTCCAATACCAACTGGAACAACGCCGCCCTGCATTACCAATTTCGCATGGGTCTTTCAGAATCCCTGAAGGGCGAATTAGCCCGAGTGGGTATTCCAGAGACTTTCTATGCCCTCATTAACCTATCCATCCGGATAGATAGACGACTAAGGGAGCGAAGGTCAGAAGGTTCTGCTGGTCCTTCTCGTCCAGTCTGGATGCTTCCCTGTGTAACCAGTTACCCTCAGTCGGCTTCTCCTGCTCCAGTGACTTCAACTCCAGACACTTCCGAGCCTATGCAGCTAGGCCTTCTGCATCCTTCTCTTACATTAGAGGAACGGCAATGCAGGAGAACTAACAACCTTTGCTCTACTGTGGAGAACCTGGGCACTATGTGAGGACCTGTCCCACCAAGCTCCATACGTGCCTCGCCACTTCCTCTGTTCCTGTTTCCGCTTTGTCTGACAATGCTTCTCACCTGGCTGTCTCTGCTCTCTTACAGATACCAGGAGGGAATATCCAGGTCACCACAATTATTGACTCTGGAGCCTGCAGCGGTTTTATGAACTTGACTTTTGCCACCAGACACCATATTCCTTTGCGGCCCAGAGCGAAAGGACTTTCAGTTCACTTGGCCGACGGTTATGCTCTTAAATCCGGGCCAGTCACCCAGGAAACAATGCCTATTGTTAACCACCATCTCCAAGAACCATTAGGAACTGTTATGCCTGGACATTATTGAATCCCCTTTATTTCCCATCATCCTTGGCAAGCCTGCGATGCCATGGCTTATACGCAAAACCCGAAAAATGTGTGTTCGAGCATCAGAGCATTCAGTTCCTGGGATTAATCATCTTTGTGGAAGGTATCCAGATGGAATCTCAGAAAGTTTCTGCCATTTTGGACTGGCCATCCCCTACGGATAAGAAGGGCGTTCAGCGTTTCATGGGTTTCGCAAACTTTTACTGGAAGTTTATTAAGGGATTTTCCACTATCATCTCTCCCATTACAGAACTCATGAAGCAAGGCAGTCCTTTCCATTGGTCATCCGAAGCCCAGAAAGCCTTTGTAACCCTCAATAACCTGTTTACCTCTGCATCGATCCTGAAGCATCCTGACCCGGCGTTACCTTACATTCTAGAGGTAGACGCTTCCGAAATTGCAGTAGGGGCAGTAATTTCTCAGAGACAAGGATCCAAGGCTCTCTTACACCCAGTTGCATTCTTTTCCCATAAACTATCTGAAGCTGAGAGGAACTATGATGTGGGAGACTGGGAACTATTGGCCATCAAGTCAGCACTTGAAGAATGGCGGTACCTTCTGGAGGGAGCAGCACATCCAATCCTTATCTACACTGACCACAAGAATCTCGAGTATTTGAAAGTTGCAAAGAGATTGAAACCACGTCAGGCCAGGTGGGCACTCTTCTTTACTCAATTTTCTTTCCAAATTACTTACAGACCGGGGTCAAAGAACACCAAGCCAGATGCCCTCTCGAGGATGTTCAGCGAGTCTGAGGCCTCTTCATCCCCAGACACCATCTTGTCTCCAGGAAACTTCCTTTTACTTCAGGAAGACTTGTTGGCCCAGATCAAACAAGCTTCTGTTTGTGCCTCTCCTCCATCTGATGTCAGAGCTTCTTATCTTACACCCAAATCATAAGACCGCAACCAAAATCTCCTGGTCTCCCCCAACCGTCTTTGGGCAGACTATCTCCCCAAAGACCAAAGCGAAGAGTCTTGGGGTTATTTTAGATGCACAAATGTCAATGGATGCGCAAATAGGATCTGTAGTCAGTGGATCTCACCATCTGCTGCGCATGCTTTGCAGACTCATCCCTTTTATCCCAAAGAATGACAAAGCAGTGGTAGTTGGAACAATCATTAATTTATAACTGGACTACGCAAATTCGCTTTACATAGGATTACCACAATATCAACTTGCGCGATTACAACTCATCCAAAACACAACGGCAAGGCTGATAACAGGAAAAAAACCCTGGGAATCCATCTCTCCTTCGCTGAGGAGCTTACATTGGCTAACCGTAAAAAATCAGATCATGTTCAAGACCCTTTGCCTCACCCACAAATGCGTGCATAGAGAAGCTCCGCAATACCTAATGGAGAAAATAAATCATTACACACCAAACCGCAGTCCTCGATCAGCCAACAAAAACCTCCTCCTCGTGCCCAAAGCCCGGTATAAATCCAAGGGGGATCGGAGATTCGCTGTCCAACGGCCTCGGCTATGGAATGCTCTACCAATCAACATCCGCCTGGAAGAAAATCACCTGGCTTTTAGGAAAAAACTCAAGACCTTCCTCTTTTAGCAGATGATCAAAGCTCGCCACAGCGCCTAGAGGCTATTCAGTTCCCATTGTGCGCTATACAAATATTTCATTCATTCATTCATTCATTCATTCATTCACACTGTAAGCGAGGGACGATCTGTTGTGGCATCAGGATAACATTTTTGGACCCCAGGAGGTACGAGTTGCTGTTCTCAGTGCCTGCCATGACCACAAGTTAGCCGGCCATTTCGGGGTGAACAAGATATCTGAACTTCTCCAGCGTATGTTTTGGTGGCCGCAGTTAGCAAAGGACTGCAGGAATTACGTGGAGTCTTGCACTGTCTGCACTCAGAATAAGGGCAGCAGATCCAAAGCCGGGGGTCTGCTGAAGCCTCTGCCCGTTCCTGAAAGACCATGGAGGATGATCTCCATGGATTTTATCATCGAGCTGCCTCCTTCTGAAAACCACTCTGCCGTCTTTGTGGTTGTGGATAGACTTTCTAAGATGGTGCATTTTCTCTCTATGAAGGGTACCCCTTCCTGCTCCCGAAACGGCCAAGGTCTTCATCAGAGAGATTGTGAGACTTTATGGGATCCCTGCAGATATTGTTTCTGTTCGAGGGGTGCAGTTTACTTCAAAATTCTGGAGGGAGTTATGTGGTTCCCTGGAGATTAACCTCTCCTTTTCTTTAGCCTACCATCCACAGACTAATGGCCAGACAGAGAGGACAAACCAAACATTGGAACAGTACTTGCAATGTTTTTCCTCTTTCTCCCAGGATGATTGGGTTCCTCTCCTACCTCTCGCTGAGTTGGCATATAATAATTCTGTCCACTCTGCCACCAAGCAAACTCCATTCTTTGCAAACTATGGATTTCATCCCTTGTTCCTGTCAAATAACCTTCCGGAATGCTCTGTACCTGCTGCTCAAGAGACTTTAGCCTTCTTCAGTGCCAACAATAAACTTCTCCAGGAAACAATGTCCAGGACCCAGGAATACTATAAAGATATCTTTGACAAGAAGAGGAGAGGGGAACTTAACTTGGAGCCTGGAGATCAAGTTTGGTTATCAACTCTGAACCTAAAGCTGGCATGTCCTTCCAGGAAGTTGGGCCCTAAGTTCGTTGGTCCCTTTCCTGTGAAGAGAAAGATCAACAGTGTGACTTATGAACTGCAGTTGCCAGAGTCATTCCGGATTCACCCGGTTTTCCATGTGGCTCTACTCAAGCCCACTGTCCAAGATCCCTTCATTGGCAGAAATACCGGTCCGCCTGAACCTATTCTGATTGATGGAGAGGTTGAGTTTGAGGTGGAATCAATTCTGGACTGCAGGAAGAGACGTGGTCAGGTTCAGTACCTGGTGAAGTGGAAAGGGTACGGCCTGGAAGATAATTCATGGGAGCCGGAATCCAACTTTCATGCTGAAAGACTGATCCTGGCCTTCAAGAGAGCACACCCAACTAAGATGGCTCAATTGGGCATCCGGAGGCTGCCCCTTGGGGGGCAATGTCAAGAAGGACATTCTGATCACCCGGCTGTTCCCAGAAGTCTTACCTGCAGATCCCCAGCAGAAGAGCCAACCGGGCACATGTGGGTGCGCGTTAACGCTGTCGGGCGCACGTGGGTGCATGCTAATGCTGATGAGCCTGTGTGCGGTAATGTTAATGTATGCGCGCAAACGCGTACGAGTATGCGTGCATGCGCACAGACGTGCGCGGGTGCGCGCGAATGTGCGTGGACATGCAGTATGACAAATCTTGCCGCCAAAGGGGCTATTTAAAGGGACCTATCACCTTGCCTCCTTGCTGTCCGGTCTACAGCGTTCCTGAGAGACCCTGTTATTACCTTGTCTGTTACCTGATTCCTCTTACCCGGCTTGCCTCAGGCTAGTCTCTGCTTGCTGCCTGCCCATGACCCCGGCTTGTCTGACTATTCTTCTGCCTGCTGTCTTGGTACCGTACCTGCCCGCCTGTGTTTGACCCAGCTTGACTATGACTACGCTTTGCCTGCCGCCTTGGTGCTGTTCCTGCCTACCAGTGTCCAACCTGGCCTGCTTGAAGATCCGCTGAGTGTCCTGAACTACAAGACACCTTCCTCTTTGATCCTGGGTGAGTGTTCCTGCTGCTTCTGCTCACCGAGACAAATTCGAAAGCCGCCAGAACAGTCTATGAGACACTAACATGAAAAATCAAAAGTGTTCATTTTAAAGGCTAATATGCAAGTTATTGTCATAAAAAGTATTTGGGGACCTGGGTCCTGCCCCAGGGGACACGTATCAATGCACATTTTTTTTTTTTAAATGCCCATTTTTTCGGGAGCAGTGATTTTTTTTAATGCTTAAATTGAAACAATAAAAATGAAATATTCCTTTAAATATCATGCCTGGGGTGTCTATAGTATGCCTATAAAGTGGCATATGTTTCCTGTGTTTAGAACAGCACCACAGCAAAATTTTATTTCTAAATAAAAAATTGTCATTTAAAACTGATTGTGGCTATAATGAATTGTCGGGTCCCGACAATATAGATAAAACTCATTGAAAAAAAGAGCATGGAATTCCCCCAGTCCATTACCAGACCCTTTGGGTCTGGTATGAATATTAATGGAAACCCTGAACCAAAATTTTAAAAAACAAATTGCGTGGAGGTCCCCCTAAAATCCATACCAGGCCCTTCAGGTATGATATGGAAATTAAGGGGAACCCTGCGCCAAATTTAAAAAAAATGGCGTAAGGGTCCCCCCAAAATCCATACCATACCCTTCAGATCCTGGCCTCCCTGTGTGAAATGGTAACGGGATACAAATGTACACCTACCATTTCACAAAAAAGTGTCAAAATGTTAAAAACGAGAAGACACAGCTTGGGGACAAGTCCTTTATTAAAAAATAAAAAAATAAAAATGTCCCACGATGTCCATTCATTTTTTTATATTCTCAAATCCGCCACCGATCCTCCTCTATGGGAGGCTCCTGCCATGTGACGCTTCTTTGCTGATGACAGTTCTTATATAACTGAGGGCCTGGTCACCCGATGACGTACCCGGGTGACCCAGCCCCCTCTGACACCACGGGGACTTTCCCATGGCTTCCCGACTTTCCCATGGCTTCCCTGTGTCGTCAGAGGGGGCGGGCACACCTGTTTACATAACCAAGTGGCCCTGCCCCCCTCTGACACCATGGGGAAGCCATGCGAAAGTCCCTGTGGCGTCGGAGCGGGTGCTGTCACCCGGGAACGTCACCGGGTGGCCAGGCCCTCAGTTATAAAAGGACTGTCATCAGCAAAGAAGTATCACACAGTGGGAGTCTCCAATAGAGGATGATCGGTGGCGGATTTTTTTTTATTTTTCAGTCTGTTAGCCGAGCGATATAAGAAGATGAATGGACATCGTGGGACTTTTTTTTTTTTTTTAAATAAAGGACTTGTCGTTTTGAACTTTTTGACACTTTTTTGTGAAATGGTAGGGGTACATTTGTATCCCGTTACCATTTCACACGGGGGGTGGGATCTGGGGGTCCCCTTGCTAAAGGGGGCTTCCCGATTCTGATAAGCCCCCCGCCCGCAGACCCCCACATCCACTGGGCAAGGGTTGTGGGGATGAGGCCCTTGTCCTCATCAACATGGGGACAAGGTGCTTGAGGAGGCTACCCCAAATCACCCTCCCTATGTTGAGGGTATGTGTCCTGGTACAGTTCAGGAGGGGGGGGGGCGCTCTCTAACCCCTCCTCTTTTCCTGCGTTCCTGTCAGGTTGCACGCTCGGATAAGGGCCTGGTATGGATTTTAGGGGGACCCCCACGCAATTTTTTATTTTTTTGGGGGTTTGGGGTTCCCCTTAATATTCATACCAGACCCAACGGGCTGGGTAATGGACTTGGGGGGGGATCCCAAGCTCTTTTTTTCAATGATTTTCATCTATTGCCAAGTAGTGATGGACGAACTTCCGACGGGACGTTTCACGCGAACGCGGCCGATAGTTCACGAACCGTAACGTTTGCGGCGGGCCCCATTGACTTCAATGGGAGGCGAACTTTGACAAACCTACAGGTCAAATTTGCAGCCACAAAATAATTACTAGCTGTGCAAACATAGTCCCACCACATGGCCAATGACATAACACATGTATGAGGTGAATCTGGGATCGACAACTACAAGCATTCTTTTTTTATATATGAAATTGTTGTGACAATTCAGGACTGTGGAGCACATGAAGGCAATGGAGGAGAGGGAAGGTCGGGGTAGGCAAAGAAGAGGGTGCAGGAGATGATCACCAGCAGCGTGACATACAGCAATGACACCTGCACCGTGATAGAGTCATCTGACACCAGCATCGTGATAGAGAGAACTGACATCAGCAGCGTGACATACAGCAATGACACCTGCACCGTGATAGAGTGAGCTGACACCAGCACCATGATAGAGAGCACTGACATCAGCAGCGTGACATACAGCACTGACACCAGCACCATAATATACAGCACTGACACCAGCACGGTGATAGAGAGCACTGACATCAGCAGCGTGACATACAGCAATGACACCTGCACAGTGATAGAGTGATCTGACACCAGCACCGTGATAGAGAGCACTGACATCAGTAGCGTGACATAAAGCACTGACACCAGCACCGTGATATACAGCACTGACACCAGCACCGTGATATACAGCACTGACATCAGCAGCGTGACATACAGCAATGACACCTGCACCGTGATATAGTGATCTGACACCAGCACCGTGATAGAGAGCACTGACATCAGCAGTGTGACATAAAGCACTGACACCAGCACCATGATATACAGCACTGACACCAGCACCATGATAGAGAGCACTGACATCAGCAGTGTGACATAAAGCACTCACACCAGCACCGTGATATACAGCACTGACACCATCACCGTGATATACAGCACTGACACTTGCACCGTAAGCAGCCCCAGGAGGAAGTCAGCATAGCACAGGGATGGTGGGAGCACCTCATAATGAGCATAGCACAGGGATGGTGGGAGCCCCTCATAATATGCACAGCAGAGGTACAGCCCCAGGAGGAATTCAGCACAGGGATGGTGGGAGCCCCTCATAATAAGCAGCCCCAGGAGGATGTCAGCATAGCACAGGGATGGTGGGAGCCCCTCATAATAAGCAGCCCCAGGAGGAAGTCAGCACAGCACAGGGATGGTGGGAGCCCCTCATAATCAGCATAGGACAGAGATGGTGGGAGCCCCTCATAATATGCACAGCAGAGGTACAGCCCCAGGAGGAAGTCAGCACAGCACAGGGATGGTGGGAGCCCCTCATAATGAGCATAGCACAGGGATGGTGGGAGCCCCTCATAATATGCACAGCAGAGGTACAGCCCCAGGAGGAAGTCAGCACAGCACAGGGATGGTGGGAGTCCCTCATAATAAGCAGCCCCAGTAGAAATATGACACCGCTCAACCTCTTCAAACAGGAGGGTACAGGCATATAGTACGGTGTGCTTTTTTTGGACAAGGAAGTGAGCCACATGAAGAAAGAAGGTCTGTGTGCACGATTAAAAAAATTGTTTATAGACATATACATGGTCTTCTGGTCACATGTGTTGAATTCCTCCGAGATCCATGCCTCATTCATTTTTAGAAATGTGAGGTAGTTAACACTGTCGTGAGCTAGGCGAGTACGCTTATCGGTCACGATCCCCCCTGCTGCGCTGAACGTCCTTTCTGACAGGACACTGGACGAGGGGCAAGCCAACAGTTCGATTGCAAATTGGGCAAGCTCTGGCCAGAGGTCAAGCCTGCCCACCCAGTAGTCCAGGGGTTCATCACTCCTCAGAGCATCCACATCGGCCGTTAACCTGATGTAGTCGGACACCTGACGGTCTAGGCGTTCCCTGATGCTGGATCCGGATGAGACCTGTCGATGGGTCAGCTGAAAGAATGACCTCATATCAGAAGTCACCAACACATCTTCAAACCGGTCTCTTCTTGCAGGCGCTGTTGGATTGGTACCCGCAATTCCTTCTCTGGGAGTGGGAATTGCTCCTCTGCCAGCGCACACAAAAGCAGAATGCAGCATTTCACGAAGCAAGGCCTGGAAGTGCTCCATTCTGACAGCCCTCTGTGACGGCGGTAACATTTCCGCCATTTTGTGTTTGTACCGGGGGTCTAAGTACGTTGCCACCCAGTACTGGTCCTTGACCCTTATGCTTTTTATATGGGGGTCCCTGTTAAAACACTGGAGCATGAAGGACCCCATTTGCACTAAACTGGAAGCGGTGTGGTGGCCTGGCTCCTGCTCATCATCCAGGATAATTTCGTCCTCTTCATTGTCCTCTCCCCATCCACGCACAACAACAGGGATCCCAGAAAGGTTTAAAGCATGCTCTTCTTGCTCCTCCTCATCCGCCCTGGCACCATCCTCCTCTGACTCCTCTTCAGACTCCTGTTGTTGACTTGTCTCAGATAGAGTAGCCCCCCCCTGGGAATTCATCCAGCATTGCGATTTCCTCATCTTCCAGCTCTTGCTCCTCCACAGCTTGATCAATGACACGACGCAATGCACGCTCCATAAAGAAGGCATAAGGTACCATGTCGCTGATGGCACCATGGCTGCGACTGACCAGTTTGGTGATCTCCTCAAATGGCCGCAGAAGTCTGCATGCGTTGCACATGAGCAGCCGCTGGCGTGGTGAAAAAAAAACAGCTCCCCAGAACCTGTTCTGCCGCAGAGTTCATACAGGTAGATGTTAACTGCACATTTCTGCTGGAGCAGCCTATCAAGCATATAGAAGGTTGAGTTCCATCGCGTCAGGCAATCGCAAATAAGACATCTGACCGGCAGATTGTGTCGCCGCTGAATGTCAGCAAGGCGAGCAATGGCCGTGTAAGATCTTTTGAAATGGGCCGAGATTTTCCTTGCCTGCCGCAAGATGTCCTGGACCCCAGGGTATTTGACAAGGAATTGCTGCACGACCAAGTTTAAGACGTGTGCCATGCATAGCACGTGCGTGATTTTGCCCTGTTTCAATGCGCTAAGCAGATTGGCACCGTTGTCACACACCACTTTACCAACTGTCAAATTGAGCAGGGTTAGCCACTGATCTGCCTGTGAACGCAAAGCTGAAAGGAGTGCCGGGCTAGTGTGGCTCTTGGCTTCCAGGCACAACAGACGCAGCACGGCATGGCAACGTCTCACCTGGCATGTCGAATAGGTTCTGGGGAGCTTGGGCGGCGCAACGGAAGAGACGCTAGCAGCAGAAAAGGAGGAGTCAGCCGAGGAGGAGAGGGAGGAGGATGGAGTAGGAGGAGGAGGAGAAGAAGAGCCAGGCCTGCATGCAATCCGTGGCGGTAAAACCAAATCTACACGGGTGCCATGGGTTACATGCTTGACGGCCGTCAGAAGGTTCACCCAGTGGGCAGTAAAAGTGATATACCTTCCCTGCCCGTGTTTGCTAGACCATGTGTCTGTGGTCAGATGTATCTTGGCACCGACACTGTGTGCCAGAGATACATTCACTTGCCGCTGAACATGGCCATATAGCTCTGGGATGCCCTTCTGTGAGAAATACTTCCTTCCTGGGACCTTCCATTGTGGTGTTCCAATGGCTACAAATTTGCGAAAGGCCTCAGAGTCCACCAGTTTATATGGCAGTAGTTGGCGGGCTATCAGTTCTGACAAGCCAGCCGTCAACCGTTGGGCAAGAGGGTTATCCGGCGTCATCATTTTTTTACGCTCGAACATTAGGCCCACGAAAGCCTGCCTTTTTGCAGAAAAACATGAGCTTGGCGTGATGGAAGGTGGAGTGGAGGACAATTGTGAGGAGAGAGGAGAAGGAGAAGTAGAAGACGAGGCTGGACGGTGAGAGCCTGGAGGGTGGCTTTGTGTGTTCCTTTGCTCCCACTGGGCTCGGTGATGGCTGCTCATGTGCCTTCTTAAGGCAGTCGTCCCTAGGTGAGTGTTGGGCTTAACGCGACTAATGCGTTGACTGCAAAGATTGCAGATGGCAACGCTATTGTCAGCAGCGGACACGTTAAAAAAAGCCCACACTGCGGAGCCATGTGCCGGTGTCCTGGGAGTGCCAGATGTGACCGTACATGGCCGATGACTCGCTCCTGATACATTTGCAGTCTGCTTTGTCCCTCCTGTGCAATGTAAGTTATTCCTGCTTCTCCTCCCTATCTGCTGGTCCATATCTCCCTCTGAACTCCCCTCCTCTTCCTCTCTTGTGGGCACCCACATGACATCACTAGACACGTCATCATCAACGTCACCTTCCCCACCGCTATAAGTAGAGATCTCGGAGTAGGCAGCAACACCGGGGACCAACCTCCTCCTTGGGCTAATCTGGGTACTGTCGTCAGACTGCTGAGTGGCGGTTGTTGCTACCTCCTCTTCCTGATCCAATACCAAGAGTGGCTGCGCATCAGAAATGGGGCGGTGTGACACGCTACTTCTTTGCCTCTTAAACATCAGTTGGAATAAGGATATGTTAGTGGAGAATTGCGCTCGGCCGACGCTTCCCATCATGATATGCCTTTCCTTACAGTAATCTTGTAAGTGCATCTCTTTTTTCATTTTATTTTAATAAATGGTTTTACACTATTTGGAGTGCTTCTTTTCCTTCCTATGGTGGACCATTCGCTCTTCTCATTGAAATATTTCTGAATTGTGATCCTGTTTGAGAGTGGAGCCAGGGCTGGAGGATTAAAGCATATGTATGGTCTGGCCTGACCCCTTAAAGCGTACCTTACTAGGACATCTGGTAAGGAGCCAATCTTATTTGCTTGGTGGTGGTGCACCTCAGCCTGTCCTGCGTTGGAATACGATTCAGGAAGCCGAAGTTATCTGTGACACGTGGTGTTTTGTCTACAGTTTATTATTTTTTTGGTTTCATTCTAAGAACTATCACAAAAGGACACATTAAGATTTTATGTGACTAATCTATTTATCTGCACATCATATTTTGCATGTTTGTGGGTGGTATAATAATGTTGTGATCCACTGCACATGCAATCAGTGACACTGCTGTACATGTATTGTTAAATGTGTTTAGTATATGTGACACAATAAGTTTGGGATTTACCAGATACATAGTGATGTTATTTTATATATAATATTTTTGCACTGTATGAGGTTCATTCTCAAAACAGGGGATATTACATTATAATCACTTAAGGTTTTCTATTTAGTTTCCTGGGTGAGGTGTTTATACCTTAATATTAACTATTAGGGACTGCGCGGTCCTTTTTGCTTTTTTTTTTTTTTCTCACATGCGCATCCGAAATGTCTTGATATGGATCAGAAAATAATTCTTGTGACTCAAGCGGAAGGTATGTGGTGGTGGTGGTGTTGTTGGTGGTAGTGTCTTTGGGGGTGCACATAGCAGAGAGTGAAGAAGAGGGTGCAGATCGAGAGGATGAGGAAGGTGCAGAAGAGTAAGGCTGAGTGAGCCACTCAACTAAGTCTGGTGCGTCCTTTAAAGTAATTGAACGCACCTTCTGCAACTTCCCACTTTGGCTCAAGCCTGTTGCTCCTGCCCTACCCCTACCACCCCTGCGGAAGGGCCTGCCTCTTCCTCTGCCTGTCATTTTTTAAATGACCCTGTGACAAAACTCTCAGTCCCTATACTGATAAAGGACTGCTGCAGCAGAAGGGCAGCAGTCAGCAGTAGTGCACCTCAACCCTATGTATTGTGGACCTATACCAGTCCTTACGGAATAGCAGACTGTACCTCACTCAACCCTATGTACTGTAGTACCCTATACCTTACCAGTCCTTATAAGGACCTTTGTGGAACAAGTAGGTTGTGAATGATTAGCAGACTCTACCTCAGTCCCTATACTGATAAAGGACTACTGCAGCAGAAGGGCAGCAGTCAGCAGTAGTGCACCTCAACCCTATGTATTGTGGACCTATACCAGTCCTTAAGGAATAGCAGACTGTACCTCACTCAACCCTATGTACTGTAGTATCCTATACCTTACCAGTCCTTATAAGGACCTTTGTGGAACAAGTAGGTTGTGAATGATTAGCAGACTGTACCTCAGTCCCTATACTGATAAAGGACTACTGCAGCAAAAGGGCAGCAGTCAGCAGTAGCGCACCTCAACCCTATGTATTGTGGACCTATACCAGTCCTTAAGGAATAGCAGACTGTACCTCACTCAACCCTATGTACTGTAGTACCCTATACCTTACCAGTCCTTATAAGGACCTTTGTGGAACAAGTAGGTTGTGAATGATTAGCAGACTGTACCTCAGTCCCTATACTGATAAAGGACTACTGCAGCAGAAGGGCAGCAGTCAGCAGTAGTGCACCTCAACCCTATGTATTGTGGACCTATACCAGTCCTTAGGGAATAGCAGACTGTACCTCACTCGACCGTATGCACTGTAGTACCCTATACCTTACCAGTCCTTATAAGGACCTTTGTGGAACAAGTAGGTTGTGAATGATTTGCAGACTCTACCTCAGTCCCTATACTGATAAAGGACTACTGCAGCAGAAGGGCAGCAGTCAGCAGTAGTGCACCTCAACCCTATGTATTGTGGACCTATACCAGTCCTTAAGGAATAGCAGACTGTACCTCACTCAACACTATGTACTGTAGTACCCTATACCTTACCAGTCCTTATAAGGACCTTTGTGGAACAAGTAGGTTGTGAATGATTAGCAGACTGTACCTCAGTCCCTATACTGATAAAGGACTACTGCAGCAGAAGGGCAGCAGTCAGCAGTAGTGCACCTCAACCCTATGTATTGTGGACCTATACCAGTCCTTACGGAATAGCAGACTGTACCTCACTCAACCCTATGTACTGTAGTACCTTATACCTTACCAGTCCTTATAAGTGCCTTTGTGGAACAAGTAGGTTGTGAATGATTAGCAGACTGTACCTCAGTCCCTATACTGATAAAGGACTACTGCAGCAAAAGCGCCGCAGTCAAGTATAATATTCTTTCTATATTTGGAAGAAAGAATATTATACGTGTACAAGCCTATTACCATACCAGTCCTGAAAAGAACCTTTGTGGACCTAATAGTAACAGCTACTGATTAAACTGACTGTCCCTCACACACAGCTTAATGTCCCTATTTAAACTGACAAAACAGAGGCTGCTGGAACAATAACTTGAATAGCACTTTTGTGGACCTAATAGTAACAGCTAATGATTAAACTGACTGTCCCTGCAGCACACAGCATCCTGTCCCTCTCTCTACACTGACAAAAGACAGACTGCTGCAAAAATCAGTAGCACAGCAGTGCCTCAAACCTATATCCTGAACTACACCTAACACCTATACCAGTCCTGAAAAGAACTTTTGTGGATAAAATAGCTAGCGATTTGGGTCACTGCAGTCTCTCCCTGCTCCACACAGCAACCTCTCCCTATAGTGACAGAAGAAAGTATGTAAAATGGCCGCCGGATCGGGTCTATTTATAAGTTAGGGGGAATGTCCAAGTGTCCATGTGCTGTAATGTCTCAATTGGCTGTCCTGTACCCCATGATGGATGTGTCATCATAGGTCAAAGTTCTTTTACACAGTAAACACGGAAGTCCGCCGGGCGAACGGCGGCAATAGTCCGCCGATCGGGCGGACGGCGAACAGCCGAAATTCACCGTAAAACGACCGCCGGGCGAACCGTTCGGCCATCCCTATTGCCGAGACCCGACAATTCATTACAGCCACAATGAGTTTTAAATGACAATTTTTCCTTTAAAAATGTAATTTTGCTGTGGTACTGTTCTAAACACAGGAAAAATGTGCCACTTTACAGGCATACTATAAACACCCCCAAGGCACAATATGTAAAGGAATATTTCATTTTTATTGTTTCACTTTAAGCATTAAAAAAATCACTGCTCCCGAAAAAATGTCAGTTTTTAAAAAAAAATTGCATTGATACATGTTCCTTGAAGCAGGACCCAGGTCCCCATACACTTTTTATGATAAGTTCGTGTCCCATAGACTTTAACGGTGTTTGTGTGTTCTTTTGCCTGTTTGGTGTGTTCTGTTGCGAACCGAACCGGGGGGTGTTCAGCTCATCCCTAGTTATAATCCCTCAATAAAAACACAAAACAAAGCTAACAGACTGTTAATTAGTGGGAGTACTTTAGCAGTCCCACTATTGTTATTCATTTTTATTTATTAATCATGTATTTATTATTATTATTCCGTACGTTTTTTGGCTCTGCGTAACTTCTGCATACTTTTGGCTATTAAAGCCATTTAACTTTTAAAATGTTCAGCTCTTTCAGCTGATGATGGGACTTCTTCAACAGTTTTTATACTATTTATACTTTTTAAAATATTAAGCTTTTTAACACTTTAACATTGAAGTCAATGAGAGCATGCTTAAAATCCTTAAAATCTTCTTCCGCTACCAAAAGTTTCAGCTCTTTCATACTTTCACCTACAGACGCCAAACAAACTTTAACATGTTAACAAAATATTCAGCTATTTTGCTATATCTTTTCAGTTTGATATCTTTTACAGTTTTTGTGAAAAAGCTGTTTAAGTTTAGTGATCATTTCAAAAAATTTCATAAAATTTAGGGCATCCAGGCTTTTGTTGTCTGTTTTGTTTCCATGGTTACCAAAGCTTTTTTATACACAGTGATGGGCAGTGGGGGAGAGCACAGACACACCATGTACTGATTTATAATAGAGGAATATGATGGGCACTTTTGATGGGGGAATATGATGGGGCAGTTTTGATGCTATTTAGCATTCTCACGCATTTTCTCCAGGAAATGCATTTTCTAGTTGTCTAAGCCCTTGTACACACGGTTGGACATACCGACAACAAAATCCGTCGGATTTTGTCCTAAACTTGTGTTGCACACACACGGTCAGACAAAATCCAAACATACGTAACGTGATGACGTTATTTCGTTAGGACTACGTTCAGGCTAGTAGCCAATAGCTTTGGTCTAGGAATTTGATCTGAGCATGCGTGACACTTTGTCCGATCGGAATTCTCTACACACCATCGGACAAAGTTAGATCGGATCATCTTGTCGGAAAGTTTTATAGCCCAGCTCTAAAACTTTGTCTGTCGGATATTCCGACGGAAACAGTCCGATGGAGCCCACACACAGTCGTATTATCCGACAACGCGGTCCGATCAGACATTTTCTGTCAGAATGTCTGACCGTGTGTGCAATGGCTTAGAGTGTCTGGGAAGTGAATGTCAGACTGGGCAGGGTGACTGGTGGACCACAATATCCACCAGCCCCTACGGGGGTACCGCTACAAAATATAATTACAGATATAATTATCAATAATCAAAAATAAAGATTTGGTGTTAATGGCATCATGAGAAGGGTGATCTTTATTGTTATTTTTCTCTAGGTACAAATGTCCCATGTATTGCTGGGCTAAGGACTCCAAACCCCTCAGGATTCTATTACCAAGATGTCTGGAAGTCTCTGGTTTGCTCCAATAAACAGTTTAATAATCATACTATGGCAGCAAAATGCCTTGCTGGGAAGATTGTCTACATGTTCGGAGACTCTACAATGCGACAGTGGTGGGAATACCTTGTGGCTTTCATACCAAGTATGTTACATAACAGGGAATAAGTAGAACCCCTAGCAGGTATTTATTGGTGTCCTGTTGGGAAGATTTCCCTTTGCTGCCTGTCCCAGTGACTTTGAGGTCAATTAACTAAGCTTTACCGCATGCGGTAAGGGTATCATGTTACTCATTTGCATAAATTATTGCATGTGGTCCAATTCATAGATTATATATATATATATATATATATATATATATATATATATATATATATATATTGTTTGCAGTAAACAATGAAAAAAAACATGTCTGTAAAAATGTGGGGTAATAAAGTCCAATTCACAAATTAAACAGGAACCTTAACAAAGGTGCAATATTTAACACCACCCTTTTGGTGGCGGTAACTAGTGCAGTACCAGAAGGAGGGGTTTATTCAAACCCTCAGAAAGGGGAATTCCACCCATCAGGAGCCTAATTCCACCCACAGAACACCCACAGGAAGAGGTGCAATACTACTCTCAAAGAGGAGTCTACTTCCACCCACAGAAGACCCACAGAATGAGGCCTAATTGCACCCACAGAAATGGACATTGCACCCACCAAGAGCCTAATTCCACACACAGAAAGGGGCCTAATTCCACCCACAGAACACCCACAAAAAGGGGTACTATTCCACCCACAAAAAGGGGTGCAATACTACCCTCAGGGTTCTAATTCCACCCACAGAGGACCTACAGAAAGTTGACACTATTCCACCAGTAGCAGACACATACAAATGTGGCATTTCACATTGCGAGTACACAAGTATTGTATTTATTTTTTTATTAAATCAAAAAGGCATGACGTGCAGTGCACACTAAATGCCAACATCGGCTGAAATTTATCAAAGAACTACAGTAGTAAAAATTGTTGTTTGCAAAAGAAAAAACACAAGCAATGTAAACTGTTATAAGGAAATTTCCTTAAACAAACCTTAACCACTGACATGTGCAATAAATTACTGCATGAGAAAATGTGGTAGTTATCGAACAATCGAAAAAATATCGCATTTGTCATTTAATGCTAAATTCTTGGTGAATGAAACTTTCACAACTAATTTACCAAATGCGTTATTTAACTCTTAGTGATTTGACCCCAATGTTTTCATTGTGGAAGGAAATAATGGTGTAGCCCTGTTATAGGGGAGATCATATGAAGTTGCCCTCTCCACACAGGCTATGGCGCAAACCTGCAGGTATCCAAATGAGCCAGAGCCTTCGCTAAAGGAAGAGTTGCCTATGAATATATAATTGGCAGTGCCCCCACCTAGAACAGGGTTCCAGTATATGTAGAGGGGATCCCTTTCTAGGATAATAACTAGTAACTCACCCAAAATAACTGACAGCAGTAGTACTAATGCACCCAGTAAAGATATGCAGACCTACCAGCAGGTGATTAGTGTAACTTTATATATGATAAATTGATGGCATTACATACAACCAAAGCAATAACAAGAAGAATGTACTTATGTCTTAGAAGGACAGTATCTATCTATCTAGATATATAACTGAAGGCCTTTAACACTGATACCTCCAATTAGGCCTGTGGCACAGTTCGGTTGCAGTACCTTCTGATGAGTTGACTTGCAAGGCGTAACACAATCTGGCTTGAGAGGATGAATGCTGATGCATATGTTGAGCAGTGGCTTCCTGGGGACACACGTAAAGACTAACATACTGATGGCGAAGAAGTCTGGAACATGCCACCTGCAAGGCAAATCTGACCTATCTAGCCTATCTTCTGGTCCCTAACCTGACTATAGTCTATCAATTCTAACAGACAGCTACCTATCTAAATGGCCATCGGAAGCCTATCTTGATGCTATCCTTGAGCTATTTACCATTCTCTAGGCCAGTGATGGCGAACCTTGGCACCCCAGATGTTTGGGAACTACATTTCCCATGATGCTCAACCACTGCAGAGTGCATGATTATCATGGGAAATGTAGTTCCAAAACATCTGGGGTGCCAAGGTTCGCCATCACTGCCCTAGGCTAATACTAGCTAGGACCCCCCCCCCCCCCCCCCCAGAATAAAAAGGGACACAGTTGCTTTAAATAATGAAGTGGCAGATATATACTTCATCCTAAACCAGTTACTTGATAGGTTATAATCAAATGAGCTTTGCTCTCATACACTTGAGAATAGCCCAAGTATATTGCATTATGCAAATAGAAAGTTTCACTGAATCTGAGAAGCCTCTAACAGATATCTTGATTCCCACACAGAAGTGACAGTAATATAACAAATAGTGAGATACACAGTGCAGTAACACTTGTCTATATTGTATTGTCCCATTTCAGCCTGGAAGGATGGATACAGCACACAATCAGCGTGCAGCACCTCTGCTTTGCACAGCATGTGTCTGGCCACTCTCTCTCCCTCGCATCCTGTAAGACATCCACATATATAGCCTTGAGGGGTTTCCTGACCCTTAAGCAGGGACAGGAAACAACCTCTAAACAGGAAGAATCTATTTGTAACAAGAACTCTATGGTAGTTACCTGGTAGGAATGCAAACAACCTCACAGACAGTGTACAAAAACACTTCCCTACAATGGGAAATCTCCAATTGGGACACATGCAACAAAGACATGTTAAAGTAGAAGTATATGAAAAACTTTCATTTTCATTTTGGATAGAGTAAGGGAGGGTTATAACTCCTGTCAGATTTTTTTTCGCCATGTGTGTCCCATTGGGGAGACTTTCCTTCACTTCCTGTCCCAAAGCCAAACAGGAAATGAGAGGAAATCCCTGCAAATTTTAGCTATGACTAAGGACCAGTAAGGTGTGTGAAATGCGTCAGTAATTCCTCCACTGTGCTTGATTGCTGTATGGACTGATTTTATTCACTAAAGACATTTTTCACTTGGAGTGTGGCTGTCCGGATTTCCTCTATTGCATGTGCTCTATACAAAGAGCCAGCGCCCAGCCTGTGCAGGGGAGGTGAGGTCTTGGTATTTGTACCTGGAGCAGTATACATCTTTCTAAATTTAGGGAATTACCTGGGGCCCCCAGATTACCAGAACTAGTGTCCCCATTGAAAGATCCCCCCTCTATTACTTTTCTGGGAACAACTCAAAATGTGTGATTTTCTTTTACTTTCACATTCAATAATAATGGTACACAGGACAAATAGAGAGGGTGAATCTCCTTAATGGGGGCAGAGATAGTAATAGAAACTGACAAGGGTGTCTAATCCCTCCCCACTCTATCCAAAACTACAAAAAAGTTATACTTTAATGTTGGTTCCAGCCGTTCCCTGCAAGCTATCTCTTCATATTTCAGTTGTGTGCCTGATTTACCCTTACTTCCTGTCCTTGTGTTGAGTAGTCAAAAGTTTGCCAAACAAGGCAACAAACAGCAAAAAAAGAAGGTTAGCCTAGAGATGCATTCAGACTTTATCTTAATTTTGATTCACTTGTTTATTTTACCTTGCATTTTATTTCCAAAATCTTAGCTCTGAAGAAGATCGATCTTCATACAGTCTATAATACAGGTCCAATTCTAGCTACAGATGCAGAATTTAATTATTTGGTCCAGTGGAGAGCCCACCAGAAACCTTTACGCATGGATCGTACTGCAGTACGTGAACTACGCTTCATTGCTTCAGAGTTGGATATATTGGGGAACCGGAAAGGGATGATCATCCTGATAACATGCTGGAGCCACCTTATCACGTACCCTGTTGGAGTGTATATCAATAGGTTACATCACATTCGAGAAGCTGTAGTTCGGCTGTTAGAACGCAGCCCTGAAACAAAGATCCTCATCAAATCGGCCAACACTGGCTACCTGTTTGAACATGGAAGTGACTGGTTATCTTTGCAGCTGGACACTTTGATGAAGGCTATGTTCTCTAAGCTACCAGTCGCAATTCTAGATGTTTGGCAGATGACCGCTTGCCACCGTGAACCTGAACATATCCACCCTAAAATGGTCGTTGTTAAAAATGAGATAGATTTTATGCTTTCATTTATATGTCCTCATTAACAATCAGTGGTGTGTTTTAATATTGTTTAGAGCACATTCTTCAGTGGGATGTCCAGTTCTAAGTAACACCATATATAGTGGACAGAACATTTTATGAACTGCTTTGGTTGCAGATGGACAAATCTACCTAGCAGATAGCTACATATGCGGGCAAGTGTAGGCAATCCTACTGTGGCTTGATTGGTCTGCAGCTTTTATTTATTCTCTCTGTTCTATGGTGAAAATTCTCTTTTATTGAGCTGTAGTATGTCTATACATATGTTTTGTGTTTCACATGCCAGGATATGCTGTGATCAAGGCCTTTTGTGACGAAACACGTTAGCCTTTGCACTGTTCTTACACCGTTCCTCTATGTAGCAATAAAGACTTTTTATTTAGATCACTGAAGATGCCGGATATGTTCTTTTTTTGAGCGTGGTGGGGGGGTGGCTTAAGTACACTCCACAAGCTGACTTTCTGATGGAACTAAATGGGTGGTTAAACTGTACCCCCCTATGTGATTCTTCCCCTGCAATGCTGCTCGGTCTCCGCTGTCCCACCTACATCCCGTGACCCACATTGTGCCACCCATACTCACAGGTGTCACTGGGTGGAGGTGAGGGAGACCAGAATAGATCCATTTGCTGATCTCCCCTAGTTGCAAAGAATGGGGAGGTGATGTGTATAATTGTGGGTATGCTGACTTATCATAAGCACAGAAAATTCTACATAAAATGGAAGACGTACAAAAGACAAATATGACTTCAACTTGGCTAAACGACTTTTCAAATCACATTATATATATATATATATATATATATATATATATATATATATATATATATACAGTGGTGTGAAAAAGTGTTTGCCCCCTTCCTCATTTCCTGTTCCTTTGCATGTTTGTCACACTTAAGTGTTTCGGAACATCAAACCAATTTAAACAATAGTCAAGGACAACACAAGTAAACACAAAATGCAATTTGTAAATGAAGGTGTTTATTATTAAAGGTGAAAAAAAATCCAAACCATCATGGCCCTGTGTGAAAAAGTGATTGCCCCCTAAACCTAATAACTGGTTGGGCCACCCTTAGCAGCAACAACTGCAACCAAGCGTTTGCGATAACGTGCAATGAGGCTTTTACAGCGTCCTGGAGGAATTTTGGCCCACTCATCTTTACAGAATTGTCCTAATTCAGTTACATTAGAGGGTTTTCGAGCATGAATGGCCTTTTTAAGGTCATACCACATCATCTCAATAGGATTCAGGTCAGGACTTTGGCTAGGCCACTCCAAAGTCTTCATTTTGTTTTTCTTCAGCCATTCGGTGGTGGACTTGCTGGTGTGTTTAAGATCATTGTCCTGCTGCAGAACCCAAGTTCGTTTCAGCTTGAGAACACGAACAGATGGTCGGACATTCTCCTTCAGGATCTCTTGGTAGACAGCAGAATTCATAGTTCCTTTTATCACGGCAAGTCTTCCAGGTCCTGAAGCAGCAAAACAGCCCCAGACCATCACACTACCACCACCATATTTTACTGTTGGTATAATGTTCTTTTTATGAAATGCAGTGTTCCTTCTACGCCAGATATACTTGGACACACACCTTCCAAAGAGTTCCACTTTTGTCTCATCGGTCCACGGAATGTTGTCCCAAAAGTCTTGGGGATCATCAAGATGTGTTGTGGAGAAATTGAGACGAGCTTTGATGTTCTTTTTGCTCAGCAGTGGTTTTCTCCTTGGAACTCTGCCATGCAGGCCATTTTTGCCCAGTCTTTTCCTGATGGTGGAGGCATGGACGCTGACCTTAACTGAGGCAAGTGAGGCCTGCAGTTCCTTGGACGTTGTTGTGGGGTCTTTTGTGACCTCTTGGATGAGTCGTCGCTGCGCTCTTGGGGTAATTTTGGGCGGCCGGCCACTCCTGGGAAGGTTCACCACTGTTCCATGTTTTCGCCATTTGTGGATAATGGCTCTCACTGTGGTTCGCTGGATTCCCAAAGCTTTGTAAATGGCTTTATAACCCTTTCCAGACTGATAGATCCCAATTACTTTCTTTCTCAATTGTTCCTGAATTTCTTTGGGTCTCGGCATGATGTGTAGCTTTTAAGGATCTTCTGGTGGACCTTACTGTGTCAAGCAGCTCCTATTTAAGTGATGCCTTGATTGTGAACAGGTGTGGCAATAATCAGGCCTGGGTGTGGCTAGAGAAATTGAACTCAGGTGTGGACAACCACAGTTATAGTATGTTTTAACAAGGGGGGCAATCACTTTTTCACACAGGGCCATGATGGTTTGGATTTTTTTCACCTTTAATAATAAACACCTTCATTTACAAATTGCATTTTGTGTTTACTTGTGTTGTCCTTGACTATTGTTTAAATTGGTTTGATGTTCCGAAACACTTAAGTGTGACAAACATGCAAAGGAACAGGAAATGAGGAAGGGGGCAAACACTTTTTCACACCACTGTATATATATATTTCCCTTACAATTAAAATAGTACCCTAGATTGTGATTCCATGATGGAAACAAATCAAACACAGAGATTTCTTTAATTTGGTAATTTTTGCAGTGTCTGGTGTAGCGATGGGCGAACAGTTCAGCCCACGCATAAGTTCGGGCCGAACTTTAGTTGTTGGGATGTTTTGCGAACAGCGTACAATATACAGTGTTCATGGCAAATTCAAAAGCCGCCGGAACAGCGTTAAAATCTATGGGACATTAACAGGAAAAAACAAGTGTTCATTTTGAAGGCTTATATGCAAGTTATTGTCATAAAAAGTGTTTGGGGACCTGGGTCCTGCCCCAGGGGACATGTATCAATGAAAAATTTTTTTTTTTTTTTAAACGGCCATTTTTTTTGGGAGCAGTGTTTTTTTAATGCTTAAAGTGAAACAATAAAAACGAAATATTCCTTTAAATATTGTGCCTGCGGGGTGTCTATAGTAGGCCTGCAAAGTGGAACATTTTTCCTGTGTTTAGAACAGTACCATAGAAAAAGGACATTTCTAAAATTGTCACTTAAAACTGATCATGGCTGTAATGAATTGTCGGGTCTTGGCAATATAGATGAAAATCATTGAAAAAAAAGAGCATGGGATCCCCCCAGTCCATTACCAAGCCCTTTGGGTCTGAAATGGAAATTAAGGGGAACCCTGCGCCAATTTTTTTTTTTTTAAATGGCAAAGTGGTCCCCCTCAAAACCCATACCAGACCCTTATCTGAGCACGCAACCTGGCAGGCCACAGGAAAAAAGGCGGGGATGAGAGAGCTCCCCCCTGAACTGTACCAGGCCACATGCCCTCAACATGGGGAGGGTGCTTTGGGGTAGCCAATTGACAATTCCTTTATTAATAAGTATTAATAATGTCTTCTTCTTCCCCCGCTTCTTCCTCAATCTTCCTCTGCTTTTTCCTCCGGTCTTCTCCATCTTCCTATGGCTTCTTCTTTCCTATTTGTCCTCCAGACGATCTGCGTCAATGGGAGGCTCCCACCATTGACGCTTCTGTGCTTGTAACAGTTCCCTCTGACACCACAGGGACTTCCCTATGGCTTTTCCGTGGTGTCAGAGGGGCGGGGTCACCTGTTTTCATAAACGGTTGACCCCACCCACCTTTGATGCCACAAGCACAGAAGCGTCACACGGCATGAGCCTCCCATTGAGGCAGATCATCTGGAGTATGAAGCGGGGATGAAGAAGCCGGAAGAAGATGGAGAAGACCGGAGGAAGAAGCAGAAGAAGATGGAGGCAGAAGCGGGGGAAGAAGAAGATGGAGGAAGAAGGAAAAAACCGAAGGAAGACCAGAAGAAGATGGAGGAAGAAGCGGGGGAAAGAAGAAGACATCATTAATAAAGGAATTTTCAAAAACCGGCTATTGTCTTTTTTACCATTTTGACACTTTTTTTGTGAAATGGTAGGGGTACATTTGTACCCCATTTCCAATTCACACAGGGGAGGGGGGCAGGATCTGGGGGTCCCCTTGTTAAAGGGGGCTTCCAGATTCTGATAACCCCCGCCCGCATACCCCCACAACCACTGGGCAAGAGTTGTGGGGATGAGGCCCTTGTCCCCATCAACATTGGGCCAAGGTGCTTTGGGGGGGCTAAAGCACCCTCCCCATGTTGAGGGCATGTGGCCTGGTACGATTCGAGGGGGGGTGCTCTCTTGTCCCTGCCTCTTTTCCTGCGGCCTTCCAAGTTGCATGCTTGGATAAGGTATGAATTTTGAAAGAGACCCCTTCGCTATTTTTTAAAAAATTTGGCACAGGGTCCTCCTTAATTTCCATATCAGACCCGAAGGGCCTAGTATGGATTTTAGGGGGACCCGACCCAATTTTTTTTTACATTTTGGTTCAGGGTTCCCCTTAATATCCATACCATAATATTAGAAAACACATAAATGAGTTTGTCAAAAAGCTTGAAAGATCAGCAACATTCTCTGTGAGATCAGAATGGAGGACTTCAGCTGCTGAGACAAAATATAAGCAAGTGAGTAACACACTCCCAAACCAATTCCCATAGGGAGAGAGCCCAACATCCCCTTAGGGCAGGGGTCTCAAACTGGCGGCCCTCCAGCTGTTGCAAAACTACAAGTCCCATCAAGCCTCTGCCTGTGGGAGTCATGCTTGTAACTGTTATTCTTGCAATGCCTCATAAGCCTTGTAGTTTCGCAACAGCTGGAGGGCCGCCAGTTTGAGACCCCTGCCTTAGGGGCTTGATAAAATATAAGAAAACATTCAGGCAAAAGTTTTCTAGTTTCTTACTCTACTTTGTCCACTACATTGTAGACAGTAGGGGGTGTAAAAATAAAACCTCAAAACTTCTGGTAAGGACTCTCCTATAAAAATGATTTCCTCTGTTACTCTCTGTAGATTCTGCACTCTGTACTTACAAACTACTTCTAAAAACACTTTTTTACTGTGGCCTCTGCAGTAGCATTTGCCACTGGACATCCAGAAAACATGTCCATACAGACAAAATACATACTCGTAAGATCCTGACTTGTACATCTGGATATATCTTTTTGTAATCTCTGGAAGGGATGTTCAGCTTTTGGTAACCACCAGGTTGGAACACCAGGGTTCACCACAACTGTGGAGAACCCTGGCTCTATCCCATGCTCATTTACTAAGGCAGCCATAACTGCTTGTGACTGACACGGTCCATGTGTCAAGCTGGAGGGAAAAGAGTGTGTCTGGCAGACCTAAAAGATCACATTTTTCCAAAGTCCTGTTTCATAAGAAGTTGCCCCCTGTGGACCCCTTGTTCTTTTCATTCTGGGGTCCTTAAAGTTGAATTATTAATCCCAGCTATACTTATATATATTATATCCCAGAACTTGGGTGGAATCTGTGAGGTGCACAGGCCCAGCAAGTGTCCAGGGCTGTAAATGCAGCATCCTTAGTCGCCTGGTCTGCTTCCATGTGTTAGTTTTAATGTTAGTATGGCTACCTCAGCAAGAACCTGGAAGGTTAGAAACAGCCAATCAATTTAACGACTAGCCGTCCGCACTATAGCCGAAAGACAGCTACAGAGCGGACTTCATTTTTCCCGGGAGGGCGTCCCTGGACATCCTCCCGTGCTCGAGCGGCATGCGTACCCCCTGTAGGGTGCGCTCAGCTTGCTCTGTGATCAGCGAGTCTATGAGACTCACCTGATTACAGATCGAAATAAGGGGTCGATCCCGATCCCCTTGCCACATGGTCAGCCAATGACAGTTAATCATGTGATGTAAACAAAGCCAGTAATCGGCTATTTTTCCTCCTCACTATGATAGCATGAGGAGGAAAAAAAAGCCAATCACCGGCGGCTGTGAGAGGGACATAGGTCCCGATCATGAAGATACCTACCAGTGCCCACCAGCGCCACCTACCAGTGCCCACAGTAACACCCATCAGTGCCCACAGTGGCACCTATCAGTGCCACCTCACAGTGCCACCTATAAATTAATCAGTGCGTCATTACCAATGCTGCCTATCAATACCACCTATCAATGTCACCTACCAGTGCCCATCAGTACCACCAATCATTGCCCATCAGTGCCACCCATCAGTGCCACCCATCAGGGCCATCTTCTCAGTGCCCATAAGTGTCGCTTTATCAGTGCCTATCAGTGTCGCCTCATCTGTGCCTATCAGTGTCGCCCATCAGTGCAACCCATCAGTGCAGCCTCATCAGCGAATATCAATGAAGGAGAAAAATTACCCATTTGCAAAATGTTATAACAAAACTATGAAATATGTTTTTTTTTCCCCAAAATTTCAGTATTTTTTTGTTTGTTTAGCACAAAATAAAAACCCAAATGGTGATTAAATACAACCAAAAGAAATCTCTATTTGTGTGAAAAAAATGATAACAATTTTATTTGGGTACAGTGTTGTATGACCGCGCAATAGTTATGTAACTACTTGACAACAGGGCACTTAACCCCCCCCTCGTGACCAGACCAATTTTCAGCTTTCGGTGCTCTCACATTTTGAATGACAATTACTCAGTCATGCAATACTGTACCCAAATTAATTTTTTTGTCCTTTTTTCATAATAATAGAGCTTACTTTGGTGGTATTTGATCACCTCTGTGTTTTTATTTTTTGCACTATAAATGAAAAAAGACCAAAAATTTAGAAAAAAAAACACATTTTTCTTTGATTCTGTGATAACATTTTGCAAATTATTACATTTTTCTTCATAAATTTTGGCCACAATTTATAAGGCTACATATCTTTGATAAAAATAAACCAAATTAGTGGATATTATTTGGTCTTTGTGAAAGTTAAAGAGTCTACAAGCTGTGGTGCAAATCATAAAAAATTGACCACACCTGATGTACTGGTGGCCTATCTCATTTATTGTGACCCAAACAAATCCTTTGTGTTGGTCTATCACATAAATTATATTTATATTTTTGGTTGTAACATGACAGAATGTGGAACATTTCAAGGGGTATGAAAATGTTTTCAAGGCACTTTACATGCTGCATTAAAGTGTTTGTGAACCCAAAAGTATAAATCACTGCCGGCCCCTCTATTATAGTTAGGCATACCACACTGTATAAGCCTTTTATCAAAACGATGCATGTAAATACCCTTTTAGATCTTTAGGCCTGTCACATTACTCACAGCCGCTGTACACCTCTGATACAGGGCTACTGCAGGAGGGACCAACATCTCCCTCTGACAACAGCCGCGGAGGCCACATGGCCGTCAGTCCCTCCCAGAGGCCGGCCAAAAGTCACGTGACCAGCTTGAGGATCGCTCTAAAAAGGTATTTACATGCCTTGTTTTAGTGAAAGATTTATACAGTGTGGTATGCCTGACTCTAATAGAGGGGCTGGCGGGGGGGGGGGGGGGGATGGGGCAGAAATAGAGACACAGAACACGGAGCTCACAGGCAAGGCGAGAGAGGAGAGCAGAGAGGAGAGCTGCGGATGACGAAGGAACGTATGCTGACCATGGTAGTCAGGGCTCAGTAACCATGATCAGAGGCGGCTCTCTAATTAGGCAAATTAGGCGATGGCCTAAGGCCTCGCCCTCTCAAGGGCCTCGCCCTCTCAGGAGCCTCGTCACCACCTAGTTTGCCTAAAGAGCTGCCTCTACTATCCTCCTGCATCAATCCTAGTACAGTCAGCGCAGGGGAGCTTTGTGCCCGCCTCCTTCAGTTTACAAACAGTCCTCCTCCTCCTTTCTGCTCTGCCCCATGAGATGACTGCCCAGTCTCCATTGGAACAGCCGACAGAGACTAGCAACTGCCCCGCCCCTCACAGCCCCGCCAGCAAATGATGTCCGTCCCTTGAGCCGATATCTTGTGCAAAGGCTGGGTGCAGCTAGCACCTCAGCAGGATTGCGAGTCCACCCTCCTTCCAGGGCGGGGCTTCTGTGGTGGAGGCGGAGCCAATTCCAGTCCTCTCGCTGTAGCCTGTCTGTGTGCAGCCGATTGACTACTGAGCTCAGTGAGCTGAGGATGTGCTGACCGAGCTGTGAGGGGACAGAGCCTTTATGTGTGAGGTACATGTGAATGGGGTGTGTGTGCATGTCACTAGGGGGGTGAATATGTGATTGGAGGGTACATGCATGTGACTGGGGGAGGTGTGTGCATGTGAATGGGGGGTGTGTGCATGTCACTAGGGGGGTGAACATGTGATTGGAGGGTACATGCATGTGACTGGGGGGGTGTGAGCATGTGACTGGGGGAGGTGTGTGCATGTGAATGGGGGTGTGTGCATGTCACTAGGGGGAGTGAACATGTGAATGGGGGGTGTGTGCATGTCACTAGGGGGGGTGAACATGTGACTGGAGGTGTGTGTGAATGTCACTAGGGGGGTGTACATGTGACTGGGGGGTCTGTGCATGTGACTGGGGGTGTGTGCATGTCACTAGGGGGGTGAACATGTGATTGGAGGGTACATGCAGGTGACTGGGGGGGTGTGAGCATGTGACTGGGGGGGGTGCATGTCACTAGGGGGGTGAACGTGTCTGGGGGCACATGTGATGGGGGTGTGTGTATGTGACTGGGGTGTGTGTGCATGTCACTAGTGGGTGAACATGTGACTGGGGGTGTGTGTATGTGACGGGGGGTGTGCATGTGACGGGGGGTGTGTGTATGTGACGGGGGGTGTGTGTGCATGTGACGGGGGGGTGTGTGCATGTGACGGGGGGTGTGCATGTGACGGGGGGAGGTGTGTGCATGTGACGGGGGGAGGTGTGTGCATATCACTAGAGGGGGGAGAACATGTGATTGGAGGGTACATGCATGTGACTGGGGGAGGTGTGTGCATGTGAATGGGGGGTGTGTGCATGTCACTAGGGGGTGAACATGTGATTGGAGGGTACATGCATGTGACTGGGGGAGGTGTGTGCATGTGAATGGGGGGTGTGTGCATGTCACTAGGGGGGGTGAACATGTGATTGGAGGGTACATGCATGTGACTGGGGGGGTGTGAGCATGTGACTGGGGGAGGTGTGTGCATGTCACTAGTGGGGTGAACATGTGACTGGGGGTGTGTGTGAATGTCACTAGGGGGGTGAACATGTGACTGGGGGGGTGTGTGCATGTGACTGGGGGTGTGTGCATGTCACTAGGGGGGTGAACATGTGATTGGAGGGTACATGCAGGTGACTGGGGGTGTTAACATGTGACGGGGGGGGTGTGTGCATGTCACTATGGGGGGTGAACATGTGACTGGGGGCACATGTGATGGGGGTGTGTGTATGTGACTGGGGGAGGTGTGTGCATGTCACTAGGGGGTGAACATGTGACTGGGGGTGTGTGCATGTGACGGGGGGAGGTGTGTGCAAGTTACGGGGAGGTGTGTGCATGTGACGGGGGGAGGTGTGTGCATATCACTAGAGGGGGGAGAACATGTAATTGGGGGCTACATGCATGTGACTGGGGGAGGTGTGTGCATGTGAATGGGGGGTGTGTGCATGTCACTAGGGGGGTGAACATGTGATTGGAGGGTACATGCATGTGACTGGGGGGGTGTGAGCATGTGACTGGGGGAGGTGTGTGCATGTGAATGGGGGGTGTGTGCATGTCACTAGGGGGGGTGAACATGTGACTGGGGGTGTGTGTGAATGTCACTAGGGGGTGAACATGTGACTGGGGGGTGTGTGCATGTGACTGGGAGTGTGTGCATGTCACTAGGGGGGTGAACATGTGATTGGAGGGTACATGCAGGTGACTGGGGGGGTGTTAACATGTGACTGGGGGGGTGTGTGCATGTCACTAGGGGGGTGAACATGTGACTGGGGGCACATGTGATGGGGGGGTGTGTATGTGACTGAGGGAGGTGTGTGCATCTGACTGGGGGGGTGTACATGTCACTAGGGGGTGAACATGTGACGGGGGTGTGTGTATGTGACGGGGGTGTGTGCATGTGATGGGGCGGTGTGTGTGCATGTGACGCGGGGGTGTGCATGTGATGGGGGGTGTGCATGTGACGGGGAGGTGTGTGCATGTGACGGGGGGAGGTGTGTGCATGTGACGGGGGGGAGGTGTGTGCATGTGATGGGGGGAGGTGTGTACATGTGACGGGGGAGGTGTGTGCATATCACTAGAGGGGGGAGAACATGTGATTGGGGGTGTGTGTATGTGACGGGGGTGTGTGCATGTGACGGGGGAGGTGTGCATGTGACGGGGGAGGTGTGCATGTGACGGGGGGAGGTGTGTGCATGTGACGGGTGGGAGGTGTGTGCATGTGACGGGGGGAGGTATGTGCATATCACTAGAGGGAGGAGAACATGTGATTGGGGGTGTGTGAATGTGACTGGGGGGGTATATGCGACGGGGGGGAGCATGCAACTGGAGGTGCGAATTTGACTTGGGGGGGATACATGTGACTGGGGTTTACAGTCAGGTCTGCTCAGTCCTCTGCCAGTGTCCCAATGTGCCTGCCTGTGATTGACAACCCGTGTCCTCCTGACCTAAGTCCACCCCACCCCCATTCCTAGCCATCCAGGGCTCCACTGCGGTGGTCGGGAGGTCCCAGCTCAGTCCAGTGTGATCCTCAACCAAGGTGGGCAAGGCGCTCTTCATTCTGCGCTGGCACTGCTCATGATCGGCTTCTCTGTGGCTATCTCCCACCCGGAGCTTTTCCACTATGAGGAGTCCAAGGGGACCTACTGCTGCCCAACAGGGATGATGAAAGAGACAGAGCACTGACACCAGCACTGAGAGAGACGGAGCACTGACACCAGCACTGAGAGAGACAGAGCACTGAGAGAGATGGAGCACTGACACCAGCACTGAGAGAGACGGAGCACTGACACCAGCACTGAGAGAGACGGAGCACTGACACCAGCACTGAGAGAGACAGAGCACTGAGAGAGACAGAGCACTGAGAGAGATGGAGCACTGACACCAGCACTGAGAGAGACGGAGCACTGACACCAGCACTGAGAGAAACGGAGCACTGACACCAGCACTGAGAGAGACGGAGCACTGACACCAGCACTGAGAGAGAGCATACTGCACTGAGGTGGAGTGCCCTGACACCAGTATTGAGAGCGTGTCAGCACTGACACCAGCTTTGAAATAGAGGACACAGACGCCAGTACTCTTAATATGCAATTCAATTTTATTGCTTGAATTATTTTTTCCCTTATGAACGTGAGTGGGGCCTCATGTCTAAGTTATGCCTAAGGCCTCACAAAGCCTGGAGCCGCCTCTGGCCATGATTATCGTGGTCAGCACAGAGAGGGGGACTCAGGAAGTGGCAGGATCAGCCAGGTTTTTTACAGTTCAGGGAGGGCAGATTAGACAGCACAAGCACTGTTCCTCAGTGGGGTGTCCCGCTGAGGAAGTTCACAGGAACGTGATGTCACCCGCTGCTGCCCTGAGTATGGTATGCTGAAAATGACCCACCCAATCACACAATACAATTAAGTATAGAACACCCGGGAACAAATTATGCTGTTGATAAGTGATGGACAGTGAATAGCTAATACACAGAAGGAGAGCAATGCATCTCACTGTCAATGCATAAAGCTTAGTAGATGCTGGTGACACATAGTATGGCCAAACAGCATATAAAGACTAAAGTTAAAAGTATTTTTGTGGAGACAAGGCATACCCCTAGGGGACTGCCCAATGCTGTGCACAGAAGACGATAGTGAGATCTATTGTTGTTCTCTCTTGACAGTGTTCAAAACAATATAAAAATCACATGAAATTATATAATTTGTACATTGAGCCCTTGTGCGTCGCGTCTACGTGTTTCACCATGAAGGCTTCCTCAGGACAGGGAAAAGGGTTCAAAGACCTAGCAAGAGAGAACTATGGCCATACTATGTGTCACCAGCATCTACTAAGCTTTATGTGGATGGGATTTGGTCCTCTATTGGCCATCCCCATTGATGGTAATTTACTGACTGAGACTTTTTTCCTGCCCCTGTTATAAGCAACTATGAATTTCTGTTTGTACTCATCAGAATTTGCTGTCCACTCCATCACAGCGTGGTAGACCGTTCCATATATTTGGATCTGTCCTGGTTGCTATGACATTTGTACTTGAGGCACAGCTCATTTGCAGATAGTCAGATTTATCGTTGTTCTCTCTTGCTACGCCTGAGGAAGCATTTATGGCGAAACGCGTAAACGCGACGCACAAGGGCTCAATGTACAAATTATATAATTTCATATGATTTTTATATTGTTTTGAACACTGTTATGATATTGTATTTTTCAATAAAACATATATTTTTTTCTACTTTCCTATTTGCTTTCATTGCCCTAAAAGTCCGACCTGTTGATATCTATTTGGTATCTTCTTTGTTTTCCCTTGATACATTACGGATGTGGCATTGTGGGTGCTCCCTTCTTCCTATTTCTCAAAGTCATGGTGTGGCCTTCATACTCCCCTGACCTCAATCCCATTGAGAACCTTTGGAGCATCCTCAAGCAAAAGATCTATGAGGATGGGAAGCAGTTTGCATCCAAACAGCAGCTCCGGGAGGCTATTCTGACATCTTGCAAACAAATCCAAGCAGGAACTGTCCGCAAACTCACAAGTTCAATGGATGCCAAGACTTGTGAAGCTGCTATCAAATAAGAGGTCCTATGTTAAAATGCAACGTGACCTGCTAAAATGTTTAAAAAGTTAAAATGTTGTTCAAAGTTTGATTGAAATAGCTTTTGATTTCAGTAAACATGACCATTGTATAACAGATGTGTCTTACTTACTTGTCACCACCACAAACATACCTCCAACTGCTACGTCCCCCCCCCCCCTTAACATAACCCCAGAAATTGAGACCACACCAATCTGGAGTAAAACATGGCCGTAGCAGCCAATTATCTTTATTATGAAATATTCAAGTAATTAACATAAATTAACAAAACTGAATAAGAGCACTTCCTCTAATAAACTACTCCCGTTGGTCTGTGCAGGAGAAACCCACCAATCATACCATCATATCCATTACGGCACTGCGGTACCCAAACCAGAATAGGCCTCAAGCTGACATGCTAGCTCAGAGGCCAAACACTGACCGCAGTGCGCCTGATAACCAACTTCAGCTAAACTACTGTTAGCCGGACCACCACCCACGGGTACCATGCCACCAATAGGTCCCGAACTCCTCCATCACTGGGGTTAATCCTTCATCTGCACAGACCAACAACATGCCACAGCACGCAAGGGCAAAACCTTACCCTTGCGCGCCCTGCCATACCCTCAACGCTCGCTGTATCCCATCCTGTAGACCCAAGGACCATAAATCAATCCCCACATCGTTCAGGTGAACACCATCTCTCTTCAAGTAACGCCAGGTGTCCACTTCCAATTCCAAGTGCCATATAGCCAACCCCCCCATTCCTGACCACAAAACCACTGACCTCCTTATTCACTTTCTTCCTGGCCCTATTGATCTTTTCCACCGATCTCGCCAATCTCCACGAGGTCCTGGCCACCATGTCTGAACACACAATTATCATGTGTGGAAAGGCAAGGCAGAGCTGCCAAAAATCGAATTTAATGTCTCTCATCAAGTCCAGCATGGTCTTACTGCCTAGGTCATTGCCCCCCACATGTAGTACCAACACATCCGGAGGCCTGTCCAGACGTGCAAATCTATGTACCTCCGACACTGCCCTGCCCCACAGCATGCCGGCACTCCCAACCATCTGATACATACATCCTGTCTGGAAAACCCAAGTTGCCTTCCGTCCGGACGAGCATCACCTTTCCTAGCCCCCCAACAAACATAAGAGTGGCCTACTATCCAGACCAGTCCCTGTGTTCTACCTGCAAGAAAGGACAAGAAGAAAACACAACCCCCAACATCATCAATATTTACCTCAAGCATAAAGTATAACGTCCCTTGCTGCCCCTTCCCCCTGCCAACTCATACAATCAACAGGTGAGGACGAACATACGATTGAAACTTCCTAGACTCCCACCTCCCAATTCATTTTACTGCTGCCTCATCCAACCCCCACCTGACGGCTTCTGTAGCCGCCCCTATGCGAAATGAGTGAGAGGAAAAATTTTGATCCCCCAAACCCAACGCCTCCAAATACTTCTTAACCACTGACCGGACATCATATAACGTGATCAGGATTATGAGCCACTGCGCGCCCCTGGGGGCGTGCATCGAGGCGATTGTTGTTGCGGGGTGTCAGTCTGACACCCGGCAACTACGATCTCAGTAAAGAGTCTCCGACGGAGACTCCTTACCATGTGATCAGCCGTGTCCAATCACGGCTGATCACAGTGTATATGGGAAGAGCCGGTGATCGGCTTTCCCTCACTCGCGTCTGTCAGACGCGAGTAGAGGAGAGCCGATCGGCTGCTCCTCTGACAGGGGGGGTCTGTGCTGATCGATTATCAGCACAGCCCCCCCAGGATGCCCACACTGGACCACCAGGGACGCCACCATGCCACCAGGGAAAAGGTAATAAAGGTCATAATCCTCCCTAGACCACCAGGGATGCCAGTCAGCACAATGGGTGCCAATCAGTGCCCATAATGGATGCCAATCAGTGCCCACAATGGGCATCACTGATTGGCATGCATTATTGTTTGGCACTGATTGGCATCCATTACTATAGTATAACACCGATGCCGCCTATGAGTGCCCACCTGTGCCGCCTATGAGTGCCCACCTGTGCCGCCTATCCACGCCCACCTGTGCCGCCTATCCATGCCCACCTGTGCCGCCTATCCGTGCCCACCTGTGCCGCCTATCCATGCCGCCCATCCGTGCCGCCCATCCATGCCAGCTATCAGTGCCAATTTGTGCCACCTATCAGTGTCCGTCCGTGTCGCCCATCCGTGTCGCCCATCAGTGCCGCCTATCAGTGCTGCCTATTAGTGCCACTTCATTGGTGCCACATTGGTGCCCATCAGTGCCGCCTTATCAGTGCCCATCAGTGTAGCCCCATCAGTGCCCATCAGTGAAGGAGAAAACGTACTTATTTACAAAGTTTTGAAACTGAAACAAAAAAAACATTTTTTTTTTCAAAATTTTCGGTATTTTTTTATTTGTAGCGCAAAAAATAAAAACCGTAGAGGTGATCAAATACCACCAAAAGAAAGCTCTATTTGTGGGAAAAAAATGATAAAAATTTCATTTGGGTACAGTGTAGCATGACCGCGCAATTGTCATTCAAATTGCGACAGCGCTGAAAGCTCAAAATTGGTCTGGGCAGGAAGGTGTTTAAGTGCCCTGTATTGAAGTGGTTAAAGACCGCTGCAAATTGAAATCGAAAGATGGACAACCCATCCTGGTGCACCAATAAAGACCCTCCTACCTCCGGGCATACAGATAAGAAACCCTGCACCAACATAATAGGGCACAAAGGCGGTCCGGGCAGTGAAAACACCTGCACTGTCTTGCCTTTGCCCCGCTGATCCGTTTATGATCTGCGCACCACAATGGACAACCTGTCCCCCATGCACACCACATCAGCCACTCCTAAACCCCCATGTTATTTTTTTGAGGAACTCTAGAGTTCGCTAACCCGGCACGCCCCAAAAAATGCCAATGCAAACGCCGCCTTAAACAAGGCCACTTCATATGCTGACGAACATGTCACCGATAATTGACCCTATAACCTACCCAAGAGTTCAAACAAAACCGGGTGCCTCGAGTCCCTGCTTGGTTGAGAACGCCTGTAACCCTTCATAGCCTGTCGCACCCAAAAATCTTTTGTCATATCCGGCAAACCCTTGAACTTGAACCAAAACGCCAACCCAGTCAATTTCTTATCAAGACCCGACACCCCTCCCTCCAAATTCCTGGAGACAAAATACAGAACTAATAGACGGAGGTCCCGTTCCTCCTGTTCCTCTGTGACCTGCTGCATGAGGGCCACCCATTCCACCCACACCTTATTGTATGCTGACCACGTTGCTTCGCTCACTGACTGTCTGATCCATCCTGCTACTCGTCCAAGACAATTCTCCACAGCCACTCTGGACAAGGGACCCCTTGCTGTTCCGCCCCCAGTGCCAGCTCCCGAAACCTGTCCCACTGAAAGCGAGACAAAGCATCAGCGATGACATTCTCCACCCCCGGGAGGTGCACAGCATAGATGAACACGTTCAACTGCATACAGCGTAGTACAAGGTGCCTGAGCAACCTAACCACCGGCGGCTAAGCCGCCGATACCTTGTTGATCACCTGTACCACCCCCAAGTTATCCCCATGGAACCGAACTTTTAAATTCCGAAAGGCCTCGCCCCACAATTCCACTGCCAGGACCACCGGAAACAGTTCCAGCAGTAACATGTTCTTCATGAGGCCTGCCTCCTTCCATGAGTCCGGCCATGGCCCTGCGCTCCATTCTCCCTGGAAAAAGGCACCGAAGCCCGCAGCCCCCGCTGCATCCATGTACAGTTCCAGGTCAAAGTTGCTAACAGGGCCCAACATCCACAACGCCCTGCCGTTGAAGTTAGCCAGGAACATGTGCCATGTCGCCAGATCCTCCCTATGTGCTTTAACCAAGCACACATAGTGCTTTGGGGATGTGGCCCCCGCGGTACTTGCTGACAGCCGTAGACAAAACACCCTCCCCATCGGCAAGATGAGACATGCAAAGTTCAACTTACCCAACAGCGATTGTAACGGCTTAAGTTGCACCTTGAGTAATCCCATCATCCCCCGCTTCTCCTCTGGCAGCCTACATTCCATCCTCTCAGAGTGCAACACAATGCCTAAGAAACTCAACACAGTCGTCGGACCTTCCATCTTGTCCGGGGCCAAAGGAACTCCAAACTTCTCCGCTATGTGCTCCAACGTAGCCAACAAGACCGCGCAAACTTCCGACGCCAGCGGGCCCACGCAGAGGAAGTCGTCCAAATAGTGTATTATTGAATTCAGTCCCACACCACCCACTCAATGAATGAACTCAACCGTTCAAACAACACACAGGATATGGAGCAGCCCATGGGCAAGCACCTATCGACGTAGAACAGCCGAAAGCTCTCAGGATATACCAGGAGCAAATGGAAGGCCGATTCTATGTCCGTCTTAGCCATCAGTGCTCCCTTCCCGTACTTCCTGACCCAAAAGACTGCTGCATCAAACAATGTATAAGCCACCACACAGATCTCCGGGTCAATGGCGTCGTTTACCGAACCCCCTTCGGATACGACAAATGATGGATGAGCCTAAATTTATTAGGCTCCTTTTTGGGCACTACCCCCAAAGGGGACACCACCACCGGTATGGACGCAACAGGGAAGGGGCCCAACAGGGAAGTGGCCCCCCATGCGACCCAATGCCACCTCCTTTTTAAGCTTATCCGACACCACCCCAGCGTGTTGTAACGCTGATCGCAGATTGCGTGCCACCAGGGGAGTGTTGACCAGCTGCGCCGGAATCCGGAATCCCTCTGAAAACCCCCGGGCCAGCAACTGCACCACTTCCCTATGTGGATATCTATAGAGGAAATGCTGCATCTTTCCCACCTTCACCGGTATTGTCCCCTTTTCCAACAGCATCGCCTGTCCTGCCTTTGCCATGCTTAAAGCAGCGGGACATGGGGTGTCCCCCACCACAGCCAGAGCATTCGTGCTTGTACTTGCACGACCCCCCAAACTTGCAGGAGCCCTCATTAAATTGCCAACACACCCCCTTTTTTCTTGTGGCCGATTGTCTGGGGTTGGTGGACCCACTGGCCCCCCCTTGAAAAAACTGACTGGTTGGCCTAGTCGAGGTCATAAGGCGCATCCACAAACTGATGTCCTTATGATCTCACCTCAAGGACGGGCGAATAGCCCTCTGCTGACGAAACTGTTCGTCGTAGTGCAGCCATGATGTTCCCCTGTAAACTCGGTATGCCTCTCCCATGGTCTTCCGGCCTCACCCTATCCAAGTTAAACTTTTCCAGCGGTAGAAGAGCGAAAATCTCAACGTAGTCTCCTTTCCAGATCTTCTCCCTAACCTCCGGCTTCAGGTGAGCCCCGAGGGGCCCCTCAAAGCACACATAAACCTCACATTTTGCTGCATCCACCAACCGCACAAATTCCTGTTTTTTAGTGGTCTCAGTGGCAGCCCCCCGCTGGCTTTTGCCCCACCTCCTTGTCAGCTGCCATAGCAACCTCAGTCGCAGACGCCGCTCCAGCTCCATAGCCACTACCGCTGGAACCCCCGACCCACCCTGTGCCCCAGAGTTACCCCCAACCCCAGTACCCGGGGCCACCCATGCGGACGCCAGGGCCTGCACCCCCCCACCCCCGGTTCAAGCCGCTGGACCAGCTCCTTCAATCCCGCTAAGAACCCTTGAAGGCCCATTTCCGCACACGGCCAGAGGGGGAGGCATGGTCGCAACAGACCGCCCCGTTATGGCCTGCCCCACCCCCGCATTCCCCCCACAGTACATGCTATAGCAGAAACAACATTAGCAGACTTACCGCGGTGCCTGGATGGGGTCCCACAGCCGAAGGTCCAGATTCCACTGCTGCTGGACGTCCTTGCTGCCCATCGTCCTCCGACTACGACAGCTCTGCCTCAGATCGTATGTCTGCCAACTCTGCCTCGCTAGCCGATTTCCCTCCAGCGGATGCGTCACTGGATGCCGGGGATACGTTGTCCTCCCTGTTCTTCCGCAAAATGCCCGATCCGCCTGCTGACTTCTTCTGCACCATGCCATGACCTGCTTGCCCCATCTCACCATCTCACAGTGCCGCCTCAGGCCACTGCCAGCTGCCTCCATTTGTCCTCTGTCCACTGCATCCCTCCGCCCATCGGCTGCCATCATCTGCTGTCCATCCATCCCTGCAAAGGCTGCATGTTGCATGTGAGGGAAGCTCAGCAGCCATTTTCAGGGACACCTCCCGCCTAAGCCCTGCCCCCGCCGACTCAAGGCTTGGAGAAGGGGCCTCTTGTATCCAGGCCTCTTTCTCTGCCCCAAAGCCACCACAGGCCTGCTGGTGCTACCCCTCACAGTCCACCCGCCCGATTGACGCTGACTGCCACCCCCTGAGCTGCAGGTCCCGCCGTGCGCTTCGCGGGCGGGCATGAAGGAGCCCTGCCAGCCCTGAAATGCCTCTTATCAGTCCCAGGAAGGAGGAGGGTAGGGGGATCCGGTAAAAAGCGAGCCGACGGTCACAAATGCCGCGCTTGCGCTGTCTTGTGACTTGCTGGTTTGGCCGCTGGTGATGCCTCCCCCAGTGCCGCCGCTAACCTGCTTTCCAGCCATCCAGGGCCCCTGGACGCCGCCTCCGCCTTCAGCTTCGCAAACAGTTCCTCCACGGCAGCCATTCTCCCTCACAGCTTGCTAAGCTTGCTCCTCGTGCTGAGTGAGCTGGAGAGGGACCACCCGCTCTGCACAGTAACTCTGCTCCTCCCCTCCTCAGCCTCTAAACCAATCTCTAACCTATTTTTCTCCTCACTCTATTCTGTGCTCACTTTGTTAACCCTGTCATGCCCGCCCTGCGCTTATTATTTTATTTATTTTGCTCCAGGCTTTCTTGCTGTAAACACAACAAATTACAATTTTCAGTTCTTTACGATGTTAAGCGTTTAGGAGCTTCAAGCTACAAAATACTCAGGTGTGACTTGGGCATTAAAGCAGAACTAAAGCATTTTTTTTTTTTTTTAATGCAAGCATTTTAAAAATTTAAATAAATAAATAAATAAAAATTAAAAATAAAAATTGAGCATGCGTAATTGCAATTCTGCATTACCTTTTGTATTATACATAACTGAAATGATCAATTTGCAGTGTGCTCATCAGTATTTAGGAGAGGTGATGGAGGTGAGTGAGCGGGGAGACCATCTACCGTAGTAGACAAAAGTAGTATTTTTATTTATTTTTTGTCATATTTATATTTAGAAAAATACAGTAATAATAGTGTTACATAAAAGGGCATAAAAATATATCAACAGTTATTGTTACAGAAGTTATTATATAGATATTAGAAGATATTAGACTATAATGTAATGGGCACCATATCAACACTGAACCATTATTATAATAAAGAAGAAGGTAATAATATATACACGTTAGAAATGAAAACATGTCACTCCCATTTACATAACATATATCTGAAAAAAAACAAAAACATATCTTTTCATGTGACAACACTGAAGAAATTACACTTGTCTACAATGTAAAGTAGTGAGTGTACAGCTTCTATAACAGTGTAAATTTGCTGTCCCCTCAAAATAACTCAACACACAGCCATTAATGTCTAAACTGCTGGCAACAAAAGTCAGTACACCCCTAAAGTGAAAATGTCTTGCATTCACAAATGGTTATATCTTTTTTTGTGGTGTTTGATTAACCATATAGCAGAATTACGTGCGTAAGGTGGTTTCATTATCCTGCCTGGCTGTCATATGACGTCCAGCAGGATAAGCCGCGATCGTGTGCCCGCCGGCTGACACACCGCATCGCCGATCTCGGTAAAGAGCCTCTGATGGAGGCTCTTTACCATGTGATCAGCTGTGTCCAATCACAACTGATCACAGTGTAAACAGAAAGAGCCATTTATGGGCTTTTCCTTCACTCGCACTGACAGACTCGAGTAGAGGAGAGCCAATCGGCTGCTCTCCTGATGGGGAGGATTATCAGTGCATCCCCCCTGAGGATGCCCAACCGTGCCCACCAGGGATGCCCACCCAGAACCACCAGGTATGCCCACCCATGACCACCAGGGATGCCATTCAGTGCCCATTAGATGTACCAATCAGTGCCCATTAGAGGTGCCAATCAGTGCCCAACAGTATTGCCGGCCAGTGCCTCCTCATCAATGCTGCCTATCAGAGCCATCTATAAGTGGCCAGTGCCATCCATCAGTGCCACCTATAAGTGTCCATCAGTGCCACCTATAAGTGCCCATCAGTGCAGCCTTTCAATGCCCATCAGTGCCACCTATGAGTGCCCATCAGTGCTGCATATCAGTGCCACCTATCAGTGCCCATTAGTTCTGCCTATCAGTGCCCATCAGTGCTGCATAATAGTGCCTCAGCTTCAGTGTCCATCACTGCCACCTCATCAGTGCCAATCAGTGCAGTCTTATCACTGCCCATCAGTGCCACCTCATCAGTGCCAATCAGTGCCACCTCATCAGTGCCAATCAGTGCCACATCAGTGCCAATCAGTGCTGTCTTATCACTGCCCATCAGTGGCATCTAATCAGTGCCAATAAGTGCTGCCTTATCACTGCCCATCAGTGCCAATCAGTGCTGTCTTATCACTGCCCATCAGTGCCACTTCATCAGTGCCAATCAGTGCTGTCTTATCGCTACCCATCAGTGCCACTTCATCAGTGTCAATCAGTGCTGTCTTATCAGTGCCCATCAGTGCAGCCTCATCAGTGCCAATAAGTGCTTTCTTATAACTGCCTATCAGTGCCACTTCATCAGTGCCAATCAGTGCTGTCTTATCACTGCCCATCAGTGCCACTTCATCAGTGCCAATCAGTGCTGTCTTATCACTGCCCATCGGTGCAGCCTCATCAGTGCTCATCAGTGAAGCCCGGTATTGAAGTGGTTAATGTTATAATGATTGGTCCATACAACATTTATACACATGTTTGAGTTGTGTATTATACACACACTGTATGGCTGTGTAACACTGTTACATTTCTACTTGCTTTTGTTAATGTGTACAACATTGTGAGTGCAGCTGCTTCACCTCACTAATTATCAATCAACATTTATAATTGTTTTTTATTCTTTTTTTTGTTTCACTAAAGTAAGTCTATAAAACTGCCAGAGTGAAGCAGAGGAACAGGTTTGGGCAGTGAAAACAAGTTTCCAAATGTAGAGTAGCTGTAACCTGGATCTACGATGTAATATATAACAAGTAATAGTTGGATGCACCCGGCATTCTGTACATAGCTCTTGGCTCTTGCTAGCTACCCATTGATTGATGCTTTTATTATTTACGGCACTGAAACTTTATTATTCTGGAATTCACCTTGGGATGTTAAATGCATTTTATTACTTTATTGTACTCTCTGATGTATCACAACAAGACAAAGGGTTATAGAGTTTATCCTACACAACTGTCCAAGATACGTTTGTGATTATAGAGTGCCAACACTTGGAAGCATCCCTCGAAGAATATGAGGAAACCGGGTGTCTTTCTCTGTGCATTGGTCATCATCTTTTTTATGGGGGTAAGTCTAAATTTCAGTGTATACTGTATATCTTCAGGGCAACTTGAACTAAATTCTTGATGGTGTTTTTTTTTAGAAATATCAGGTTTCAGTGTTAAATGATCATTCCAATTAAAATGGATATTTCAGGTTGTGGTAGACACTAAAGATCAATTTATAACGAACTTTTGAAAGTAAGGTGGACACGGAAGGGCTTTGCATATCATATATCATATATTTTCAGCATGGATTCATGAAGAATCGTTCTTGCCAAACCAATTTATTAACCTTCTATGAGGAAGTGAGTTGCCATCTAGATAAAGGAAGGTCCGTAGGTGTGGTGTATCTGGGTTTTGCAAAAGCATTTGACACAGTCAACCCATAAACGTTTACTGTACAAAATAAGGTCTGTTGGCATGGACCATAGGGTGAGTACATGGATTGGAAACTGGCTACAAGGGCGAGTTCAGAGGGTGGTGATTAATGGGGAGTACTCGGAATGGTCAGGGGTGGGTAGTGGGCCCCCCAGTGTTCTGTGCTGGGACCAACCCTGGCGGATGGGGTAAACAGTTCAATCTCTGTATTTGCGGATGATACTAAGCTAAGCAGGGCAATAACTTCTCTGCAGGATGTGGAAACCTTGCAAAAAGATCTGAATACATGAATGGGGTAGGCAACTACTTGGCAAATGAGGTTTAATGTAGAAAAATTTAAAATAATGCATTTGGGTGGCAAAAATATGAATGCGATCTATACACTGGGGGGAGAACCTCTGGGGGAAACTAGGATGGAAAAGGACCTGGGGGTTCTAGTAGATGATAGGCCCAGCAATGGCATGCAATTCCAAGCTGCTGCTAACAAATCAAACAAAATATTGGCATGCATTAAAATGGGGATCAACAATAATTCTCCCACTATACAAGACTCTGGTTCGGCCGCACCTGGAGTATGCTGTCCAGTTCTGGGTACCAGTCCTCAGGAAGGATGTACTAGAAATGGAGCGAGTACAAAGAAGGGCAACAAAGCTAATAAAGGGTCTGGAGGATATTAGTTATGAGGAAAGGTTGCGAGCACTGAACTTATTCTCTCTGGAGAAGAGACGCTTGAGAGGGGATATGATTTCAATTTACAATTACTGTACTGGTGACCCTACAATAGGGAAAAAACTTTTTTGCAGAACCTAGAGTACAAGACTCGTGGCCACTCATTAAAATTAGAAGTAAAGAGGTTTAACCTTAAACTACATAGAGGGTTCTTTACTGTAAGAGCGGCAAGGATGCGGCAAGGATGTGGAATTCCCTTCCACAGGCGGTGGTATCAGCGAGGGGGCATTGATAGTTTCAAGAAACTATTAGATAAGCACCTGAACGATCGCAACATACAGGGATATACAATGTAATACTGACATATAATCACACACATAGGTTGGACTTGATGGACTTGTGTATTTTTCAACCTCGCCTAATATGTAACTATGTAACAACCAGACAAAAGATTTCCCAGCACACTTACCAGTTGGCCTGCAAAATAAATAAATATATTTGACTTTGTCTAACAACTTACATTAAACACAGAGGGTTTAGTTGCACACTAAAGATGAGCCGAACACCCCCCGGTTCGGTTCACACCAGAACCTGCGAACAGACCTAAACTTCATGTGAACTTTAGAACCCTATTAAAGTCTATGGGACTCCAACGTTCAAAATCTAAAGTGCTAATTTTAAAGGCTAATATGTTACTGTCCTAAAAAGTGTTTGGGGACCTGGGTCCTGCCCCAGGGGACATGGATCAATGCGAATTTTTTTTTTAAAAATGGCCGTGATTTTAATAATGATTAAAGTGAAACAATAAAAGTGTAATATTCCTTTAAATTTCATACCTGGGGGGTGTCTATAGTATTCCTGTGAAGGGGCGCATGTTTCCCGTGCTTAGAACTGTCCCTGCACAAAGTGTCATTTCGCAAGGAAAAAAAGTCATTTAAAATCACTCGCGGCTATAATGAATTGTCGGCTCCCGTAATACAGAAAACACTCATTGAAAGTCATTGATAAAAAAATTTAAAAAATTAAAAAAAAGCGTGGGGTTCCCCCAAATTCAATTACCAGGCTCTTCAGGTCTGGTATGGATATTAAGGGGAACCCCGCATCAAATAAAAAAAAATGACGTGGGGGTCCCCCTAGAAATCCATACCAGACCCTTTATCCGAGCACGCAACCTGGCAGGCCGCAGGAAAAGGTGGGGACGAGAGAGAGCCCCCCCTCCTGAACCATACCAGGCTGCATGCCCTTAACATTGGGAGGATGCTTTGGGGTCCCCCCCAAAGCACCATGTCCCCATGTTGATGGGGACAAGGGCCTCATCCCCACAACCATGGCCAGTGGTTGTGGGGGTCTGCGGGTGGGGGGCTTATCAGAATCTGGAAGCCCCCTTTAACAAGGGGACCCCCAGATCCTGGCCCCCCATTTGAAATGGTAAGGGTACCCCTACCATTTCACAAAGAAAGTGTAAAAAATAGTTAAATAAGACAAACACACTTTTGAAAAATCCCTTTATTAAAAATAAAAAAAATTAAAAAAGATTCCAGCGGTGGTAATCCACTCTTGCTATCCAGCGACGGACAATCATCTCTCCGGGGTCCAGCGATGGCTGATCTGATCCAGCGATGGGTGATTTCTCAGTCCAGTGCAGTCCATCCATGCATCCTCTGTCTCCACTGTTGGAGACACTGCGGGGATCCCGGCGGCCTGACATTTCTTATATGAGGAGGGCGATGCATAGTAGTCCATTATGCTTTGCCTTTACAGGGAATGAAAGAGGTATACTGTTATTATATTGTATATTGTGGGGTCATTCTTCACCATTAGCTTCACATCAACGTTGCACCACAGCTGTGTCAAGGGGACTGAGCCAAGTCAGTGGGGGTTCACTAGCAGAGTAAAGGCCCAAACAAATTCAGCAGCTCCTTCGAGGGTCAGTACTACATATAGATATATATTTACATCTTACAAAAGGAGGATGCTTTCTTTACATACCAATTTTGTGTTATGTATTGTTGTATATATTAGTAGATGAGCACAATAGTTTTCTTTTAAATTATAAACATCACTGACCACATCTCAACCCCCTACTCCCGCCAGCTTGCATCAACCCCAGACCACTTCATATATCCAGCTGAATGACATTGGACATCACTCGCACCCTTATCTTCCCAACATCACTCCCTGGTCACCCGAAGACTGTCATTAAAATATATCCTTCCCCATTCTGCCACTGTCATACCTCCACACTCCTCTCCTCTACATACTGGAGGAATTACACTGGATCAGGGCTGTAATGATGGCATAGGAGGACTACAGAGGGGGCACATTGCAAGAGAGGACCGACATAGAGGGGAGATGAGACTGTAGAAGGATGACATGGGATGGAGGAGAAGGACCTAGAATGGAGAAAGAGGAGGACACGGGATGGCAAATATGGGACTGCAAAAGGAGGATGATGTGGAATGTAGGTGATGGGACTAGAGGACTAGAGGAGCAGGAGGACAGGGGATGGAGGAGGACATGGGATGGGGGAGAAGGGACTGGAAGAAGAAGAGGAGCACATGGGATGGAAAAGGAGGAGGACATGGGATGGAGGATATGGGAGTAGAGGAGGAAGAGAACATGGGACTGAAGAAGGAGGACATGGGATGGGGGTGAAAGAACTGGAAGAGGAGCACATGGGATGGAGGAGGACAAGGGATGGAAGATATGGGAGTGGAGGAGGAAGAGGACATGGGATGGAGGATATATTTGGTTGTAAGAGTATTAAAATAAAAGTGGGTGCACTGAAGGACTTGGTGGGATAGCCAATGGTTGGATTCAGTTGGACAGCCAGTGGGTGGGCCTTGAGGAATGGTTGTGGTCAGGCCCAGGGTGGCCCAGACCTAAAGCTGTGTAAGGGGCCCCAACATTTCTGATGGCTGCCCTGGTCACATCACTAGGAGGAGGAAAGCCAGCGTGTGCAGAGCCAGATGGACAATATGAGGCCTTAATCGAATCTCCAATGATACAGTATGTGGGAGGATGGGGGAACAGCCACGGAACAAGGAAGGGACAGAGAGGACGCCAGAACAACCACCGACTGGAGCTGGTGGATGGAAACTTCTTACGATCGGGGAACACAAGGCCAAAACGAGGCTTGAAGCACAAAGGGTGAAGAGAAGGCCGAGGAGAATGGAGAGAGGGAATAGCTGTCATCTTGACAACGCATATCGGGGTGTGGACCTTCTTCAGGTCATGTGACATAGACAGCAAATGGGGTTTAAATAGGGGTGGACCACAGGAAGGATCACAAATGTAACCACTTGTCTACCGTGCACTTACACCCCCTTCCTGCCCAAGTCATTTTTCAGCTTTCAGCACTGCCACACTTTGAATGACAATTGCGCGGTCGAGCTACACTATAACCAAACACATTTTTTTATAATTTTCTTCACACAAATAGAGCTTTATTTTGGTGGTATTTAATCACTGCTGTTTTTTTTTTTTTTTTTTTTTACAAAAAAAAGACCAACCTTTTTGAAAAAAAATGTTTATCCCTTTTTTTTCTGTCAGTGAATTTTGTAACTAAGTCATTTTTCGCCTTCACTGATGTGCGCTGATGAGGCGGCACTGATGGGCACTGATAGGCATTGATGAGGTGGCACTTATGGGCACAGACTAGGTGGCACTGATGAGGAGGCACTAATATGCTGCACTTATGGGCACTGATAGGTGGCACTGATATGTGGCACTGAGCACTGTTAGGTGGCACTGGTGGGCACTGATAGGCGGTACTGATGGGCAGTGATGGGCATTGATGGGTGGCACTGATGGGCGACACTGATGGGCATTGATTGACAGCAGTGATAAGCATTGATGGGCAGCACTGATAGGCGGCACTGATTGCCAGCACTGATTGACATCACTAATGGGCACTGATTGGTGGCACTTGTGGGCAGTGGTGGACACTGATTGCAGCCACTGGTGGGCACTGATTTATGGCACTGTTTTTCACTATTGTAATCAGGGCACTGATGATCAGTGCCCTGATTACATTCCTAAATGTCCCCCTGCCTGGAGATGCTGCTGATCGCGCTCTCCTCGCCACACACCCTGTCAGTGTGAGGCGAGGAGCACCGATTACCAGCACTTCCTTGTTTACATGTGACCGGCTGTGATTGGACACAGCCGATCACATGTTTAAAGAGCCATGGATGCGGCTCTTTCCACAGATCGGGGTCGTGCGTCCAAGCAACACAGTGTGGCTGGGGTCGCAAGAGCCACACCGCCCCACCGTCATTTGAAGGTGGTCGGGAGGCAACCAGTTAAAGGAACCATGATTGGTTTCTCCACCGCAGCATACCTCCATTGTTTAAGCAACCTGATGACAATAATTTCATCTACATACACTGCAACTTCTCAACTACTCAAACAAAGACAAGGGGAACAATAAAAGTAATGGACCAGAAAAATGGTTAGAATATGAATAAAAAATAATAAATCAAATAATTGTCACGATTTAGGAAAAAAATATGTTGTAAAGTAAAATAAAAAAATAAAATAAATATTACAACAAATCACCTAATAGTGCTTCTCCCATTGTTGACCCTGTAGTTGACTTGCCCATTGAGAAGGCCTCCCACCATGTTTCACCAGTTGATCCCATTGATGTGGACATTGGTTCATCTTTCAGCATCACATACACTTCGCCCAATAAAAATCATTTCGACCCGCCAATTCATCTTCCAGTGCACATACAGGACAGCCCTTTGTGCTTCAAGCCTCGTTTTGGACTTGTGTTCCCCAATCGTAAGACGTCACACTCAGGTGTTTCCATCCACCAGCTCTGGTCAGTGGTTGTTCGGACGGCCTCTCGGTCCCTTATTCCGTGGCTGTTCCACCACCCTGCCACATATCATTGGGGGTTTGATCGAGGCCTCATATTGTCCATCTGGCTCTGCACACACTGGCTTCCCTCCTCCTAGTGATATCCAGGAATACATGAAGGTTTTGCCATCACAGCATTGCTTCACCAAGTCAGTCCACCACCGACTGTTGCTCAAAGTACTGTCACAGTGAGGAGGACATTTTGCAGTTGCTCCATCTACACAAGGAGATTTTTAGACAATTGTTCATCTAAGTATATGTCATTATTAAACCGGCACATAATTTTATCTCATTGACCTTTTTGATTCTTTGTCCTTTGAAGACTATCCTGATCAGCGCAATTGTGGTTGCCCCTGAATGTTTTTACTTGTATTCACACCCCTCCTGGTGTGCTCATCCACACAGTTGCTTTTTTGGGGTCTTGACGGACATTCACAAGGTTCCTGGTGCAACATATGTCTAATTTTCCAATTTTATTGGCTCTAATCATGTGCTTCAACCCCCCCCCCCCCCCCCCATGGTCTGTCACCCTGTATGTAGATCAGTGGGCCAGATGCATGGACGGGGGGTGGCACCCATGTGCCCCTAATGCAGGGGCCACTACTGGCTCCTGCTGATGCTGGTCCTCCTGTGAGCAGAGAGGAGAGAAGAGCAGCACTGCTGCAGACGAACACAGCGCTGGATCAAGATTGGGCTCAAGTAAGTATTTAGGGGGGCTGGGGGGAGCTGTCACGGAAAGGTTTTTTTTTTACCTTGATTTTACAATTGTTATTATCATAGGCATGCCTGGACACACCTTAATCACCCGGTGTGGCGCCGATTTTCCCTGCTTCCTGGTGCCCCCTGTCTCTCCCCTGCAGTGCTGCCAGCTTTTCTCTTCTCCTACTGGCTGCTGCCAAGGATCTTTCAGGATGGAGAGCAGTGGGGGAAAGGGCTGGTAAATATATTTTATTTGCCGGTTCCTTTCTTTTCTGTGTGATCTGTACATTCGTTTCTGTATTCATTCATAACTGAAGTATAGCGAACTGTGTCTACTATGCTTCAGTTTGTGATTAAACAGCAGCGCTCAGAACAGAGCACTTCCATTTTATTCACTGTCCAGTGTAGCTGAGGCTGCAGACACAGGGACTGAGGAATCTCTGTCCTCAGTGCCTTTCTCTGTCTCAAAAGTGAGACATCAGGGGTCTGTTTAGACCCTTGACATTTGATCAAAGCCCCCTAACGAGACTCCTAAAAAAAAATGTATGCAAATAATAAAAAAACAATATTGTAAAAAATAATTAAAAACATGAAATTATAAAAAATAATAAAAATAAAAACTACTGACACCGTCCACCGCTCTGGTAATATACACACATGTGTGTTTATGCTCTGGGGTGCACACCCCAATGGAATAGGCTGCACAAACCAATGGTTATTATAGTGGAAATATTCCACTGCTGCCTCTAAAAAATTATTTTATTTTATTTATTTTCCAAAATATAAAATGATTTATATAGTGATTATCCACAGCTCCCAGCGATATACACGATTACAGACCTGCTTCATAACGTAAGAACATTTTCAGAGACACTTAGGCAAAGCTAAGTGGTTGGCACTTCTACCTTGCAGCACCAAGGTCATCACTTCAAATCCTGTAACAAAATATGCAAAAAAATAAATAAAAAAAATGCTCAGGTGTGAATGCAGACTTAAATAGGATTCTCTTTCCAGTTCATACTCCAGGAATGTGTTATAGGGGTCATCTGAACCCCTCACCCACTCAAGAATCATTTTTTTTAAGATTAAGAACAAAAAAGTAGACATGGGTTCCTAAGTTGTCCATACACTAGTAGAATTTTGTGTGAACGTTTGCACGAAAATTCTTATCAGTACATGCAATCATTTTTGTCAATCGAAAGGGGCTTCCTGATCCATATCCATAGGGCCAACAGTGTGGAGATGAGGCCCTTGTCTCCATCAACATGGGGGCATGATACCTTGCTAGGGGGAGGGGGGACTCCTGGAAAGTTACCCTTCCCATGTTGATGACTGGTGGTTTGGTATGGTTCAGATGGAGATGGGGTGGGTGCATTCTCAGTGACCCTCTCTTTCCTGATCAGGCAGGCCACATGCTAGGATAAGGGTCTAGTATGGATTTTGGAGGGGACCCTATGCATTTTTTTTTGTTTTTGCATGAGGTCCCCCTTAAAAATCCATACTAGATCCCTATCTAAGTTAACCACCTCCCGCCCGCAGTATAGACAAATGATGGCGGGCGGCATGCCCTCTAGTTCTGGGCTAATGTCATATGACGTCACCCAGTCTCACTGCGATCTTGCACCCCCAGGGGCGTGCAGCATGGCAATTGCAGACCCAGATATCGCTAAAGAGCCGATGATGCAGCTTTTTACCCATGTGATTGGCTGTGTCTAATCACAGCCGATCACATGTAAAAACAAAAGTGCCAGTAATCGACTCTCTTTGACTCACACTGACAGAGTGTGAGGAGAGGAGAGCTTATTAGTGGCATCTCCTCACAGGGAAGACCTGTACTGATCATCAGGGCATCAACCAATGGCCATACTCCATACTTTTACCACTAGACCTGCCTGTGGCCTTTGATACTGTTGACCACCAGCTCCCTCTTAATAAGCTCCACTCTCTTGGCCTTCAAGCCTCTGCTCTATCCTCATTCTCCTCCTACCTATCACAGTGCTCTATCAGTGTTACCTACAACTTTGTCTCCTCTGCCACATTTCTTCTTTCTGTAGGAGTTCCCCAAGGTTCTTTAACCAGTTGCCGACCGCCGCACGACGATGTACGTCGACAGCAAGGCACGGGCAGGCATATGGGCGTACATGTACGTCCCTTGCCTCCCGCGGGTCGGGGGCCCGATCGGGCCCCCGCCCGGTGCCTGCGGCGGTCGGTTTTCGTCCGGGAGCGATCCGGGACGAGGGGGCGGCCATTCATTCATGGCCACCCCCTCGCGATCGCTCCCGACGAATAGAAATCCCCCGTGACATCACTTCCTCTCCTGTAATGTAAACACAGGAGAGGAAGTGATGTATTCTCTCCTCCGTGTCTGTATTTTTCGTTCCGACACGGAGGAGAGCGGATCGGTGAGTTGCACCAACACTCTACACACACAGTAGAACATGCCAGGCACACTCACACCCCCCCGATCACCCCCCCAATTACCCCTGCCCCCCAGTCACAGTGACACCAATGTCATTTTTTTTTTGCATTGGTGTCATTTGTGACTGTAATAACTGTTAGGGCAGTTAGGGTTAGCCCCCTTTAGTTCTAATGTACCCCCCTAACCCCCCCAATAAAGGTTTAACCCCGTGATCACCCCCCGTCGCCAGTGTCACTAAGGCTGGGTTCACATTGCAGCGGTTTATGAGAACGAATGTGATTCGCACCGCACTGCAGTGCAAATCACATCCGATCTCTGTGCGATTCGAGTTCAGCCATTCGCCGCACCCGCCGCAAATTCGCACGGGACCCTTTTTTTGGCCCGCAGCAGAATCGGATCGCATGGGTGTTCACACCATGCGATCCGAGTTTGCAGATCGCACTGCGATATGCGAACTGATCTGGGGGTGTCAGTAACATTTCACTGACACTCCCAGCAGTTCGCATAGGGCAGTGTGAACTGCCGCCGGGAGGCATGCGATGCGGGAACCCGCCGCGGATTCGCGGCGTTTCCGCATCGCTCCAGTGTGAACCCAGCCTAATAAGCGATCATTTTTCTGATCGCCGTATTAGTGTCACAGGTGACGCTAGTTAGGCAGGTAGGTATTTAGGTTCGCCGCAGCTTTTTATAGCGCCAGGGACCCCCATATACTACCGCATAAAGCCCCCTGATTGCCCCCTAGTTAACCCTTTCACCAGTGATCACCATATAACTGTTACAGGTGACGCTGGTTGGTTAGTTATTTTTTTATAGTTTCAGGGCACCCGCCATTTATTACCTAATAAAGGTTTAACCCCCTGATCACCCGGCGGGTGTCATTTGTGACTAATAACTGTTAGGGCAGTTAGGGTTAGCCCCCTTTAGTTCTAAGGTACCCCCCTAACCCCCCCAATAAAGGTTTAACCCCGTGATCACCCCCCGTCGCCAGTGTCACTAAGGCTGGGTTCACATTGCAGCGGTTTATGAGAACGGATGTGATTCGCACCGCACTGCAGTGCAAATCACATCCGATCTCTGTGCGATTCGAGTTCAGCTATACAGATAGTATGGCTGAATTCGTGTCGCACCCGCCGCACCCACCGCAAACTCGCACGGGACCCTTTTTTTGGTCCGCAGCAGAATCGGATCGCATGGGTGTTCACACCATGCGATCCAAGTTTGCAGATCGCACTGCGATATGCGAACTGATCTGGGGGTGTCATTAACATTTCACTGACACTCCCAGCAGTTCGCATAGGGCAGTGTGAACTGCCGCCGGGAGGCATGCGATGCGGGAACCCGCCGCGCATTCGTGACGTTCCCGCATCGCTCCAGTGTGAACCCAGCCTAATAAGCGATCGTTTTTCTGATCGCTGTATTAGTGTCACAGGTGACGCTAGTTAGGCAGGTAGGTATTTAGGTTCGCCGCAGCTTTTTATAGCGCCAGGGACCCCCATATACTACCGCATAAAGCCCCCTGATTGCCCCCTAGTTAACCCTTTCACCAGTGATCACCATATAACTGTTACCGGTGACGCTGGTTGGTTAGTTATTTTTTTATAGTTTCAGGGCACCCGCCATTTATTACCTAGTCTCACTAGTGTACCCCTAAATTTAGGGGTGTCTACTTTCCAAAATGGGGTCATTTGGGGGGGGTTTGTGCCATCTTGGCATTTTATGGCCTTCAAAACTGTAACGCCCTTAGAAAGCCTGAAGGTGGTGCTTGGTTTTCGGGGCCCCGTACGCGGCTAGGCTCCCAAAAAGTCCCACATATGTGGTATCCCCGTACTCAGGAGAAGCAGCAGAATTTATTTTGGGGTGTCATTTCACATATGCCCATGGCATGCATGAGCAATATATCATTTAGTGACAACTTTGTGAAAAAAAAAAAAAAAAAAAGTTTGTAATATTCCCGCAACTTGTGGCAAAATATAAAATATTCCATGAACTCAACATGCCTCTCAGCAAATAGCTTGGGGTGTCTACTTTCTAAAATGGGGTCATTTGTGGGGGTTTTGTGCCATCTTGGCATTTTATGGCCTTCAAAACTGTAAGGCCGCGTACACACGCGGGGACTGTTCGCCCAACTTTGTCCGTCAAACAGTTTCGGCAAACAGTCCGCTCAAAATTAGCATGGACGGACATGGCCACACACGACGTACGAACAGTTTGCTGAAACCGTGCGCGATGACGTGAACGGCACGTACGACGGGACGAAAAATACGACGTTCTATACACTGCATTATAACTTTCGGCGTGTTAAGCCTTTCTGAGCATGCGCGGAACTTAGTTTGTCGAACAAGCCTACACAAGGGCGGACTGTTCGCTCAAACAAAGTTTCAGCGGACAGTTTTTCGGAATTTCCGAAAAACTTTGTTCGTCAAACTGTCCGCTGAAACTGTCCGCTGAACGCCCACACACGAGCGGACTGTCCGCTGAAACACTGTTCAGCAGACAAAGTTGGGCGAACAGTCCGCGCGTGTGTACGCGGCCTAATAGGTAGTGAGAAGTGAACTCAAAAATTTACGCCCTTAGAAAGCCTGAAGGCGGTGCTTGGTTTTCGGGGCCCCGTACGCGGCTAGGCTCCCAAAAAGTACCACATATGTGGTATCCCCGTACTCAGGAGAAGCAGCAGAATTTATTTTGGGGTGTCATTTCACATATGCCCATAGCATGTGTGAGCAATATATCATTTAGTGACAACTTTGTGTAAAAAAAAAAAAAATATTTTTTTTGTCATTATTCAATCGCTTGAGGCAAAAAAATAAAATATTCAATGGGCTCAACATGCCTCTTATCAATTTCCTTAGGGGGTCTACTTTCCAAAATGGGGGGGTTTTGTACTGCCCTGCCATTTTAGCACCTCAAGAAATGAGATAGGCAGTCGTAAACTAAAAGCTGCGTAAATTCCAGAAAACGTACCTTAGTTTGTAGATGTGACAACTTTTGCGCAAACCAATAAATATACAATTATTGACTTTTTTTTTACCAAAGACATGTGGCTGAATACATTTTGGCCTAAATGTATGACTAAAATTGAGTTTATTGGATTTTTCTAATAACAAAAAGTAGAAAATATCATTTTTTTTCAAAATTTGCGGTCTTATTACGTTTATATCGCAAAAAATAAAAATCGCAGAGGCAATCAAATACCATCAAAAGAAAGCTCTATTTGTGGGAAGAAAAGGACGCAAATTTTGTTTGGGTACAACATTGCATGACCGCGCAATTACCAGTTAAAGCAGCGCAGTGCCAAAGTGTAAAAAGACCTCTGGTCATTTACCAGCAAAATGGTCCAGTCTGAAAGTGGTTAATCTATCTACACCTCTTCCTTGCGTGCCCCTGGGGGTGCGAGATTGTGGTGAAACTGAGCGACGTGATATGATAAACTCCCATGGCCGCCAATACATCTCTATGCTGAAAACACCCAAATCTATCTCTCTACTCCCTACCTCACCCCTTCAGTCTCCTCTCGCATTACTAACTTATTAAGTGACATATCAGCATGGATGTCACACTACTTACTTAAAGGGGTTTTAAAGGTAAATTTTTTATTTTCTAAATAGGTTCCTTTAAGCTAGTGCATTGTTGGTTTACTTACCTTTTCCTTCGATTTCCCTTCTAAATGTTTTTTTTTCTTTGTTTTCTTTGCCTGAATTTCTCACTTCCTGTTCCTCCTCAGTAAACTGTTCAGTAAGCTGTTCTGGCTGACTAAACACCGCTCGGATGATGGTGTGAAGCTTACTGAGGAGAAACAGGAAGTGGGAAATTCAGACAAAAAAATAAAAACATTTAGAAGGGAAATCGAAGGAAAAGGTAAGTGAACCAACAATGCACAAGCTTAAAGGAACCTATTTAGAAAATAAAAAACTTTCCTTTGCAACCCCTTTAACCTCAAAATACAAAGAGCGAGAAATTAGAAATATCCAAAATCGCACTCAATCAGCGCTCACGGTGAAACCTAAAATATAGCTGCTGCTATCTTGCTATTTCAAAATCTTAATAATGTGTATATAAATAAATAAATAAATAAATAAAAACCCCTATCTGAGTACATGCAAATATAAACCTATATGGGATGAATATATATCGAAAAATATATAATAAACTCAATTGCAATTTTTCTCCATGTGAGTAAATAATTAATTCAGCGTGATCTCTGAAAATAATATCATAACACTTTCGATCGCAATAAATAAATCTCAATTGCAATTTTTTTCTCCATATGAGCAGATAATTAGTTCAGCATATTCATAAAACAAATCATTGCAGATGTATCTAATCATATGTATAGTTTATTGGAAAGTGAAAGTAAAGAAAAAGTGTTGATAGGAGATTCGTTACTATTCGGCAATCCTCCACCACACCTCCTGTGCAGCTCCCTATGGTTCTTGCACTTACCAGAAACCCCTGGTTAAAACGCTTATCTTATAAACAGATGACCGCTCTCACTTGCTTACACGTCTCTCATTGATTGAATTCCGTTAATTACTATCTTTAGTAAAAAGCCATCAGATATGTCTCCTCAGATATGTCTCAATATCTCTCCAATGCCACTTTGCACATGTAAAAAAATATATAAAACTACATAGCAGGGGCGGACTGACCATTGGGACACTCAGCCACTGCCCGAGGGCCCCGAGCCACAAGGGGGCCCCATCAGGGTTGCCAGCCTCAGTAAAACCAGGGACAGTGTGTAAAAATCTGTGTTTTTTTTTTTTTTTTACATATTTATCTCTGAAATGTCCCTTACCGACATCTTTTTGGTCTAAAAATCCTGAGATTATAGCTGCCCCACCTCTCCAGTACATTCCAGTACCTCAGCCAATAGAAACATGTCTGTGTATACTGTGTGTACATGTATGTGCATACTGTGTGTCTGTGTGTGTGTATACTGTGTGGCCCCATAATCTCGGATTACCTGGGGGCCCCATAATCTCCTATTGCCCGGGGGGCCCCATGAGTTGTCAGTCCACCCCTGCTACATATCGTAATCCCGTTCACAATATTCAATTTATTCTGATAAAATTCCAGGATTACACACTCACAAAACTAGCATTTTGTACAGCGCATATCATAAAAACACATTACTAAAACAAACTAGGCCTGCCTACATTTGACTATACTAGTAACTAGTAACAACTAGACTCTAGCAACTATCTATGTAGAGGGTTCTACATGGGAAAGCTCACACCCAATTCGCACTAACGTGAACATGGCTTTAGGAAGGGAGGATTGGGGTGGGGACAGAACTGCCCTATTACTCACACAATTCCTAGAAAATAATTAACATATTTTCTACAGAGAACATTCTGCTACTCTCAGATGGTAGCACCACCTTCATCATCTGCATTGAATGCTGATAAATATGGTAGGCAAAACCGGATATAGATAATATACCATATGAATAATGCAAAAGGTTCAACAGATCTGCAATTATGCATGCATTATTATTAATTATACAAGGCTGAAACATGTATACAAGGAAGAACACTTGGCTTTTTAATTCTGTGCTAAATAATGGAGTATCATAATTCCACCAACATATGCCGGTATACAACTTAATATTACTATTTTTCATTTTCATTTTAAGCATGCATAAAAACGTAGCTCTGCTAGGGCTTGAAGAAAGATTTCTCTAGATTTACAGTCTTGCAGGTTTGCGGCTCTTGTCTGTGCAGGCATGGCAGCCCATTCACTTTAAAAATAAAGTGGCTGCAAAAGCACCATGGGATTTCCCTGTGGTTCCTGCACCCGCAAACGTGCTGCATTTTTAAATGCGTGGGTATGCCGTTAAGAATGAACGGCATCTCCGCGTGTTTTTAAAGAGCACCACGTTTTGAACGCTGGTGGTTGCGAGTGTGATATTTGCTCCAATTCTCGCACCTGCAACCACCTACAATAGTGCGAACAAGCCGAATACCTTGATTATATGCTGAGCTACAAGAACATTTCCTGCCCTAATGCAGTCATCTGATGCCTGTAGAAGTCTGAGGAAAAAGCCGATGCTTTGAAACGCGTTGCCTGACACATCTTCACAGAACAAAAATATTATAGCGCACATATGCAAAACTAACATTTACCTCCAGCAAGGCTTATTTAAAAACACCAAGACATTTTCAAAAAACATAAAAAAAAATGGGGATTTGGTCACACCATATTGCTATACGGTGCTTAAGCCCACTTACTGCGACAAAGTACCCCATGATTAGTGGGTCCTACACTATCCATAGATTGGGAGATCCTGCTTCACTAAACTATGGGAGCTATACTCCTCTATATGGGAGAACATGAGGTCTCCACCATGACACAGGTGGTCACTAATGAGAGGTACATACTGAGGGAGTGGGGTGCTCCACCCAACAGGATTTGGTCAGAATCCACACAATAGACAAACAAGATATTTGGGGGGCACACCCTAAAAAAATGCATAAATATCTTTTTTGTCTATTGTATGGATTCTGACCAAATCCTGTTAGGTGGAGCACCCCACTCCCTCAGTAAGTACCTCTTATTAGTGACCACCTGTGTCATAGTGGAATTTTCTCCCATATAGAGGAGTATAGCGCCCATGGTTCAGAGAAGCAGGATCTCCTAGTCTATGGATAGTGTAGGACCCACTAATCATGGTGTACTTTGTCGCAGTAAGTGGGCTTAAGTTTTGCATATGTGCGCTGTAATATTTTTGTTCTGTTGTATGGTCTTATGGCAGCACCATCTTTATGCATTTTTTTAGAGTGTGCCCCCCAAATATCTTGTTTGCCTGACACATCTTGACGTCACGTCTGGTCCAGCTCTGAGTGCGTTCCATGCTGGTCCACACACCGCGAGGTAGAGACCTGGCTAGTTGAGACATCTACCCTGCCAATGCCATGGAAAACCCACAGTGATACTCCATGGGGCACCTATATTGACCAAAAACTTCACTCATATTGCTCTTTCGTCTTCAATTTCATGTGAGTAGCCATTTGGCTGTCTTTGAATAAATCCTCCTTTGACTTCTGCCACGCTTAGTTTGGCGCACCTTGCTGTTCCTTTGTTTGTTTCCAGACAATTGCTTCACTCTCAGGGGAACTGCCACAAGTGCTATTCTCTCACTCTAAGGACATTATGAACTTTGTAAAGAGATTTATATTAAACACCTGTTCAGTTTATTATAGACTTTGCTCTCATTTATCCCTTCTTGTCATTGGCAAATATTTTTGCGCCATCCTTTTTCTTTTTGATCTGATGCCAGTAAGCTCTACCATCCTCTATTGGAAACCTAAGCACTATCTGATTGCAGCACTCTTAGGTCAACTGTTTAGGCTTCGAATCTTATTCATAAAGCAATTATTTTTTTTTTTTTAGAATAACAGACGTGTTATATTTGCCTGCTCTGTATAAGGATATTGCACAAAGTGGTCCCAAACCTCCTCTTCGGGGATATCCCACTGGTGCTCTAGGCTCCTCCTCTTCTTGGTGTGCCCCCATAGGAAGTTAACTTTCCTATGGTGGTGCACCTATGGGCTCACTCCTGAGGCAGGCTGTGTGCTTCTATAGACACACACAACATAGCTCGGCCCTGCCTCCTGTTCTATCCATACAGGATTTGATTGATACTAGCAAGAGCCAATTGTTCCTGCTGCCTCATAAAATCTGTGAGAATGGGGGCAGGGGAGAGAGACATTACAGATGGGCACAGCGCTGGATGGGCTAAGGCCTAGGGTAAGTTTTTAGGTGTGGTGAAGTGGCAATACGGTTACTGGGACAGTTTTATCTGAATGCATAGAATGCATTAGAATAAAACATGTGTAACCCTGGGGTCATATGAAGTTGCCCTCTCCACACAGGCAATGGCGCTAACCTGCGGGTAACCAAAAGAGCCAGAGCCTTTACTAAAGGAAGAGCGGACTATGAATATATAATTGGCAGTGCCTCCGCCTAGAACAGGGCTCCAGTGTATGTAGAGATGATCCCTTTCTAGGACAGTAACTAGTAACTCAAAATAACTGACAGCAGTAGTACTAATACACCCAGCATAGATAGAGCAAAGATATGCAGACATACCAGCAGGTGATTAATATAATCTTATATATGGTAAAGTGATGGCATTACATAGAATCAAAGCAACAACAGGAAGAATCTACATATCTCTGAAATGAACAGTGTATATATGTATATATATATATATATCCGGATATAGTATCTCACAAAAGTGAGTACACCCCTCACATTTTTTGTAAATATTTTATTCTATCTTTTCATGTGACAACACTGAAGAAATAATACTTTGCTACAATGTAAAGTAGTGAGTATGCAGCTTGTATAATAGTGTATATTTGCTGTCCCATTAAAATAACTCAACACACAGCCATTCATGTCTAAACTGCTGCCAACAAAAGTAAGTGCATCCCTAAGTGAAAATGTCCAAATTAGGGCCAAGCAGCCATTTTCCCTCCCCGGAGTCTTGTTATTCATTACAAGGTCTCAGGTGTGGATGGGGAGAAGGTATGTTAAATTTAGTGTTATCTTTCTCACTCTCTTATACTGGTCACCGGAAGTTCAACATGGCACCTCATGGCAAAAAACTCTCTGAGAATCTGAAAAAAATAATTGTTCTACATAAAGATTGCCTAGGCTATAAGAAGATTGCCAAGACCCTGAAACTGAGTTGCAGCACGGTGGCCAAGACCATACATCGGTTCAACAGGACAGGTTCCACTCAAAACAGGCCTCGCCATGGTCACCCAAAGAAGTTGAGTGCACGTGCTCAGCGTCATATCCAGAGGTTGTCTTTCGGAAATAGACGTTTGTACTGCCAGCATTACTGCAGCGCTTGAAGGGGTGGGGGGTCAGCCTATCAGTGTTCAGACCATATGCCACACACTGCATCAAATTGGTCTGCATGGCTGTCATTCCAGAAGGAAGCCTCTTCTAAAGATTATGCACAAGAAAGCCTGAAAACAGTTTGCTGAAGACAAGCAGACTAAGGACATGGATTACTGGAACATGTCCTGTGGTCTGATGAGACCAAGATAAACTTATTTGGTTCAGATGGTGTCAAACGTGTGTGGTGGCAACCAGGTGAGGAGCACAAAGACAAGTGTGTCTTGTCTACAGTCAAGCATGGTGGTGGGGAGTGTCATGGTCTGGGGCTGCATGACTGCTACCAGCATTGGGGAGCTACAGTTCATTGAGGGAACCATGAATGCCAACATGTACTGTGACATACTGAAGCAGAGCATGACCCCTCTGTTCAGAGACTGGGCCACAGGGCAGTATTCCAATATGATAAGGACCCCAAAAACACCTCCAAGATAACCACTGCCTTACTAAAGAAGCTGAGGGTAAAGGTGCCGGACTGACCAAGCATGTCTACAGACCTAAACTCTATTCGGAATCTGTGGGGCATCCTCAAACAGAAGGTGGAGAAGCGTAAGGTCTCTTACATCCACCAGCTCCGTGATGTCATCATGGAGGAGTGGAAGAGGACTCCAGTGGCAACCTGTGAAGCTCTGGTGAACTCCATGCCCAAGAGGGTTAAGACAGTGCTGGAAAATGATGGTTGCCACACAAAATATTAACACTTTGGGCCCAATTTGGACATTTTCACTTAGGGGTGTACTCACTTTTAGTGCCAGCGGTTCAGACATTAATGGCTGTGTGTTGAGTTATTTTGAGGGGACAGCAAATTTACACTGTTATACAAGCTGTACACTCACTACTTTATATTGTATACAAGTGTAATTTCTTCAGTGTTGTCACACGAAAAGATATAATAAAATATCTACAAAATGTGAGGGGTGTACTCGCTTTTGTGAGATTCTGTATAACTAAAGGCCTTTGACACCAATACCTCCAATTAGGCCCTGTGGCAAAGTTCAGTTGCAGGGGCCCCTGATGAGTTGACTTGCAAGATGTAACACAATCCGGCTTGAGAGGACATACGCTGATGCATCTGGGGAGCGGTGGCTTCCTGGAGACGCTCGTACAGAAGAACACACTGACGGCGAAGAAGTCTGGAACACGTCACCTACAAGGCAAATCAGGCCTATCTAGCCTATCTCTTGGTCCCTAACCTGACTATAGGCTATCAATGAAATGGGACCTCCTATCCATCTAAGTGGCCATCAGAAGCCTAGCCTGTCGCTACTCTGAGTTGTTTACAGTTCCCTAGGCTAATACTAGCTAGGAAACTCCCAGGCCAAAAAGGAACACTGCTGCTTTAAATAATGAAGTGGCAGATATACACTTCAACACAAAACTAGTCACTTGATAGGTTATAATCAAATGAGCTTTGCTCGCTTACACTTGAGAATAGCCCAAGTATATTGCAGTATGCAAATAGAACGTTTCAGTGAATCAGAGAAGCCTTTGACTGATATCTCTGATTCCCACACAGACGTGACAGTAATTTAACAAACAGTGAGCTACACAGTGCAGTAACACTTTCCTATTGTCCCTTTTCAGCCTGGAAAGATGTAGAACAAAATCAGTCTCCAGCACCTCCTGGCTTGCAAAGCATGTGTCTGGTCATACTCCCTTTCACTTCCTGTAAGCCCTTGTACACACGGTCAGAGATTCTGACGGAATGTGTCCGATCGGACGGTTTTGTCGGATATTCCGACTGTGTGTGGTCTACATCGGACTGTTTCCATCGGAGTATCCGACGGACCAAGTTTTCCAACTTGTTGGTAAAATTTTCCGACAAAATGCTCCGATCGGACATACTCCGATCATGTGTAGAGAATTCCGATCGGACAAAGTGCCACGCATGCACAGATCAAATTCTTACACCAAAGCTATTGGCTACTAGCGTGAACGTAGTCCTGTCGTAACGAAATAACGTGATCACGTCGGATTTTCCGACAACTTTGTCCGACTGTGTGTATGCAACAGTTTCGGACAAAATCCTTCGGACAAAATCCGACGGACAAAATCCGACGGATTTGGTTGTCCGAATCTCCGACCGTGTGTACAAGGGCTAAGACATCCATGTATATAGCCTTGAAGGGTCTCCTGACCTTTTAAGCAGGGACAGGAAACAACCTCTTAACAGAAATAGGAACCAGGCATGAACGTAAACAACCTCACAGGTAGGATACCAAAGAACACTTTCCTACACATGTCTAGCCTTTTCACTAATGCCACGTACACACAACTGGACTTTCCGGCAAACTAGGTCCGACAGTCTTCCCGACGGACTTTCGGCGGAGTTCCGACGGACTTTCCAAACTAACTTGGCCAAACATGAACTAAAGACTAAGTCCATTCGAAAGTCCATTCATTTTTTTTTATTTCAATGAATTTTTATTGGAATTTTTATAGATATACAAAACAAAATACAAGGAAATAAAGAAAGGTGGGTTGGGTTGGGTTATTGGACACAGTAAAGCATGGAAAGATCCGAAGAAGGAAGATCATACAGTATCTGCAATATAGACAATGCAAGAAGATAATACCATTAACAAGGTTTAAACCTAGTGGTCCATAATTTCCAATCACTATCAAAGGTTTTACATGAAAAAGAATTGAGTGCCAACAATCTTTCAAAGGAGTGGTTTCTATTCACAATAGCAATCACCTCAGAGAAGTTGAGGGCTAGAGTACTCTTCCAATTACGAAGAATCAGGTTACGTGTTGCCAGGAGAATGTGTGTTACCATGGCCCTGTCGCCACATGGAAACGCGTCTATACCTATGTGTAAGATGGCTAAATTAGGGTTCGGGTGAGTTAGAATACCCGTTAGATCTGAGATTGTTTGGAATGTCTTGTTCCATAGGCTTCTCAGGCACCTGCAGTCCCACAAAACATGTAGCAGGTTCCCAATTTGACCACAGTTACGCCAACATAGAGGTGAGGAGGACGGGAACATGATAGACAACCTGTAAGGAGTATAATGCCATCTATGTAAAATTTTCAGGGTCATTTTCCAGTGACTAACACAGTGAGATGATTTTTGGATGGTTTTGAAGGCAGAGAGCCATTGTTCTTCGGTGAAGGTGGTTGCTAAATCCCTTTCCCATTTACTAAGGGCAGACTGTTTGTGAAATTGTTGTTTGTCTTGGAAGGTGTTATAAAACAGCGAGATACCTTTGGTATTCGGTTTTGATTTTGAGTAGAAATCCCAGGCTTTGGTGGGCAGTGAGATAGTAGGTATCGGGCGTGATTTTAAAAAAAGATGTGCGCGAGTGCATGAGAACCACATTGAGTGTGATAAGTCAAATTCTGACATAATGTGATTTACTGATTTAGGCATTGCGTCCTGGAACAGGTCCTGTATATAGCATACGTTTTTTCGCCTTGAGGCGCGATGTCTGTAGTGATGGGAGTTTGGCGTATAAGATTTCTATAGGTAAGTCATAGTGTAGCTCAGTCGCTTCCGCGCTCTTGCATTTAAGGAGATATCGCCACACTTGTAGTGACACCTGTATGGTTGGGGACATATGACTAGTGACCCAGGGGTCCCATGCATCGCTGAGTAGGAAGTCTGAGGGGTCATCTACGGGGAGCATAGAGGTTTCTATGGTCACCCACTGTGGGCTTTCTACAGAGCGGAACCAATGTTTGAGTTGATAAATAAGTGATACCTGTGTTAGACCAGGAGTAAGGGAGGGTAGTTTGCAAGAGCATTTTTGCAGTTGGGTGGACTCCTAGATCCAAGATCAATGATTTGGTGTGGTTAACTTTATAGTAGGATACATCTCCAAAGTCCGATAGAACTTTGTGGGCTTGAGAGAGGGAACGTATAGGGTCTGTTAGCAATAGTATGATGTCATCGGCAAACAAGTTTTGACATGTTTGGATTTATTAAAGGAGAAACCTTTGATGAGATCATTCGCCCGTATAGATTCTGCTAACAGTTCTATGATTAGGTTGAATATGGTAGGGGAAAGAGGGCAGCCCTGGCGAGTGCCGTTGGTTATGGTAAAAGATTTGGATAACAGGCCCGCCGTGTACACCTGTGCCGATGGGCAGGAATAAAGTGCCAAGATGGCATTTAGTATTGGCCCCTGGAAACCAAATTTATGTAACACAGCCCTCATATACGTCCAGTGTACTCGATCGAACGCCTTCTCTGCGTCTACAGAGAGAAGCAGAGAAGGCGTTCGCGATGATCTTGCATGGTGAATAACATTAACAATGCGCCTGGTGGCGTCCAAGGTTTGCCGCCCCCTCACAAAGCCCATCTGGTCTTTAGATATAAGGTGTGGTATGACTGTCATCAGCCTGTTGGCTAGTAGTTTTGCGTAGATTTTTGTGTCAGAATTTAGGAGAGAGATCGGCCGAAAGTTGGAAGGAGTAGTAGGATCTTTACCCGGTGTCAGTAAAGTCACTATATGAGCTCTCAGCATCTCAGGGGGGAAGGAAGAGGTCAGTTGATCTTTAGTGAAAACTTCCAGAAGGTGTGGGGATAGTTGAATCTTGGAAGATTTTATAATATTCATTCCCGAAGCCATCCGGGCCTGGGAATTTACCACTGGGCATCGAGCGAATTATTTTTTGTAGCTCCTGGAGTGTGAATGGAGCATTAAGGTAGGTGATATGATCTGCTGATATGGAGGGGAGATTAATATTTTGCAGGAAGGTTTGAATGCCTGATATAGTCGGTTGGGGAGTGTGCACGTCGTCGTGTAGATTGTAGAGAGCCCCGTAATACTCCGCAAATTGATCCGCTATGTCTTGGGGATTCACAATTTTATGGTGGGTGAGTGGATGAAGTAAGTAAGCAATTTTAGAATGGGTACGTGCCGCTTTAATGCTATGGGCTAGGTATTTCCCGGCTTGATTGGCGTGTGCGTAAGAATTAAGTTGTAACTTGCGTAGGTGTCTATCAAATTTTTGGGTAAGTAGGTCCTTTAATGTATTCCGAAGGTCCGTGAGTGTAGCCACGGTAGCGGGTGAAAGGGAGGCTTTGTTGCGTGTGTCTAGTGAGTGTATGTCCTTCAGAATACCCTGAAGTAGGGCATTATATTTTTTCTTCTCTCTGGCCCCTAATTGTATGAGAATGCCGTGAATGAAGGCTTTGTGAGTGTTCCAAAGGAGAAATGGGTCAATACCCGGGGTAGAATTGTTGTGGAAAAAATCCCTGAGATGCTGAGAGATAAGTGGTGCGAGCTTTGGTTCCTGAAGGAGCCATATGTTGCAACGCCAGATAGGTGGTGAGGAGGCGGTACCATGTGAATCAAGAGACAGTGAAATTGCAGCATGGTCTGACCATGAGATATCATGTATCGTAGTGGACCGGACCTTCTGCAAAAGCCATTTGTCAGTCAAGAACATATCAATACGTGAATAAGTGCAGTGTCTTGTTGAAAAAAAAGTATAGTCCCGTTCCATAGCATGATGACATCTCCAGACATCGAAAAGGTTCTTTGTGTGTAAAAGATTAGGTAGAGGTGATGATCTGCGTTGATGAGTAGCCGTCGTATCCAGATTATGACCCGCAATGAGATTAAAGTCCCCTCCAATGAGGAGGTTACCATAAAGCATAGATTCGGCTTTTTTGAGTACTCGCCTGAGAAACCTCAGCTGATGAAGATTGGGGGCATACAGTGTCACTAGTGTGAGGGGCTGGGAATCAAAGTCACCTGTTAGTATTATAAATCTACCTTTAGCATCAATGAACAATTCCTTAAGGAGAAAGGACACTGTATTCTTTATGGCTACCATGACCCCCCCCCCTGTTTTTTTGTCAGGGGTGCATGCTAAGAAAATGTGCGGGTAATCTTTGTGTGTGCAGATCGGTGTTTTCGTTAGTTGGAAGTGAGTCTCTTGAATGAGGAGAATGTCCGCCTTCTGAGTGTGAGCCTCCCACCATAGGGAAAAGCATTTGGCAGGATGGTTCAGTCCACGGACATTAAGGGACAAACACTTAATGGTCATTGAAGTGGTGCGGGAAAAGTTTGTAATGCGACAGATGTAGGGTACTCACTGTTACTGCATCCTGTCAAGGCAGGAAAAGGTGCTGGCAATGTATCCACACGTGTATTCACATTCCAGGTGTATGGTCCACCGTGTCCAGAAGGAAGGAAGAAAGGGAAAAAACAAAAATAGAAGGTAAAAACAAGCAACTGTTGTAGAATAAAAAAGGATCTTACAACTGATCCGCGTGCAGACATGTCTGCTGAATTGAGTAACAGGGTGATCGGAGACTAGTAGATGACTCCGTCAGTCAGAGAGATAAGATATGAAAGTCATTTGGTAGTTAGGAGCTGCTCCCGGCCTGATGTTTGTTTTGGCGCTTACGTGTAACCAATTGCCATTCCCCCCGAACGAAGGAGGATGTGGTGGAGAAGTTGAAGCGGGTTGTGGGTCATGTAGTATCCCTCATTGCGTTAGGGTTGTTATGCCCTCTTCCAGAGTGTTGATGGATTTCGTGACTCCATTGTGTGTGATGACAAGTGTGGCTGGGTATTTCCACTTATGTGGAATCTTGTGGTTCCTCAAAGCTTTAGTAATGGTGGCCAGATTGCGCCTTCTCTGCAGGGTATGTCTTGAGAGATCTGGAGGGATGATCAAATCATCATACTGAGGAGGTATATTGTCAGGGTTACGTGCAGCTTGAAATATTTGTTCCTTAACGTGGTAAAAATGGATCCGCAGGAGAGTGTCTCTAGGGGTACCCTCTGGTAAAAAGGAGGGTTTAGGGATCCTGTGTATGCGGTCCACTATAAGATCTTGTGCAGTCAGGTTAGGTAGCAGGGAGGAAAAATGGGATTTTTATATACAGCTTACCTGTAAAATCCTTTTCTTGAGAGTACATCACGGGACACAGGAGCTTCATTACATAGTGGGTTATATAGGCACCTCTGGTGATTGGACACTGGTTGACCCTAATTAAAGAAAATTCCTCCCCTATATAACCCCTCCCATTTGGGAGGCACCTCAGTTTTATAGCAAAGCAATAAGAAACCACGTAAAACCCAAGAGGGGCGGGAGCCCTGTGTCCCGTGATGTACTCTCAAGAAAAGGATTTTACAGGTAAGCTGTATATAAAAATCCCATTTTCTTGATCATACATCACGGGACACAGGAGCTTCATTACATAGTGGGATGTCCCATAGCAATGCTCAGGTTGAGGGGAGGGAGACACAGATCATAAATATAGACCGCCAGGGACCTGAGGACCTAAACTGCAGCCTGCAGTACACTGCGCCCGAAGGCGATATCCTCTTGCCCTCTGACATCCACCTGATAGAATCTGGTGAATGTGTGGACTGATGACCAAGTCGCAGCCTTACAGATCTGAGCCAGGGAGGCCTGGTGATGCACTGCCCAAGAAGCACTGACAGCCCTAGTAGAGTGCGCTTTCACCTGAAAAGGAGGAATCTTCCCCTTTAAGCTATAGGCCTGAGAAATAACCTGTCTGATCCACCTTGAGAGAGTGGACTTTGACGCTGCCTGACCCCTTCTAGGGCCTTCTGGCAGAATAAATAAACAGTCAGTTTTTCTTATCTGAGCAGATGCTTGAAGATAAAGACTGATTGCTCTAACCACATCTAAAGTGTGTAAGGACTCTTCCTCTATGGACTGAGGATTTGGAAAAAAGGATGGTAGGATTATATCCTGATTCAGATGGAAACCCGAAACCACCTTAGGTAGAAAGGACCCGTTGGGACGCATAACCAACCGGTCCTTATGGATAATTAAATAGGGCTCTTTACAGGAAAGAGCTGCCAATTCTGATACCCTTCTAGCCGTGGATATGGCTACTAGGAAGACCAGCTTCTTTGTCAAGAGAGCTAAAGAAGCCAGATGCAGAGGTTCAAATGGTTGGGCCTCTAAGGCCGAGAGAACCAAATTCAGATCCCATGGGCATACCGGAGGTTTGACTGGCGGTTTTATCTGCATAGCCCCCTGGATAAAAGCCCGTACTAGGGAGTGTGATGCAAGAGGTCTTTGAAAAAAGACCAATAGGGCCGAAATCTGCACCTTGATGGTGCTTATGGCCAAATTCATTTCTAGGCCTGATTGGAGAAAGGCCAAGATTCTGCTAATGACATACCTTCTAGGATGCCATCTCCTGGGTTCACACCAGGAAACATATGTCCTCCAGATCTTGTAATAGATACGCCTGGAGGCCGGCTTTCTGGCATTGACCAGAGTGGAAAGGACTGGCCCCGAAAGACCACGGTCTCTCAAAATGTGTGTCTCAGCAGCCAGACCGTCAAATTCAGACTGCGTAAAGCAGGATGGTAAATTGGACCCTGTGAGAGCAGATCTGGCCGGAGAGGGAGGGTCCATGGCCTGCCCACTGCCAACTTCATGATTTCTGCAAACCATGGTCGCCTGGGCCAAGCCGAGGCCACTAAAAGGACCGACTTCGACTCCCTCTTGACCCTTCCCAGGAACCGCGATAGCAGCGGGCTCGGGGGGAAGGCATAGATCAGATTGTACTGATCCCAGGGAACCGTCAGAGCATCTGACCCCTGAGCAAGTGCATCTCTTGTCCTTGACACAAATTTGTCCAGTTTCCTGTTGAATCTGGACGCAAAAAGATCCACGTCTGGAGTGCCCCACTCGTAACATATGTTCCGAAACACATCGGGGTGCAGAGCCCATTCTTCTGGGCATAACTGCTGGCGGGTGAAAAAATCCGCCTGCCAATTCTCCACTCCTGGGATGAAGACTGCAGAGAGGCATGGAACATGCTCCTCTGCCCAGACAAGTATGCGATTCACCTCCTTTTGGGCCACCAGACTTCTGGTACCGCCCTGGTGATTGATATAAACCACTGTGGTGGCATTGTCGGACTGAATCCGAACTGGGAAACCTCGCAGTCTGTAAGACCACTCTATGAGCTTTAAACGGGAACCCAGTCAAATGTTTTTTGCATGACATCTCAGCAGCCCAATTCTTTAGCCATAGGGTCCTTCGCATGTGAACCAACATGAGGGACAAACGTGATGCTTGTTGGACAGAATCCAAAATCGCATCAATTATGAAACACAAGATGTGAGGCAATTCTGCATAATTCTCTACTTCCTCACTGGGAAGGAGTTCAAACATCTGTTTAACCTGTTCCTTGAGGAACTGACACAACCCCACGGCTGCGACTGTAGGTTGCACCACAGCGCCAGCCATGGAAAAGGAGGCTTTTAATAAGGTTTCCAGCCCTTTGTCAGCTGGATCCTTAAATACCTGCGCATTAACCAAGGACAAGCTAGGTTTTTATTCACACAAGAAACCGCCGCATCGACAGATGGGACCCCCTATTCCTTGGTGAAACTTTCCTCCACAGGATAATGCATAGAAAACCTCTTGGGAGGAGTAAACAGTTTATCGGGATGTCCCCAGTCCTCATACATCAATTTATCCATTAAAGGATGAATTGGGAAGGAACAAGCAGTCTGTGGGGCTTTCCTGACTCCCAGGGAAAAGACAGAGGATGTAGCGATTTCAGCAGCAGGCATTCTGAATGTGGTACGCACCAATTCAGTATAATACTGCACCTGCTTTCTGAGTGCCTGGGAGGAGGGGACTATCTCCTCTACCTCTGACTTATCCGACTGCTCATGATCCCTTATCCAAAGATAGGGATCCCTCCTCATTTTCAGAACAACTATCTGAGAGAGGGATTTCAGCAGAGGGAGGGGATCTACCCCTTTTCCTGCTATCTTTTAGGGAAGCAGAAATAAAATTCATGATCCTCCCTTCAAAACCCTCCAATGTAGCCCTAAGGGAGTCCTCAGTGATATAAACCGGGGCTGCGACATTAGGAGAGGCTGCAAAATCTGACAGGTGCACTGACTCGTTATGAGAGGCTGGCTCCAGTCTTGCAGAGGGGGATGGTAATTCACAGGCACTTTTGGAACAGGCGGTGACTTGCCAGTGCTTTTATTACCTGCCCCTGAAATCCTCTTACGAGGAGACATAGTACTAAGCTACAAAGCAGAGGTACTAGTACAAATGCAATCACTGTTGCGCTTAAAGTCTCACAATAAATCAATATATGCTTAAATTGCACAACCTGATGCTGAGTAGGTGTCTTAAGGTTTGCCTGGATCCAATCCCCACGGATGCTTACAGCCCACAGCTCCTGTGTCTCCAGTTACAGTCCCCTGACGCTCTGGGCTTTTTAAAACTGCCACTTGGCGCCTGCAGTACAGCGTTGTGCACACTAACGTGCACGGCTCGCAACCACACCCCCCTCCTCCATTAGGCCGGGAGCACGCCCGGCGCACGTGCACGCACCCGTGTGCGTGCACGAGGACCGCGGGATCCGAGGGGGGGGGGGGAGAACCCAAAGGGAGCAACGTGGGACCCCTGGACCTGCATGGGACCCCTTTTTACCTTAACTGTGGCAGGAACTGTAAGGGAGACGTGAGTAGCTGGAGAACCAGGCTTTCACTGAGCGTGTTGTATTGAAAGGCATGTAAGTATGCATCAGGCTGCTCTTACTCCCTCTAGTGATGGAAACCAGGTAAGACATACAACTACTCACAATGAAGAAATCCATTCATATATTTAAAATATATAGGATGACTTCCCTTACCTGTTCCCCGCCGCAGGAATTGCTGATCTCAGACCAATTCCAGCCTTCACCCATCACGGCGGGTATTGTTAGCCAACCTTCAGGCGTATCTGGGGTTCTTACGAAAAGATCCTCCTACCTGGGCCATGTAAAAAGCTCTGCCAGAAACTTACGGGCGCCCTGAGTCAACAGTACCCCAAGTCTGGTTGTCCCAGAGCCCAGTCTTCCAATGGAGAGGACTTACAGGCAAAACCTCGTTTCTTCGGCAGACGAGGCCCGGGTACCATACCATCTTGGGAGTCAAATATCGGCCCGAGGTATGGATCCGGTTTGTTGTAGCCCTTCGGCCCTCGCCGGGACCCGCATAGAGCTAAGTTTTACGTGACCATCGACCAGACACTGGCGAAAAAACTGAGGTGCCTCCCAAATGGGAGGGGTTATATAGGGGAGGAATTCTCTTTAATTAGGGTCAACCAGTGTCCAATCACCAGAGGTGCCTATATAACCCACTATGTAATGAAGCTCCTGTGTCCCGTGATGTATGATCAAGAAATAGCGTTTGTGCGAATTGTAAAAGTTGCTGTGCAGGGACCGATTCGGGTATGCCCCGCAGTTTAATATTGTTACGTCTGCTGGGGTCTTAAAGGTCTGTGACTTTATCTTTTAACCAAGCTATGTCTTCTGCCTGTGCTGAATGTGCATCCACCATTACATTGTATGTGGCTGAAAAATCTTCCATCCTGCTCTCAACTCTGTCAACCCTGGCTCCCAAAGCCTGCACTTCTCTGTGACACTGATTGATGCCTTGCACCATGTCGCTGTGAAGAGCTGACCGAAGTGAAATCAACATTTCCTTCAGTACAGTGTCTGAAATCGGCTGGTCAGTTGTGGGAAAGTCCGCTATAGGAACAGGGGCCTGTGTGTGTGAGGCCTGTGCGGCCTGTGCACCTGTGGCAGCGCTTACCTCCATTTCTTGCTGCCTGTCAGGGGAGAGCAGTCTGGGCTTTGATTTGGCTTGACTCCTGGTCGTGGGGCTTGGTGTACCTGAGGATGAGCCACTACGAAGGTCTGCATGTCCCTTGGACGTGAGGGGACCTCCTCCCTTCGTATTGCTGTGTGCGGCCTGTGGTTCTGCATCGTGAGGGCGCTGTCCGCCGCCATCTTGGGGAGGCCCACGGTTTTGCCGCGAAGAACTGAGCTATTTTCTGCGGTTGGACTGTGTTTTTCCGCCATCGTGACATGCCCCTACTGTTCCACCGAACGTTCCGGAGGATCGGAGGCTGAATTTCGGCCGGTGAGCACTGATACGACGGGATCTCTCTGGTAGGCGAACGGAGCTCTGGATTCAAGCGTCCATCTTGGAGCTCGGTCGCCACGCCCCCGAAAGTCCATTCATTTTGAACGTGAGGATGTAAACAGGACTAAAAAAGGAAGTTCAATAGCCAGTAGCCAATAGCTTCCCTTGTATTGTATTTGGACCATCGGACCAGCATACAGATGGACGGTTTTCCTGATAGGATTTGAGTCGGACAGATTTCTAGGTCTGTCTGATTTTTTAAATGAAAAACGATCAGATTAGGCCACACACGATCGGATTGGCCGATGGACTGATTTCTTCGGACCTAGTCTGCCGCAAAGCCCGGTCGTGTGTACGCGGCATTGGAAGTAGAACTCCAGGCAGATAACCTAAATGAGAGCTGTGGGCTGCTTCCGCAAAGATAGCGAGTTACATGATCAAAAAAGTACCTCTGTGTGTACCCTAACCTGTTTTCATCTGTATAACTGCCTCTGACATTTTCAACAACATATGATTGTTATTGATATCACACTATAGGTTTAAGCATAACAACTCTTCAATAGCTGCTTTTGAATAACAATAATTTGTGGTAGAGTTATGAATTACCGTACTGATTTTTAATGGCGAAAACAAGGGTAAAATCTAATGGTCAGATTTGGCCAGTTAGCCTACTTGCCTGGTCACCTGAACCACCAGCTGCTGCAGCCAGAAATCATTAATTACTATTCTCACTAAAGGATGCTTCCAGCTACCCACCTACAGGGCTCCTTGAAAAATTATCATACCCCTTGAAATTTTCCACATTTTGCCATGTTACAACCAAAAACATAAATGTATTTTATTGGGATTTTATGTGATAGACCAACATACAAGTGGCACAGAATTGTGTAGTCGAAGGAAAATGATAAATAGTTCTCAATAATTTGTAGAACCACCTTTCGCTGCAGTTACAGCTGCAAGTCTTTTTGGGAATGTCTCTACCAGCTTTGCACATCTAGAGAGTGACCTTTTTGCCCATTCTTCTTTGCAAAATAGCTCAAGATCTGTCAGATTGGATGGAGAGCATCTGTGAACTGCAATTTTCAAGTCTTGACTGAGATTCTCATTTGTATTTAGGTCTGGACTTTGACTGGGCCATTCTAACACATGAATATGCCTTGATCTAAATAATTCCATTGTAGCTCTGGCTGTATGTTTCGGGTCGTTGTCCTGCTGGAAGGTGAACCTCCGCCCCAGTCTCAAGTTTTTTGCAGATTCTAATGGCATGTACACACGAGCGGATTTTCCATCAGAAAAAACTTGGATGGTTTTTCTGATGGAATTCCGCTCAAGCTTGGCTTGCATACACACGGTCACACAAAAGTTCTCTGAGCTTTCGATCATCAAGAATGTGGTGACGTACAACACTACAACAAGCCGAGAAAATTAAGTTCAATGCTTCAGAGCATGCGTCAAATTGTTTCTGAGCATGCATAGGAATTTTGCACGTCAGAATTGGTACAGACGATCAGAATTTCCGATCAGAACTTTTTCCGACCGAAAAATTGAGAACCTGCTCTCAACTCTTTTGCTGACGGGAATTCCACCAGCAAAAGTCCAATGGAACATACACATGGTCACATCTGACTTTTGTTGGCGGAATTTCCGATCATGTATACGGGGCATTACAGGTTGTATATGGCTCCATTCATCTTCCCATCAGCTCTGACCAACATCCCTGTCCCTGCTGAAGACAAGCATTTCACAATGGGGATGGTGTGATCAGGGTGATGTGCAGTGTTAGTTTTCCATCACAAACACCATTTTTCTTTTAGGCCAAAAAGTTTAATTTTGGTCTCATCTGACCAGAGCACCTTCGTCCACATGTTTGCTGTGTCCCCCAACATGGCTTTTCGCAAATTTCAAACAGGACTTTCCTATGGTTTTCTTTGAATAATGTCTTTCTTCTTGTCACTCTTCCATAAAGGGCAGATTTGTGGAGAGCACGACTAATAGTTGTCCTGTGGACAGATTCTCCCACCTGAGCTGTGGATCTCTGCAGCACCTCCAGAGTTACCATGGACCTCTTGACTGCTTCTCTGATGAATCCTCTCCTTGCCTGGCTTGTCAGTTTAGGTGGACGGCCATGTTTTGGTAGGTTTTCAGTTGTGCCAAACTCTTTCCATTATTGGATGATGGATTGAACAGTGCTCCGTGAGATGTTCAAAGCTTGGGATATTTTTTTTTATAAACTAATCCTGCTTTAAACTGCTCCACAACTGTATCCCTGACCTGTCTGGCTTTCATGATGCTGTTTGTTCACTAAGGTTCTCTAAGAAACATATGAGGGCTTCACAGAACAGCTGTATTTATACTGAGATTAAATTACACTCAGGTGGACTCTATTTACTAATTAGGTGACTTCTGAAGGCAAGTGGTTCCACTAGATTTTACTTAGGGATATCAGATTAAAAGGGGGCTGAATACAAATGCTCCCCACACTTTTCACATATTTATTTGTAAAAAAAAATGTGAAACCCATTGATCATTTTCCTTCCACTTCACAATTATGTGCAACTTTGTGTTGGTCTGTCACATAAAATGGCAATAAAATACATTTACGTTTTTGGTTGCAACGTGACAAAATGTGGAAAAGTTCAAGGGATATTAATACTTTTCTTAATGCACTGTACTTACGTGTTTCAAATTGCTCATAAGCTGGCAGGCATCCAAGGTGATGACATTAGCTAGTTCTTGATGAATGGTATCTGCCAGCATCACCAGCCAGTTTGTTTACCCTTCAGCTAGATAGGGAGCTGTATTTTGTGTTTAGGGTGTGTCAAGAGAGGATCATTGTGTTTGCGTAGGGCATCTTTTATAGTGATCAATGTTTTTAATGTTTTACTATGCACCCTATACACATTCACATAAAGTACTGGATAACAGGGGACACCCTTGTTTTAAAGAGGGCTTCCATATTCTGATACATCCTTCCTGCTGACCCCATGTCGTATTTACAGGATCCACTTGCCAAAGGTATTCTTCCCATGTTAAGGTCTGGTGGCTAAGGCTTGGTATGGTTCAGGTATGAGATGGGTGCAAATTCACTGTCCTCCCTTTACTGGTCAGGCGGGCTGCATGCCTGAATAAGGGTTTAGTATGTATTTTGGAGGGGACCTCCAGCCATTGTTTTTTAATTAGTTTAATTTTAATTTTAGATTTATATATGAGTAGTTTTCATTATAGAACCTTTTAGGCTGGTCCCAAGGTTATTTGAGGTGATCGCGCACCATTAGGTTACACATATTTATTTAGCAATAAGTTCCTTCTAGTGTGTGTTATAGTGTTTACTTTTTATATTAATTTCACTTTGGAAGCGCAGCACCATTGTTTTTTTTATACCTATTCTTTACATGAGTACGTGTCTCATGGAAGCGTTTGCAGCATCCAGCTAATCGGACACATTAACACTCCTTATTCCATACACAGCGCAAGAGCCTAAATGAAACAATATCCTTACAGTATCGCCGGGTCAACTGAAAGAATCTGGTACTGTATGGTAGTTCTTCCTAAAAACTCTCAAAACCTCTAAGTTCAAGTAACAAGTCTGTGGTAGAGACCCTGTTGTGTATCTACTCTCAAAACCTCTAAGTTCAAGTAACAAGTCTGTGGTAGAGACTCTGTTGTGTATCTACTCTCAAAACCTCTAAGTTAATTTAACAAGTCTGTGGCAGAGACTTTGTTTAGCATCGGCTGCTAGATCAAGTGAGAGGGGTCTATCCGGTGATTGCTGGATCCAGTCTGTGGAGCTGTTTGTCTCCTGGGTCTGACTAATACCTCTGACCCGCAATTACTAGGTGCCTGAACTCCCCTTATCCTCTAAGCCTCTAGTGAAGGACTGTGTCTTGTGCCTTTCTTTGGGGTTACCCCTAAACAAATCTTCAAAAAGGACCACGTGTCTGATCTATCATCATTTGAGCTACTTTCCATGGGACCCCCCCCCCCCTAAGATGAAGAGGCGAGCAGGTGAGGTAATGGTAAGCCCGAATAAAACCAGCAGCTCCTTCGGTGGTTAGTGCTACATACATATGAGAGTTATTTTTTTTCCACTTGTTTTATTTCAATATATCTTTATTAAATTGCAGTAAGGTAAACAAGATAAACATTTACAACAGTATAACGGATGATTAGAGCAAACAGAGGCAAAGCATACAAAAGTAGAGTTAAGTAATGCAAAACCAGTCCCTAACTAAAGGTGGATCAAGTTTAACTATTAGGATAGTAACGTAGTAATGCAATATCTCCAGTGCGGGGGGGAGGGGGAGGGGTAGGAGAGCACCAGCTAGATAGGATATTAGTTACACCAGAGGGGATGAGTTTATAGGAGAATAAATCGGGCGCATAATAATAATAGTAAAGGGCTACAAGCAGGAAAGAGAATTATGCGGTTACAGTACATTTCGGATGCATAAGCCCAGTGGCGTACTAAGTGGGGGGGCGGGGGGCGTGCCGCCCCGTGTGCCACACGCTGGGGGGGGTGTCAGGGCCAGCGCCCCCCCCCACCGATGCCTACCAATTTGGGGAGAGCAAGGCAGGAAGGGGGTAGGATGAGAGAAAACAAGGCTCTTAAAGGAAAAGGGATCATTGGTGGGATTGGGGTCCCAAGGGGTCGACCAGATGGGGGCAGGTGAGAGTAATATATTGCAAATGCTGAAAGTAGATCAGTTCAGAAGCAGTAATGCAGCGTGAAGGTTCTAACCATGGCTGCCACAACTTAGAATATTTTGTGACTCTGCCTTGCAGTACAATTTCAATGGTAGTGTGGTTCATTGCTTGCATCATCCTTTTTTTTTTGTCTTAATCAAGTGGAGTGAAGGGGATTTCCATGCTTTTGCTTTGGTTTGCTTGGTAGCCATGATTATCTGTAGCAACAGTTAACCACTTGCCGCCCCCCCTATAGCAGAATGATGGTGGCAAAGTGGTTTCCAAACCCTGACCGGGCGTCATATGACGTCCTCAGGATTTTGAGCCGCTGCGCGTCCCGGGGGGGGGGGGGGCGTGCATCGCGGTGATCGTTGTTGTGGGGTGTCAGTCTGACACACCGCAACTATGATCTCGGTAGAGAGTCACTGACGGAGACTCTTTACCACGTGATCAGCCGTGTCCAATCACGGCTGATCACAGTGTAAATAGGAAGAGCCGTTGATCGGCTTTTCCTCACTCGTGTTTGTAAGACACGAGTAGAGGAGAGCCGATCGGCTGCTCCTCTGACAGCGGGGGTCTGTGCTGATTGATTATCAGTGCAGCCCCCCCCAGGATGCCCACACTGGACCACCAGGGATGCCACCAGACCACTAGGGATGCCCAGCACTAGGTATGCCACCCTAGACCACCAGGGATGCCAGTCAGTGCCCACAATGGATGCCAATTAGTGCCCACAATGGGCATCTGATTGGCATGCATTATTGTTTGGCACTGATTGGCATCCATCAGTACAATATAATACAATACAATGCCGCCTATCAGTGCCCATCCATGCTCATCCGTGCCGTCTATGCATGCCCATCTGTGCCGCCTATCCATGTCTATCTGTGCCAGCTATCAGTGCCAATTTATGCCACCTATGAGTTCCCATCTGTGTCGCCCATCAGTGCCACCTATCAGTGCCACTTATCAGTGCCGCCTATCAGTGCCCATCAATGCCACCTCATCAGTGCCACTTCATTGGTGCCACCTCATCGGTGTCCATCAGTGCCACCTTATCAGTGCCCATCAGTGAAGGAGAAAACTTACGTATTTACAAAGTTTTGAAACTGAAACAAAAAAAAACATATTTTTTCTCAAAGTTTTCGGTCTTTTTTAATTTGTTTAGCAAAAAATTAAAACTATAGAGGTGATCAAATACCAACAAAAGAAAGCTCTATTTGTTGGAAAAAAAATGATAAAAATTTCATTTGGGTACAGTGCAGCACGGCCGCGCAATTGTCATTCAAAGTGCGACAGCGCTGAAAGCTCAAAATTGGTCTGGGCAGGAAGGTGCTTAAGTGCCCGGTGGTTAATGGATTGTAAAGTAAAAAGCCTTCTGTGTGCAGCAGCCCCCTCTGCCCCCTCTAATACTTACCTGAGCCCCATCTCTGTCCAGCGATGTCAAAGTCAGTTAACCAATCAGGAGAGAGAAGAGGTGGGGCCAGGCTGCAGCTCTGTGTCTGAATGGACAAAGGGAGCTGTGACTTGGTTCGGGTCACTCAGGGCAGGTAAGTATAATATATTTGTTATTTTATAGAAAAAAACAAGTAGTAATAGTTTCAAATGGGATCTTTTAGAATTTTATCTGATTGGTGGTTCAAAAGTGCTATAAGTGGGTCAGGGGTGATCGTTTTTGAGAACTGGATGTACAGAATGTGAAAAATATCTGTCTAGAATGAACATACCATGGGGAACAATTAATATTGAAATAGGTGCCCATGCCGCAGAAGCAGAAAGGCAAGCAGGAGGGGACGTATTTTAACACTCTGGCCAGGACCAGGTGCCACTGAGTCATGACCTTATAGCAGCCTTTCTCAACCTTTTCAACACAGAGGAACCCTTGAAATAGTTCTCCGGTCTCGGGGAACCCCTGCTAAAAATTAGAAATCTACAACTCATGATACAATAGTTTGATGGTCAGTGAGAAGAATGGTCCTTACACTTGTGGTCATTGGGAAGAATTATTACCTCCTTACAGATAGCTAAAAAGATTAATGGTGTCAGTGGGAACTTATCTGAGAGGCAGAAATTGCCCAATGCTGAAGGAACCCCTAGCAACCTCTGGAGGAACACTAGAGTTCCACGGAACCCTGGTTGAGAATCACTGCCTTATAGTTTGTCTCCAGGGAGGTGATATTTTGCGTCAGAGATTTTGCATTGTTCCATATTGTGTTCCAATCATCAGGAGTTAGCCCTTGTACACACGGTCGGAGATTCCGACAACCAAATCCGTCTGAGTAATTCCGACGGATTAATTCCAGAAGAGGTCCGGAAGTGATGTTGCATACACATGGTTGGACTAAGTTGTCGGAAAATCCGATTGTACATAATGTGATGACGTTATTTCATTACGACGGGGCTACGTTCAGGCTAGTAGCCAATAGCTTTGGTCTATGAATTTGATCTGAGCATGCGTGGCACTTTGTCTGTCGGAGTAGGCTACACATGATCGGAGTATGTCCGATAGGAGCATTTTGTCGGGAAATTTTATGGACAAGTTGGAAAACTTGGTCTGTCGGATATTCCGACAGAAACAGTCTGATGCAGACCACACACAGTCGGAATATCCGACAAAACGGTCCGATAGGAAACATTCCATTGGAATCTCCGACCGTGTGTACAAGGGCTTAAAGTGACTTCCTGGTTCATTTCCCATTTGCTGGTATATTCTTGGGGGTACAACCAGGTTTATCAAGTAGTAATAAGTAAAGTTCGGAGATTAGCGAAAGGACATGATGGTCTCACATAAAAAATGTTCATGACGGAGATGTAAGGGCCAAATAGAAGGCTGGATTTTTGAGTTATGAAAACATAGGTAGGTGTGGAGATTCAAGACTGTAGCACAGGGGTCAGCAACCTTTTTCCACTTACAGGCCAGATTCATTGTATGTGAATGCATGGAGGGCCGCATTCACATGCTAATACAAGATAATAATAGACTACCTAACATGTCACCCTTTAAAATTGCTCACACTCCTGGAATGGCGACGCACTATGGTACTTTAAAAATCTCCATAGGCTACGCTTTAAAAATTTCTACAGATTACCAATTTTAGAGTTACAGAGGTCTTGTGGTAGAATTATTGCTCTTGCTCTAATGATCACAGAAATATCTCACATGTGTTCATTGAACAGTGGCTGAGTGGCAAAGAGGACGTCGGGGGTGAGCGCGGACTTTCGAGGGGTCAATTACGTAAAACGGGGGGACTGGGGGCTGCGGCACTGTAATGCCACATACACACAACCAGACTTTTCGAGGGACTAGGTCCGACAGACTTTCGACTGAGTTCTGATGGAGTTCTGACAGAGTTCTGACGGACTTTCCGAATGAACGGACTTGGCCACACACAATCACACCAAAGTCCGACGGATTCGAACGTGATGACGTACGACTGGACTAGAATAAGGAAGTTCATAGCCAGTAGCAAATAGCTGCCCTCGCATCGGTTTTTGTCCGTCGGACTAGCACACACACGAGCGGATTTCTCGATAGGAACTGGGTCCGGCGGAGTTCTGGCGGAAAAATTTTAAACATGTTCCATTTCTAAAGTCTGTCAGACTTTTGCAAATCAAAAGTCCGCTGCAGCCCACACACGATCGAATGGTCTGCCGGAATCATTCCGTCGGACTTTTGATGTTGAAAAGTCCGGTCGTGTGTACGCGGCATTAGATGTTTTTTTCACCTTTATGCATAGAATGCATAAAGGTGAAAAACATTTACCTTTACAACCCCTTTAACTTGGGACATTCATAGTAAAAGTACTGCAAGCATTTTTTTTTTTTATTTGACCTTTTCAAGGTACAAGGTACAAAGTACAAAGCCTTATATTAGTTTGTTGAGTATACAATCCATAAAGCTAACAAAGTAACAGAAGAAAATTAGATGTACATAGGTCATGAAAGTACAATGATGCAAGTTAAAGGTTGTCTCATTAGGTAAGAGGGTTAGTAAATGGTAAAGAACATTGCTGGATTTGTAAATAGAAGTCAGGAGGTGTAATATACATATGGGGGGGTTAAAGCCAAACTTATATGTTAGGAGTAGGGATGAGCCGAACACCCCCCGGTTCGGTTCGCACCAGAAATTTTGAACGGACCGAAAATTTGTGCAAACTTTAGAACCCCATTGAAGTCTATGGGACTTGAACGTACGAAATAAAAAGCGCTAATTTTAATGGCTAATATGCAAGATATTGTCCTAAAAAGGGATTGGGGACCCGGTTCCTGCCCCAGGTGGTCAATGCCAATTTTTTTTTTTTAAACGGACGTTTTTTTTGGGAGCACTGATTTTAATAACGATTTATGTGAAAAAAAGTGAAATATTCCTTTAAATATTATGCCTGGGGGGTGTCTATAGTATGGTATGAATCTGTTTGTAATTTTGAACTGGTATATTTTTAAAGTGTAGCTCCAGTCAAAAAATCGATTTTTAAGCTTTTTGGAAAACATAGGGAAGGGTTATCACCCCTGTATAATTTGTTTTGCCGTCTGTCTTTTTTCATCTCACTTCCTGTTGTCTCCTTCCGTTTGCAAGTAGGAGACATTTGTAAGTTGGATGTTTGAAAGTAGGGGCCTGCCCTACATGCTCTGCAGAAATGTGGGCCTAAGGTGTTGGTGTTGTCACAACACTTTAAGCCCTCAAAGTGACTCTTGGTGGGCGCTGGAACACCCTGCTGTGAACGATTATATCAAGAATTGTAATTACATGCCATTGTTGAACAGTGGTAGAAAAATTGGGCCTTTGGTGGTTGTGGTGGTGGTACTGGTGCCACAACACTATAAGTACTCACAGTTACTCTCGGTGGGCGCAGGAATGGGCCCTGCTGTGAAATATTATATCAAGAATTGTAATTACATGCCCCTGTTAACCACTTCAGCCCCAGACCATTTTGCTGGCCAAAGATCAGACCAAATTTAACTGACAATTGCGCGGTCATGCGACGTGGCTCCCAAACAAAATTGACATCCTTTTTTTCCCCAAAATAGAGCTTTCTTTTGGTGGTATTTGATCACCCCTGCGGTTTTTATTTTTTGCGCTATAAACAAAAATAAAGCGTCAATTTTGAAAAAAACGCATTATTTTTTACTTTTTGTTATAATAAATATCCCCCAAAAATATATATAAAAAAAAAAATGTTTTCCCTCAGTTTAGGCTGATACGTATTCTACATATTTTTGGTTAAAAAAAATTGCAATAAGCGATTATTGATTGGTTTGCGCAAAAGTTATAGCGTTTACAAAATTATGGCATTTTTATTAATATTTTTTTTTTACTAGTAATGGCGGAGATCAGCAATTTTTATTGTGACTGCGACTGGCGGATGCATCAGACATTTTTGACACATTTTTGGGACCATTGTCATTTATACAGCAATTACTGCTATACAAATGCAGTGATTCCTGTGTAAATGACACTGGCAGTGAAGGGGTTAACCAGTGGGTGGCAGTGTAGGGGTTAAGTGTTCCTAGGGGCGTGTTACTAACTGTTGGGGGCTGGGCTTTCTTTTAGTGAACACTGATCTCTGCTCCAATCACATGGAGCAGAGATCAGCATCACTTGTTGCTAGGCAGAATGGGGAGATGCTGTTTACAACAGCATCTCCCAGTTCAGCCACCCTGTGAGATGATCGCGGGTATCCCCGCGGTGATCGAGTCCGTGGGACCTGCGACCAGACTCATGGGGGTCCCGACCGGCAGTGCGCTCGAGATGGCAGGGCGGCAAATTTAAAGGGACGTACAGGTACGCCCATTTGCCTGCCCCGTGGCATTCTGCCGACGCACATCGGAGTGCGCCGGTCGGGAAGTGGTTAAACAGGGGCTGAAAAATTGGGTCTTAGGCACTGCTTACTTGTGCCACAACGCTGCAATCTCTCCCAGATACTCTAGTTGGAGTGCAGGAATGAGCCCTGCTGCAAATCATTGCATCCAAAATTGTAATTACATGCCCCTGTTAAACAGGGGCTGAAAAATTGGGCTGGTGGCATCACCCCAAACCAAAAATGTTCTTCCAAGCTATCAGCAGGATCATTGAGGAGGAAGAGGGTAGTCAGTCAACATAACAGGACAGTCACTCAGCATCAGCATAGGCAGTCTTGAAGGGATGTGCCATTTAAAAAAAAATGATTCGGTTACATCAGCTTCAGGTGCTTGGTAGGTGGTGGTGATCCAAGACTGATTCATCTTTATGAAGGTCAGTCGATCAACCGAGTTGGTGGACAGGCACACCCTGTGATAGGTTACAAAGCCTCCAGCAGCACTGAAGGTGCGTTCCGAAAGAACGCTGGATGCAGGACAGGCCAGTAGCTAAATTGCATACTGTGCAAGCTCTGGCCAGTGATCCATCTTCAAGACCCAGTAAGCCAGAGGATTTTCGGTGGGAAAGGTGTCCAAGTCTGACCTTGCCCCTAGGTATTCTGGCACCATGTAAATCAGATGCTGGCGATGGTTGCTGGAACCGATCATACCTTAGGGCTGCGGTCCAAAAAATTGTCTGAATGCATCGGTCAGACGCCCACCTTCTCCACCGCTCCTTCTGTGACTAACCGAAGCCTCAGCAACACGTTGTCCAGGACCAGGAGTTTGTAACCTCCCAGTCTCTGGGAATGCGTTGCACAGACCTTTCTGCAAAGCCTCCCAGAGATGTCTCATCCTCTGCTCCCTCTGCGATGGCAAGATAAGGTCTGCAACATTACCCTTGTACCATGGATCAAGGAGAGTGGCCAGCCAGTAATGGTCCCTCTCCTTGATCTGAATAATACGAAGATCCTTCCGCAGTCTTTGCAGGATCAGGGAGCCCATGCAGCCTAGGTTAGCTGAGGCATTCGTTCCGGAGTCCTATGGGTCACTAAGGACAACATGATCCGCAGCCACCTCCTCACAGCCATGTACAAGTCCACAGGTTTCTTGGGACTGTAAATCATCCCTAAAAGACTGCTGCTGCTGCTGATGCTGATGCTGCTCCACCTCCATGCTGACATAATCCTCCTCCTCCTTGACCTTTTCCTGTGTGATGGGTGGTACAGCAGGAACACTGTCTGGATAAAGGAGGCCTTGAGAGTTCTCCTCTTCCTGCCTCTGTTTTGCCTCAAGTGCCCTGTCCATTATTCCATGCAGCATATGCTCCAACAGGTGGACAAGAGGTACAGTGTCACTGATGCATGCACTGGCACTGCTCACAATCCTTGTGGCCTCCTCAAATGGTGACAGGACAGTGCATGCATCCCTGATCATGCCCAACTGGTGTGGTGAAAAAAAACGAGCTCCCCTGACCCTGTCCTGGTGCCGTAGTCGCACAGGTACTCATTGATGGCCCTCTGCTGTATGTGCAGCTGTTGCAGCATGGCCAATGTTGAGTTCCACCTGGTGGGAATGTCACATATAAGTTGGTTCTTGGGCAGGTTCAACTTCTTTTGGAGCTCAGCCAGCCGAGCACTGGCATTAAATGATTGGCAGAAATGCACACAGACCTTCCTGGGCTGCCTCAGGACATCCTGTAAGCCCGGGTACCTGCCAAAGAACCGCTGCACCACCAAGTTAAGGACATGAGCCCCACGAGGCACATGGAACAGCTGTCCCTGTCGGAGGGCGGAGAGGAAGTTGGTGCCATTGTCGCAAACCACCATTCCTGGCTTAAGCTGGCATGACGTCAACCACCTCTCGGCCTGCCCCTGCACAGCTGACAAAATATCTGCCCCAGTGTGGCTCCTGTCCCCCAAACAAACCAGCAAAAGCATGGCATGGCATCTTTTTGCCTGCATACTTGCGTAGCCCCTTGAACGCCTACGGAGCACTGCTGGTTCCAAGGACAAAGCACTGGAAGAGGCCATGGAGGAAGAAGAAGAGGAGGGGGTGGAGGAAAGAGGTGTGTCTCAACCAGTAGTAGCATTTTGGAGGCGTGGTGGCGGAACAACCTCCAACACTACTGCACCTTGTCCTGCATCCTTCCCAGCTGCCAGAAGAGTGACCCAATGGACCGCGAAAGATAGGTAACGTCCCTGTCCATGCCTGCTGGACCATGAGTCGGCGGTAATATGCACCTTACCGCTGACAGCCCTGTCCAGCGAGGCAAGGACATTGCCTTCCACATGCCGGTAGAGAGCCGGAATCGCCTTCCGTGAGAAAAAGTGGCGTTTGGGGACCTGCCACTGAGGAAGCGCACATTGCACAAACTCATGGAAGGGGGCCGAGTCTACCAACTGAAAAGGCAGCAGTTGAAGTGCTAGCAATTTAGCCAAGCTAGCATTCAACCACTGGGCATGTGGATGGCTGGGAGTGAACTTCTTTCTATGGTTCAGCAGCGGGGGCAGGGAAATTTGCCTGCTACAATCGGACATGGGTGTACTGCCAGCAGAGTGCCTGCAAGTACTTGGCTGTGACACATCTAATTCTACACCTTCATTCCTCTCAGTGCAAGTTTCAGAGAGGACTGAAGGTCTAGTGGGGTTGGAGATCCCAGTTGATGAGGAGCAAGGAGAGGTCCGCTTTGTTCTTTGGTGTGGGTCTTTAAGGTACACTTGCCAACGAGCTGCATGTGGTGCCCAAGCGGCTGATGTTTTGGCCACGCGAGATACGCTTGAGTCATATGTTGCAGATAGTAGCTGTGCGATCTGATGCACTCGTCTCAAAAAAGGCCCACACCAAAGAACTTTTGGAATAATGCGCAGAGGCAGCGCCCTGCACAAGCGGAGCACTGCGGTGTGATTCAGTCAGTGTTCTGCCCCTAAGCTGGCCCCCGGAGGGCATCCTGCCTCATTGGAGATGTGCCTCCTCCTTCTCCTCCTCTCTCCTATCAGGCACCCATGTGGAGTCAGTGACCTCATCATTCCCTCCCTCTTCATCACTGGAGCAAACCTGGCAGTATGCTGCAGCTGGTGGAACATGACTGCCAGATTGCTGTCCTTCTTGAGCATCCCCTCTCTCTGCACTCACGCTACTGCCTTCCTCTAGCTTGGGTATCATCATCAGAGCCTTGAAAACACTGGGCATCCTCCTCGCATGTACCCAACACTGTGCTCAAACAGTTCGGGGGACTCCTCAGGAGGACATGGTGGGTCTAGGGAAGGAGTGACTGATGTCATTGAAATGAGGGAAGAGGACGCGTCGGCAGCTGCTTTGCTAGTACCCTGTGCCTGGGTGAGAGAGGATGAGGAGGGCTTGGTCATCCACTCTACCAAGTCTTCGACATGATGCGGCTCAACAAGTCCAGCTGCCAAATATAAGGACAAGCGTGTCCCATGGCCACGTGCTGATGACGATGCACCGCATCCACGACCAGCACTGTTGTCTCTAGACACAGAGCCTGCTTGCCCTCTTTTATTGCCTCGTGACTGTCTGCCTCTCCTTGTTGGCCTTCCAGACATAATAAAGGCCTGCAGGGAGATGGGAAAACCAGCAATTGGGTAGCTTTAGGTGCACACTGAGCAGATGAAAGTACACCGACTGTAATTACTGTAGCTGCCTGCCTGTGTTACAGAAACAGAACAACACCAGCAATAAGGGGTAGCTTCAGGTGTATACTGTACAGGAGGCACACAACACCCACTGTAAATGCTGCAGATGGCTGTATTACAGAACACCAGCAATAAGGAGTATCTTCAGGTGTATACTGTTCTGGAGGCACACAACGCCCACTTTAACTCCTGCAGATGCCTGTATTAGAGAACACCAGCAATAAAGGGTAGCTTCAGCTGTATACTACACAACACCCACTTTAACTGCTGCAGATTTACAAGAAAAGAATACACTGTCCCTGCCTGTCCTGCTCTCTCCCTGCACGTCGTAACTGGCAGCCTTATATAGTGTGGGGCGTGTACTAAACCCCTGAGCTATAATTGGCCACAGGCATCCTGGCTCTCCTTGCTGCCGGAGCTGTGATTGGCCAAGCATGTGGGGTCACAGTGCATGCTTGGCCAATCATGAGCCAGCAATGCACTGCAATCGTGCAGTGCATTGTGGGCCGTGAGCGCCACACGAATATGGCGCGAATGGCCCACAGAGTTCTGGCTTCGCCGAACGGGTGAACAGCCAGTGTTCGAGTAGAACATGCATTTGACTCGAACACCAAGCTCATCCCTAGTTAGGAGTGGTAAACGGCAGGGACAGTGTTCAGATTGAGCACATATAAAAGCCTACATACCGCCTCCATGCTCACAGTTCAGTATGGAGAGGACCAGGTACTTAGGATGTTTGAGCCAAAGGTCCCATTGCTTTTGAAATGCTGGGATTTGGTGATGAGCTTTCACATACATGTATTCCATCAAATAATGGTTATACAGGATGGAGATCATTTCTGAGATAGAAGGAGGACGATGGGCTTTCCAGTTTCTGGCAATAACCAGGCGGGTGGCTATGAATATTTGAGATATGACTGTGTGGGAGGAGCGAGGCCAGGTATCTATGTGTAAGCCTAATAGTACCATCTGTGGCAAAAGGGAAATGGGATTGGTAAAATAGAGAAAATATACTTAGACAGAATGGTCCAAAATCTAGTTAGTATAGGACAGTTCCAGCAAATATGTAAAGAGGATCCCAAGTTACCACAGTTCCTCCAGCATAGGTTAGTAGAAGGGTAAATGTGATCAAGTTTGGAAGGGGTGGGATACCAAGGGCCATCATTAAGGCAGGGAAAACGGGGCAGCTGTTGTGAGCCCCATCATTGTTGTGGGGCCCAAAGCAGCTGTCTCATACTTCCTGGTTTAAATTCCCATGTCCCTTAAAGTTTTAGTCCCGTGCTGTGTCATGATATCTCAGTGTGAAGTGCTGCTACTAATGCTGCCCAGCTCTGCCCTATTGTGTACAGATGACTCACCTGCAGACCCTGTGTTTACATGTAAATAACCAGCATTGATATGTAAATAGCATCTGCATTCATATGTAAATATCTGCAGATCAGTGGCATTGATATGTAAATAAAGGCAACATTCATATGTATATCATATCATGCCCCCCATGAGGTCATATCCACCATCACCTATTCTGAATGCTGTCCACTGGGGAGGTAAAGGGGGTGCTTGAAAGTCCTGCCTAGAACTGGGGTCATTAAGCCTAACATCAGCCTGTTCTATAAAGGTAAGCAAATTGGTGGAGGGAGGGTAGTGTGGGGTGTGCAGAGGTAAGCAGAGAAGAAATCACAGTTTGGGGTGCACAGGCGAGCAAGTAGGGAATGTGTAGAGGTAAGGAAGGTGGGTGCAAAGATGAGTAGAGGAGTCAGGTATAGTTAAAGGGGTGGAGGGTTGGAGTATAGAGGATGGGGGAGGTTTGAGGTTCAGAGGTAAGCAGGGGTTTTAGGATGCAAAAGAATACTGACAGGGTGGATAAAGATGTAGGTCACATGTAGGGCAGCCCATTCAATTCAATGGGCTGCTATATGCCCATTATGCCCATAAATGTGGAAGAATGTCCCTAGCGCTTCTTCAAAATCACGTGGTTCCACTGCACGTCAGCAGATGCGTGAGGGTGTCATTAACAATTAATGGCACTGATGTGTATCTGCTAAAGGGCAGCACATTTCTGTGGTGTCAGGAAAGTGATTTTGCATGGGTTCCCGACATACAGGCTTATGCCGCGTACACACGATCAAACAGTCGGGTGGAAAAGTCAGGCAAACTCAAGTCCGCCGTACAATCTCCCAGTGTGTAGCCTCCGGCGGACTTTTTTGACTCGAAATTACGGCGGACTTAGAAAGTAGTTTTGCACTCCAATCTTCCCGCCGGACTATCCGGCCGTGTGTATGCCAGTCCACCGTACTTTTGAAATGAACAGACTTTTCCCGCCGGAGAAAAGTCCGCTCATTTTGAGCATTTCTGCAGGTAGGTGGGGCCCGCGAACGATGCGTCTCTAGCCCCGCCACCTGGTATGGACTTAAAGGGGAACCCCAACGCCAAAAAAATCGGCGTGGGGGTCCCCCCAGGTCCACATCAGACCCTTGTCCGAGCACGCTACCCGGCCGGCCAGGAAAGGGGGGGACGAGCGAACGCCCCCCCTCCTGAGCCGTACCAGGCTCCGTGCCTTCAACATGGGGGGGTGCCTTGGGGAAGGGGGGGCCGCGCAGCCCCCCCACCCCAAAGCACCTTGTCCCCATACTCATTCACATAGGGTGGGGGGCCGTTATCCGGGGGCCCCCTTATTAAAGGGGGCTCCCGGATTCCGATAAGCCCCCCACTCACAGCCCCCGACAACCAATGGCCAGGGTTGTCGGGAAGAGGCCCTTGTCCTCATCAACATGGGGACAAGGTGCTTTGGGGTGGGGGGGCCGCGCTGCCCCCCTTCCTCAAGGCACCCCCCATGTTGAGGGCACGCTGCCTGGTACGGCTCAGGAGGGGGGGGCGCTCGCTCGTCCCCCCCCTTTCCTGGCCGGCCGGGTAGCGTGCTCGGACAAGGGTCTGATGTGGACCTGGGGGGGACCCCTTTAAGTCCATACCAGGTGGCGGGGGCCAGCGACGCATCCTTCGTGGGCCCCGTCTACCTGGAGACGTGCTCAAAATGAGCGGACTTCTCTCCACGTGTGTGGGCGAGTCCGTTCATTTCAAAAGTACGGTGGATAGTCCGGCGGACTTAGTACGCCGTACCGTGTGTGGACAAGTAGCCCGTTCGGAAAGTCCGGCGGGAAGTCTGCCAGACTAAGTCGGCCGGATAGTCCGCTACGTGTGTACGTGGCATAAATTTCTCAGTCACACTGGTGGTTAGTGTAAAACTTCTCATTACATTGGGGCTTGGGGTATAATGCTTTCATTCACACTAGTGGTCAGTGTGAAAGTCCCCCTTACATTGGTGGTCAGTGAAAATCCTTTGTTACATTGGTGGTTATTGTGAATGCTTCTATTACATTAGTGGTCAGTGTAAACCCCTATTACATTGGTGGTGATTGTTGAAACTCCTCTTTATTTTGGTAGTCGGTAAAAGAAATCAGCATTGCCATTGGTCACACCCTCCCCTCCCCCCAGTTCTGCCACTGATCCCAAGAGTTCTAGAATCCCTAGGAGTTTTCTGTCTATTAATGGGTCCCCTCACCATCCCAGTCCATGGTGTGCAGGCAGGTGGAGATGATGTGCTGTAACCTCTAGAAACCAATCAGTGAGCAGTAATGATGTGCAGTAACCTCTAGCAACCAATCAACAAGCAGAAATAATGTGCTGTAAGCTCTAGCAACTAACCAGTGAGCTGTAATGTGTGCTGAAACCTCTAGCAACCAGTCAGTAAGAGGTAATGATTCACTGTAACCTCTGGCAACCAATCGCAATCGCTGACTGATCCAATTCAGTAAACTAATATTGAGTCTAGATGCTATTTATTTTATGTCTCAGAGCAGGTGACGAGCAAACTTGCATTAAGTGGGCCCAAGGAAATGTTTGCCCAGGGTCCAAACAATATTAACCACTTAACGACCAGCGCAGGACGATGTACGTCCTATTTTTGAAGAGGGATATCTCGGTAACGGCAGCAGCTGCTGCCACAACCGAGATATCCATCTCTTCAGGCGCCGGTCGTCTGTATGATAACGGTGGTCTCTGTGGCGGATTCGCCGCGAGATCACTGCTATCGGTGGCGGGAGAGGTGCCACCCCCCCTCCCGTCACCCTCCGCACCTTCCGCCGCTTACCGGAGCCGTCGGTAGCGGCAGAGGCGATCAGGTCCTTTTGCTAGCTGGGTATGGAGACCAGTGAAGCTAAGATGGCCCCCACTCGTCTCTATACCATAGAAGGGCGGAAGCGACGTCAAAACGTCACTTCCGCCCATACCTATTAAAGGTATATTTTTTTTTAAATGTCATTTTTTCTTTTTTTCTTTTTTTTTTTTGTTGCATTTTAGTCCAAATATGATATCTGAGGACTTTTTGACCCCAGATCTCATATTTGAGAGGACCTGTCATGCTTTTTTGTAATAGGAATAAAAGTGATCCATTTTTTTTTTTTTTTTTAAACAGTGTAAAAATAAATAAAATCAATTAAAATAAATAAGAAAAAAAAAGTTTTTAAAAACACCCTGTCACGACGAGCTTGCGCACAGAAGCGAGTGCATACGTGAGTAGCGCCCGCATATGAAAACGGTAGTCAAACCACACATGTGAGGTATCGCCGCGATCGGTAGAGCGAGAGCAATAATTCTAGCTCTAGACCTCCTCTGTAACGTAAAAAATGCAACCTGTAGAATTTTCTAAATGACGCTTATGGAGATTTTTGAGGCTAAAAGTTTGACGCCATTCCACGAGCGGGCGCAATTTTTAAGCATGACATGTTGGGTATCAATTTACTCGGTGTAACATTATCTTTCACAATATAAAAAAAAATTGGGCTAATTTTACTGTTGTCTTATTTTTTTATTCAAAAAAGTGAATTTTTTACAAAAAAAGTGCGCTTGTAAGACCGCTGCGCAAACACGGTGTGAAAAAAAGTATATTAATGACCGCCATTTTATTCTCTAGGGTATTAGAAAAAAAAACAATATAAAATGTTTGGGGGTTCTAAGTAATTTTCTAGCAAAAAAAACTGTTTTAAACATGTAAACACCAAATCTGAAAAAGAGGCCTGGTCCTTAAGTGGTTAAAGACTACCTTGGAGATACCAGTTGGGAAATATTTTCTGGGCAGATTGCCAATGTAGTATCTTCCGGAGGCATTTGTAGAGAACAGTACCCTTGTTTAGGGGTGTAGTCGCAGTGTAGCAGTTTTTAAGTTGTGCGAGGTGTCAATGAGGAGTTTATAAATATAGGAGATTCCTAGGTGGTGAGTGGAGACTTTATCTAAGAATTTGACCATGTGCCAGAATGTGAGATTGACTGACCAGAATGCACAGGAGAGGGCTTAACGGAGCCTGATGTATTTGAAGAAGTTCTTGGAGGCAACATTCCTACTGGATTGCAAATGTTGGAAGGAGGAGAGTAGCAAATTCTCATATAAATCCCCAATAGTGGAGATGCCTGCAGTGGTCCATTTAGAAAAGGAGATGTCAGGCATGATAATTTGCAATACTGCAAGGGGTATATAGGATAGCAAGCAACATGGCGCACCTTTGGATCGTTACTACTACGTCGCTACTTTGCTATATTTCTGATGATCATAACAACTGGTCAGACCTATTACCATGGGCTGAGTTTTCTCACAACAGTACCTGAATTCTGCTTCCTGATTTATGGCGAATTATGGTTTCCAACCTTCCATGTTTCCTGACTCGTTTGTTCCGCAGTGTATTCCTGCGCTAGAGGAGTATCTCCATGATCTTCGTTCCACTTGGGCGCAAGTACAGGAGGCTTTGCATCATGCTAATGATAGGTACAGACTCTATTCTGACCACATACGCCTGCCTGTGCCTTCCTACCAGGTTGGGGACAGGGTCTGGCTGTCATCTCGCAACCTCCTACTTCATGTTCCCTCACTGAAGTTTGCACCTCAGTTTATTGGGCCTTTCCATATCCTTCGCAGGTTTAACCCAATGGCTTACGCGTTGGACCTTTCTCCTAGTATGCGCATCTGAATGTGTTTCATGTCTCCTTATTGAAACCGTTGGTCTGCAACCACTTTACACCTTGGTGCTACGTCCTCACCCTATACAGGTTGAGAACCATGAAGTACAATCCATTGTTGACTCCCGTAGGTTCCATGGGCGCATACAGTACCTAGTACATTGGAAGGGGTATGGCCCGGAGGAACGCTCCTGGGTCTCATCTTTGGACGTGCATGCTCCTGCTCTCCTCCGTGATTTCCATATACGTTTTCCCCTCAAGCCTGGTGGTCCTCTGAGCATTTTTACATCAATTAAGGCAGTGTAGACTAATGAGATATAGAACAGTAAGCCAGTAAGTAACAGTAAGCCAGATCACTTGGTCCAACTAGTGGAGATTCTGTTTATGTATTACTTAAACCCTTCCATTACAGGGTGTCATCTGATGAGAGCCAGCATTGCCATACCTTCTCAAATCTTTTGGGGCAACCTCTACTCAAGAACATGGCTTTATAGAAGGGCAGTGCCTTATTCACCAGGCCCTTCCAGTAGGCTAGGGATGGGGCTTCAGACTTTTTCCAGCATAGCAGTATAGCTTTGCGTGCATAGAATAAAGTGAGGGAAAGCATGGTTCTCTGCGCCCTAAGCCACGCTACCTCCTCCACCAGACCCAGCAGACATACTGATAATGTCACGGGGACAGGTAGTTAGATTAGTCCCTGAATGGTTCTCGTAACCCCTGTCCAAAATTCCTGCATTGGTTGACAATGCCAGAATATATGATCAAAATCCGCCATCGCGGTAGTACACTGCCAGCAATTTGCATCATCTGAACCATATTTACTGGCTATTGGATGTATCAATCATGCTCGGATACCAGGACCCAAAATGGGCGGTCTCACATATCGTTCCAGTTGTCCCCTTGAAAATTAGGGACTAGTGAGCTCCATTTATACCTACACTTTCCAAGTGTCTGGGGTCTGTCGTCAAACAGCTCTTTATAGGTTTCTGACAGCGTCTTTTGCACGTATTTGTCACAAAGTAATCGTTCCAGGGTTGAAGTTTGAAGTTCCACCAAACTGCACAAAACTGTGTGGTGAATGCGTGCCGCAGCTGCAAATAACGGAAAATGTACCAGTTTGGGATTTTGTCTCTATCTTTTAATTGATCAAAAGTAAGCAATACCATTTGTGCTGCAATAAAATACTTTAAGGGGTCAGGGAGAGCTAATCCTCCCTGACCATAGGGTTCCTGCAATGTATGGAGATTTATTCTAGGATAACCCCGCACCACAGGAAAGAGCTGAACAGGCTATTTGCGCGCTTAAAGAACGAGCATGGGACCCATATTCTAGTATTGCGCAAAAAATAAAATGATTTACCCTACTGATTAGGGAAAGTGGTAAATGTTTCCAGGTGTCCATATATGTTTTAACTAGGGATGGACGAACTTCCGATGGGACGTTTCGCAAATGCGGCCAAAAGTTTGCAAACCGCAAAGTTCGCGGCGGACCCCATTGACTTTAATTGCAGGCGAACCTTAAAAACCTACAGGTCATATTTTCAGCCACAAAATACTTACTAGCTGTGCACACATAGTCCCACAACATGGACACTGACATAACAAAAGTATTAAATGAATCTGGGATTGACAGCGACAAGTATTCTTTTTTTATCTGTGAAATTTTGACAATTCAGGAGCATATGAAGGCCATAGAAGAGGGGCAAGGTCAGGGCAGGCTATGAAGGGGGTGCAGGAGATGATCAGTACCACAGTCAGGGCAGCGCAGTCCTGTGCCAGTGTCCCAGTGTGCCAACCTGTGCTTGAGCCCCTCCCTCTGCCCGGCCCTTACCCCCACCTATGCAGGGCTCCACTGCGGTGGTCTGGAGGTGCCAGTCCAGTGCTGATCCCACTACCACTGCTGCGGAGGGGCCTGCCTCTTCCTCTGCCTGTCATTTTTTAAATGACCCTGTGACAAAAGTTCCTCGAGAAGTGCAGTATGTATGTGGAAGAAGGTATATAACACCCCGCTTCAATCTGTCGTTTTTGGGGGCCACTGGTCTATCACACCAGTTATAATACTTTTTTTTAATTGCGTTTGTCACTCTTTGTAGTATCGCTGCAGAACCGCTCAGCAGTCACAATGCTGCACAGTGGAAATGCACTATACTATGCTTTCTATATGTGCAAGTATTTTATAAATGTATTACACCCCTATATACACCAAATAGTTCACCTATACCAGTCCTTAAAATGACCTTTGTGAACCTAGTAGCTGGTGATTTGCCAACTGTCCCTCAGTCCCTACACTGATAAAAGGCAGCTGCAGAATCGGTCAGCAGTCAAGTATAATAGGCTTTCTATATTTGAAAGAAAGTATATTATATGTGTACAACCCTATATACTGTACACCTATACCAGTTCTTAAAAGGACCTTTGTGGACCTAATAGTAATAGCCAGTGATTAAACTGACTGTCCCTGCTCCACACAGCGTCCTGTCCCTACACTGACAAAAGACAGCTGCAGAATCTGTCAGCAGTGCACTCAGCAATCAGCAGCACAGCAGTCAGCAGCAGTGCACCAGAACCCTATATACTGTACTACAACTATACCAGTCCTTAAAAGGACTTTTGAGGACCTAATAGCTAGTGATTTGTGTCACTACAGTCTGTCCCTGCTCCACACAGCAACCTCCCCCTACACTGACAAAAGACAGAATGTAAAATGGCCGCCAGATCAGGTCTATTTATAAGGTAGGGGGAATGTCCAATTGTCCATGTGCTGAAATGTCTCAATTGGCTGTCCTGTACCCCATGATGGATGTGTCATCATGGGCCAAAGTTCTTTCACAATGTAAATGCATATGTCCGCCGTGCGAACAGCATCAGAAGTCCGCTGGTTTGGCGAATCGCGAACACGCAAAATTTGCCACAAACCGACCGCCGGGTGAACCGCAAGGCCATCCCTAATCTTAAACTTTGGGAGTAATGGCATTAGATTGAGTAATAGGTAATCACCAACTTTGGGGGTTAAAGGAACACCCACCTATTTGAATTCAGAAACCCAAGCTATAGGGACCAAGGGTGATGCCTGTGCCTGAGCTCCATCGTCAATGGCCATGACATTGGACTGGACTTCTCCCAATTAACTCGTAGGCCCGAAAACTTTGCAAAGGTGCCTAGAATCTCAAATGCTGCTTCCAGTGAAGGTTAAGGTTAAGGTTAAAAAAAGAAACATGTCAACCACATACAAGGCAGTGCATTCACAAAGTCCTCCTATGTCAAGGGCCTTCACCTCTGTGGATGTTCTTAGAGCAATAGCTATGGGTTCTATGGCCAGGGCAAATAAATCCAGGGAGAGTGGGCATCCCTGACGTGTTCCCCTACCCACCAAAAACTGTGTGGAAACTGATATGCCTATCTTAATGGTTGCCTTGGGTTTGCTATAAAGCAGAGAAATCCAGGTAAGGAAAATATCTCCCAATCCCATAATCCGTAGTACCATGGGCATATAATGCCAGTCCACAGAATCAAAGGCTTTAAACCATGTCTAAGGACACTATCACTCTGGCCCCAGGGTTAGTATGTTTAATCTGTAAGTGTGCAAATAGCCTGCAAAGATTGGTATCAGTGGATTTCTGAGGGGTGAAGCCGGTTTGATCTTTATCTACCACTGTGGTGATCACCTTCGATAATCTAGTGGCTAGCATTTTTGTAAGAATCTTAAGGTCCTGGTTAAGGAGAGCTATGGGTCTATATGAAGAGAAGCTCAGAGGGTCTTTGCCTGGTTTAGGCAGCAGGATTACCCAAGCCTCCATGAGAGAATCTGGTAAAATCTTGTTTTCAAGGCAATATTGAAACAAGGTCCTAAGTCTTGGCACAAGAGTCTCCAGGTGTAACCTATACCATTCTATGCAAAATGCACCTGGCCCGGGTAACTTGTGCAGTGGGAATGATCTAAAGCAGTTTCAGTTTCTTTTTCGGTGATCTCTACCTCTAGGCTGATTTTGTCCCCCTCAGATAGATTTGGAATGCGGATGGAGGTAAGCAGGGATTCAAGATCCTGTTTGTCATATATCGGTATAGGTGTGTAGAGTATGCTATAGTAGTCTACAAAGGTGTTTAGAATGTCGTTTGGGTCTGACAGTAGAGTTCCCTGAGAATTGGTAATACAAGGGGTATTGGTCTGGACTCTCTGTTCCATAGCTAAGAGTTTTCCATTTTTATCTCCTTGCTTGTTGAGCAGTGCATGAGACTGTTTAACTGATCAGAATAGCTATCCCCCTGGCATACGTGGAGTATGTACAGTAGCATGTATGGCATATTGGATTCAGGAGAGCCGCATATTCAAAACAAAGAGGTTTAAGTATTGGAACATTAGGGCACAACGGAATTTATCGCTAAGGCCTCTAACGTTCCAAGACAACAAATCAATTACTGTTCCATAGAGCTACCTTAAAAAAATAATACAAAAAATAGCATAAATGCTAGCGACCAGTGACACCTGAGAGTCTCATCAATTGTGTAGATCTCAGATAGCCAAGAGTAGAGTATGGCACATTGCACATCTAAATAAAAAAAAAATCCCCAATCCCGCATTAATTCTGTGCTGCTGAGTAAAACATTTAACCAATACATGCAGCGTAGTCCAGAAACTAGATCAACTTACAAGAAACGTGACCAAGAAAAACAAAAAAGAGAAAATTTAGGTCCAAAACATTGTTTATAGTAAGAACCTACGAAAATAGGCAGTCCAAAAATAGGAAGAGAAAAAATCTGTTCTTTTGTTGACTCCTGTCCGTGCCCTTGAAAAGGAGCAATTGCCAACCCACAGCTCACATATTGCCAGGAGTGTCAATGTCTGTATACACCCGATGTAGGAGCATCACCAGCAGGGGTATGAAAAGAAAAACAGGCATCCTCCACGAAAGTCCATTCATTTTGAATGTGATGATTTAAGACAGGACTAAAAAAGGAAGTTCAATAGCCAGTAGCCAATAGCTTCCCTTGCGTCGTATTTGGTCCGTCGGACCAGCATACAGACGAACGGTTTTCCCAATAGGAATTGAGTCCGTCGGACAGATTTGAAACATGTTCTATTTCTAGGTCCATCAGATTCTTAATGAAAAACAATCAGATTAGTCCACACACAATCGTATTGTCCGACGGAGTGATCCTGTTGGACCTAGTCTGCTGGAAAGTCTGGTCGTGTGTATTATCGGCATTACAAGGGTCACCATGGAACTTGGAGGTATACAGCAAGTACTATTAGTTTCTATTGTAAGTAACAAGGGTCACGTTATAACTTTTAGGTATGTGGATGCAAGGACAGTTATCGGCGTGTTGACGGAGAGGCATTGTGCCAAGGATCCTGGGATGGTGTGGTTGAGGATCAGGCGGAGACAAGGTGATCAGGCCCTAATTCAGCAATCTCTTGATGCCACCTTTAGGTGTGAAGATATTGGTGGTTAGGTTCTGAAATGTTACCACTAGTTTAGCAGGGAAGCTACACTTATATAGAACATTGTCCTTAAACTGAGAGAATTCTCTTTGCTTTTGAGCGGGGGCAGCTGAGATATCCGTGAATAGAAATGGATGAATAGGGGTCTGGTAGTGGAGATTTGGATCAGGCTGCAGCCCTGATCCATTCCTTGGTGTGAAGGAAGTGAATATGTACCAGCACATCCTGTGGGATGGACACAGGGAGGTGATTAGGTTTGGCAATTTGATGGGCACGGTGAATAATTAATTACGCTGGACTAAGTTGAGGGATGAGCAGGAGGAATAGTTGTTGGAGATAGGGGACTAAGTCCAGAGGTTTTAACCATTTCCACTATACCCCGAAATTTGATGTTTTTCCTTCTGACGCTGTCCTCCAGATCAGTCACTTTGGCTTGCAAAAAGCGTATTTCTTCAGTGTGGTGGTCACAGGCATTTGCATTTCATTATAGGCTGTGGTGTGTTCAGTTGCCAATTTTTCCAATTCATCCATGCATTCCGCAACTATGTAAATTCTAGAATGTAATGTAGTGATAGAGAACCTGAGCTCATTATGCATGTCTTTTCTTAGGGACAGCAACATGAGTTTCAGGGTATAAAATGAACAAAATTGCGGCGCTACCTGAAAAAAACTAATATAATAAAATGATGAAACACATATAGTGCAACGGTGAATCCACCTCACTAAAGTGATAAATGTGCAATATTAAACCGTAAATACTGTTGCATCCGATGAAATAATAAATGTGCATAAACAATCAAAGCATCATGCGTGAAATAATGCCAGAATACTAAGTATATCAGTAGCTAAATAAACACTCATAAATGAACAATACCAAAATAAATAAATAGTGTTTCTCAAATAGAGTCCATGCAACTAATCAGTGAACATATAACACAGTCCATGCAAAAAATATATATATAGTGATCTCCAAATCCGTGACTGTCCACCGACCAACTTCAGTGCCCAACTTCAGTGCCACACTTCAGTGCCCCACCAGTTTCCCCCAGCCTCTCACCTCAAAAATCTAGTATACAGGCACTGTAAATAACCAGATATTCACTCGTCCTTATCAGTCCAGCTTCAATAGTATACCACTGTGCATATACGATAACTCTTTCCCCAGTATCTTCAAATGGGTGCAATTAACGTTGGTGGTACATAGAGCATAGAGGAAAAACAAGAAGAGGCTCTCATGGGTAGTAATCAATAACAGCGATTTAATAGGTAAAATTATCCACTTACATTAAAGCAAATGACAGCAAACTTCGCAACACACACGGAACTTCCGGTCTCGGCCGCGACCGGAAGTGATGAGTGCAACACCACAGCTCCTTCCCTGACGCGTTGCGTCACGACCTCGTGACTTTTTCAAAGGGTAAAGGGAGAATGGTGTTGACGGAGCATATATGCGGTCAGCGCCGTCGTCATGGCAACCACGACAGCGCCTCCGCATATGTATAACGAATCAAATCTTCAATAACATTTATATATACTGATAGCTGCCATACTTAAAATACAAACATATTATTATCTCAAACCATAAGAACAATATTTAAAATTTCTAAAGAATAAACAGTCATAAATATTAATATATATATATATAGAGCGACATCTAGTGGTTAAAATTCAAATCTGCTCTTCTGCTAGTCTAAACCCGTTATATATATAAAATTATATAAAGATGTATATATATATATATATATATATATATATATATATATATATAAAATTCGATAAAATATATGGTGTATCATTTTTTAATCCATAAAAATAAAAACCAAATCCTATAAAATGAAAAAATGAGATAAAAGAAGTAAAAATCCGAAAAAAATATATGTATAAAAATATATGTATATAAAAAATAGTAAAACAATTTTTAGTAAAATTATTGTCTCCCCAAATTATTACTACCATTAATTATTAAATGAGTACCGTCTCCATCTATCAGTAGGTATAGAGAATAGTAGAATATAATATTATGCATCTATAAATATAAAATAATGAAAATCATAGAAAAATATTTTTTTAGAATATATAAGTTGCAAATTGTATCTCATCAAATATTAAAAAGAGAGGGCTTATTAAAAATTGGAAATAAAACAATTGAGGTCGAATTCTACATTGTGACCTGAAGGTGTCAAAGTACGGAGTTCATGTATCCACCGAGATTCGGCCTGACTAATTTTGATCACCTTGTTATCGCCCCTCCAGTGTGGTTTATACTTCTGGATACCACAAATAATAAGTGATGAAGGATCTTTTTTATGGAATTTTGCATAATGTCTAGACAAACTATGTTTGTCAAAACCTTTTTTAATGTTCTGAACATGTTCTCTAAGTCTTTTCCATAACTGTCTTTTTGTCCTACCGACGTATTTAATGTGGCATGGGCAGGACAAAAAGACAATTTTCATTATTTTATATTTATAGATGCATAATATTATATTCTACTATTCTCTATACCTACTGATAGATGGAGACGGTACTCATTTAATAATTAATGGTAGTAATAATTTGGGGAGACAATAATTTTACTAAAAATTTTTTTACTATTTTTTATATACATATATTTTTATACATATATTTTTTTCGGATTTTTACTTCTTTTATCTCATTTTTTCATTTTATAGGATTTGGTTTTTATTTTTATGGATTAAAAAATGATACACCATATATTTTATCGAATTTTATATATATATATATATATATATATATATATATATATATATATATATATATATATATATATATATACATCTTTATATAATTTTATATATATAACAGGTTTAGACTAGCAGAAGAGCAGATTTGAATTTTAACCACTAGATGTCGCTCTATATATATATATTAATATTTCTGACTGTTTATTCTTTAGAAATTTTAAATATTGTTCTTATGGTTTGAGAAAATAATATGTTTGTATTTTAAATATGGCAGCCATCAGTATATATAAATGTTATTGAAGATTTGATTCGTTATACATATGCGGAGGCGCCGTCGTGGTTGCCATGACGACGGCGCTGACCGCATATATGCTCCGTCAACACCATTCTCCCTTTACCCTTTGAAAAAGTCACGAGGTCGTGACGCAACGCGTCAGGGAAGGAGCTGTGGTGTTGCACTCATCACTTCCGGTCGCGGCCGAGACCGGAAGTTCCGTGTGTGTTGCGAAGTTTGCTGTCATTTGCTTTAATGTAAGTGGATAATTTTACCTATTAAATCGCTGTTATTGATTACTACCCATGAGAGCCTCCTCTTGTTTTTCCTCTATGCTCTATGTACCACCAACGTTAATTGCACCCATTTGAAGATACTGGGGAAAGAGTTATCGTATATGCACAGTGGTATACTATTGAAGCTGGACTGATAAGGACGAGTGAATATCTGGTTATTTACAGTGCCTGTATACTAGATTTTTGAGATGAGAGGCTGGGGGAAACTGGTGGTGCACTGAAGTGTGGCACTGAAGTTGGGCACTGAAGTTGGTCGGTGGACAGTCACGGATTTGGAGATCACTATATATATATTTTTTGCATGGACTGTGTTATATGTTCACTGATTAGTTGCATGGACTCTATTTGAGAAACACTATTTATTTATTTTGGTATTGTTCATTTATGAGTGTTTATTTAGCTACTGATATACTTAGTATTCTGGCATTATTTCACGCATGATGCTTTGATTGTTTATGCACATTTATTATTTCATCGGATGTAACAGTATGTATGGTTTAATATTGCACATTTATCACTTTAGTGAGGTGGATTCACCGTTGCACTATATGTGTTTCATCATTTTATTATATTAGTTTTTTTCAGGTAGCGCCGCAATTTTGTTCATTTTATATATTATTCTTTTGGTGCAGAGATCACTATTTTTTGCTGGCGGCTTCCACATATTTACACTTATTCTGATATAATTTTAGTTTCACATTTCTTTTAGACATTATTCTACACATTTATTAATAGCCAGGTGGAGCGCATTCGTTTTTCACATTCATGAGTTTCAGGGTATATTCAGATTTTGGCTGATCTGTGGCAAGGAGAACAGCAAGGGAGTCAGAGTAATTCTCCTTGGAGCTGCTGTCTGCAGGGGAATCCAAGTGCTGCTTCTTTATTAAGGGAACTTTATTAGGAGAGAGGGCTGGTTATTGTGCAGTTCGTTTACCTATGTCAGCAGGAGATAGCTGAGAACAGTTGGGGTCAGGAGCTGAGCTATCCATCTCACCTGATTTAGCGTCATGTTCCTGCAGTCCTCTGGTGTCAGAGGAGGAGGCACAGGGTGCCGCTCTGGCGCCATCTTTGGTGTGCTGCATGGGCAAAAAGAGGCACTAATCATCATTGTGTCAGTGCTGTTCTCTACATCAACAGAGGACTTTGCCAGATGCAAGAAGGAAGTCCAGTGCATCACACAGTCGAAGATTCTGAATAAGATACGTAGAAACACAATTAAAGACTTACACTTTGGGGGGCGTGGCCAAGCAGCGCATGTAGGCAGACGTGTGTTCCCGGAGCTCCGCTGTTCATCCGCACATTCATCCTCCCCAGCCCGCACTAGTGCGGCGAAAAGCTCCAGAATTGCTCCACTGGGTACCGGGAGACGACCGGGCTCTGCCTCCGGACATGTCTAAAGGATACAAATTGAGCAAGGCCCAGCCGGATCCTCCTGACAGAGATGGCGCCGGCGCGCGGAGGACGGCGAAAGACTGTTACAAGGAGGCAGCGCAGAAACTCCTGTATGGAGGGAAATCCTATAAAGAAGCCCTAGCCGGCCCACCCTCGTCAGGGGTTACCCCCCAAGGGTCCCCTGAAGCTGATGACACTCTTCCCTTGGAGGATGTTGATGGATTCCCTGCGCCATGGAACACAGTGAGTACCCCTGATGGCGGTGTCCCTGAGCCACATGCTCACTCCCCTGCTGCTGATCCATCAGAACCCACTTTGAGAGACATATATACTGCGGTTACCTCATGTAATCACTCTATAACCGCTCTCTCTGCTGACATTAAAGGTGTGAAAGCCGAGATTACTTTTGTTCGTCATGATATGCAGAAGCTTAGGGAGAGGGCCTCAGCCCTGGAGGGCAGGTTGAGCACAGTGGAGGATGACATGGCTCCCATGCAGAGAGACTTGCGTTTCAATTGCCATCTTACTGAGCAACACGCTATGCGACTTGACGAAATGGAGAATCGCATGAGACGCAATAATGTGCGCGCTCTGGGGATTCCGGAAAAGGCTGAGGGCAGAAATCCTGTAGACTTTATTGAGAACTGGTTGATTGCAACTTTTGGCAGGGACTCCTTCTCTCCCCTCTTTGCTGTGGAACGTGCCCATAGGGTGCCATCCCGCCCGCTGCCTCCTGGTAACCACCCACGTCCCTTCCTGTTTAAACTACTCAACTACAAAGACAGGGATGCGGCACTTTCCAAGGCCAGAAGCTTCTCTGACAAGATGGTGATTGACAATGCCAAAATATTGCTGTTTCCTGACTTCTCAGCAGAACTGCAGAAGAAACGGGCAACATTTATTGAAGTCAAAAAGAAGCTCAGGGATCTTAATGTCCAATATGGCATGCTGTACCCGGCCCGTCTTCGAGTCTCCGCCCTGGGCTCTACCCATTTCTTTGATAGCCCTGCTGCGGCCAGGCAATGGCTGGACCGAGAAGATAAGGCCTATAGAGAAGCCAGACAACAACGCCCTCCTGTTTGATCCCGGATCCGATTGTCTTCTTCTGATGGGGACTATCTTTTCTCCAGGTACGGCGGAGCATACAGGACTCAGTGTTTCTTACTACCTACTGACAGACTATGCTGCTTGTTTGGGTGAAACCCCTTTTGTTACCTGAGAATATTTCCTCTGGGTGTTTCCGTGGCCTTCCCCCCCATCCCCCCATAAGGATAGTGGGGGCACGTCCCACCATTGTTATGCAGACTCAGGGCCTGTTTGGCTCTACACCTGACCTCTTTCTTTTCTCCCCCTGCTTTTTGGATTTTATTTTTTGTCTCTTTTTTGCTTTGTTTCCCTTTTTTTCCCCCTTTTTCTTTTCCTTTTTTTACAGAATCCCTCTGCTTCCACAACTTTCTCCTTGCTACGCAGATAATGCCTACATACCTGCATCCGGAAATATGACGGGGGGCTCTGTGCTTGTCCTGCCCAGGTGTTCTAGCCTCTGGTGCGACTGTGCTGGGGTACTTTGGTCTGCTATTACCTTCCTGTTTAATTTGATGCTGTTATCACATATGTTGAGTGTACACATTTTTATGTTACTGATTAATGTCGACCACCGTTAAGTGCCTTTCCTGGAATGTCAGGGGACTGAGCAGCCCTGTGAAGCGCCTGGCTGTCCTCCGGCATTTGAAGGCCATGGGTTCGGGTATTGTCTGCCTGCAGGAGACTCATTTCCCCCCGGATCACATACCTAGTTTTAGCCCGAGGACATACCCTACTCAGTTTCACTCTACATTCTCCGCATTTGCTAGGGGGGTGAGTGTCTTGATACGTCAGGACACTCGCTTTACCTGTTCTCGGGCGGTTATTGATCCTGGGGGAAGATATATTTTTCTGCATGGCAGGATTGGTAATTGGGCATGTATTATAGCTAATATTTATGTGCCACCCCCGTACTCAGCTGAGGTCCTCCGATGTTTGGTCAAGTTTATGGCCCCTTACCATACGGTCCCCCTGCTAGCGCTGGGTGACTTTAACAACTATCTTAACCATAGATGGGATAAGATTCCCGCCCCCCCGCCCATGCCTTCCCGCCCTGCGGGTGATACCCCGTTCGCAGACCTGTTGTCTGAAATTGGTTTGACGGATGTGTGGCGGACTTTCCACCCCCGGGTCAGGTGCTACTCGTGCTGCTCTACCGCTCATGGAAGCCTGTCGCGCATTGACCTGGGGTTGGGTAACGCGGCCTTGCTCCCTTTTGTCGCTGATTCTGGTTATGGGGACAGACATGTTTCTGATCATTCATCCTTTTGGGTCGAACTTAATCTATTTACCGCAGCTACCCCGAGCCTATGGAAGCTGAACCCTTTCTGGCTGACGCTTTTTCCCTCACCCGACCCCATTAGTGATAACCTCCAGACTTTTTTCCGGGACAATATTGGTTCCGCCTCTCTGGGTACGGTTTGGGACACGGCAAAAGCTTTTCTGAGAGGTCAATTTATTGCCGCTATTACTTCTATTAAAACAAACACTAAGGCCTGGGAGCGGGAGGTTTGTAAAACCCTTAAGGATACAGAGGACCGTTATATCAACCATCCCTCAGATGATACTAAAAAGCTTTGGCTGAGTGCACAGGCTATGGCTACTCAGCTGACTTTACAGTTGGCGGAAAATAAGCGATTTTTTCTGCAACAGTCACATTTTGAGGAGGGCGAATCCACTGGTCACATGCTGGCTGTGTTGGCGAGAGCGCAGGGATCCACTCCGATGGTTTCCTCCCTGTGTGATACGCGGGGGGTACTCCACACGGATACTCCCTCCATATTGCAAGTCTTCCGATCATTTTATGCCGATTTGTATGCATCTAAGGTCCATCCCAGCGCGGAAGAGATTGATGCTTTTCTGGCTGGGAGTGACCTACCTCGCTTGTCTACCTCTGATGCTTGTGAGCTGGATGCCCCATTGACCATAGACGAACTTGCTCTTGCATTGGAACACACCCACAACAATAAATCTCCGGGGGCAGATGGGCTTCCTTCTGAGGTGTATAAACGATATGCAGCCACCTTGTTGCCGACACTTTTGAGTGTTTTTAATAACGCATTGGACTCTGGCACGCTTCCGGACTCCATGAATGAGGCCATTATAATTGTATTATTGAAGCCAGGTAAGGAGCCAACGTCCCCTGACTCCTACCGGCCTATCTCCCTACTTACAACGGATGTTAAGTTGCTGGCTAGAGTCATGGCGACCAGACTGTCTCATGTTATTCAGAGGTTAGTGCATTATGACCAGGCGGGTTTTATACCCACGAGATCCACAGCACAAAATATACGACGTATTTATCTAAATATGCAAGTCCCTGTATTGAACCCTGGTAACCGAGCCATCCTTTCGCTGGATGCAGCTAAGGCCTTCGACAGTGTCGAATGGCCTTACCTGTGGAAGGTTTTGGAGGGGATGGGCCTGGGCAGACGGTTTATTGGATGGGTCAAATTACTTTATGCTAACCCTGTAGCCAGGATTAGGGTTAACTCTACAACGTCTGAGCCCTTTCCCTTGTTTCGTGGTACCAGGCAGGGTTGCCCCTTATCTCCCTTGCTCTTTGCTCTGGCTCTCGAGCCTCTTGCTGCCAGGATCAGGGGAGATGCCGGTATTAAAGGTTTTATTCGTAACACAGGTGTGGATGTAGTGTCACTCTATGCAGACGATACTTTGCTATACCTGGGCGACACGCAGGACTCCCTGTCGGCCGTTATGACCCTAATTACGGACTTTGGCGCTCTTTCTGGCTTTTCTATTAACTGGAATAAGTCAGTACTCTTACCCCTAGACCCCTTACCGACCGCCCTCCCTGACTGTGCAGCTATGATTCAAGTGGTGTCCACTTTTAGATATTTGGGGGTGCAAGTTTCCCGAGAGGTCACACAGTATGTTCAATTAAACCTGGTCCCCCTGCTGACTAAATTTAGGGAAAAATGCAAGGCTTGGTGCAAATTACCGTTATCAGTGGTGGGGCGGGCTAATCTTATAAAAATGGTCTGGGCTCCCCAACTACTATACGTTTGCCACAACTCCCCGGTGTGGATACCCAAATACTGGTTTGACAAAATAGACTCCCAATTCAGAGAACTAATTTGGTGTAAAAAAGCTGCCAGGATTAGTCTGCGGGCGCTACAGTATGGCAAAGAGGACGGGGGCCTGGCTGTTCCGCATGCCAGGGCCTATTTTTTGGCGTCTCAACTACAGCAGCTGGGTGGCTGGGGACTGGAAGATTCACTGGACCCTGTTCGCAAGCTGCTGAGCAATGCGGCTCACCACCGTGTAGCGTTCTCAAACTTAGAGGCAGGCTTCCCTCATCTTCCTAAGGGTGCTCCGACTGTGGTCTTATTAAATACACTCTGGAAATATATTAAGCGACTATTGAAAATTAAGGGCTATTTTTCTCTGACCCCTATTTGGGACAATGGGTTTTATTATCAGCTGCTGAGACTCAAGGGTTTCCGCAGTTGGCAGGTGAAAGGTCTGGAATACTTGACCCAGTTATACAATGGCCCCACCCTTAAGTCTTTTTTAGAGCTGCAGAGGGAATTCGCACTACCACGCACTGATTTTTTTAAATACCTTCAGCTGAGACACGCTTTACAATCTCAGTCCAGAGCTACCCCACTTGTCTTGGTTGACCATGCAATTATACACTCTATCATGATGACGGACAGCAGGAAGGGTATGATTTCTAAGGGGTATGCTATTATTGCCGGGGTGCTTCAGGACTCGGCTACGTTACCGTGCAGGAGTGGATGGGAAGGGGACCTAGGACCTCTAGATGGTGAGACCTGGGATCTCTGTCTTGTATCTGCCCACAGGGTATCAGTGTCGGCCTCCCAGAGACTTTCCCATCTTTATCTATTACATAGAGCCTATAAGACGCCGGCTAAATTGCATGCTTGGGGCCTCCGGGACTCCCCCCTGTGCCCTAAATGTAGGAGAGACCACAGTGACCTTCTCCATATGTTTTGGAGGTGCCCTAAATTGACTCGTTACTGGACTTCGATTCTGAAAACTATTCATCAGGTATTTCGAATCATGATTCCCACAAGCCCGGTGATATGCCTGTTGGGGGCCCTGGACGAGGAGTCCCTTACCCCGGCCGTTTGCACGGCGATCCTCAGGCTGCTTTATATGGCTCGTAAATTGATAGCCCAGATGTGGATCACGCCCAGGGTACCCAGCAGGCAACAGTGGATTGATCGGGTTAACGGGATGTTGATACGTGAAAAGCTGGCATACCAACATAGGAATACCCCTCAAAGGTTCTATAATATGTGGCAGGACTGGCTAGACGTCCCAGGTCTGGCGCCGCACCAGTTGATTCAGAATAGGTTACTGCAGGGCTGATCTGTCCTTGATATTTCCCATGGGTCCTGTCATACCTGTTTGACTCGGTGTATACAAATGTTGAATCATACTCCTGTATTTCAATAACTGTGGGTATTGCGTAAGATACTGTTTCTATATGTTCTGTGGCTCAGGGATCTCTGACTATCTCTCCCCCCCCCCCCCCCCTAGTTTATTCAGCGTTCTCTCTCTGTTATTTCTTCTTTTATTATCTATCTTTTTTTTTATAATTTTGCTTCTATTGACTAAGAAAATGTACAATTTGAACACTGTACTACACGATAGTATTCTCCTTCCTCCCTCTTGCTTCTTATGCTGCAGACAGATTTGCTGACATCCTGTCTGTTCTCCGGTCTCCCTCATTCTTATTAACTGCACCTCCTTGATCTGCTGGTTCTGGGAAGATTTTGTTTGTTACTCTGATTTCATATTGTATGTGTTCTCATTATATGAGGTCATTGTATGGATGTCTTGTACCATTATGTTTCTCTAATAAAAACTTTTCTGATAAAAAAAAAAAAGACTTACACTTTGACGGTCATCCAGGGAGGTAGGAACAACTGAGAATCTAAGCCTTGAGTTGAGCTTTAACAAAATGATATACAAAATATGTCATTAGAAAACCATTCAGTGAACCTGTACCTTTACTTTATGGATACTTCATCAATTATTATTAACATTAATTCATCAATGTTTCTTTCCAGTTCATTTACAAGATTTTATTCAGAGACTATTCCAATGCTGACAGTCATCCAGCTCCACTGAGGACTACATCTACACCAACATTTCCAGTAATCGGCCCTCAAAGTGAAGAGCTTAACAATCTGCTGAAGATAATTGAATGGCCCCTGGCTCCAACCAACGTATCCTTGGAATTTTCCACCCACCCAAAAACTTCTCAATATTTTATCATCAATCCTCGGGCTACTTATGTGATTGGTGAATCACTGGAGGTTCTAATTATAGCTAAGGATCACAAAGGTCGGGCAAAGAACTATGGTGGGGATTTTTTTCATGTGAAGCTTCACTCTTTGAGTCTGAAAGCTGGAGTGAGTGGCTCTGTTACAGACCATCATAATGGTTCCTATACAGCAAGGTTTATTCTTCAGTGGTCCGGAGAAACTATGATCTCTGTTAGACTCATGCATTCCAGTGAACTTATTGCAATTTTACATCAGCAGAGGGATACTCGACCAGACAAGGTAATACAATTGATCAGATAAATGTAAATGCAATTTAGCTAGTTAAAATAATGTAGCGGCCATAACCTGTTGCAGGGCGGCCTTAACTTGATGGGCTTACCAGTTACCTTCTCTTGGCCTGTTCTTCCACGTCTAGGGGTTCCCAGGGTTGATACCCGGTGACTTGCACACTGACACAGATGAAGTCCTTTTAAAAAGGTTTATTCTGCAGTAGAACTTTCAAATAACACAGTCTCTTAGGGAACAGAGGGCACGGGTGAAGAACTCAGGCACCTTGAACTGCAGGTTTAGCAAAGTCTCTATATCCACTAAAGCCACTCGCAGATGGCTACTTCAAGGCTGAACAGATCTCCAGCCAGAGATCATGGCAGTCAGCATGTTGACTCAAAGCTTGAACAATCAACTAAGGGTGAACAGGAACATTTTTCCACCCTACCTGGAACGTTTCCCGTTTTCTCAATGGTACTGGAAAAGTGTGAATTTGTCAATGTCCTTCTCAACTCAGTAACCAGGGGCACTTCTCAGGATGCCACTTGCTGGCCCTCCTCCGAAGAGTCCCACAGTCACTTCCACAAGCTGCGGTGTCCCTCCAAGCCAAAAGCACACCCGGACACTGTGAATCCTCCCTCAGTTACTGTGCCTAGGACCAGCAGGTTCAGAGACACAGAAACAGACAGATCCCTACCCCAGACCAGGCAGGTCTATCAGGGGCCACTGACAGGAACAGGTTGCGGGGTGTCGAACACCCCATGACCGGGACCAATCGCGGGGTTACCCCGGTCCTGGAACCAGAACAGACCACACGGGTCTCACGAACAACTCTGGAACCCCGAACACGTGACCCACACCTGCTTAAGTATCCCCTCCCAGATTCCTCAGCGGGCCCCGGCACTCCCACTGATGGGCTCCAAGAAGGCTGATACCCAAACATCCAACCAGACAACCAGACTTGGTTCTGCACCTCACCGTTTACATGACCAAGCAGAACTTTCAAACAAAGCCTGGCCAGGTAAGGTCTACCTACATAATTAACCCTCAGAACTTATATTGTTCTGAGACCAAAAACTAAATTTACAATGCGTATGACATTTGATCCCAAATATCATCTGCTGCAATAATAATGAAAAAGTTCTCCAAGAAAGAGCAGAATGTATCACTATTTGCTGCTTATTGAAAGCTTATGGCGTAATTTTGGCTAAATAGATATTGCAATGGCGAAATTGTGCTAACCAAAATTATCCCAATTTTGCTCATTAAGCTGCTGGTGTGAAAAAACAAAAACAAAAAAAAAATTAACTCTGTGGCACATGCATCACAGCTGGAAGGCCTTGCTTAGACCACTACAGAAAAATATCACTTGTGGTTAGTCAACATTTCCACAGATGGGTACACATCCAGCTTACAGTTGAAGAGCATTCTTCGAACAAGCAACAAATTATGGTATTATCGGACATATAAGACAAAATCCTTTGTTGCAGTAATTGGGGTACATACAGGCAAAAAGTATTTAACAAGCTGCATGCTAATGTATCACTCACCCCGTAGGAGCCCATTGTTTAGGTCCCCAGGCTTTTTCCTAGAAGTTGCACCCACAGCCAGCACACAAGGACAGTCACTCTCTTGGTTCAGTAATCAGTATTGGGGTATGCTTTTCTGATGCTTTATTGCAAAAGCTTGAACTTGGAAAGGTTATACATTATATTTCACAATATAGAAAAAAAATGGAGCTAACTTTACTGTTTTCAAATTTGTAATTCAAAAAAGTGTATTTTTTCTAAACAAAAATAATTTGTAATGCTGCTGCGCAAATATTGGGTGGCATAAAGTATTGCAAGGACCGCCATTTTATTCTCTAGGCTGTCTAAAAATTTTTTTAAAAATATCAAACCAATAATCCATGGTATTAAAAATATCAATATGCAATAATATAGACTGAATAGTGTAATCACAGAGGATTTACATAATAATATTCATATAAAAATATTTAATATGATTAATCACTGGACATGATACAGTTGGTACAAAAATGAATCAAATAATAAACGTGATTAGTACAGGTAATACAGAAATCAATGCATAAACAAATTAATAAATATACAGATTTTTGAGGCGTCCATTAGTTGGTAACGCAATGCATTTCTTGGCTTTCAACCAATCATCAGGAGTCGGATGCGCATGTAACTAAAAAATAATGATAGCGCATCTATTAAGATATGGGGCCTTCTATATAGGTAAGAAGTAGGTAAACAAGAGACACCTGGCTAAATACTACTTACGGAAAACCACAGATCGATCACTGCTCCTAGGGAGGGTAATATCGGTGGACTGGGTTACATAGTTTCACCCGAGGTTGAGGCAGAGAGCATTCCCCAAGAAGATAAACTTCAGACCTGAGGAAAAAAAGCAGCCAAGGATACAGGACCACTCCAATACATCGTCACAAGAGGGTGGGCAAGCATGTTGCCAATGCCCCCATTCTTATACGCCGTTCTGACGACTCTCCATGATTCTGGCGTGTGCACGCCCTTAACCCGGGGCATTTTAATGGTGGCCATTTGCCGGTTCACTCCATGCCTCGCAACAATGGGGAAGTGATCCATTTTATGCTATACCTTGAGTAGACCAGTAATTACCCCACTATATTTGATCATTTTCTCTCACTAGCCTGTTTTTTTGCCCCTTTGCTTTTTAGTTGTTGTTCTAAAGAGGGGGGAAGTGTAGAGAATCAAATGGATTGGAAAGGGAGCAGTGAATGGGTGAGGAGTAAATTTTACCTCCATAGGTGTACAATAGGGGATAAGTGTGTATAAGTGTGGAATATGTGTTATGCACTGAAGCCCACTATTAGACATGGCCCAGGTATATGTGAAGGTTAAGCTGACACAGCAATGTGTCAAGAAATTCAATTGGTGTGTTAAATGAATTATATATATATATATATACACACACACATATATATATATATATATATACACACACATATATATATATATATATATATATATATATATATATATATATATATATATATATATATATATATATATATATATATAATGTTTGGGGGTTCTAAGTAATTTTCTAGCAAAAAAAAATATTTTAACTTAAAAAATTAAAAAAATAGTAAAAAATTACAGTCTTGGTTGTGTGTGTTGACATCACATCATTGAGAGGACTTTCAGGTGTCAAAATAATACTGAGAACAAGCGATAAGTGACAAACTTTGCAAAAAAGATAAATAAAAAAAAATATATATATATACATATTATTATATTATTATTACAAAAATCAATGATTAAATATATATGTCATAGAGATACATAGATAAATAAAAGATACTGAATTGCTACATCTGTGGTTGCTCAGAAAAACACACATCCTCGATTGCCCATACTACAACACAATAGTTGGTCATACTAGATAACGTTATGGGTTAATAAAGTAGAATAGTAATGTATCGCGCGTTGAGAGTGGGAGGGGCTTTGATGGTTAAATAAAACAAAAGCCTTCTTGTAAAATATGTTGAAATTGTTATCCTGCAAGCCGGATTCTCACAGACATGTACAAACCTGAGCACAATCATTATTTTATAGGTAGAATGCTGCCATTACGTATGATTTTATATACATTGAAAACAGACAGAGAGCTAACACTTTATCTGTGCTGAGCAACCAGTAACTGTTGAGATCATGAACACTTTTGGTGAGAAGTAGGTAATGTATGATCGACACTTATCAGCAGTGGCAGCTGGTGCCCTAAATCTTTGGGAGGTCCCTCAAACGAACTGAAGGATTCTGAAAAATACTGAAAAAAAACCCATAAAATGCAGCCACTATGCCCATCGTGTACAGCCACTGTGCCCATCATATGCAGCCAACTATGCCCATCATGTATAGCCAACTGTGCCAATCATATACAGCCACTGTGCCCATCATATGCAGCCAACTATGTCCATCATATGCAAACACTGCGCCCATCATATGCAAACAATGCGCCCATCATATGCAGCCAGCTGTGCCCATCATCATCATGTGCAAACACTGCGCCCATCATATGCAAACACTGCGCCCATCATATGCAGCTAGCTGTGCCCATCATATACAGCCTCTGTGCTCATCATATACAGCCAAATGTGCTCATCATATGCAGAAAACTGTGCCCATCATATGCAGCCAACTATGCCCATCATATGCAGCCAACTGTGGCCCATCATATACAGCCAACTGTGCCCATCATATGCATCCAACTGTGTCCATCATATACAGCCAAATGTGCCCATCATATGCAGCCAACTGTGCCAATCATATGCAGCCAACTGTGGCCCATCATATACAGCCAACTGTGCCCATCATATGCAGCCAACTGTGTCCATTATATACAGCCAAATGTGCCCATCATATGCAGCCAACTGTGCCAATCATATACAGCCACTTTGCCCATCATATGCAGCCACTGTGACACCCGTCCGCTGTCTGCTCAGCATTTACCCGATCGTGGTGGTGGGTCAGGCAGTGGGTGGCGGTGGCGAGCTGTGGGATGGGTAGCGCGGGTCAAGCAGTGGCTCCTGTGTCCTCCGTGTGTCTCTTCTTGCCTTCTGCTAGGTGGCCAATGGGATCACTTGTGCCTTCAGCCAATCAGGTGATGGGTATTAGTCCAGTGCTTCTTGATTGGCTGAGAGGCGCTTCAGTATTAGAAAAGCGAATATTCATTCGCTTTTCTAACATATGTGGGTGGGCTACGAGTGCAATGCTCTGTGCCACGAGTCCACATTTTTTGAAGACAATCATTAGGTGCTTCAAAAAAACATCCCTGCCACTGGAATTCAAGGTCCCACCATCCGAATAGGGGCCAGACGCCTGAATAGGGGGCTGCAGCGGTGGCCATAGATAGATTCATGTTATGCAAGAATCTATCCATGATACATATAGGGCAGTGATGGCGAACCTTGGCACCCCAGATGTTTTGGAACTACATTTCCCAAGATGCTCTTGCACTCTGTAGCATAGTGGAGCATCATGGGAAATGTAGTTTCAAAACATCTGGGGTGCCAAGGTTCACCATCACTGATATAGGGGATGGCTGGAGAGAGGGGGCAGCGCCCATGCACGCTTAATGGGCATACCGCCACTGCTCACCGGCCACTTTATTAGGTACACCTGTTCAATTGCTTGGTAACACAAATTGCTAACTAGACATGTGCAATTAGTTTCGTTCCAAATTTGTTAATTAACAAATTTTGACAAATTGGTTCATTTGGAAATATCCGAATTAACAAAAACCCGTTTAACTAATTTTTCAGAATATTCAGAAATTCAAATATTCGAAAATTCTGAAATGTGAAAATCAGAATTTTCGGAAAAGAAAGGCATCAGTAACTGAAATGCAAAAGGGTACACACAAGCCTAGGAATAAGAGGTGCTGCTCACCCTACTAATTATTACAAATACCATGAAAAAATTATCTCCCAAGGGCTTTTAGGCAACAGTAACAATGGATGTACTAACAATTATAATGTCAAGATTTTTGAATCAAATTCAAATCCACATACAGTTTTAAAAACGTAAGCAATGGTGTGCCTCAATTTACAAGACACTGATGTCCTATAGACAAATGCCAGGTGACAATATTTACAGAAATGTCCAATAATTATTACACCTGTCCATGAAAACCCCAACACGTTCATATTAATCAAATTCTTCCTCAGGGGAACAAGGACATCTTGAAAAAGTAAAGGGGATTGTTTGAACCTCAACCTCAAAAATTTCAAGCTGTCTCTCAGCTGTTCCTGACAAATAGAGAGCAAGGGTTCACCTGTGGCTCCCAGGGAACCAGAAGGGTAATACTGGGAGTATACAAAGGGCAACAAAGTATAGGTATAAGTACAGTATAGGTATAGGTATAAGGACAGTTTAAAGGGATATCCATCCGAAGTATTGATCAGAGGATATTATAAGGGGATCCATCTAAGATGACAATAAGATGATGTTGTGGTATATATGGGAAGGATATTATAGTGCAGGGCTTACAACCATTATCTCATAACAAGATCCTAATGGCAGTGGCATTGCTAGGGGGTGGCTTCTGGGGCTATAGCCCCGAGTCTCTACAGAGTCCCCCAACCACCGGGCCACGGTCTCCCTGCAGTCAGAACCCAAGTGCAGTGGTCCGCATGACAGAGCCAGCGGGCAAAACAGGAGAGACGTAAAGCGGACAGGCTGCATGACAGAGCAAGAGAGCTAGCCGGTGGGCAGCACAGTAGAGCCGGAGAGCAGTTGGGCAGGCGAGAGAGCAGAGAGATCATTTCTCACCACCCACCCTGCATCACCACTGTTCCCCCTCACTGTGCAGCTGCGGGCAGCAGAGAGATTACATTTTCTCTCACTGCCCGCCCTCTCTCTGGGGACTCTGATGTGGGGGGGGGGGGCTCTGGGGACCCTGATTTAAGATGGAAGCTCTCTGTGGACCCTGATGTAATGAGGGAGGATATCCACCATATCACAAAGCTCAAATCATCTCGCCACTAGTTTCTTGAACATGACAATGAGGTCACTGTACTCCAATGGCCTCCACACTCAGCAGATCTCATCCAATAGAGCACTCACCAGATCTCATCCAATAGAGCACCTTTGGGATCATGTCATTTTTGACCAAAACCTCTGAGGAATGTTTCGAAGACCTCGTTGAATCTATGCCATGAAGAATGAAGGCAGTTCTGAGAGAAAAGGGGGTCCAACCCAGTACTAGCAAGGTATACCTAATAAAGTGACTGGTGAGTGTATACAGAATATATATATATATATATATATATATATATATATATATATATATATATATATGTGTGTAGTATATATGTGTATATGTATATATTTATATATATATATATATATATATATTTATATATATATATATATATATATATATATATATATATATATATATATATATATAGATATACAGCATTCCAAGACTGCGCAATAACCAGTTAAAGTAGTGCAATGCGGAATAGCAAAAAAAAACAGGTCATGAAGTGGGCCGGAGCTGAAGTGATTAAAAGTCAGCAGTGGGGGGGCGTGGCCTGGACGGAGACCGAGAAGGCTGCCTAACTTGGGAGCTCCCGCGTTCTGGGGACATATCATCGGCAAATACGGGAGCCTACCACCCTTCCCTGCTATGCACAGGTCCACTAGAAGCTCGTTCGTCTCCCGCACCCCTAAGGACTCCCAGACCCCGCAGGGGAGACACATCCCGGAGATTTTCCGGTCGCAGAAACACCAGGCACACGCACCTTTGCAGGCCCGATCCCCGGCCTCGCCTGACGAACCGCCGCCCGCTCACATGCCCGGAGCATCTTTATCTGCCACCGGGGGGGCTCACCCCCCGAGCCTCCTGGACCTAGAAAAGGTGGCACAGGACATTAAAAGTACAGTGACAGCGGCGATTGCGGACCTTAAGGCGGACCTGCTTGCTGTGGCCCACCGCATGGACAACGTGGAACAGACCACCCAGACACATGCTGCAGCCATTCGCCAGGTACAGTCTGCCTATGATTCCCAGCTCGCCCAAGTGTTTGAGCTCCATAGGCACGTTGAAGACCTGGATAACCGGGGACGCCGGCACAATATTCGGGTACGGGGGATCCCTGAAACTGTCGAACCCGACGCTATCCAACCAACTCTGTGCGCCATTTTCAACGACCTCATGGAGCGCCCGGCGGATTCCCCCATAGACATGGAAAGGGCTCATCGTGCCCTCCGCCCTCTGCCCAGAGACTCTGAGCCTCCCAGAGACATAATTTGCTTTATTGTGGACTTTCCCCTCAAGGAAGAAATTCTCCGCAAAGCACGCATAAGAGGCCGTATATCGTTTAATGGGGCTGAGGTGAAATTGTTTCAAGACCTTTCGCAGATTACCCTCCAGAATAGGAAGGCACTGCGACCGCTACTAGAGGCCTTACGCACCAGGAACATTCAGTATCGCTGGAGATTCCCCTTTGGCCTTTCTGCTTCCTCCAGGGGCGATCAGCTCTCCTCCGCACACCCGAAGACCTTCCAGCCTTTTGTGATCAACTTGATCTCCCGCACGTCGAACTTCTGGACTGGTATGCCATCTTCTTCCCAGCTGAACCCTGGCGGCCAGTATCGCTCAACCCCTCACCGAAAGCTGCTCGCCAGAGATCCCGCCATCGCAGGCCTGGACCGATGTCACCGAATGCCCGTCCGCTACGCCGCGATCTGCGTCCATGCAGCCCCTCTCCTCCGTTGATGAGAGGTGAGGCTTTGGAAAATTGAGGAACTTTGCTGCCGCTGGAGACCTGTCGTTCGTGAGTACCCCTCCCAGCCCATCAACCCCTCTTGTCTCCATCTCTCTCGGGACCTGCTTTGCCCCCTCCATTATCCCCCAATATGTTTTTACTGATGGCCCGGGGTGTTTATTTTGGCCACAGGCCTCCCCCACCTCCCGAACATGTGACTGACTCCCAAATCTTTATCCAGCCTCCCCGAGCAGCCGTCCCCACACTGATCACCATCAACATGTGTAACTCGCCCCCTGCCATTAGTGCTGTCTCACTATACGCCATCGCTTCGGCCTCTTGGGAGCCTGGGAGGGGATCGGATTAATTTATGTCTTACCTGACAGCGTGGGCTGCACTGCCTCCGTACCCCGGAGTGGGGATCATAGCTGTGAAGACCCTGCCATGCCTCCTCGGGCTCCTGCCGGAACCCCCCCTCCCCCGCTCTGCTCCTGGCCATGGACTTATCACATACCGTCCCTGTGATGGATCCTCTTATTGTGTTTTGCTGCTCATCACCCTCAGAGGCCCTGAGATGCAGTGCATTCTACGATTCCTGCAGGAGTGGGACATGCGTTTTCTCCCTCGCCCGGTCCAGGCTGTCCGCCTGGCTCTTCACCCACCCCCATAACTGTAACTGGAAGACTGCGGGCCCTAGTCGCAGTTGCCTCCCTCAGCTCCCACCCATCTAACCCTCTCCTGGGGCTAACCTTAGACGATGTATGCTGGTCTATATTCCACCCCCTAGATGGGTCTGCTACCCCTTGGTTGTTCCTGATGCCCCCCCCTGTCTCCTCCTCCCCCGTCCTGCCTTCCCCCCCCTCCCTGCCTTCCCCCATCCCCTCCTCTCTCCTTGCCCCCTGCCCTTCCCTTCCCCTTCCCTTCCCCCCCCCCCTCCCCCTCCCCCTCCTTCCCTCCTCCCCCCCACCTGGGTTTTGCATTCCAGCCTCGGTTGGATGCTTTCGTTTGCTTTATTTTCTTTTCTTTTATTTGTATCCTTTTTTTTGGAGGGTTGGGTACTTCGTGCTGGTCAATCCACGGACTTCCTTCTTCCTGGCTAACTTCTGGCTTTTTCCTTTTTTCTCTTTGCAATGGGTTGTCGATTGTTTATGTTATAACCAAATTTTCTGTTTGTAAAGGCTAAGTGAAACTGTTTACAAGGTTTATTATTGCTATCTGCACACATGTTCCTTCCTCAGGTTCCCCCTTTTCTTGGTAGGCTCCCCACTACGCATGGACCCACCTCCCGGTAGGTGGAGTCCCCCTTATTTTCATTCTCACCCCCAGACCGCGGCCATCCCGCGGTCCCCGCCTGTTTCACGGTCCCCACACAGCGGTCTCTTTGAGATCGGGCTGACATACCAGAATCCCCCCCTCACCCCTCTAGGTGGGTAGCTGGTCTTACCCTACCTCTGGTTGCTCCCCCCCTGGATCCCCACCCTTGCCTCCTTTTTCTCCCCCCTCCGTCTCTCTCTCCTGTCTTCTTTCTCTCCCCGTCTCCACCCTTGTCCCTTCCCTGTCCTCTCTCCTTATCTGACTTTTCCAACCCCCTCCCCTCCCTCTCTACTGCCTCCACTCTTTGCCCCCTTCAGCCGCTTTCCCCTAGGGGTGTAGCCCCCGTCCCTCTTTCTCCCGTTTGGACCCCTACCCCTACAAACCCCGGGTGACAGTTTCTGTCTCTGTTTGCCTCTGGCGATGCAGCCCTCTCCCCCGGTTAGTAACCCTCTGCAGTTGAAATGTGTATCCCTTAACATGAAGGGCCTTAATTTGCCGGAAAAGAGGTCCCAGGTGCTTTCATCTTTAACCAAATTCAAAGCTCATTTTATTCTCCTGCAGGAGACACACTTCCGTTCCGATGCCATTCTGAAACTGTCGAACCACATATACAGGTCTGCCTTCCATGCCACCAATCCTGTTGCAAAGTCCAAGGGCGTTTCCATTCTTATCTCCAAGCATGCTAATTTTCATCTGACTGATTCCCTGATAGATCCTGAGGGCAGGTACGTTTTTCTTAAGGGTACATACGCATCCACGCCGATCACGTTATCCAATATCTACTGCCCTAACGAGCATCAGGTTACCTTTTTCCGCAAAACTTGTGCCCTACTGACCTCCTTCCAGAGCGGTTTGCTCCTTATGGCTGGTGACTTTAATGTGCCCCTAAACCCTCTGCTGGATACGTCCACCGGGACCTCCTCGCTGACCTACAAAGCCCTACGCCAGATCAAATCTCAACTACAAGCCCTGTCTCTCCATGATGCTTGGCGCACCCTTTACCCCTCTACTAAAGACTACACGTACTTTTCAGAACCCCACCAAAAATATTCCAGAATTGATTTCTTCTTTGTGTCCCAGGCTGACCTCCCCCTCCTACATCATTCCTCCATTGAACCCATGTTTCTCTCTGACCACCACCCTATCACGCTCACACTATCCTTCCCCGAATCCTGCCCTAAAACGAAAATCTGGCGTTTCAACCCATCCATAGCTAAAGATTCCCTCGCCCTGGAACGCATCCGCACACGTCTGCGGCTATACTTCCAGGAGAACGCAGGTTCGGTTGTCTCCCCGATTTCCCTCTGGGAGGCGCACAAATGCGTGATCAGAGGAGAATTGCTGGCCATGTCCTCGCAGGCCAAAAAACTCCACCAGGAACGTATGTCTTCCCTTCTGCAATGGTTGAAAGTGTTGGAACTATCCCACAAACAATCCCAAGCTCAAACCACCCTCCAAGACCTGATCCAAACTCGCACTCTACTCGCGGAGGAGTTGGGCAGACGCGCCAAGAGGCGATACATCCTTGGCCAACGGATCTTCTATGAACATGGTAACAAATGTGGCCGTCTCTTGGCGCGTTCGGTTCAATCCGCCAAACTGTCTCCCACTGTACATAATCTACGGTTCCCCAAGGGCTCCCTACTAACCAAAAACGCAGATATCGCAAGTGAATTTGAAACCTTCTACACCAAACTCTACAACCTCCAACCGCCCGACAGTCCCAGACCGCTCGTGATGCGCACAACGCCCTTATCACAGAGTTCCTTTCTCTCCATGGCCCTAAGTCTATCCCTCCCCAGTGTGTACAATCTCTTGAAGCACGGTTTTCGCTCCTCGAGCTAGATACAGCACTGAAACAAATGAAAGTCGGTAAAAGCCCGGGTCCTGATGGGCTTTCCCTTCAGTACTATAAGACCTTTCGAGATGTCCTTTCCCCCAACCTCCTTCACACGTTTGACGCCTTGGCCGATCCATTGGTGCAACCAGGTGAGATGTTAAGGGCTCACATCTCCGTAATACCTAAAGAAGGCAAAGACCCCCTTCTAGCAGCTAACTATAGACCAATATCGCTACTAAACGTAGATATAAAAATCTATGCAAAGATGCTTGCCAACAGGCTACTGCCCCTAATTCCCGATCTCATCTCCAACGACCAGGTGGGTTTCGTCCCGGGTAGGGAGGCCCGGGACAACACCACCCGGGCCTTAAACTTACATCACTGGCTTACTTCATCCAAAACCCAAGGCTTTCTACTTTCCCTTGATGCTGAGAAGGCGTTCGATAGAGTGGCCTGGGATTACATGCGAGCAGTCCTGGCGGCAACGGGACTAGGGGACCGCATGCTTGCCTCCATTATGGCGTTGTACTCCACCCCCACTGCGGCGGTGAGAGTTAATGGCCACCTATCAAACGCCTTCCTCATCACCAATGGCACTCGCCAAGGCTGCCCCCTCTCCCCTCTATTTTACATCCTTACTTTGGAACCCCTCTTAAATAAGCTCAGAGCGAACCCGGATGTCAGGGGGGTGACAGTGGGGGGCAGGGAATATAAAGTCTCCGCGTTTGCCGATGACGTTTTGCTTTCCCTGACGTCCCCGCGCACCTCCCTGCCTTCATTACTTCAAGACCTAGAGGCCTTCGGGAAGATTTCCAACCTCAAAATTAATTATACCAAATCTCAGGCGCTAAATGTCACCCTGCCCCCCCTTGAAGTAGCCCATTGTCAAGAATCCTTTCCCTTTAAATGGGAACGGACCGCGATCTCTTACTTAGGTATTAAACTCCCGCATCATCTTACGGACCTTTACTCCCTCAACTTCCATACTACCCTGGTCCAAACCCAAAATTACCTCAAGGACTGGCAACATTTAAACGTATCATGGTTTGGCCGGGCGGCTTTGATCAAAATGATTGTATTACCCCGCTTTCTTTACCTATTCCAAACCATCCCCATAGCCTTACCCCCTTCTTTCTTCTCTTCTTACCGGAGGACATGCTCTGCCTTTTTATGGAGGGATTCGCCCCCGAGGATTAAGTATACCCGCCTCACGTTGCCCAAATCTAAAGGAGGCATTGCCCTCCCGGATCTTTATAAATACTACGTAGCCTGCCATCTTACCAGAATTGCGGACTGGAATATTCATCCCCATGATAAATTATGGGTTCTCCTGGAAAACGCTTTCTCCCCTGTTCCTATCCACCTTCTTCCCTGGCTACTCCAGACACAGTGGCCTCAAGCGCTTGTCACACACCCGTTTATCTATACCTCCCTGATGCTACACAAGAAACTCCCTGCTAGCTTAAGTATTGCCCCGACCCCAGGCCCCTTGACCACGCTGCGAGGCAACCCCGACTTCCCCCCTGGAAATTCACCCAATTTTCTCCGGCAGGAATGGCCTTTTGAGGACGTTCCTTCCTCTCACTTCTACCCGGGGGGTGGGATTGCCTCCCTTGACACTCTCAAGAGCCTATCTAAGTCCTCATCCTTTTCGTTCTGGACCTACCGACAAATTTGCCACTTTCTATCCACCCGAAGTGCTTCTGACTGCTGGACGAGACGACTAACCCCGTTCGAAGACTTATGCAACCGAAAGACACCTCAGAAACACCTCATCTCCCTCCTGTATGCTCTTATACTGGACCCGGGTGATCTGGCCCTCTCTCCATCGCAATCTTCCTGGCATGGGGAACTGACGACCCCCCTATCTCCTGATGACTGGACTAGAATTCACGAATACACACACGGTGGCTCGATGAATGTCGCTATCCAGGAGAATGGATACAAAATCCTCACTCGATGGTATAGGACCCCCTCCCGTCTCCACAAATTTTCCCCTGCTGTCCCAAATACCTGTTGGAGATGCAACACTGATGTTGGGACGATGATACACATCTGGTGGGCTTGCCCAAGCATCCAACTTTTCTGGAGGGAAGTCCACAGACTCATTTCATCAGTTACAACCTACACTCTAGACTTTACGCCGGAGCAATTTCTCCTCCATCACACATCCCTTTCTAAAAGGGCCTACTTCAAATCCCTAGCCATGCACATGGTCAACGCCGCAAGACTGTGCATCCCAAGACACTGGCGGACTACACACGCCCCAACCTTGGGTGAGTGGTTCGCTACTATTTCCAGAATTGGTGACATGGAAGAGCTGATTCATATTGCACAGGAAAGGACGGAGAAATTCTCGATTACCTGGGCCTGCTGGTCTCACTTTATTACTACCACAGAATTCAAACGACACGCTCCCCCCTCTAGTGCATAGACCCTTCCCCGGGTTCCTGAAACCTTTCCCCACTCCCCCCCCTACAGACACTGGCTGAGGTGCTACATCCCTTTTCCATTTCCTTTTCCTCTTCCTTTCCTTTTCTTTTCTTTTCTTCTCTTTTCTTTTTTTTTCTCCTCGTTTCTCTTCTCTTCCTTCCTTTTCTCTCTCTCTCTTTCTTTCCTTCCCTCCTCCCATTACCCCCCCCCCCTCTTTTTCTTATTTTTTTTTATTTTTCTTCCTCTCTCTTTCCCTCTCCCCCCCAAACCCTGTTGCTCCGTCTCCCTCATAATTGATCCTTCTCACCCGCATATCTATATGCGGGCGTCTTGGACGTGCGCTGGTCGCTGTCCAGGTCACCTCCTCTAACGCCAATATTTACACAAAGTGACATCTGCACTTAATCTAGCATATCTTCTGGAATGGGCACTTTCCCCCCTATTTCTAGCTGGGTACACCCAGGAGATCTCTCCTGACTTTTCATAAGTTCTGCCTTGGCTTGTATTGTACGCTGTACCTGTTTAAATTGTACATATATGTACCTGCCTATGTGGTAACCTTAATAAAATCTATATGGAATGCATGTGCAACCTCCATGGGATCGGCTGCTCCGCTCTGCTCCCTCCATTTAGCTCTGCTCTTCTTCCTCTGTTGAGCTCCGCTCTTCTTCTTTCATTTAACTCAGCTCTTCTTCCTCCGTTTAGCTCCTCTCTTCTTCCTCCATTTAGCTCTGCTCTTCTTCCTCCATTTAAAGCGGGAGTCCGCCGGGAGTTCCGCTGTTTTTTTTTTTTTTTTAAGCCAGTAGCTACAAATACTGCAGCTGCTGACTTTTAAAATAAGGACACTTACCCGCCCAGTGCGCCCGCGATGTCGGCACCCGAAGCCGATCTCTCAATCGTCTCTCGGGTGCTGCCGCCGCGATCTTGGGTATGGGAATCGGTTCCCTACTGTGCATGTCTCTGGGATCCGTGTGTTTCCCAGAAGGCAGGAGGGGAACTTTCGGAAAGGGGCGTAGATTCTGCAGAATCTACGCCCCTTTCCGCAGATAGCTATGTCGGAAGTGGGTGCAGATACCTGTACTGTACAGGTACCTGCACCCCCCTCCCCCCTGAAAGGTGCCAATTGTGGCGCCGGAGGGGGGGAGGATTCCAATGAGCGGAAGGTCCACTTTAGGGTGGACCTCCGCTTTAACTCCACTCTTCTTCCTCCGTTTAGCTCCTCTCTTCTTCCCCCGTTTAGCGCCACTCTTCTTCCTCCATTTAGCTCCGCTCTTCTTCCTCTGTTTAGCTCTGCTCTTCTTCCTCCATTTAGCTCCGCTCTTCTTCCTTTCATTTAGCTCCACTCTTCTTCCTCCGTTTAACTCCGCTCTTCTTCCTCCGTTTTAGCACCGCTCTTCTTACTCCATTCAACTCCACTATTCTTCCTCCATTTAGCTCCGCTCTTCTTCCTTCGTTTAGCTCCGCTCTTCTTCCTCCATTCAACTCCACTCTTCTTCCTCCATTTAACTCCGCTCTTCTTCCTCCGTTTAGCTCCGACTCTTCTTCCTCCATTTAACTCCACTCTTCTTCTTCCATGCAGCCTTCTTCCTGGGGCCAGAATGCGGCGATTTCTCCTGAAGTTTCTTCTATCACCCCCAGAAAAAAAAAAAAAACAAGGGGACTGCACAGAAGTCTCTCACCACCTACTTGCTGAGAGCACAAGAATGGTGCAACATGGCACAAAATAGCGCCAGCAGCCCTTCCTCCCCTACACCGCAGCTCTCATAGAACTTCTCCATTCCTGCACAGGACAATGAGTACTCCTCTGGAAACCATTTATAGCAAGATATCTACCAAATTCCAAACTGAACTGCACAAAAGCACAAATACTCTGACACAGGAGATAGCAGCTCTGGGGGCACATACTGACAGCACTTATAGGCAGCACTGATAAGCAGAACTGATGGGCACTGATAGGTGGCACTGATATACAGCACTGATGGGCACTGATAGGTGGCATCAATGGGCACTCATAGGCGGCACTGATGGGCACTCATATGAATGAATGAAATACTTATATAGCGCACAATGCGAACTGAATCGCCTCTACTCATAGGAAGCACCAGGTGGCTATTAACGTCTATTGATGGCCTCCCGGCAAAGCAGATCCGCTCTGTAGCCATCATTCGGCTATAACGTGGATCTGAAGGAGTTAAATGATGCTCAACTGGTACTAAGGGGCCCAAAGTGTGCCAGGTAAATATCACCCACCACACCTCGCCCTGTCCCCTATCTGGCATACCCCATTGCCAAGATGCTAAATCAGACATAGAAGACATGAAATTGGCTGCAGCTGCATCTGACCACTACTCTTCTAATCCATACAGGAGCCAGGATTATATCTATCCTCTTATATTAAAACTATACCGATAACTTGCTACTAAACTTTTCATATTTATTTAACAGCACCACCTCATGGCCTTTTTTGGTGTATACTTATTGCAGTCTATTACACAGCTTGATTAATGACTTTTATAATCTATCAGAATAGAAAGATGGAAGAAAAAGTCAGGACTTTCCACTATAGGCACTGCCACCTAGTGGCCCTTTGATATTACACCCTTGAATGTTTCCCTTTTTTGGGGGGGAAAGATACTTAAAGAGGAAGTAAACCCTGATGAGTTTACTTCCTCTTTCATTCCCTGCAAAGGTAAAGCATAATGAACTACTATGCATCGCATAGTAGTCCATTATGTGTCACTTAGCTGACACAGGAGCCAGCGAAGTCACCGCTGTCCCCTGTAGTGTGGCGCATCCATCTTCTCGGTGGGTCTAGCCGCTCCGCCGCTGTCATTCGGCGAAGCATGCACACGGGAGCCGCTATGCGCAGCATATCGCTCTTAGTGCGCCTGTGCGCCGATGTCTACGGCACATGCGCCATAGACAGCATTGCCTGTCTTTCGGTAAATATCTTCTAAACCGCGTAGGTTAAGGAGATATTTCTTGGACCTACAGGTAAGCCTTAATCTAGGCTTACCTGTAGGTCAAAGTGTGTTGTAAGGGTTTACAACCACTTTAACAAATGGTTGATGAGTGACATGGTTATACCATTCTAACTTACGACTATTTTAAACTAGTCTTTAAGCAGACCCTTTGAATATACTGTATGTTTCTAACAATACCTTACAATTTTATTGCAAGCTATTACTTGATGTGCAACTTATAGCTTTAAAAAACTCTCTCAGCAGGCTAGGTCTGTGGGGGTCGATGCTACCCCACTCCACTCATATCTTTATTTCTCTTTATATCTCTGGATATGACTCATGGAGTTAGGGGCTTTTTTTGTCCCTTATATTGTAATTTTTTATGTTTCAGGTTTATGCTTCTGGCAGCCTGAGCCAATGTTATACCAGCACCAGGCATCTACTGGCCTTTCGGACTATCAGGAGTTTCCCAGTGGGCCGTTTTTTATGTAGAGTTCAGCGGCAGCAGGATCGTGGCAGCAAACAATGGCTTGGATTCAGGGAAGGTGACCAGTGAGGAGGGCAGTTAGTTGTGAGAGCCTGGGAGGGAGAAGAGCTACACCCCTTCCCTGACCACCAAACAAGAGAACAGGAGTGGGCCCGGCCACCCCAGCGCTCCCAGAAGCTCGATTTGTCCTCCTCCTTTGCTATCTGCTCCAAGAACAGTGCAGCTCAGGCTAGAGAACAGGCTGACTGGGGACCCAGAGAAAGAGGACAGGCGGGAGGCGGAGGCTGCCAAGGAGCCGCGGAAAGGAGCAGAGCAGCAAGAGCACCCCCGGGCAAGAGAAGACTCAGCACTGCTATCAAGTACCCAGCATCCTACACATACCTACCCACACACACAACCTGCGGGGAGGACAGGAGGACAGGCGGGAGGCGGAGGCTGCCAAGGAGCCGCGGAAAGGAGCAGAGCAGCAAGAGTGCCCCCGGACAAGAGAAGACTCAGCACTGCTATCAAGTACCCAGCATCCTACACATACCTACCCACACACACACAACCTGCGGGGGGGGGGGGGAGACAGAGGAGGGACTGGAGATAAGGATAGTGCTATGTGGTTTGTCTCAGTCCCCCTCTGTTTCTCAGCCCCACGTCTCTCACCCCCCTCTGTCTCTCACCCCCCCGTGTCTCTCAGCCCCCTCTGTCTCTCAGCCCCCTCTCTCTCACTCACCCCCCCCTCTTACACTCACTCACCCCCTCTCATCCCCTTTCCCTCAACCCCCTGTCTCTCACTCCCCTCTCTCTCTCTCTCACCCTCTCATGATATACACTAATGGATGTGGGGGCCTTTTAGTGGGCGTTATTTTTTTTTTGTGGGTGGTCAGCATTTTATTCTTGGACCCAGGCAGCACAATGTCTTGCCCTGCCTATAATAGAAATGAAGTAGAACCACTCATGGCAAGTGAAGGGGGGAGGGATGCTTGGGTGGACATCAGGGCTGGCAGGGGTGGCAAGCTTGTCCAGCCGGCTAGTATGGGAGAGAATTGTCATCCACACTGCCCATCACCTCACTTCATAGTGTGCAACCCAGCTCAGCCTCAGCGCCACCAATGGCTGTGCAGCAATGCAGGTTTCTGAAATTCCAGCCAATGAGGCTGTAGAAATGTTCCTGCATGACGTTAGCCCTCTCACTTCACTTGTTCACTTGTTTTTGTGCATGTTTGCAAAATTAAAGTGAACCGGTCTGGATGAAGTCCAGGGCAAAATTTCTGCCCCAGTCCAGCCCTGACCAGCACAAATTTCAAATGCTGGATATTCTATTTTCTCTAGCTGCCTCTTCACCTCCTCCTTTGCTCGCCTCCAGGACTTTAACAGAGCCTCTCCAATCCTATGGAATGCCTTACCCCAATCTGTCCGATTATCTCCTACTCTATTAGCTTTTAGACAATCCCTGAAAACCCTCCTCTTCCTCCTCCTCAGAGGAGCCTATCCTACCCACACCTAACAACTGTATTTTCATTTTCTCCATCAGCTCACCCCCCCACAGTTATTGCCTTTTTTCCCACTTGACCCTCCCTTCTAGAATGTAAGCTCTAACGAGCAGGGCCCTATGATCCCTCCTGTATTCATTTGTATTGTAACTGTACTGTCTGCCCCGACATTGTAAAGTGATGCACAAACTGTCGGCGCTAGATAAATCCTGAATAATAGTAATAATAATAATAATAATAATAACTCTTCCCCCTTTGAGGTTCAGCGTGTTTTAGGGGATCCAGATAGCAGATTGAAGTGTGAACTTACAATAGAAAATGTGTACACCCCCAATGTGGAACAAGCAACATTTTTTTTTTCAGCCTTCTTTAAATGTTCTGGAACAATACATCTCACCCCATATGTTCGTTGGTGATTTTAACCTTCTGGCCCACCCACCCACAATTAGATTGAAGCACCACTTCTCTATCCTCTACAGCAGGCACCACAAAATGGCGGGGCACGTTAATGGAATTGTGACTGGGATAGTTGGCAAGTATGAGGCAGCTGATGGGGCTCAGGGCAGTTGCCTCTTTTGCCCTGCCTTAAAGATGTCCCTGATTATCTTATCTATTGTACTCCCATCATTTTAGCCAATTCCACCCCCATGGTCAAACCAAAATATTATAGCTTTATCCACCACTCTTATCTGGAGGAAGAGGGGTGGTCAACTGTATCAAAGGCAGCCGGAAGGTCCAGAAGTAGAAGTATCTATAGTTTGTTGCTGTTAGTAAGTCATTTGTGAGTTTTAGAAGAGCAGTTACAGTGGAATGTGGAGGGTGAAGTCCAGACTGAAGGGAATCAAGAAGGTTATTCCTATTGAGGTGGTCACTCAGTTGGTTGTAGACCAGGCATTCAAGGAGTTTAGCGGAAAAGGGGAGCAAGGAGATGGGGTGTAGATTGTTAAGATTGGCAAGGTCCAAGGAAGGCTTTTTAAGTATGGGGGTGACTAGTACATGTTTTAGAGAGTTGGAGAAGATGGCAGAAGATAGGGACAGATTGAAGATGTGGGTCATAGATTGTAGGCTAGAGTCAGAGGGTAATCGTAGTATTTGTGAGGGAGCAGGGTTGAGGGGACAGGTGGGTATGTGGGCTTTAGAAATAAGTTTAGCAACCTTGTCTATATTAGTAGAATTGAATAAGGGGAGTATTGATTGTACCTGTTGGCATGGGGTGTTAAGTGGGGGAGATACCGGTAAAATGGATATGTCATCACTAATTGAATAATCATAATACATGACTGGATATAATTGGTAATTCTCCAATTCTAAAAGATGTACGCAACAGCTGAATGGGAGTATCATTTTTTATTTATTTGGGAGTTGCAGTGGGTATACTTTTATTTTGATATAAGAATACACCTGTCAGATAGATATTCTTCAGTTTTTACTGGAAATCCTCATTAACACAGTTTGTTAAAACTGAATTTGTTTAGTTTTTGCTTACAGGTGCTCTTTAAAGGCTACTTTGAGAAAAATGGAATCCGTGAAGAGGTTACGTGCAATTTCGATCTACCTGGGCAGGACATCTGTGAATATTATGATCAGCAGAATCATGAAAAGTGGGTGTGTCAACGGCCAAAAAAGCTCCCTTGTGACTCATACCGGGAGCACTCAGCGGGAGAAAACCGCAACATCCAACGCGAAGAAGAGAAACCGTTCTTCTCAGCGTAATTTTTTTTCTGTTCTTTCTACCTTCTCTTTGTACTGCAATATGTTCTTGAATCAATGAGTGGTTTTGTCAACCATCTAGCAAGGTTTAGTTAACCACTTCAACTCCAGAAGGTTTACCCCCCTTCATGACCAGGACATTTTTTGCAATATGTCATTGCATTATTTTAACTGACAATTGTGCAATCGTACGACTCTTTAGTCAAATAAAATGCATGTCCTTCTTTTCCCACAAGTAGAGGTTTCTTTTGGTGGGATTTGATCACCTCTGCTGTTTTTTTTTTTTTTAAATACAGACAATTTTGAAAAAAATATATATATTTTTTTACTTTGTTCTATAAAACATATCCAATAATAAAAAAAAAAAAATCACATTTCTTCATAAATTTAGGCCAATATGTATTCTACTACATATTATTGGTAAAAAAAAAAATCCAATAAGTGTATATTGATTTGTTTGTGCAAAAGTTATAGTGCCTATTAACTGTGGGATAATTTTCTTTATATTTTCTTAATTCTTTTTTTTTTTAGTAGTAATGGCGGCGATCAGCAACCTATAGCAGGACTGCGATATTACGGCAGGCAAATCAGATACCTACTTGACACTTTGGACACTTTTTTTGGGGAACAGAGACACTAATACAGTGATCAGTGCTAAAAAAAAAAAAAAAATATTCACTGTCAGTGTACTAATGACACTGGCAGTGAAGGGGTTAAAATAGGGGGGCGTGGCCGGAAGTTGAAGCGGACGGTCGCTTCCAGGGAGAGCTCCGCGGCGGCCTATTTTCATCTACCGCCATCCGGACTCCAGGCTTTGCAAGAGGATCTCTCCTCCATCCACACGGTCCGCTGTGGTTGCCCGCTGTCGATCGAGGGCCTTTTGGAGTGACCCCGGGTTGCCTACGAGCTCCGGTCCGTCCGGAGGCTGCTGTTAGCACAAGTGGCGCTCCGCCGCCATCTTGCGGCCTACCTCGGCTCCCGTGCATCCGGACGTTCACCGCATCCGAAGAAGGTCCTTTCGCCCAGCATCCACACAGTGAGACGTCCCCACCTGGAACCGGGTGGCCGTGACCGGTAGGAGACGAGCGCCTGGAGAATTGGGGCCTGGTGATCTGAAGTGCCGGCCGGCGGCCATCTTGGTACACCCGGAGCAGGGCGCAACTTCTCACCCCCGCTTCTGGTGCCTGTTTCTGCCGCTGGTGAGGCGCCCCTACCTGGTTCCGCTCCCTCGGGAGGAGTGGGGAAACTCTGGAACTTGTGGGGGCCGTCTCTGCCCCTCCTGCAATAATCAGCCCACAGGTGGATCGGACTGGCGGCGAGTGCTATTTGGGGCCTACTGTGTCTTTCCTGCCACCGCTTCTCACCACTTCCTGGACACTATCACAAGTTTTCACCTCAAGTGCTTGCGGTGTGCAGTATCCCTGGCCCCGGCTATCGCTACATTTCCCCTGGACTCGCAGTGAGTACGGCACAGCCTTCCCCCCCCCCCCTGGTGTTGGCTGCTGCCTGGTACCCTGACCCCCCCTTGAACGTTTCTCCTGGGGAGTGTTCCCCTCCACCTGTCACATTGGGTCCGGTAGCTGCCTGGTCTCAGCATCAGTCTGTGGTACAGCAAGCCCCAGCAAGCCCACAGATAGATAACTGACACTAATCCTGCTGCTCCTGTCTCAACACACCCCCCCTCACTGCAGCAGCACCCGCAGCTAGTTACGAAATGGGTGTTTGAGGCTCCAGATTAGCTCCGTCCGGGACTTCAGCCTATCTCTGAGGTACATTTTCACCACGTTTCACCCCCTTTTTTTTTAACTCACCTCCTAACCCGCAGAGCCTTGGTGTATGCCGGCGAAAAAAAAGAGGGCACGGAGCACCGCCCAAAAGACCCTCACACAGTACCTTCTACGCTCTCAGGAACAATCTAGTATGGAGCGTGAGGGGGCAGTTGGGGGGCGCCTCTCCCCTGACCCCGCCACCCCACCATGCTCATTGGGTCCAACCTCACCTGTTCCATTGGTGAATAGAGGGAGCCCCAGTGCCCTCTAAAAAGCAGATCTGGAGGACAGTCTGGAATCCATGTACAACAGATTGGCATCCAAGTTTCAATCGGAACTACAAAAGACTTCACATGCACTTTCACAAGAAATCTCTGCTCTGGGCGCAAGGACTGAGAGGCTAGAGACTAAACATGATGAGTTGGCAATAGCTCATAATGACCTTAGCAGAGAACATGAGGCCCTATCCTCCATGGTCCAGCTACTACAGTCTCAGATAGAAGACCTTGATAACAGAAACAGGCGCAATAATCTGCGCATCCATGGAATCCCTGAGTCCGAATCTGGGCTCATTCCGGTGGTGATTAGGTTGTTTAAATCCTTGCTCCCTGACCATGAAGCCAATATGTTCAAATGTGATCGGATACATAGGGCCCTACTTCCCAAACCCCCGGAGGATAAACCACCCAGGGATGTCATCCTCTGTATGAAAGACTTTCTGGTCAAGGAGGAAATATTGAGAGCAGCTCGTAACAAACAGAGGATAACTCTCGATGACAAAGTAATCCAAATTTTCCCGGATATCGCCCCGGCGACTTTGGAGCGGAGAAGGAACCTGAAGGAGATAACCACAGTCTTGCAATCAGCCCGCATCAGATACCGATGGGGGTTCCCGTTTCGTCTTGTGATTCCTCATAATGGCTCGACATACTCTGCCACTTCTGTCCTGGAGGGTCAGGAGATCCTGGTGAAGCTTGGCCTTTTGGATGCCTCTATGATTTGCAGACTGCCCTCCACTCCCAGAGCGACGCCTATTTGGCAAACACCCCCGACCAGAAGGGACAGGTGTAGGATCAGATATGGTGCTGAGGATCGGGTGGAAGATAGCCCTCGCTGATGATACTTTTCTTTGCTTCATCTTGAAGCTCTGACTGCGGTTAGCTATAATTCCCAGTGGTCTTATATAAAGTGCTCTTGTTTACCGTATTTTTCGGACGATAAGGCGCACCGGATTATAAGGCGCACTAGCAACGACCGGCTAATATAATGGATATTTCCATATATAAGGCGCATCGGACTATAAGGCGCACTGGATTATAAGGCGCATTTAATGAAACACAACTCGGATGCGGTACTGTAAGTCAAATTTTATTCAACTCTTTAGCAACAACCATAAAATGGTCTATAACAATAACTCTTAACACTGTTCAATTAAATACAAAACCAGACACTCACTTTTTCACTTTATTCTTCAATAACTCTTAACACTGTTCAGTTACCGGTGAATACCGTACAAAACCAGACACTCACTTTTTCACTTTATTCTTCTCCCGCAAATCCATCAAATTCTTCATCTTCAGTGTCTGAGTTTAACAATTGGGCGATTTCGGCATCAAGCACGCCCGTATCCCTCTCATCATTCTCATCAGTATCCGAGTCAGGCTCGTTGCTGTCATCGGTACCGGTACTTAGCTGTTCAGTGATAATTCCGGACTTCTTGAAAGCTCGGATTACACTGGTGACTGATACCTTCGCCCAGGCATCCACGATCCACTGGCAGATAGTGGCGTAACTCGCCCGGCGTTGCCTCCCTGTGTTGGTGAATGTGTGTTCGCCTTCTGTCATCCAATGCTCCCACGCAGCTCGCAGTTTAACTTTAAACGACCTGTTGACACCTATATCTAGTGGCTGCAGTTCTTTGGTTAATCCACCCGGAATGATGGCAAGCACCGAATTAGTTTTCTTCACTTGGGCTTTGACAGTATCTGTCAGATGGGCGCGCATGGAGTCACAGACCAATAGGGATGGAGATTCGTGGAAAAAGCCACCCGGTCTCTTGACGTAAACCTCTCTCAGCCACTCACTCATCTTCTCCTCGTCCATCCAGCCCTTCGGGTTAGCCTTGATGATGATGCCAACCGGAAACTTTTCTTTTGGCAGAGTCTTCCTCTTGAAAATTACCATGGGTGGTAGTTTCTGGCCATTAGCCTGGCAACCGAGAACTACAGTGAAGGATGACTTTTCGTTTCCTGTAGTGCGTATAGATACCGTACTGGTCCCTGTTCTCTCGACAGTACGGTTTACAGGGATATCAAAGGTAAGGGGGACCTCGTCCATGTTGGTGATGTGCTCTGGTCGGATTTTCTGTTCATTGATCTTGATCTTGCAGTAGGTATGGAAAATGGCCAGCTTTTCTTCGTAATCCTTTGGCAGTTGCTGTGACATAGTGGTTCTTGTGCGGATAGAGAGATTCCGCCTTTTCATGAAACGGAAGCACCAAGAGGGACCTCCTCGAAAGTCGTTGATCTCCATGTCGCGTGCGATCGCTGTTGCTTTGAGTCGAATAGAGACAGTAGAGACGCTTCTACCTGCGGTTCTCTGTTCAATAACCCACTGTTCAATTTTGTCCTCCAACCGTGGCCATCTTGCTTTGTTTCCTCGGAAACTCAGTTTGGTCTTCTTTACCTGGCGCAGGGCATCTTCTTGCTTCCTCCACTTTCGTACCATTGATTCATTAATGTTGAATTCTCTCGCAGCTACTCTATTTCCATGCTCTACTGCATGACTGATAGCCTTCAGTTTGAAATCCGCTTCGTAAGCATGTCTCTTAACAGGAGCCATTTTTGGGGCAGCGGGTATACCGTAGAAAATGAACGAATGAATGCGCACACCTCCTGACTAAGATGGCCGTAATGCCCAATCCAAGCAGTGCAGCTTCGTGAGCATTACGGCCATCTTAGTCAGGAGGTGTGCGCATTCATTCGTTCATTTTCTACGGTATACCCGCTGCCCCAAAAATGGCTCCTGTTAAGAGACATGCTTACGAAGCGGATTTCAAACTCATCGCTATCAGTCACGCAGTAGAACAACCTGAGAGAGGTTTACGGTACGTCAGTTTACGGTAAGAGACCGGGTGGCTTTTTCCACGAATCTCCATCCCTATTGATCTGTGACTCCATGCGCGCCCATCTGACAGATACTGTTAAAGCCCAAGTGAAGAAAACGAATTTGGTGCTTGCCATCATGTCAACAGGTCATATATAAGGCGCACCGGATTATAAGGCGCACGGTCGATTTTGTGAGAAAATTTAGGCTTTTACGTGCGCCTTATAGTCCGAAAAATACGGTACATTTTCGAGGGTAGAGTTTGTTTGGGTTTTTGTTTTTTTTACTTTTTTCTTCCTCTTTTCTCCCGCTCGCTCCGCGCCTCCATCTTTTTGGGGGGTGGTGGAGCGGGCTGGAGAGAGGGGTTATATGTTTTCCAGGATTTCCTGCCCATCCCACTGGTCATGTACAAGTCCCTAGGAGCTGTTGTATGGCTCCCCTTTCCAGTGGTTGGTTGCTTCTCTGGTGGGTGCCCCCTACCATTGCGCAACCCTACTGGTCGCGAGACCTTGTAGTCTCGGTATCAGACTGTTATTTTGGTGTGGCTATTCTTTCTCACACGCTACCACGTTTAGCAGTAATGTTGTGTCCCAGTCCTAGGTTAGGTTCTGGGCTTTTTTTCTCTAATGTTTATTTTCTTACTTTATGTTTTTCGATTTTCTCCCATTTAGGTCAATCATTTTTCATGTCCTATGTTCCTTCAGCAACTCAGGCTCCTTTTATACTCAGGATTAGTGTTCTCATGCTACGCTTGGTGTTATTGTACTGTGCCTTATTTTTCTGTTACCTTGGTGACGATATGAGGGTCCCCCTGTTTATCTTGCGCCTGTTGGACGAGTATCCCTTGAGAGTTTCCCCCTCCCCCCCCGCTACCAGATTTGATCTCTCAACTAACGTTGTTTTTTCTCATTTACCATGGCAATAACATGCATCTCCCATAATGTTAAGGGATTTAATTCACCTTCCAAACGGCGTAAAGCCTTTTCCTTTTATAAAAGTCTTGGAGCTAAAATCCTTCTACTCCAAGAAACCCATTTCTCCCGCTCCTCCCACCCTAAATTTTTTCATAAGGATTTTCCTCAGGCCTTTTACTCGCTCCACTCGTCCAAGACCAGGGGTGCCGCCATACTTCTCCACTCTTCCCTCCCGATGGAGGTTAAACATATATTCAGAGACCCCGAAAGTCGATATGTTATTGTTCAGGGCATTGTCCACAACAGAGAACTTACCATTGCCAGTATTTACGCACCCAATGAGGGCTCAGCTACTTTCTTTGGGTTATTTTTTGAGAAATTGGCACAATACCACTCCCCCCATGTGATCATGGGTGGCGATTTTAATTCAGTAGCCAACGCCACTCTAGACCGCTCGTCGACTTCGACCGCTTCTAGAGCTTTCCCGAGGTCGCTCTCTAGAGGCCTACGGGACCTGCAACTCACTGACACCTGGAGAGCCCACAACATAGGCTGCATGGAGTACACTTTCTTTTCCCACCCGCATAATAGTTATGCGAGGTTAGACTACATATACTCCACCCCAATTATACTTGCTAACTCTTTGGATGCCTCCATACATCCCTGTGTTTGGTCAGACCATCAGGCTATTTCCTTTACTACGGGATTTATTAAACTCGCCCCCATGCCCCATTCCTGGAGATTGAATGAATCCCTTCTCTCGGATGCAGGGGTGGAAGCCCAGGTAGCTCAGTCTCTGGAAGAGTATTTTTCCTTGAATGCTCGCCCAGATATGCAGCCCTCGACTCTCTGGATGGCACATAAAGCCGTCATTAGAGGAAGACTTATCAGTATTTCTGCGGCCCGTGACAAATCCAACAGACTTAGGATAGTTGAATTAACCAGAGAATTAGGTCACTTATATAAAGACTCGTCCTTGTTGCACTTGGACTCAACCAGGCGTTCCATAGACCAGAAGTGCCTGGAACTGGACTCCTTGTTGTCATCCAAGGTTGAGAAGACACTACGCTGGGCCAAGGCCCGCAGTTTGTTATTCAACAACTCTGCATCGACCTCGTTTGCTAGGAAGTTGTCTAACTCACTTCGCCCGCCTCATGTATACCGGCTGTCTAATAGAGACGGTTTTGTATCGTCACATCCCAAAGAAGTTCTCAAGATCTTCGAACAATTCTATACCAAACTCCTAGAATCCCCCCACACTCTTCCTTCTCCCGTTGACCTGTCCTGGTTACATGACATCCCTCTTCCGACACTCTCCCCCTCACAAATGGAGGCACTGAATGCCCCTATCACGGTCCCAGAAATCTTAGGGGTTCTCAAGTCACTAAAATTGGGTTCTGCCCCGGGTCCGGACGGCTTTTCGGCTCTTTATTACAAAAAATATTCCATGATCTTAGCCCCTAGAATGATGCAACTCTTCAACTCAATTTTGTTAGGCGATAGCTTCCCGGAAGAAATGCTGTTAGCTAACATGTCACTGATCCCTAAACCCAACAAAAATCATAATTTACCTCAAAATTTTAGGCCCATCTCGGTTATAAATAACGATATCAAAATATTTAGTAGAATCTTAGTGGACAGACTGGCAAAATGTATCCCTTCCCTGATTTCCCCCTTCCAATCTGGGTTTATTCCACATCGCTTTATCACAGACAACATCCGCCTAGCCTCAAACGTTATTCAAGATGCCAACCTGTTCTCCCGTAAGCTCCTCCTGTTGAGCCTAGACATACAGAAGGCGTTTGACAGTGTTACATGGAACTACTTAGACACACTTTTACCACTCATGGGCTTTCAGGGCAGCTTTCTGGTGGGATTCCAAGCCCTCTACAATAATCCTATGACCCGCATCAAGTTGCCTGGCTGTAGCTCAGAATTCTTCCCCATAGGTAGAGGCACTAGACAGGGGTGCCCCCTTTCCCCTTTAATCTTTGCTTTAGCCCTAGAGCCCCTTGCGATTGCGACATCTGACATCTCCTCCTGAGACATCCTGACATTACTGGTTACACTAAGGGTAACGAAATGTACAAATTTTGCATGTATGCTGATGATGTTTTGATGTTTATAACAAACCCTCATGTCTCCCTTCCCAACCTTTTTCTGACACTGTCTCACTTTGCGAAGGTCTCTGGTCTTTCCATTAATGTTTCCAAATCTGTAGCCCTCCCTATAGGCTTTACTCCCAATGACTTGGCCCTTATTAAACAAAACTACTCCTTTACTTGGGCTGCCTCCCACATTCCCTACTTGGGAGTGGGACTACCCGGGAATTTCCGTGACCTCTTTGGGGTCAATTATCCCCCACTGATTAGCAAACTTAAAAACACCTTAAAAGGCTGGCTCTCTTTACGTATCCCCTTTATAGGAAGAATCACAGCGCTCAAAATGGTCGTCCTCCCCAGGCTATTGTATCTATTTCGCTCTCTACCGGTTAAGCTCTCCAAATATTTTCTCCTTAACCTTCAATCCCATTTCAACAGATTTATTTGGAATAATAGATCTCCCAGGTTTGCGAGGGGGGTACTCTACAGATCTATGAAAAATGGTGGTCTGGGGGTTCCTCAAATTTGGTTGTATTATCTTTCCTGCAGATTTACTCAACAAGCACAGTGGTCGATCCCTAATTCTAGGGTCCCCTGGGTGAGGTTTGAGAGTGACTCGATTACTCCATTTTATATCCCTGGACTTATGTGGTCGACTCATCGTCCTCACTCGACTTTAACCACCCTTAATACTATAGTGGCGGACAGCCTCCTACTGTGGCACCGCTTCAAGCATAAATACAACCTCGCCCTGGGTTGCTCTATGGGTGCTTCCTTCCTGGGTGATCCTAGGTTCCCCCCAGCTTATCTCCATCCTGAATCTTTTGGTATGTGGGTCCAATGTGGGCTTACCCAATTGAAGGACTTTGTGACGGGTTCTGGCTTAGTTCCTTTTTCGACACTGCAGACCCGGCACCAACTCCCGGATGCTGAACGTTTTAGATACCTACAAATCTGCCACTTCTTTCTCTCCCGTTATGGGCTCCGGCCCCAGGCACAGCTCACTATCTTCGAAGACTTATGTTTTAATTTCCCACGCCAAAAAGGCCTGATCTCCCTGATATACAGGGCTCTGGAGGGACATTCTGTGTGTCAGCCTCTGCGATATAGATCGCGTTGGGAGGAGGAGTTGGCTCTGGAGACCGGAGTGGTGGATTGGGAGGAGGGTTGGAACAACATGCGCAAATGCACCAGATCCCTGACTATTAGAGAGACGGCCATCAAAGTTCTCACCAGGTGGTACTACACCCCGGTGCGTTTGCGCCAGATTTATCCCCTCACTTCCCCCAACTGTTTTAGAGGATGCAATCACCCTGGCACATTTATTCACATTTTTTGGGATTGTGATTTAATTCGCCCAGTCTGGCAGGAGGTCTTAAGGCTGATGGACGGGTTCGCTGGCCGAGCATTGTCCCTCTCTTATCACCACTGTCTCCTCTTCCAGACCCCCCCTGACACTCCTAAACACTTTGTAAGGTTAGTGCACTCTATGTGTGTTGCTGTGCTATGGACTATAGCACTTCACTGGAAATCCCCGTCGATACCGTTAGCACAGGTTCTCTCACGTATTGACCAAGTGATGCTGTCTGAAAAGATCTTCCACACTCTGCAGGACACAACGCGCATATATGACCTTAAGTGGAACCCATGGTTCCTATTTCGCTTACTAAAGTGATCGCACCTTGGGTTTTTCATATTTCTTCTCTTTTCTGTCTGCATTTTTTCCTCTTTTCCCTTTGTTTCTCTCTGCTCTGTTTCCCCTCTCTCTCTTGACATGATCTTTCTTATGTATTTTGGTTTTGTTGGTCAGCACATTGAACGTGTCATTCTCTCTCTTTTTTATAACCTGTTGTTGGATGTAAGACCCATACTGTTAACCAGTAATCTGTGGTTTGACCTGCGGTGTTCTGTTATTTGTTTATCACCTCCCTGTAATCTTGTCATCCAACTACTTATGCTAATGTTGAAATATGACTTCTTTTGCTGACTTTGTATTTCTGTTAATAGCTTTAATAAAACTTTTTTGAAAACAAAAAAAAAATAGGGTGATCAAAGGGTTAAATGTGATCCTAGGGAATGCTTGCTAACTGTGGCGGAGGTGCTTTGACTGAGGAAGGCAAATATCTGTGTTCCTGCTTAGCAGAAACACAGGATCGGTACATTCTCCTCTCACAGAATGGCCGCCTGCCTTGTTTACATAGTGAGACCGCTATTCTGCCTGCCTCCTGAATAATCGGTGCGCCCCATCAGACACAAAGTCCAATCACAGCCATAGTGGGTCCTTGGTGGCACGCCCATGCGCCCTAGACCTGGAAATGTAGGATCACGTACTAGGTACGTGATCTGGCATACAGCGACTGCCTCGCCACAGTATATCATGGGATGGGTGGAATGCTCTGCAGTGTGTCAATCAGATAGGCGAAATGCTCTCCAGTGTCAAGGGATGGGTAGAATACTCTGCAGTGTCATGGGATGGGTGGAATGCTCTGCAGTGCATCATGGGATGGGTGGAATGCTCTGCAGTGCATCATGGGATGGATGGAATGCTCTGCAGTGGATCATAGGATGGGTGGAATGCTCTGCATTAACATGGAATGTATGGAATGCTCTGCAGTGTGTTATGTGATAGATGGAATGCTCTGCAGTGTATAATGGGTTGGGTGGAGTACTCTGCAGTGTGTCTTGTGATGGATGGAATGCTCTGCACACATATATACGCATACAAAAAGATATAGAAGATATAGAAACACACATAAATATTCACACACACACACACAACCACACAGGCGTTAAAACAATCAGCAGTAGAGTACCTTTAATCACACAGCTGGGTACTGCACTGTAGAGGGAGGTAGAGAGCACAGCACTCAAGAAGAGACACCTCTTCCTCCTTTGCTTTCACCTATCTGAGTGTGTTCACTGTCTGATGGCGCTCCCAGTGCCAATACACGATGGGGAATTTAGTCTGACAGTCTCTCTCTACCAGAAGCACGCCCCCCTTCCATCCCAGAGCAAGGGCGGGGTCACCCCACTGACCCCGGTAGCTACGCCACTGTGTACCCCATTGAAATCAATAGGAGCTGAATCTGTCAAATTTAAAATGCCCATTTTCTGGGCCAGTTAGCAAAGGGTTATCAAAAAACAGCATAGAGTTGGAAGGGAATCACTGACCTGGGAAACATGTACTAATGCACAAAATAATTCAGACTGGAATCAGAGTTTTCTTAAAGCGGGAGTCCGCCGGGACTCCGCGTTTTTTTTTTTTTAAAGCCAGCAGCTACAAATACTGCAGCTGCTGACTTTTAAAATAGTGACACTTACCTGTCCAGCGCGCCCGCGATGTCGGCACCCGAAGCCGATCTCCCGATCGTCTCTCGGGTGCTGCCGCCGCCATCTTGGGTATGGGAATCAGGAAGTGGAGCCTTTCGGCTTCATTTCCCGGTTCCCTACTGCGCATGCGCGAATCGCGCTGCGCAATAAGGACGCTCCCCGCTGCCTCTGGGATCTGTGTGTTTCCCAGCAGGCAGCGGGGGACTTTCGGAAAGGGGCATAATCATGCAAACATTTGAAAAGTCTTTTATTGAAAAAAAAGAAAATCTCCAAAAATATCCCTTCATCAAGCATTGATGCTCACCAACCCCCAACTGTCCAAAAGTAAAAACCTGACAGATGCAGCATATGTTAAATCCTGATGCTACTTCTTGCCTCCCCAAGCTGTCATCAGCTATATCAAAAGGTGTACTAGAAATATTGGGAAATAACTAAATTAATATAGTGACCAAAATACTCAGCAGGCAAGCCTTTCTTTTGCCCAATTTTTTGTATTGTCAAGAGTATTGGGACACCTACCTTTACACGCACATGAACTTTAATGGCATCCCAGTCTTAGTCTGTAGGGTTGAATATTGAGTTGGCCCATCCTTTGCAGCTATAACAGCTTCAATACTTCTGGAAAGGCTGTTTACAAGGTTTAGGAGAGTGTCTATGGGAATGTTGGACAAGAAAGCCTGGCTCGCAGTCGCCGCTCTAATTCATCCCAAAGGTGTTCATTGGGTTTAGGTCAGGAATGTGCAGGTCAGTCAAGTTCCTCCACCCCAAACTTGCTCATCTATGTATTTATGGACCTTACTTTGTGTACTGGTGCACAGCCATGTTAGAACAGGAAGGAGTCATTCCCAAACTGTTCCTACAAAGTTGGAAGAATGAAATTGTCCAAAATGTCTTGGTATGCTGATGCCTTAAGAGTTCTCTTCACTGGAATTAAGGTGCCAAGCCCAACCCCTGAAAACAACCTCACACCATAATCCTCCCTCCACCAAATGATTTGGACCCATTCACAAAGCAAGGCCCATGGATGAGCACGTTTGGGGAGGAGGAGCTTGACTGGCCTGCACAGAGTCCTGACCTCAACCCGATAGAACAGCTTTGAGATGAATTAAAGCAGAGACTGCAAGCCAGGCCTTCTCTCCAACATCAATACCTAACCTCGTAAATACGCTTCTGGAAGAATCTTCAAGTATTCCCATAGACACACTCCTAAACCTTGTGGACAGCCTTCTCAGAAGAGGTGAACCTGTTATAGCTGCATAGGGTGGGTGTTAGAAAAGTTTTAAATGTTTATTGTGTGACTATTAGAAAAACAATAGTCCTGAGACTGATTTGTTAAAAAGCTTACTTCTGAGCACATTATTGTATTAACTCATTGTATTGTTTTGTCTTAATTAACTCCATAGTAGGTAGGATGATTAGATTTAACTAAATATGATAGCCTAAGAATGTACAGGGAACATGGATAGCTAATAAAATGCTAGCCTGTGCCATGACAACGTTATTTATGTTCCCTCAGCCAATAGAAGCACAGAGATGTTATTCTTATGGGGTATGTGAGGGCGTAACACGGTCTTTTGGCAGACATTTTTCTTCAGCTTTCGTGCTGTAAGCATGTCTCTCTGTTGTGGGCCACATCAGAAATAAATTTTCCTGCTTCTCAGAATACCTGAAGTTTTTTTACTGATCACAAGGGAAATTCCTAACAGTGGGCCAACTCAATATTTAACCCTAAAGACTAAGACTGGGATAATCTCAAAGTTCATGTGCGTGTAAAGAATCTTTAAACATGATTGCCAACAAATGGTTCAGAGCTTTACAAACTAAAGGAAGACAGTACAATTACAATACAGGAAGATTAAGAGGGCTCTGTTCATAAGATAGCATTAGCTTTAATAATAAATGTATACCAAGGCTTCATCTTTTAAGCACTTTTTTTTATTGGCTCTTTCAGGTCACTGATTGACCAAGAAATCCCATCAAGCCTTGGGTCGCTTAATGTCTTACCTCAGAAGAATGTTACAAGTGGTAGGTGTTTTTACATTCTAACTTGTTTGAATCATGTGACTTTTTTGTTCCCCTGGATAATTTTTTATTATTTATTCTTTTATTTTTGCATTTCAAAAAACATCATACAAAATATTTACATAAGACTTCCATATAAATAAAGCAACCAACCGATACTACCCCCCCCCCCCCCTCCATCTGTCCCCATTTAGTTCCCCTGGATAATTAACCCTTGTAGTGTGGGCACAGCTCCACTGCAAGAGATATTTTTTTATTGCCAGAATTGGGCTTTAACAGAGATTTCCAAACTTAAGAAAATTATCTTCCTAAAATAAAGCATTCATTTTATTTATTTTTTTCTGTAGGGATTGAGTAGGGGAAATAAGCATATGTTGTTTATGTATTACAATGCCCATGTGGATATCAGTATGTAGGGCAGACTAAAAGAAGAAAAGGTTAGCAGAACACATTAATAATATTCAGAAAGAATTTAAACAGCACAGTGTTTCCCTTCATTTTAGGATGGAATATAATAGGGATCCTATCACAGTGGCAGGGTTTCAATGGAGTGAGTGAGGTGTCCAAATAAGAGACCATATTGGATTTATTTACTGAATGCTCCTTTTAAAAGTGGCCTTATCATAGAAACAGATTTGAATTGTTACATAAACCATTATTAGGAAATAGATACTGATACAGTAGGTATATAGGGACACTAATTTTAGGCACTCCCTGTTTAATTATTTGATATGGAAATGGGATTCTCAAGGTTGATTTATCTATGTAATACTTCATGAATTCATTGATTCTGTTTAATCTTTTTTAACAATTCATGGATTTTATATAATATTTAATTTAACATATTATTTAATTAATTGTTAACAATATTTTTTATACATTTTATTTATGTTTTTTTAATTTATTGATTGTAAATTTATAACTTAAGTTTATGAAGAAATAAGAATATAGTGCTCAAGATAAATTAACAAATATAATATTTATATGGATTTTGTGAATTGTTTGGTTCTAGTATATTTTATAGACATGTGCAGTCGTTTTCGTCCGAATGCATTTTTGTCCGAATTTCAGCTATTTTCGTTTTCATTTTGACAAACGATAACGAAAGCACAGAATCCGAAAAACGAAAGATCCGACATAAATAAATGCTTTATTTTCGTTTTCATTGTTACAACAGTTCGATATAGAATAGGAGATTCGACATGACTCTGACAACAATCTGTCTATAGAACCTGTGGTCGAATGTGCCTAACCTTACCTCTATTAGTCCAAGATTATCTAGAGAAAATATTCGACAGAGAAAAAAGATTTGACAGAGAGAAAAGATTCTGCAAGTTACTGTCCTAAAAAGTGTTTGGGGACCCGGGTCCTGTCCCAGGGGACATGTATCAATGCAAAAAAAGTTTTAAAAACGGACGTTTTTTCGGGAGCAGTGATTTTAATAATGATTAAAGTGAAACAATAAAAGTGTAATATTCCTTTAAATTTCGTGGGGGGGGGGGGGGGGGGGGTGTCTATAGTATGCCTGTGAAGGGGCTCATGTTTTTGGTGCTTAGAACTGTCCTTGCACAAAGTGTCATTTATGCAGGAAAAAAAGTCCTTTAAAATCACTCGCAGCTATTATGAATTGTCGACTCCGTAATACAGAGAACACTCATTGAAAGTCATTGATAAAAAAAAAATAAATACATTTAAAAAAAAGCGTGGGGGTCCCCCAAATTCAATTACCAGGCCCTTCAGGTCTGGTATGGATATTAAGCTGAACCCTGCCTCAAATTTAAGAAAAAATTTCACGTGGTGTTCCCCCTAAATATCCAAAACCAGACCCTTCAGGTCTGGTATGGATATTAAGGGGAACCCCGCGTCAAATTTAAAAAAAATTTGACGTGGGGGTCCCCCTAAAAATCCATACCAGACCCTTTATCTGAGCACACAACCTGGCAGGCCGCAGGAAAAGAGGGGGGGGATGAGAGAGCGCCCCCCTCCCTCCTGAACCATACCAGGCCACATGCCCTCCACATTGGGAGGATGCTTTGGGGGTCTGTGTCTGTGTGACCCATGTTGATGAGGACAAGGGCCTCATCCCCACAACCCTGGCCGGTGGTTGTGGGGGTCTGCGGGCGGGGGGCTTATCAGAATCTGGAAGCCCCCTTTAACAAGGGGACCCCCAGATCCCGCCCCCCCTGTTAGAAATGGTAAGGGGGTACAAAAGTACCCCTACCATTTTACAAAGAAAGTGTAAAAAATAGTTAAATAAGACAAACACACTTTTGAAAAATTCCTTTATTAAAAATAAAAAAAAATAGAAAAAAGATCCCAGCGGGGGTAATCCACTCTTGCTATCCAGCGATGGATTATCATCTCTCCGGGGTCCAGCGATGGCTCATCTGAATCAGCGCAGCATCCTTCTTGCTCCTTGCTCCCGAAAAAACGGCCTATTTAAAACTTTTTTTTGCATTGATCCATGTCCCCTGGGGCAGGACTCGGGTCCCCAAACACTTTTTAGGACAGTAACTTGCAAATTAGTCTTTAAAATTAGCACTTTAGATTTTGAACGTTGGAGTCCCATAGACTTTAATAGGGTTCTAAAGTTCACACAAAGTATGCTATATACTAGCTCCGTCAAATCTTCTTTATACATTCGACAGACACCATAAGCCTTCAAAGACAGATTCGACCGTAATTCATGTGGATTTTCGGACGAATGCAATTTTTGAACCAAAAACGAAATAAATAAAAACGAATTTCGGGAGTAACTAAATAAATTTTTCGGATGAAAACGAAATTCCGAAACGAAATATTTTACTCTGCACATGTCTAATATTTTAACAGGTACAGTTTTATTAACTTTTACACAACGTAAAAATACAATAATAGAAAAGAAAAAAACAACAGTGGCATGTGCGGAAATTGGTAATAAAAAACCTCAACACACAGCCTTAGGCCAGCCATAGACAGGGCAAATTTCTTTCCTGCAGCCTTGGATTGCAGGAAATACATTTGCATGATTCCCCCAACAGCACAAATAGCACTGAAAGGGTAATCCCTCCTGCCTTTAGCAGCCTTTAGCAATAATCTTATGTGAATCCGGCAGGCTGGTTGTACCCAAGTTGATCGATCATTCAACTTGGTACACTCAACCTGCCCATACATGGTTCAAATCTCAACCAGTTCAGCAGGAACTATGTCTATGGACGGCCTTAGAGAAGCACCAGCTAATTTGGCTCTACAAACTCTACAGTGTTAAATCTCTGACCTTACCCCATGCCTTCCATACTTTGTTAAACTTCTTAGGGCAATCACGGGAAAAATAGGTATGCTTATACAGAGGTAATAATCTGTTTCCTGGGGAGCGCCACTGCTGTAATGTGCCAGAATTCCTAGCATAATGTAACACATAAAAAAGAAACAATCATTTGTGTTGGGTGGTATCAATTGTATCACATAACCTCAGCAATAGTAAAAGCGGTAAAGTAGTATAGTAAAGTACAACATATAAACAACATACAAACAACACCCTGTGTGGACACAGTTACCAGTTACCCATTAATGCAGTTGTACACACGATCAAACAATCGGGTGGAAAAGTCCGGCAAACTGAAGTCCGCCGGACAATCCCCCCAAGTGTAGCCTCTGGCATACTTTTTTGACCCGAAAGTACGGTGGACTTAGAAAGTAATTTTGCACTCCAATCTTCCCTCCGGACTCGCATTTCGGCGGACAATCTGGCCGTGTGTATGCCAGTCCGCCGTACTTTTGAAATGAGGGGACTTTTCCCGCCCGGAGAAAAGTCCGCTCATTTCGAGTGGGTCTCCAGGTAGGCAGGGCCTGCGAAGGAGACGTCGCTGGCACCGCCACCTGGTATGGACTTAAAGGGGGACTCCCAACGCCGAAAAAAAATCGGCGTGGGGGTCCCCCCAGGTCCACATTAGACCCTTGTCTGAGCTACCCGGCTGGCCAGGAAAGGGGGGGACGAGTGAGCGCCCCCCTCCTGAGCCGTACCAGGCCGCGTGCCCTCAACATGGGGGGTGCCTTGGGGAAGGGGGGGCGCGGCCCCCCCACCCCAAAGCACCTTGTCCCCATGTTGATGAGGACAAGGGCCTCTTCCCGACAACCCTGGCCGTTGGTTGTCGGCGTCTGCAGGCGGGGGGCTTATCGGAATCCGGGAGCCCCCTTTAATAAGGGGGCCCCCGGATACCGGCCTCCCACCCTATGTGAATGAGTATGGGGTACAATGTACCCCTACCCATTCACCTGTAAAATAAAGTACAAAAAAAAACACATCACACAAGATAGAATAGTTTATTGCACAGCTCCGGGGGTCTTCCGTCTTCGGGGGGGGGTCTTCTCGCCGGACTCCTCCGCTATCTTCTTCTAGCTCTTTTGCTAGCGGAGGAGCCCGGCTTTCTTCCTTGCCGCCACCTTTCTTCCGACTTCGGGGGTCTTGTCCCCCTCTTCGGTTCTTCTGCCTGGCCACCGTGCCTTCTTATAGCTCTTTTACAGGCGATGGCCCGGTCTTCTGTCACCGCTGTCGCCGCCGCCTTCTGTTCTTCTCTTCTTCTCTTCAGATGCTGCCTCGTCGGATCCTCCGCTCACAATGGCTCTGACGGGACGCGCGGCGACTTATATAGGGACATCACGGGATGATGTTCCCGCCCATTATGGTGTCACAGTCACAGAGGATGCTAGGACTGTGACATCAGACATCAGCTGCCCCCCCTTCCCCAAGGCACCCCCCATGTTGAGGGTATGCGGCCTGGTACGCGGCCTGGTACGGCTCAGGAGGGGGGCACTCGCTCGTCCCCCCCCTTTCCTGGCCGGCCGGGGAGCGTGCTCAGACAAGGGTCTGTTGTGGACCTGGGGGAACCCCCACGCCGATTTTTTTTCGGTGTTGGGGTTCCCTGTTAAGTCCATACCAGGTGGCGGGGTCAGCGACGTCTCCTTCGTGGGCCCCACCTACCTGGAGACGCGCTCGAAATGAGCGGACTTTCCTCCGCGTGTGTGGGCGAGTCCGTTCATTTCAAAAGTAGGGCGGATAGTACGGCGGACTTAGTACGCCATATTAGTCCGCTGAAAAAGTGCCGTGTGTGGGCAAGTAGCCCGTTCAGAAAGTCTGTCGGATAGTCTGCTATGTGTGTACGCGGCAATAGAGGACTGGACCTACGGTATAAAGATTAATGTATTACTATGTATTACTATATCAAGGTGCCTAAGTGGCACCAGCAGATGTAGCAAAATGGAGGCCGGAAGTGGGATTTTGTAAAACCAGAAGTTGCTCCAGCCTACTCTGTGACTCCACCCTGGGAAGCCAGATGCAGTGTCACAACAAAAAGTGTGTCCAGAGTTTGGATGAATCCGGACCAAACACTGGTCAACAACAGAAGGACACACAAAATACAAAACAATTCATAAAGCAAAACAATACTAAACAAAACACACACAAAAAAATACATTTAAAAAAATCAACCAAAACTGTAAACTTGTAGGTGCCTCACCCACTGAGAAGCTCACATTCCAAATGAACAGAAAACCATTCTTAAATTTTGTATCACCCTTCCTAACCTCCGCTTGGTCCTACACAAGTTTTCCTCCCTCTCTGGTCTGAAAATGAATCAAAATCAATAGCATTACCTAAAAATGTATCCTCAGGTGGTACATATGAGATCAATACTACAGATGGCCACTAGATGGCATTAAAGTTTCTGAGTTCAGTTCAGCTTATGAGTGAGAAAGAAGATAATGTCTTTCATGTGTCCACCTTATGAAGTAATGTTCTGAAAAGCTAGTGGCTGGGTACATCTGTGGCTGGCTTCACACTGGCACGACTGCTGTTGTCTTTGGACAGGAGGTTCTGGTGGCTGAGGATAGAACCACCCTACTGCATGGATAACCTCTCCAAACTGACTGTAGCAAAGTCCTCTCCAGTGACTGGGGCTTAGATAGATGCTGCATGCTCTTGTGCTCACTGCTGGTGGCCCGTACATCAGACTTCACGGGGGAGAACCCAGCACATGGTGACAGTTCACATTCCCTTCCCAGTCACTGCTGTCCCATCAGGTAGGGTCTCTGTGAGCACAGGAAGCAGGGAGGAGCCAGAATTTATACCTCCTGGGCGTGTCCAAGATCTCAGGGGATTCTGGGAGCCCAGAGGATTGTGGGAGTTTGAATTAAAGGGACCTGCACTCCGCCACACCATCACACCTACATATTCTGACATATTTCAATAAAACTATGCCCCTGCCTTTTCAACAAAATGTGGTCTGCTGAAACTGTGGAAATACTACCCTAATTCTTTACTGGGAAGAGTGGGGACAAATAAAATAATTGTATTACCAAAATTGCTCTACCTCTTAAGGGCTTTGCCTATCATGGTTCTTTAAAGAGAAAATATTACATTTTTTTGGGTGTATAAACATCCTAGAGTCTCGAAACACTTCTTTTATGCCTCTCCGTTGTCTGGGGGTTTTGGCCTTTCACAGTTTCAGCTATACTATCTGGCAGTCAGATTGACTCATCTAGTGCACTGGAACATATTTGAATCTAGAGTTCCTTAGATTCAATTTAAAACCACTTCTATTCATCCATATTGTTGGGAACTTTCAGAACCGGACGGCTGGGGATTTCCCTAGGAAGCCTTGGGATCACACAGAGGCATCACCCACAGGATAGATTCAACACATGTCCAGTTTATTCAGGGGATTTCCATAGTTTGTATACAGTTTGTATACAGTTTGATCAATAGGGGGACTGGTTCCAGGTTAGTTATAACTCATAGTCTCATGATACTTTTGGTAAACACCACATGTTAAGATGTTCTCACGAGAAACTATTTCTGCAGAGTCAGGCATATCTAAACATGTCTGAACAAACAAGATGTTGTGACTATGGACCACACATAATTCCATGAAAAATAAAGAAAAATATACAGCATAGAAACACCATTAAAGCTTCAATCCTCTCTTTTATCATGAATATGATAAACCCTTCTAAATAATTTGGGCAGCAGGCTTGTCCAAGACTGATCATCAGCCTTATTAATCATTTTGTTAATCTTCTTCTTGATAGTGCACACTAGATAACAATTATACAGAACAAGTATAATCAAAACAACAACATAGACAGCAAATGGGTAAAATAAAGCTTTTACTACCTCACTTTCTGTATGTGACCACCCTGTAAATACATCATACTGTACCTACTGGGTTTAATATGGTCATCTTACGTTTTTCACTCCCTCATAGCCCCTCTTAACACCATAGTATCAGAATCCCTCTGTTTGTGAAACCAAACATAAGTATTACTTAAAGCGGGAGTCCGCCGGGACTCCGCCGGGACTCCGCGTTTTTTTTTTTTTTTTTTTAAAAGCCAGCAGCTACAAATACTGCAGCTGCTGAATTTTAAAATAGTGACACTTACCTGTCCAGCGCGCCCGCGATGTCGGCACCCGAAGCCGATCTCCCGATCGTCTCTCGGGTGCTGCCACCGCTATCTTTCGGCTTCATTTCCCGGTTCCCTACTGCGCATGCGCGAGTCGCGCTGCGCAATAAGGACGGTCCCCGCTGCCTCTGGGATCTGTGTGTTTCCCAGCAGGCAGCGGGAGACTTTCGGAAAGGGGCGTAATCTACGCCCCTTTCTGCAGAGAGCTATCCCAGAAGTGGGTGCAGATACCTGTACTGTACAGGTACCTGCACCCCCCTCCCCCCGAAAGGTGCCAATTGTGGCGGGAGGGGTTCCGATGAGCGGAAGGTCCACTTTAGGGTGGACCTCCGCTTTAAAGTGGATGTAAACCTGATTCAATTTGAGGTGGGCACTGGCACATATATCTGCAGTGTTCTCTTATCTCTCTTTAAAGCACTATGCTCCATAGCTTTCTCCTGCTCCGTTCTTCTGTTATCAGCCTGATAACTTCTGACAAATTCTCCATCACATAATAAAAGCAGCCTGAGTTTTGTGTTGGGGAGGATGCTATAAATAGCTTAGCAGAGCCCTGAACTATTCAATGAAAATATCTGAAAGTCTCCACCTATGAGGAGAGGGGTGTGTGCCTTTCCTCCAATCAGCTGTTTTGGCTGAATGGCCAGGCTTCACTGCAGTGTTGAACAGGAAGAGAACATCCCCTAACACTATTTGAACTTTCTAAACAGTATATAAAGCTGAAGACAGCAGCATGTAAAACTTATGTAGGGAGATGTGTTTCATCCCTGTGTATCATCTGAGGCTGTTCACTTAACTGGGTATACATACTTGCCAACAGTCCCGATTTTCCCAGGACAACCCTGTTTTTGGGACCCTTGTCCCGATTAATTTCCTGGGATTTTGCCTTTGTCCTGGGAAAATTGGGAATGTTTTAGGAAAAAATGGCTGGCGGGCTACAAATAGATGGAAAGGATTATTTCCCCTTGTGTTCAGTGGAGAGGGGGGGCAACCAATCAGTTTCTCCACTGAACACACACGAGAAAGCTGGGAACCTCCGGGAACTGTAGCAGCCGTGCTGCTGGGGGACACAGTTTGCTCTGTAAGGAGGGCTCCGCTGCTGCTGCCAGGGACACTGAAGTAAGGAGAGCTCCGTTGCTGGGGGACACAGTCCATTCTGTAAGGAGGGCCCAGCTGCTGCTGCCAAGGACACTGAAGTAAGGCAGGCTCTGTTGCTTTGGGACACAGATCGCTCTGTAAGGAGGGCTCCACTGCTGCTGCCAGGGATACTGAAGTAGGGAGGGCTCTGTTGCTTAGTGACACAGATCGCTCTGTAAGGAGGGCTCCGCTACTGTCAGCTGCTGGGGAAACTGAATTAAGGAGAGCTCTGTTGCTGGGGGACACAGATCTGTAAAGAGGGCTCTGCTGCTGGGGGACACCAGAAGTAAAGGAGGGCTCTGCTGCTGGAGGACACTAGATGTAAAAGAGGGCATCGCTGCTGGGGGAACCAGATATAAAGGAGGGATCCGCTGCTGGGGAACACCAGATGTAAAGGAGGGCTCCTCTGCTGGGGACACCAGATGTAAGGAGGGGCTCCGCTGCCAGGGACACAGATCTGTATATAGGGCCTCTGCTTCTGAGGGCACCTGATGTAAGGACAGACTCTGTTGGGGGCACCTGATGTAAGGACGAACCCTGCTAGGGGCACCTGATGGCATCTGGTGGCAGGCGATATGGCAGGTGACATGCTCAGGGGTACCACTGATTCTGGATTATAGTGAGTTAAATGATTTCATTCTATATTACAATGTAATAATAGTAATAATGCGCTTCAATCATCCAGACACCACAACAACCATGGTGCTGGGATGATTGAAGCGCTAACACCAAGTGTTTGGAGTATCTTTATTTGCTGATTTGTTAAACTCTTTTATACACATTTCTATTGTGGAGTAGGATCTGGGCCTGCTGTCCCTCCATCCCTCGTTCCTTCCTTCTCTCTCCTTTCCTCCTTGTTTCCTTCTTTCTCTCTCCCTCCCTCCCTCTTTTCCCCTTTCTTTCTCCATCTCTCATTCATCTTAGACTCTAACCACACCCCCATTTGAACTATGCCCATATAAACCACGACCACTATTTCACGTAAACCATGCCTAATTTTATTTTTTGGCTATGCCATGCCTACAAACACATGCCCCACCCCCTAATTATAATAAGACTTCACAGCCAAAAAATTGTCCCTATATTTTTTTTACAATGTTGGCAACTATGGGTATATGTGAGGGTTTTCATCCACTTTAACCTCTAAAGTATCTCCCCTAGCTACATTTTTGGGAGACCCACCATTGTCAGCCGCCGTTCCCTTTCCGGACACCTTTTTATGGTAGAAGCTTAATCATTTGACCACCCTGTCTGCATTACAAGTTATTTCTAAGATATTACCACTTCTGCCGTATCCTCCTGATCATCTGCTTTGTTGTTAGGGACCAAGACCTGACTTCTGACTACTCTTCTGCCTGCCGCCTGTGTCTGATCTGCCTGCTAGTTGCTGACCTGGACTGTCTGACCTTGCCTTGGCTCTTCTTCCTGCACCCGATCCAGCCCTAGCTGTGCCTGTCATCAGTTCCTGCTCTTCTGCCAGTCAGTTGCTCCTGCGTATCCTGACGCACATCAGCATTCTCTGGCAGAAGTCTTATCATGCATTTGTGATCATACTCTGTGCTCCTTTGTTCCCTGTTACTTTACCAGGGCTCCTGACCCAGAGATGTAAGAGAGGCCTTCCTCTACACTTCGGGTTCCATCAACAGGTACGTTACAGTACGTTACAGGTAGTGTGAGGATTTATGTATAATGAGTTACTGGGCAGCAAGTGAAAGAACTACCCCAACTATTGTTTATCTTATAACTTAAAAAGGATCTCCAGGCTTCTCCCCAAAACATTTTAAGTCACCAGCAACAAATGCTGTAGCTGCTTACTTTTAATATTAGAACACTTACCTGTCCAGCAATCCAGTGGTGTCCTCACTCGAGCCAACTTTTCAATTGGCTATTGGGTGCTGGCACCACATCTTGATTAAAGGAAACCTTGACTAAGGGTTCCCTACTGCGCAAGCACAGTGAGCATTGTGAATGGGCCGGCTGCCTGCAAAGGGGGGGCAAACTTCTGGCTCAGTTTGAGTTTCCCCCCCCCCAGAACAGTGCCAGAAGAGGGAGCGGATACCTGTCAACACCAGGTACCGCCCCCCCCCCCCCAAAAAAAAAAGGTGCCAAATGTTGCAGTGGAGAGAGGGGAGGAGGAAGACTCCTTTTGGGTGAAGCCCCATTTTAAGCTGGCCATAGACAGTTCGAATCTTGGCCGGTTTAGCAGGGACTGGCAGAGATTCAAACCATGTATGGGCAGGCTGATTGTACCCAAGTCAATTAACTTTGGTACATTAAAAATGTTGAGTTTTCGTGCGATTATTGCCAGTAGTTATAGCAGCTAGAAATAATCACTGTGTTATCTCCTCGCTGGGATGGCTCCCCACCCACCCCCCCACCCCCGCTGGGAGAACACAATAGCTCCATGGTAGGGATTCACACAGTCAGTGTTGATGGGAAAATCCAAGAGTCTTTCCTATATGGCCAGCTTAAGTCAGTAGTGTTGTTTTTATTATTACTATCATCATCATCACCATCGTAATTGGAGTAATTCTGTTTACTTGAATAATCACACTGCCATTATTAATGTTTAACTGTTCTCCTATCTACCATCTTAAACCCTGGGCTGACAGTGATAGGTAGGGCTGCTTTTCTATTATGCTATTTACAAACTTATTACCCACTTCAAAGAAGCCCTGAACTGCACCAAAGCTGCCACAGTTTTAGGTTGAGAATTATAGTGTGTGACAAATGCAACTGATTCCTCATTGATGTCCTTCCCACTTCCTGGCCACTGTCTCTGCTAGGTCCACATGCGGGGGGGGGGGGGGGGGGGGGTTGTTCTCATTGCACTGTAAGCTACCTGCATGTTCTTCACTGTATTTAATTCTGTCTTCTCCTTACCTTGCTCCTGTAAACTACACATTGCTTTCTACACACCTTCTTTGCCACACCCAGCGGGGAAACCCCTGGGGACCTATCATGGAACCCTAGGGTTCCACATAACCCAAAGTGAGAAACCCTGGTTGACTTTCCTGACTTGCAGTCTAAGCCCCATAGACCCATCATCTACCAATACAATAACAGTACCCTTTAATTCAATGTACAGTGCTGGTGTAAACTAAATAAACTATGCAATATTAGAACAAACTCCAACTAGTTATATGAATATTCCCCTCAGAGGAAGTCACATGAGATTTGACGAAATGCGTAGGAGTGGGACTTGGATGACTTTGTGACACTCAAGTGGAATGAGGAAGTGCAGTAAGTGATACAGAATACAGGTTCTCCGGACTTATTAAACAATGCTGTGTATACTGTATCTGGTGTGATTTAGCACTTATAAAATGTGAGTGTGGAGTTGTTGTTTTGTGGCATCGCAATAAAAGTTTTAAAAAGGATAAACACTATATTTTGTTTTTTGAGTGCCTGGTTCTGAGTGGATTAAAAGGAAGAAACATGTACTGAAGATTAAAATGAGGGTACATCAAAGCATCAACTATGGCCCAGAAAAAGGGACAAAAAGCACAATTTGACCAAACATGATATGTCAAAAGGTGAACTTAGCCTTTAATAATGGAGAAAATGGAGCCATTGGTAAAGCTAAACAAGAATATTATAATCATTTCGAGTGAAACTTTACCCATAACAGCTTGATAAAAAATAATGTTCTTTAGCAAGGATTCCACATTAATAATTATGCTACCAAAATTAGTATGATCTGTAAATTGCCTCCAGCCTTGTTTCTGTTTCTTCTTGAAGAAGGCAGACATTTTTTCTGAAGCCCATAGTCCCTGAGCAGCAGTAGACCTTTAGGTTGTCAGCAGATAGGCCTCTAGTGGTTCTGATCTTCAGCACAATGCCAAAAATGGAGAGCAACTAAGCAGGGCGAGACAGTGTAATACTGGATTTTCAACAATATAGGTACTCATTTACTCATTTGTAATGTTTTCTGACTAAAGTTCCACTTTAAGACTGAATATTTAGATTGCTTCAAGAGTCTACGTGTGGCTTTCTCCCAGCTTAGTTCATCAGTAATTTTGCAACTACTCATAATAAAATATAATTACAGATAATAATTATCCATAACTAAAAATTAAGATTTGATGTTAGTGGCATGAGAAGGGTGATCTTTATTATTATTTTCCCCTAGGTTCAAATGTTCCATGTATAACTGGGCTAAAGAATCCAAACCCCTCAGGATTCTATTATCAAGATGTCTGGAAGTCTCTGGTCTGCTCCAATAAACAGTTTGATAATCATACTTTGGCAGCAAATTGCCTTGCTGGGAAGACTGTCTACATGTTCGGAGACTCTACAATGCGACAGTGGTGGGAATACCTTGTGGCTTTCATACCAAGTATGTTACATAACAGGGAATAAGTAGAACCCTTATCAGGTATTTATTGTTATTGGTGTCCTGTTGGGAAGATTTCCCTTTGCTGCCTGTCCTAGTGACCTTTACCGCATGTGGTAAGTGTATCATGTTACTAATTTGCATAAATTATCGCACATGGTAGATAAATTCGAATTCATAAAAAAATAACAATTTTGCTCTAAACAAAAAAAATTTAAAAAATGACGGTAAATATCACCCAAAAATTGTGCGGTAATCTGTCCAGTCCACAAACTATACAGGAACTTAAAAAAAGGGGTTTTGGTGGCAATAACCAGTGCGGTACCAGAAAGAGGGGCCTATTTAAACCCTCAGAAAGAGGCATTCCACTCACCGGGAGCCTAATTGCACTCACAGAAGACCCACAGAAAGAGGCCTAATTCCACTCACCAGAAGCCTAATTCCACCCACAGAAGACCACAGAAAGGGGCCTAATTCCACCCACTGGGAGCCTAATTTAACCCACAGAAGACCCACACAAAGGGGCCTAATTTTACCCACAGAAGACCCACAGAAAGGGCCTAATTCCACCCACCGGGAGCCTAATTCAACCCACAGAAGACCCACAGAAAGGGGCCTAATTCCACCCACAGAAGACCCACAGAAAGGGGCCTAATTACACCCACAGAAGACCCAAAGATAGGAGCCTAATTCCACTCACCAGGAGCCTAATTCAACCCACAGAAGACCCACAGAAAGGGGCCTAATTCCACCCACAGGAGACCCACAGAAAGGGGCCTAATTCCACCCCCAGAAGACCCATAGAAAGGAGCTTAATTCCACCCGCCAGGAGCCTAATTCCATCCACAGAAGACCCACGGAAAGGGGCCTAATTTTACCCATAGAAGACCCACAGAAAGGTGCCTAATTCCATCCACAGAAGACCCACAGAAAGGGGCCTATTTCCACCCACAGAAGACCCAAAGAAAGGAGCCTAATTCCACCCACCGGGAGCCTAATTCTACCCACAGAAGACCCACAGAAATGTGCCTAATTCTAACAAGACCCACAGAAAACTAACACTATTCCACCAGCAGTGACCACACAAAAATGTGGCATTATACATCACAAGTACACAAGTATTTATTTCTTTATTTTTTTTTAAATCAAAAAGGCATGACGTGCAGTGCAAATTAAATGCAACCATCGGCTATAATTTAACATCCAGAGCTTTAAAAAAAAATTAAAATATATATATATATATATATATATATATATTTTTTTATTTTTTTTTTATTTTTTATTAAAGTACATGTTGTTTACAAAAGTACAACAATAGAGTATGTCAACCATGACAATTACTCTACCTAGAAGTTACCTCTTGAAGTGGCCACTGTAATATCTTTGGTTATAAACAAAATTACGACAAGTAACCACTTGGATAGGAACATGAAAAATAAATAAAAAAAATAGTTTCAACGATATAAACATAGGCAGCAGGCCAAAAACATAGAACAATCTAGTAAAGAGCACTTTCAACAGCTTTAGTAGGCCATACATGATGTATTTAGTAAAAATGTTAGATTAAAAAAAAAAGATTTTTGCAAAAGAAAAAAGATTTTTATTCTTATGGAAATTACCTTAAACAACCGATTACCACATGAGAAAACATGAGAAAATGCAGTAGTTATTGTACAATCTAAAAAATACTGTATTCGTTATTTAATGCTAAATTCTTAAACTTTCACAACTGATTTACCACATTTGTTATTTTACCGCATTTTATTTGCCGTTATTTAACTCATATGCTACGTACACATGAGCAGAATTTCCATTGGAAAAATATTGGATGGACCTGCTCAAACTCGGCTTGCATACACACGGTCACACAAAAGTTTGCGGAACTTTCGACCGTCAAGAACATGGTGCCGTACAACACTACGATGAGCCGATAAAATGAAGTTCAATGCTTCCGAGCATGCGTCAAATTGTTTCAGAGCATTACGTAGGAATGGAGCATACACACAGTCGCATTTTCGGACCAAAAGCTCTCATCAGACCCCGTGTGTATGCTCCATTGGACAAAAAGTCCAAAGGAGCATACACTCAGTCACATTTTCGGACCAAAAGCTCTCATCAGACCCCGTGCATACGGGGCATTAGTGAATTGACCCCAATGTTTTCATTGTGGAAGGAAAAAAAAATGGCACATCTCCTATTGGGACACATGCAGCAAAGAAATGTTAAAGTAGAAGTATATGCAAAACTTTTGTTTTCATTGTGGATAGAGTAAGGGAGGGTTATAACTTATGTCAGCTTTTTTTTCCCACCATCTGTGTCCCATTGGGAAGATTTATCTTCACTTCCTGTCCAAAAGCAAAACAGGAAGTGAAAGGAAATCTTTGCAAATTAAGGGAATTACCTGGGGGGCCCAGATCACCAGAACTAGTGTCTCCATTGGAAGATTTCCCCTCTATTGCCTTTCTGGGGACAACCCATAATTTGGGATGTCCTTTTTCTTTCACATTCAATAATAATGGTAAACAACACAAATAGAGAGGGTGAATCTCCATAATGGGGGCACAGAGAGCACTAGCAATAAAAATTACTAGCATTCTAATCCCTCCCCACTCTATCCAAAGCTAAAAAAAAGTTTTGTCTTTAGTTATACTTTAATGTTGGTTCCAGTCTTTCCCTACATTGCAAGCTATCTTTTTTTTATTACATTTCTATGACTGTTGAAGAGATTTACCCTTACTTCCTCTCCTTGTGTTGAGCAGTGAAAAATTTGGCAAACAGGGCAACAAACAGTTGCTAAAAAAAATAAAAAAAATAAAAGGTTGCCTAGAGATACACGATATTGTCAAAAGTACCGGGACACCTGCCTTTACACATGACGTACATGAACTTTAATGGTATCCCAGTCTTTGTCCGTAAGATTCAATATTGAGTTGGCCCACTCTTTGCAGCTATAACAGCTTCAACTCTTCTGGGAAGGCTGTCCACAAGGTTTCGGAGTGTGTCTATGGGAATGCTCCCAACATTGTGGGAACAGTTTGGGGATGGCTCCTTCCTTTTCCAACATGACTGTGCACACAGCAAGGTCCATAAAGACATGGATGAGTGAGTGTAGGGTGGGGGAACTTCACTGGCCTGCACAGAGGCTTGACCTCAACCCAATAGAACAATTTTGGGATGAATTAGAGTGGAGTCTGCATGCCAGGCCTTTTCCTCCAACATTAGTGCCTGACCTCACAAATGCCCTTCTGGAAAAATGGTCAAACATTTCCATAGACACACTCCTAAACCTTGTGGACAACCTTTCCAGAAGAATAGAAGCTGTTAAAGCTGCAAGGAGTGGGCCAACTCAATATTGAACCCTACGGACTAAGACTGGGATGCCGGGGGGCATGGCCGGCAGCCAGAGCTAATGGCTATACAGAGAAAGCCTAATCATGAAATGTGGGAGACCATCCGTGACAACTACCTGGCTCTCTGCACCCTGGAGATCACCCTGGACAACATGGAGAAAAGAAAGAAAGACAAGACGCCTCCAAAACATACAGATTTCTATCAGGCTGAAGGCACGCCTAGGCCACAAAATAGCACCGGGGCCTCAGGTCCGAGGCGTGGTCTGCAACATGACGGTCACTGTGCAGGCTCAGGTCTATCTCCACAAAGCTTATCCTATCGAGCCAGCAACAGAGGGTCCACATCAGGGGTATCACCGATCAACAGTCTTCAGAAATCATCCCAGAAAAGATCATCAGCACATACAAATGCAGGTAAGACTGGTGATCAGAATATGTCACAGGACATTACTAGGGAATTTGTAGAGCAGCTTAACAAATTCCTCACCACAGGACAACAATTAAGTGACACTGTAATGAGAGACATGTTGATCACCCTCAGAGGATCCCTGCATAGAGATATGATGAACTGGATAAAAGAACTAAGAAACAATGTCTCTTCTATTGTTGACAGAGTCAGCCATATTGAGGATAAGATGGGGGAATTTACAGTTGCCCATAATGAGCTGGTGGATGCACATAATGACACAGAGGGGGACATGCAAGCCATGAAAGATAAAAACGCAGATTTAGAAGATAGATTGAGAAGGAATAATATCAAAATGCGGGGGGTAGAAGAATCGGTGATTCCAAGCAGAACTCAAGCAATACGTCCAACAGTTTATAGCGACAATTTTACCTGATACCCCTGACAGTGAAGTAATAGTGTACAGAGCCCACCACCTTCCAAAATCAAAGTTCCTACCAGAAAAAATCCCCAGAGATGTTATTGCCCGCATCCATTTTTTTTTCACATCATAGATGAGGTCATGCGATTTGTTAGGAAGAATAAAACACTACTGAACCCCTACTCTGACCTATCAGTGTTCGCTGACCTTCCTCAACATACCATGGCAGCATGCAGGAGCCTCTCTACACTGACCAAACTGCTCCAGAATCATAAGATCCAATATACATGTGGATTTCCCACCAAAATCCTCATCAAAAGAGAGAATCGTACTCATGTCATAACAACACTTGAAGATGAATTTGATCTTGCAAGGAGATGGGACTTTCTCCCTGAAGAGAATGACAATCTCCCCTCAAAATCCCCACCACTCAGGGTGGCTTTGGAATGGAAATCTCCATAAGTTCCACAATAATACTGCCTTACAGATGCTTGTGTACAAGTTGCCATGGGCATACTTATATCAGGACGTCTGTCTCAGGTTACTGGAAGCTAAAACCCCCTCTTATCCTTTGGGGAAAAAAAATTCACACTCTGAACCCATTCAATTTTTTTTACGTTTCTGTTTCTGTTTCTAATATTGTTTGTTTTTCATGTTTTTAATGTACTTGTGGAACACAAAGAATATCTCATCCTTACCCTACTCTGGATACCTAGGACTGAAAAATTCATCTTCATGAAGCTGATCTTGCTGCCCATCTCCAATTCCTAATCTTAGAATTCACCCTTGGCTACAAGATAAATAATGACATATAAAGAACTACTATCAAAACAACCAAAGCCCACCTCATACGCCCTGATCCAACTAAAGCATCATGCTACCCACTCAGATTTACACTACAAAATTACCCAATACGATAAACCTAAAGACTTATCATGGTTCTACTCCCTACTTCAAAATAATAATAATTTTGTAAAGACATCTAATATGTCTAACTGGGAAAAAGAACTTGGATCAATATACTCCCCAAAAACTGCCATCCAATCTAACTTCCGCCACTCCCACCGCACCAATCACTGGGATCAAATACTTAAAATTCTTCATAGATCATATCTATCATATCTCACCCCAGCAAGACTATCTTTAATCTTTCCATCTGTAACGAATACATGTTGGAGGCAATGTGGGTGAAAAGGTAGTATTATTCACATACTATAGGATTGCAAAAATATACATAGCTTTTGGTGCGCAATCTTCAAACTAATAACCTCAGTAACTGGATTAATGATTAAACCTACCCCTCATTTAGCTCTACTTAATTTATCTATAGACACAATACCATTCCAATTTAGAAGTATTGCAACACATATGCTAATAGTAGCCCAATTAACTTTCACAGCCAAATAGAAAACCACCCTATCCCCTGACACTGAGGAAGTGGTACGCAGGGTTAAAACTCAACACTCATATGAAAAATACTTTGCCACCCAAACTAATAATCTAAAATCCTTCAATAACCAATGGGCACCTTGGACATCAAGATTTCCTGATAATGATTGATCTCATCAGTAAAAATCTCACAAATCGGTATTAAAAGGACTATTCTCGTGATCTGGTACAGTTTTCTTTTTTTGTTTTCATTGGTATCTTTACACTAGTGTTTTCTTTAAACTTTTATAACTATCAACAGATAATGCAATGGTAGTCTGTACGATTCAAGCAACAACTTGTATGTGTTGAAATCTTATTGTTAACCTGTGACCAGAGCGTTCATGGGGGCGTGACATCCACATTGTGTAGTAGGATGTACGCACCCTCTGAATAAAGGATAAATACTCAGGTAATATTGATGTAAACTTACTACTATTATCTATGATCATATGCGTTGCTACTGCTGTACTTTCATTTACAATGTTATACCCTAATAAAAAAATAATTGAAAAGTCTGGGATGCCATTAAAGTTCATGTGTGTGTAAAAGCAGGGGTCCCAATACTTTTGACAATATAGTGTACATTATCTTAATTTTGATTAACTTATTAATTTTACCTTGCATTTTATTTCCAAAATCTTAGCTCTAAAGAAGATCGATCTTCATACGGTCCATAATACAGGTCCAATTCTAGCCACAGATGCAGAATTTAATTATTTGGTCCAGTGGAGAGCCCACCAGAAGCCTGTACGCATGGAACGTACTGCAGTACATGAACTGCGCTACACTGCTTCAGAATTGGATAGATTGGGGAACCGGAAAGGGATTATCATCGTGATAACATGCTGGAGTCACTTTGTTACTTACCCTGTTGGAGTGTATATCAATAGGTTACTTCACATTCGAGAAGCTGTAGTTCGGCTGTTAGAACGCAGCCCTGAAACAAAGATCCTCATCAAATCGGCCAACACTGGCTATGGGTTTTTCCATGGAAGTGACTGGTTATCATTGCAGCTGGACACTTTGATGAGGGCTATGTTCTCTAAGCTACCAGTCACAATTCTAGATGTTTGGGAGATGACCTCTTGCCACCGTGAACCTGAAAATATCCACCCTAAAAAGGTCATTATTAAAAATGAGATAGATTTGATGCTTTCATTTATATGTCCTCATTGACAATCAGTGGTGTGTTTTAATATTGTTTAGAGCACATTCTTCGGTGGGAAGTCCAGGTCTAAGCAACACCTGCTATACATATATATATATAGAGTACAGAAAATGTTATGAACTGCTTTGGTTGCAGATGGACAAATCTACTGAGCAGATAGCTACATATGTGGTCAAGTGTAGACAAGCCTACTGTGGCTTGATTGGACTGCAGATTTTATTTATATGGATCTTAATGTAAACTTGATTGTTTGATTAAATTAAAATAAATAATGTATTTTTATCATATCTATTTGAAGTAAATGTAATTCACTTCATTGTAGCTCGTTCTCTGCTGTCCCACATGCATCCCGTGACCCACATTGTGGGTGTCACTGGGTGGAGGTGAGGGAGACCAGTCTAGATCCATTTGCTGAGCTCCCCTAGTGGCAAATAACCAAGAAGTGATGTGTATAACATCACTTCCAGTTTCTTGTGTCAAATTTTCCAGCTGCTGTGACCAGGGATGGAGCTAATGGAGAGTGCTCCATAATGCCGCGTACAGGTGGTTGGACTTTTCAACGGCAAATCGGAGCTTGTTGTCAGAAATTCTGACCATGTGTAGGCTCCATCAGACAGTTTCCATCGGAATTCCCATCACACAAAATTTGAGATCTGGTTGTCAAATTTTCCGACAACAAAACCCGTTTGCGTAAATTCCGATCGCTTGTACACAATTCCGACGCACAAAGTTCCACGCATCCTCGGGAATCAAGCAGAAGAGCCGCACTGGCTATTGAACTTAATTTTTCTCGGCTTGCCATACGTGTTGTAAGTCACCGCGTTCTTGATGCTTGGAAATTCTGACAACTTTGTGCAACCGTGTGTAAGCAAGACAAGTTCGAGCCAACATCCGTCTGAAAAAATCCCATGGATTTTGTTGTCCGAATGTGCAATCGTGTGTACGCAGCATTAGTTTTAATGGAAGGCTTGAAAATTACTTAGAACCCCCAAACATTATATATGTATATATATATATTATATATTTATATATTAGCAGATGCCCTAGAGCAGCCATTCTCAACCGGGGTTCTATGGAACCCTAGGGTTCCTTCAGAGGTGGCTAGGGGTTCCTTGAGCTGTGGCTGATTTACCTCCCGTTTGATGGTGTCTACATAGTTCTGAGCCAATGCCACTTGGAGGAGCCAGTGGTATGACACCAATGATCTTTATAGCTTTCTGTAAGGGGGCCATTCTTGCCACTACTGTAAAAAAGGCCATTCTTCTCACTGAACACCAAAGTAAGGGGCATTGTTATCACTGACCCCAAATGAATGGGTTTTATCAGGGGTTTCCCGAGAACCGAAAATTATTTCAATGAATTAAAAAAACAAACAAAAAAAAAGATAATGTTATGTTAAGTAAATAGATACCTAACATGTCATGCTTTAAACTTGTGCACACTTGTGGAATGACGACAAACTATGGTACTTAAAAATCTCCAAAGGTGACACTTTAAAAAACGTATTTTTTATTTTTTTTACAATTTATTATACTGTCTATTTAATTTTTTTTATTATCACTTTTAGTTCTGTCACAAGGAATGTAAACACCCCTTGTGACAGTAATAAACAGTGACAAGTACAGGATCAGGGGTCTATAAGACCCACACACCTCCTCTGCATGTGAAAGTATTCAAAATGCCAAGATCTGCTCTTTTAAATACCTTAGATTCTTTTAAAACTGCCACCGTTGGCTTCCGAGTAAACTGGAAGTGAGATTGTGACGTTGCTTCCAGGTTACTACATCCGAGACCCAATCAAAGCCAATTATGTTTTTTTTTGGGTCTCCAGCCACCCGGCGGATATGCTGGGTGGTCACTTGAGTCTCCCCGTGGGTTGTGAGAGACATGCTTGTAATTACAGCCGAGTGGTTACTTAGCTGCATCGGTTGTAATTACTAGAGAACCGACCGTCAGCTCCAAAAAACAGTACCGGGGTACCACTTGAAGCCAATGACGTACGGGTATGTGATATGGCAGCAAGAAGTTAAAAAGATCATATCATAAAGTAATATGTAATATAAATAACATTTAAAAATGGGTAAATAGTTACACCCAAGTAGACATGTGCAGAAGGGAAAAAAATGTTTAGTTTTATTTCAGATAGTTTTGTTATGTTACAAATTTTGTTTCGTTATGGAATTCGTTTAGTTTGGTTTTGGAATTTGTTTAGTTGAATTTTTGTTAAAATTAGTTTCATTTATCAATTTTCTAACGAATTCCAACTTTTCAGAACGATTAGAATTGAAAACAGAAATAGCTGGTTGTTAAGCAGCGGGCCGGGAAGCCAGCTGCCTGCATCCTTAACAACCAGCTGGCTTCTCCACTGACAGATGAATATAAGGATAAGGATACCGGCAATTGCCTGACAACAGAAAAATATTTTTTAAAATGGCGTATGGTACCCCCCCCCCCCCCCCAGTCCAATCAATAGAAATGGTGGAATTCATATTTAAAAAAAAAAAAAATATATATATATATATATATATATATATATATATACTTATTATTTTTTTTACATTTTTTCTATTTTTTGGGTCAGGGGGTGTCGTGATGGATGATGGATGTACATCAAGGGACACTATTTTTTTTTCTTTTAATAAAGGATTTGTCCAAAACTGTTTCCTGTGTTTCTTGTTAAAGGGGGCTTCCAGATTCTGATAAGCTCTCACCTACAGACAACCATAGCTCAGGGTTGTCGGGAAGAGGTTGCGGTCCCCATCAACATGGGGATAAGGTGCTTTTGTGGAGGGAGTGCACCCCCATGTTGAGGGCATGTGGCCTTGTATGGTTCGGGGGGGGTGTTCACTCATTCCCCCCCCCCATTTCCTGAGTTGGCTTCATGCTCAGATAAGGGTCTGGTATGGATTTGGGGGGAAGCATGGGGTTCCCATTAGCAACCATGAGTTATCATCTGTTGGCGGGCTTCCCCATTGACAGATGAATATAAAGATAAAGAATGCCAGCAATTGCCTGGTAATAGAAACATCTTTAAAAAAATGGTGTAGGGTCCCTCCCCAAGTCCATACCAGGCCCTTCCATTGACAGATGATGACTCATGGTTGTTAAGGACACTGGCGGCCAGCATCACGACCCACTGCATAACAACCAGCTATTTCTTTACACAGAATTCGAATTGGTCGATCGTTTTTTGACCAATCCGAATTCAAATTGTTCTGAAAAGTTGTAATTCGTTAGAAAATTTATAAACAAGACACATTTTATGGATTTCAACAAAATGTGTTACTATTTCATTCGGAGATTCGGATACATCTGAATCTCTGCATAACCAAAAATGTGTCCGAAACAAATTGCACATGTCTACACCCAAGCATTTAGAAACTCCCCCAAATAAGTTGAGCCTATCCTGCCCCCCACATAGGAACAAGCACATCTGTTGTGGGAGACTATGTACGGAAATGTATTTTGCGCTACACATATTACATATCACCACACACGCCCGAGAACAATAATTCTAGGGCAATTATTCATGGATAACACTAAAATAATGACCTGCAGTGGCTTTTAAACTTTTGACTATACAAAACATAATGCACCAAAGTTAGGTGTTGTTTTATCATCCTTTTTTTTCGATCCTATGATTCCATCTCTCTTTCTATTGGTATCTTCCCTTCCCCGCTAAAACTTGCGCAGATCACCCCAAAGCCTAAACAGCCCTCACTGGACCCCACCAATCTTAATAACCTAAGACCTATCTCCTTGCTCCCATTTACCTCTAAACTTTTAGAATGCTTAGTCTACAACCATCTGAGCTCCTACCTCACTGACAACAACTTTCTTGACCTCTTACAGTTTATCTTTCGCTCACAGCACTTCACAGAAACTGCCCTAATAAACTCAACAATGATTTACTAACTAAAACACACAATTATTCAATTCACTTCCTCTGAGCACAGACTGTGCCAGACCAGCCCCCAACTTGTGTCTGGACTTGTGAAAGGAGAACCAGCACAGTGATGAGCTCACCTCTCTGTCACTCTGGTCTCTTCTGCTATCAGCATGTTCCTTGTCAACACATGAACTGATTGGATCCTTCTGCTGATTTTTCCTTTCACACTTGAGCCCTACTGAAAAGGGACTTTAAGAGGCTGATAACAGAAATTGACACTAATTGCATTCCCCCCTCCCAGCTGATAACAGTTCCTGGAAGTTGGGAGGAGTAGGGGGGACTAAGGGTGGCTGTGTGGCCTGTCGGTGATGTAGATTTAGACTAAGTTAGGGTATGACTGGAATTACGCTTTAACCTTAATTAAATTTCTATAGCATATCCTGCACACAGATAGGTATTTCTGTATGGCCAACTTGATCTCTTGGTTCCTCAAGCTGTAGATTATAGGGTTCAGTAATGGGGTGACCACAGTGTACATCAGTGAAACCCCCTTTTTCATGGCCACAGATTGCTGTCCTGAGGGCACCGCATACATGGCAAACAGTGCGCCATAATAGATACATACAATGGCAAGATGGGAACTACAAGTGGAGAAGGTTTTCTGTCTTCCGGTGACTGAAGTGATCCTCAAGATGGTCAAAAAAATGCAGACATAAGTGAAGGTGATGAAACCAAATGGTAGAACTGTTGCTAGACTGGATAGGGCAAACACCACATACTTTGCTACAGATACATCTGAGCAAGATAATTCCAAGAGAGGGACAAAATCACAGAAGAAATGGTCAATCACATTGGGACCACAGAACCACAAGGTTTGCATGATCAGTACTGGGATGAGTGTTGCAGTAAATCCCAATATCCAGGAACATAAAACCAGATATAAACAAAGTTTAAGGTCCATAATTGTGGTATAGTGCAAGGGATTACATATGGCCAGGTAGCGATCATAGGACATAACAGTGAGCAGAAGACACTCCATGCATGCTGAACCTCCATACACTAAATACTGCACAATACAGCTTCTAAGGGATACATTGCTAACCCCTAATAGTGTTACATTGAGCATGCTAGGGACAATGTTTGTGGTTAGCAGGATATCAGAGAAGGATAAGTTACCCAGCAAAATGTACATTGGTGATTGAAGGCGATAATAAGTTGACACCAATAAAATAATGACAGAATTTCCAGTTATGGTCAACAGGTAGATGAATAAGAATAATAAGAAAAAAAAATACTTAAAATGTTGAAGGTTTCCAAACCCAAGAATTGTTACTTCTGAAATGTGTGTCCTATTCATTGCATGTGCTGAAGGCGAGTAAAAATTGAGAAGGGAAGGAGAAGTAGAAGAAGGAGGAGAAGGAGAAAAAGGAGGAGAAGGAGAAGAAGGAGAATGAGGTAAGGGAGAAGGAGAAAGAGGAGGAGAAGCAGAAAGGGGAGGAGAAGTAAGAAAGGGAGAAGGAGAAAGAGGAGAAGGAGAAGAATGATGAGAAGAATGAGATTGTGGAATAAAAAGGAGAAGGAAAAGAAAGAGAAGGAGAAAGAGGAGAAGGAGAAGAAAAGGGAGAACGAGGAGAGGGGAAAGGAGAAGGGGAAGGAGAAGGAGAACGGGAAGGAACATGAGAAGGGGAAAAGGAGGAGAAAGAGGAGGAGGAGAAGAAAAGGGAGAACGAGGAGAGGGGAAAGGAGAAGGGGAAGGAGAAGGAGAATGGGAAGGAACATGAGAAGGGGAAAAGGAGGAGAAAGAGGAGGAGGAGAAGAAGGTGAAGGAGAAGGAGGAAAAGGAGAAGGAGAACGAAGAAAAGGAGAAAAAGGAGGAGAAGGAGAAGAAGAAGAATGAGGTAAGGGTGAAGGAGAAAGAGGAGGATATGAAGAATAAGAAGGAAAAAGGGGAGGAGAAGCAAAAATGGGAAAAGAAGAAAGAGAAAGAGGAGAGGGAGAAGAATGAGATTGTGGTGTAAAAAAGGAGAAGGGAAAAAAAGAGAAGGAGAAAGAGTAGAATAAGGAAGAGAAGGAGGAGAAGGTGGAGGAAAAGGAGATAGGGGAGGGGAAGAAGAAGGAGAATGAGGAGGAGAAGGGGAAGGAGAAGGAGAAGGGAAAGGAAAAGGAGAAGGGTAAAGGGGAGAAGAAGGAGGAAAAGGAGAAAGAGGAAGAGGAGAAGGAGGAGAAGGAGAAGGTGGAGGAAAAAGAGAAGGTAGAAAAGGACAAGGAGAAAGAGGAGAAGAAGGAGGAGAAGGAGAAAAAAGAGTAGAAGAAGAAGGAGAAAGAGGAGGAGAAGAAGAAGGAGAAGCATTGTGGTTACACATATATAATAATGCAACATACTATTATACTATACATGTCTATATATACTATATTATTCATTAGGCTGTATTCACACCTGAGCAAAGTGAATTTCAGGTGTCTTCGGGCATATTTTTGTGTATACAAATATGTTTCAAGCTTTTACATGTGTATTGGACTTTCAGGTGTTTTTGTATTGCCAATGGAAAGCTTTACATGAAAAAATGCTTAAAAACATCTGGTTAAATCATACGAAAAGTGTATGGGTTCAATGCAAACATTTTGAAATTGAATGTGTATACATAATTGCAGTTGTGCATTACCTCTTGTTATATCCATAATTCCATAATTCAAAAGATCGATTTGCCATGTTGGGGAGTCTGCTCATCAGTATTCAGGAGAGGTGAAGGTGGGGAGAACATCTAAACATCCAAATTATTCAGTTATTCTCTCACAGAAAGCTGTCTGTAGAAATGACTTTTTTTTTTTTTTTCTCAATAAAAGTGGAGCTACTCTTTAATGTCATATGTAAAATCCTAACTTGTGTGCATTCCTACATCGTGGCACAAAAGAAGACAACACATAAATAGAGAAGCTGTATAATAAACAGCAAAAGTATATTAACAAACCTTAATTTTTTTTTTAAAAAGTCCTTGCCAGTCTAGAACCACAACCCTTTGTGTGCTTCTAAGCATGTTCCTTTGTTTCTATCATTCTTTCACGACTGACCCTAGGTTCACACCCATGCATTTTTTAGTATGTTTTGCAGAAACACACTACAGTCCATTTAACAAGGTTTCCTATGGTACACGTTCACAACTATGCATTTTCCAGCCAGTGTGTTTTTTTTAAAAGGGGGACTTTTTTCTGCATTTTCAGTGTAATAGACTTCAATGGAAGCACACCAGAAATGCAAGTATTGTGTTTGTGATACCGTTTTGCGGTTTTTATTTTCCTCTTTTAAACACTGTATATAGCCGGTTGCTAAGGAGTGGAGCGAGAAGTGGGCCACCATGTCCTTAACAACCAATGAGTCATCAGTTGCAAAAATCATGTGATGCCACAAGGGGCGGGCTCTCCGAGGGATGTCACCGGATGGCCATGCTCCATGGCTATATAAGACATGGCAGACAGCGGAAGTCGACAAAACAAAGACAGACAGCGATGGAGCAAGAAGAAACCAGAGAAAAGGATGAAGAAACACGGGAGGAAGAAGACACATTTTTAATAAATGACTTTTCAAAAACTGTCTATTTTGTTTTGTAACACTATACTTCTTTTTTTTTGGTGAATGGGTAGGGATACAATGTACCCCATACTCATTCACACACGGTGGGATGGGATCTTGGGGGTCTCCTTGTTAAAGGGGGCTTCCAGATTCCAGAAAAAAGACCCTCGACCATATACCCCAACAGCCACCTCCCAGGGTTGCTGTGATAAAGCCCTTGTCCCCATCAACATGGGGACAAGATGCTTTGGGGTGGGGGGGCAGAGCCCCCCATCCCAAAGCACCCCCCTTCATGTTGAGGGCATGTGGCCTGGTATGGTTTAGAGGGGGGGGGGGGCTCACTCTCCTCTCCCTTTCCTGACCTGCCAGGCTGCATGCTTGGATAAGGGTCTGGTATGGATTTTGGGGGGGGTGCACCATTTAAAAAAAGAATGTTGGCGTAGGGGTGTCCCCTCAAAATCCATACCAGAACCAAAGGGCCTGGTATGGATCTGGGGGGACCTCACCTTGTTTTTTTTTTCACATTTTCTTTTTTCAGCAATTTTTTTTCCAGCAATTTTTTTTTACATTCATGACTCATAATTTTTTAAGGACACAGCGCCTGGCTTCCTAACTCGCTCTTTAGCAACCAGCAATATATAGTGTGTTTACAGTGTGTTTAACCACTTCCCTACCTGCCCATTGTCATATGACGTCCGCAGATGGGATCTCCCATCCTGGGCGGGCGTCATATGACGTCCTCGGCTTCCCGGCAGTATAAAGTGTTACAGAGCAGGACCGTGGATATGTGTGTTTGTAAACACACAGATCCACGTCCTGTCCGCGTAAAGGAGACATATTGTGTGTTCCTAGTATATAGGAACACCGATCGGTCTCCTCCCCTAGTCAGCCCCTCCCCCTACAGTTAAAATCACTACCTAGGTAACACATTTAAACCCTTGATCACTCCCTAGTGTTAACTCATTCCCTGTCAGTGCCATTTATACACTAATCTGTGCATTTTTATAGCACTGATCATTGTATAGATGTGAATGGTCCTAAAATAGTGTCAAAAGTGTTCGATATGTCCGCCGCAATCGCTCATCGCCGCCATTACTAGTAGAAAAAAAAATTATAATATAAATGCCATAAATCTAGTCATAAGTCATAAATAACTTTTGTGCAAACCAAATAATATACGCTTATTGTGATTTTTTTTTACCACAAAAATGTAGAATACATATTGGCCTAAACTGAGTAAAAAAAATTGTTAAAAAAATTATTGGGATATTTATTATACCAAAAAGTAAAAAATTAGTTTTTTTCAAACTTGTCGCTCTTCTTTGATTTATAGCGGAAAAAAAAAATCGCAGAGGTGATCAAATACCGCCAAAAGAAAGCTCTATTTGTGGGGAAAAATTCATTTGGGTACAGTGTTGCATGACCACGCAATTGTTATTCAAAATGTTACAGCGCTGAAAAACTGAAAATTGGCCTGGGCAGGAAGTGGGTGAAAATGCTCTGCTTTGAAGTGATTAAAGAGTGAAAAAAAAACGTAAAACGCAAAATGCATGAAAACCGCATGCAAAAATGCATAAAAAGCGAGGGTTTGAAAATGCAAAACTCACTGCAAAACATGCCTTAAAAATGCATCAAGCACATCCGCATAGATGTAAACCTAGACTTACCATAATATGTACTGATCCTCCAAGACGGATCAACTGTTAGTTGTCTACAACTTTATTTATGTATTATTTCTTGTATTTGTTAAAACCTTAATAAAGAATTATTAAATATAAAAAAAGTCCGCCCAGCACAGTGGCTCTAAATCAGAGACAACATGGGTGACCACTGCTGCTTACACACAAAGTGCATTGGTCCAACTCTACTGCATGGCAAAGTTTTAATATGACAGTGGCCCATGTATATAAAAGGTAATCCTCTGCTCACTTACCATTACTGTATATCGTACAAGGATTGCTTTAGAAGAGTTTAAAGCTCAATTCTGAGAAATATAAAAATTCTCCCTTGCAGTGCGGTTGTTGCTCATTTACTGTTAGGAGATCTTCTGATTTCCCAGGAGAAGTCACCTCTCTATGCTCCAGTGGTGGACTGTCCCTCTCCAGGGTTCAATTGGACTTCAAAACTTCCACACTCTTTCTGAACTGTAAAGGATAAGTTTTGGTTTTGGATAGATTTTATTGACAGACAGGGAGCCTTGGGTGGCTGGAGGTGGTGAAGCCAGGACAGTCATTTACAAAAAAACTTGAACTTTACCGTTAACTTTATTTGGCTATATCTCAGGATTGACTGATTGTTTTCTTTGCTGAAGGTAACTACTGTGTGTACAAATTTTTTTCATGTTATGACTTATCAAAATTTGCCTTAATCCAGCCATAGATGGTTCAGCAGGACCCGGCCAAGATTCAAACCATTTATGGGCAGAGTGATTGTATCCAAGTCGATCCATCAATTGACTTGGGTACAAACAGCACGTCAGTCGGACTTCCCCTTTACAGGTTTAATTTAAAGAATTCCAAAATGTGTTACAAACCAGAGGGTGCATATGCTAAAGCTGGCCATGCATGGATTTCAATTTGGCCAGTTCAACAGCCAGGGACAGGCTGAATTTTGATTCATGTATGGGCAGGCAGAGTTGGTCCATCAATCAATTTAGGTACAGCCAGCTTTATGGATTTTTAGTATGTGATTATTGCCAGTGGCTATAGCTGCTAGCAGTAATCCCTGTGTTCTCCCGGCAGGGATGGCTCCCCATGCCCCTCCGCTGGAAAAATACAATGGTGCTGTGGGAGGCCTTCCCCATCAGCAGGGAATAAGAAGAAATACAAGAAATACTTACCTTATTCTGTGCTCCAGCAGGGTCACTTCAGCAATCCCTTCTCTTTAGGGCACTCCTGGCCATGGTTAAATGCTTGAGTAAAAAGGTTAATACTTGGTTAGTAGCCCTGCATTGTATGTGATAATGTCAAGGGACCACCCACAGACTGGAGCTTCAGAGAGAATAGAAGAGCACTGGAGCTGGCAAAAGCCAGGTATGGGATAAGTAATCATCCCTGTTCCTGTACCCAGGAGTATGGGGGGCTGGGGTGGCACTGCAAAGGTAGATGTCTTGTAATTTCTGGAGTTGGACTTTATTGTGAAGACCAGGCTTTTCTTATCTAAGCTTAAACTTGTTCCAGCCCCCCCATATTACTCCTATTCTAACTTTTTTTGTAAAAGGAAGATGCTTATACTTTCCTACCCTGAGGGTGCTCTGGTATTGGTCACAAACCCTCCCCATCAGTTGACTTTAGGAGAGAGAAGAGATCGCCAATAACGGCTGCAATGCTTGTGCAGTAATGCCACCCATAGACATACTATGGGGCATCTGTTGTTGGCTTTTCCTTCTCTTCCCTGAAGCCACCATTGAGAGCCAATCACATGTCTGGACCAGAAGGCTCTCACGATAGGTATGTATACACATCTTCTTTTCACAGAGTAATTAGACGGGGTTCATGTGTGCTGCAACAGAATATGACTGCCTTTTGAAGTTGCTGTGCTCATCTTGGGCATAGGCCAACCTTCTTCAGACAGTGCACCAGCTTTTTGGCCCTGCGGATCATGCTCAGGAGACTCTGCTCACACCTGTCTGTTTCTAGTAGAGGATGAGCCAGTATTACAAACCTTGGAAAGAAGCTGCCGGTACACAAGCTGTACAAGCTTGCTCTGCTCCCTCCAAGATGATGTCCGGCTAAACAAGAGATAGCAGTTCGCCCAAGCTCCAAGCTGACTCTGAGGATAGTGAAAACCTCCTCCCAGAATACCACAGAGTAGTTGAAATAAGAGTTAGAAGGGAAGTGGGAGCAGGTTTAAACTTAGTTAGGAAATGCCTGGACATCCGCTTTAACTGTGTCTTCAAGTGTATGTAAACCCTAACTAAAACATATTTTATTTGGTTTCTTTTGGTCAATTAAACATACCATTGAAAGCCTTTTGATAAACTTGAAGTGCAAAAACAGACTACAGAATCCATCTCATCTGTGTTATGGAGAAAAAGAAAGAGGGAGATCTCTGTAGTCTTGCCCTAGAGTGACAAGATTTCTTCTTCATAGACACAGTATTGTGAGTACATGGTGCTATCTAGGACAGTGGGTGGGTTACTAGTACGAGTAACAGGGAAAAATGAAGGGAAATAAACATTTTAAAAAATATAGCCACCGCGTCTAAGGACAGGCCTTGGGCAACAAACATGATATCGATTGTCTAAAGAGTGCCAAACAAGTTGTATATTTTTTATGTGACATGTGTGATCTCTTTTATCTATAGTTTTCCAACTGCATTGAGTGCAAAGTGCCCTAAAGTGCAACTTAAAGCCTATTTCATTACAAGGCACGGGTTATGAATTCCCTAACAAGGGTTACCATTACTAGAAGTGGTGGTAAGGGTGCAGTGTGATGGAACATTGATCTGAAATTGTGTAAATAAAAATTTAGCCTTTTCACTTGCCTTTTTGGTTATGTATCATTTTCACCTTTCTGTTCCATTCTCCTAGTATTATTCTAGCAAAAGATGCAGAAGATGAGGAGCCAACTTGAGTGATGACATTGGTCTCTGTATTTGAGGAGCTGGGAGTCTGAATGTGAAAACCTGTAGAGTAAGAATTTAAGCAGGTTAACTGCTGAGACAGAAAGAGTGAGAGTACGAAAAAGAAAGCTTAAAGAGAGATAAATAGATAGATAGATAGATAGATAGATAGATAGATAGATAGATAGATAGACTTGAAGACAGATATTTGGAGTAGCCCTGCATGCTCATGGAATGAAGGTTTTTATGTATACGCCAATCCTTTCAAGCCTGTATTTTACATTGTTCATTCTCTATGGGATCAATTAAGTCTTGAATCCCCAGACCACACTGAGTAGTCCCTCAGTGGAAATTATATACTTAACCTTTTCTGGCATGGAATGTGAGATTGATAAACAAACCTGTATATTTTCTAGTGTCCTAATTAACACCTTTCCTACCCTAACTTAAAACTTTAAAGTATAATTTAATATAAAACCTATGATATATGAAAGGTAGTTTAACCACTAGCCGACCAGCTCCTGCACATGTACTGTGGCAGGTTGGCTTTTAGAAGTTGTATCACAATTATCCAGTTGTTGGATTGCAAATATTTTCACGGTATGAAGTCTTTGACCATTGGGCTGTTCTACAAAGGTGTGTGGATTTTTGATAATCCAACCAAAGAGATGAACACAATCACTAAAATCTCATACAAAGCTCCTCTCCAGGCAAAGTTAAATCTCCCTCCTACCCATTCAACATTTTTAAAGGCCAACTCAAACCAGCCTAAAATATAACTTAGGTAAAACTTTTTTTTTGTTTAAAGTTTTGGATAGAGACAGGTTTTTATTGCTGTATGTGCCCTGTTAGGAAGATTTACCCTCTCTATTTGTCCTGTTTACTGTTATCAGCGAGAATGAAAGTGAAAGAAAATCTCAAAATTTGGGTTGTCACCAGAACAGGGATAGTGGGGACATCTTCCAATGGGGACACTAGTTCTGGTGACCATAGTGACAACGGGGGATTGCCTTCTTTTGGAAGGGATTTCCTCTCGTTTGCTGTTGTGTTTATGGGACAACAAACTTTAATAAATACTCTTCTAAAAAATAATCAATAATGTAAATCTGGCTATACAAGCTAAGACTTCACTTGATTTCCCCACCCAGGCTAAACAGTTTTGAGAGAGGAATCATTAATGCTGGATATTTTATGCTGACAGCTGGCACTCACAGAATTGTCCACCCAACTCCAAAAGTCAGTTGAAAAATTTGCCAGGTTGGGTGATATGGAAAGAGTCACCCAATGAACATACTTTGGCTGATTCCATGGGAATTGGGTGTAATTTGATTCGGGTATAGTCATCTTACGTCTGTGGGTCGACAACACTAGTTGGCCAATAGAATAGATTAGAAGGAGAAGGGAAATCACAGAGGATGAAGCTGCCTCTATGGAAGAGGAGACGCAAGAAGGAGCCGAAGCTGCTAGATGGGTTAAGTGCGAAGGATGGACGGCCCAACCCGGGGGTTTTGAAGGGTGTCTTGTTTGCTGCCCCCCCCCCAAATATATAGCACCAGCTGCCACCATACTCTACTACCCCCCTACATTTACCATCCTGTCAAAAAATTATAAACAGTCTGCACAGTTTAAAAATGTATTTCAATAGCAGAGGTTTTTTTTTATTGTCTTGTTCAATATTTTTATTTAAGTTTTTGCAATATAATATTAACAATGACATTTCAAACCTGAATAAGACTCCTCACTGGCCAAGATAGCCAAAAGAGGAAAATACATTTAAATAAATGAGATATCTCTTACAGGGGTAATACAACATTAAGGCACTGATATGTCTACAGATATAATACTGTAAGTCTAATAAGGTACCCTCCCATTTTGTAACCAATAAATTATAACTTGCAAGGAAGGAACAAAAATCTGAGAGATACTGGAACCAAAACTAGGGAAAACATTAAATCTCAGGATATAATGGTTCCCAAAAACAGGTTTTGAAAAGCTAGTACATGTTAAGTAACTTAAAGTGGGCTCCTTCGGGTGTTTATGAGTCACCAGACTGGGGGGGGAAGGCAACCACAGATACTACAGATAATGGTCAGCATGAGAGAAATTTTGACAGGGATGCCTCCCTAAGCAAGTCCCCGAGATCATCACCCCACCCCAATGGGTACACATTGTGGAGTGAGAGAGCTCCAGGACCACTCCCGGCAGAAAGACCCGCCTATTACCCATCAGCTCCTCCCAGAAGACGCACCCGCCAGGAAGTTCCCCGGGTGTCGTATCCCCCAGGATGAAGCAAACGGGTCCTTTTCCATGACTGGGTGACCAAAAGTGATTGGCTGTTCCTTGTTATGGGTTATCTAACATACATCTGAGGTTGATCCATGTGGAGCCTACGGAATGGTTTACCCCCTGTAAATCCAGTATCTGATGATAGATAATGAGAGAGGAAGAAGTGGCAGGATAGAAAGAAAGAAATGAGTGAGGAGGTAGGAGAAGGGTGTAGAATAAAGGAGTGTGGTCTTGCTGGACCATCCTTCGCATTAGTAGGTGACCTGGGTAAAGGGGGATCCTGACTGATATGTGGCCCATGGGTCCCAGATCACTTCAAAGCGCTGTACCGTGTCCCGCAGTTTTGCCACTATTTGTTCCTGTGACATGATCCACAAATTTTCTGTTTGGTAGCCAAGATTGACACTGTGGGAATTTTCTAGGCTTTCGCTAATGTGATCTTGGCTCCCAAACACATAAAAAAAATGAGATAATGTGTGGTCTTAGGCATGTTGCGCACTCTGCAGCTTAGTAGGATGTATGTGGGATCTTGAGGAACATCAATACCAGTGACCTTTCATAGAAGGTGGAGAAATTTCTTCCAGTAGCTCCGTATGTGGGGGCACGTCCACCATATATGAAGCATCGAGCCCACATGTCCGCATCCTCTGAAGCAGAGGGGGGAGGCATCTGGAAATATCTTGGAGAGCCTGGCAGGGACATAGTATCACCTAGTGAAAACCTTAATGTTAGCGTCTATCAAAGCAATGTTTAAGATACCTTTGGATGATCTGCTGAAGGCCTGGAACCACATATCAGGGTCCAAATGGATGGCCATATCTGACTCCCAGGATCGAGCATATACAGGGGGGCGCCTGTCCTATGTGCCAGGGAAGCGTAAATAATGGAGATCCCGCCTTTTTGAGGTCCTATATTAGAGCACCATTGCTCATATGTTGTGACTTTAGGGATGCTCAGTTTGTCAGTCCAGAGTGTGCAAAGGAAGTGCCTGATCTGTGACAATCTAAATTTTTCAGAAGCTGGCATTTCTAGTGTACTCAGGCAATGACCCAAGGAAATAGGGCCATTAGGTGTAAAGAAATTGCCTATTCTGAAGAGGTCTTTGTTCAGCCACCAGTGAAACGCATGTATATTCATCTCTGGAGGGAAGTGAGGGTTATGAAATAGGTGCGTGTCAGGAAGGCTAGCCAATATCCAAGATGGCGGCCAAAGAATATGAACACCTCCGTAGGTGTTCCACCTGCACCTAACCCAGCTTGTCTGACCACCGCACCTGCCTGCTCCTTCTGCTACCTTGCTGCCAGCCCATTGCCAACCCGGCCTGCATACTGACTATTCTTCTGCCTCTGAATCTGATCCTGACGTGTCCACCAATGTATGACCCGGCCTGCCTGTACCATCCCGCTCTTCTGCCTGGAAAATCCTGTTGAGCTACCGCTCTTTCTACAGCTGTTTCGGATTCCATGGTCTGCAACCAATCAGGCACTAATGTGACTCTGCACTCCTGCGCTCCCTGTCTGTTCTACCGGGGGGGCCTCGAGTCAGAGATGTAAGAGAGGACGTCCGCTCCATATCAGGCTCTACCGTCAGGTACGTGACAGTGCGTGAGGGGCTTTAGGGGAGAAATCAAATTCACATTTTTATATAGCTGATCACAGAGCGCTAGAGAGTGGGATATAGTAGGGGCTAATATGACAGGTCTGTGTTTGGAAGGTCTCCATGCTAAGAAGTCGAGTGTAAAATGTGGTACTGCCTGCCTTTCGAGGGAAATCCAGTCAGGTCTGGTACTTTATATGGCAGAAAACGGAGCCAGCTGTTCTGCCTGGTAATAAAGCCATCCTGAGTCTTAAGTCAGAATCCTTTGCAAAGCGATGACCACAGTCTCCCCAGACAATTATAACCACCCTGGATTGAAAGTTTAACAGGATAGATTTTGTAACTAGGATTAGGGAGGGAGCGGAACAAATATAAAATACAGGGCACGATTCATTTTGACAGTGTTCAGTCTACCTAGCCAGGATAGGCCCTCCTTTAACCATTTGTTAGGTTCGTCTCTAGTGAACGGAACATGGGGGGGTAGTTGGCATTATATAGGTTGTCAATGCATTTAGTCAGTTTGATGCCCAGATAGGGAATTGCGTCTCCTGACCACGTGAAGGGAAAATGTTGTTTAACTCACTCGGTTATGTCAGTATGGACCAATAAGTTGAGGGCTACTGATTTGGAAACCTTGACCTGAAGCCCCGAAATGGTTCCGAATTCCTGGAGAAGTCGGAACACATTGGGGATGGAGATTAGAGGCAGTCACAAATAATAACATGTCATCTGCAAGAGGGCACACTTATGTTCTTCTTGGCTGAATTGAACCCCTTTGATGTTCTTATTTGCTCTTATGGCTATGGCCAATGTCTAGATCACAATTGCGAAAACCAAGAGCGAAAGAGGACAGCCCTGCCTGGTTCCCCTGCAAATGTCAAAAGGCTGGGAGTAGTGACCCATTAGTCACACCTGAGCTGTGGGGGATGAGTAAAGTGTGTGTATTATTTTAAGAAATCCGTCACCAAACCCCCAGCGTTCTAGAATATCAAAAAGGTAGGGCCACGACACAGAGTCAAAGGCCTTCTGCAGGCCCAATGACAACGGGTAGGATATCAGATCAATTGCTCTTCGCCGAAACGCTGTTGCGCACCAATGTGCGCCGTGGCGCACAAATATGCAGTATGAAGCAATATATTTAATGTGCGCCGTGGTGTATATGTATGTGCAATGGCGCACGGATATGCACCATGGCGCACAGACATGCGCAGTGACGTCATTGGCATGCGCAGTGATGCATCAATGTGCACCACGCCATTGCGCACGTTTGTGCAATCACACCACCAGATAAAAGGATGCCAAGGGAAATAGATGGCGTCATTCCCATTTTCCTTGATATAGAGGCCATCCAGGACAGCTTGAATGAAAGTTCTACCTTTCGGCCGGTTATCCTTTGTAAATGCTTTATTTCTGTGTGTGAATTTTCAACTTCCTATTCCTCCTCTACAAGCTTTCCCCCATCGTCCAAGCCATTGTGGCTGGGGGTTAGTCAGCGTGCCCACCCTCTCCCTTGTGACTACATCCCTGCGGAGAGACACTGTTGCGCTCACAGGCACGGGAGGCAGGGGAGCCGCAGGCATGTCCAAGACGCTGTAGCTCCGCCTTCCATGCCTTGCTATTGTAATCTGAATGGCCATCTCAGCACAGCCCGCCTTTACTCCGCCCTACTCAACCCCCTTTTTTGCTGAATTGGAAGTGTGAGTCAGGTTCGTCGTCACACAGAGAAAAAGCAGCACTGGGCATTTTTAAAGGGGTCGTAAAGCTAAAAAAAATGTTGCCAATATCTGTTGCCAATATCTGATCTATATGATCTATATGCTATATAGATCGTGAATCTAGCTGTTATTTCTGCTGAAATTTTTTATTTACCTGTTAGATAAATAGGCTTTTTCCTCTCTGTATGTTCTCCTCAACGTCCGGGTTTTTGAGCGTGCTCCCTTCGAACCTTCGAACCTACGCTTCCACTTCAGCAAAAGAGGGGGCAGAGTAAAGGCGGGGCTGTGCTGAGATAAATAAAAATACTTCCCCCAACATATAAACCCTGAACTTCAAAGAAATCATGATAGGACTCCAAAATATTTAATAAGAGATATCAGCTAGCAGAATACCCTAAAACGTGGTGTACATAAAATATAGAAAACAACAGTGCAGCGATCTAGGAATCACATTAGTTGAATAAGAAAAGTGTATACTAAAAAATAAAAAATTGTGTTAATCAAATAAGTGCATAAAAGTGGTGAGCAAAAGTCCCAATGAAGAGACAGGAAAGATGAAGCAATTTTCTCTGTATGTGACAAGAGGAGAACAGATGTGGATCCCAACAACCTTTAAGCTTCCCAACAATAGGATTGCAAACCAGCACATTGCTTGAAAAGGTGGGGGCTTACCAAAAGCAGATGACCCCCAATAAAGAAAGGTAGAACAATGCCTAGTTTGTACTCCTAGAAACCTCCAACTTCTCTCAAGCACCTTGCCAAACAGCCACACTGCTATGTTTCCCACCAATCCGTACGCAACAAAACACAATATAGTAATGATGTTATAAAAGGAAAAAAAGCACTTGCTATAGTGTAAAGCAGTAAAGTATACACTATTTAATAGGGGATGGTATACAAACACTTTATATCACATGTTTAGTCAGTTTGCCAGAAACTAAGATGGCCGCAGCTGGTTCACACATGCACAGTGATATGTGTTCCAGCTCCCTCTAGGTTTTTTTTCCTATGCAACATCATGTACAATTTTATAATTTGAATAGAGCACTAATCTGTCTAAATCTGTGTTAGTGAGCACGTCTTCTTTGCCAAGATAATCCATCCCCCTCACAGGTGTGGCATATCAAGATGCTGATTAGACAGCATGATTATTGCACAGATGTGCCTTAGACTTTAATACCACAATAAAAGGCCACTCTAAAATGTGAAGTTTTATCACACAGCACAATGGGGCTGCTTTACTAAGATGAATGTCCTGCGCCGGTTCATACCTCAATTTGCACGGCAGATAAATTATTAAGTGAGCGTATGAACCTGTGCATGCATAAGCGCAACAGATAATATGCGCACGCGATAATAAGCTCCCATTGATAATAGCGAATGTTGTATCATTAACAGTCCATTCACACAGGGGCAACATGACTTCCAGCGCGACTTTGGGAGGCAACTTGGACACGACTTGAGTGTGAATCCCAGCGTAACTTGGGGCGACTTACAACGCGACTTTAAGTTGCCTACAGGCCGACTTTTTAAAAAAAAATGGCATCTGGGTCCCCCTCAAAATCCATACCAGACCCTTCAAACCAGAAGGGTCTGGTATGGATTTTGAGGGAGACCCCCACACATTTTTTTTTTCTTAATGCTAACATGACCTGTGTGCAAAAGCCTTAAAAAAACCCATAGAAGTGAACCAGCGTAAAAAAAAAAAAAAAAAAAAAAATTGAGAGGTGCGCCCGTTCAGCTTATGCAAACGAATCTCTGTGGCTTGACATTTACTAAGATTTTGCCGGGGCAGTGAACCAGAGCACTTGAACGTGCGCAAATGTCGCTTGTGCATGTGCATGTGCAGTGCATAAAATGATCTCACGCAGTTCTGAGTGTATTTGCAGGCGCAGCAAGCTTGTTCACAGAAAGTTATTTTTCCGTTCTATTTTGGACATATTTGTTACTTGGACAGTTATAACTATACTTCCTCACATCACCCACATCACCCCCATAATATTGGCACTTCCACCTTCTTTTAATTCTGAGTTGAATAATGCGTGCACCAGGTCTATAGTGGCGCACCGATCGCCGCCTCCCGTGCGCTGGCATGTTATTAGTGAATGGGGAATTGCGATGTGTTACAGGCACAAATGCTTTGCGAATACGAAAATGGCCATTGCGCATCGGCGTGCACCGCAACTCATGGCGCAAACCTTTTGTAAATCAGTTCCAATGCGGCAGATGTTGGAAGTTTTGAGGGAGCGTGCAATTGACATGCTGACTACAGGAATGTCCACCAGAGTTGTTGCCCTTGAATTTAATGTTCATTTCTCTACCATAAGCCTTCTCCAAAGGGGTTTCAGAGAATTTGGCAGTACATCCAACCGCAGACCACGTGTAACCACACCAGCCCAGCCCAGCACCTCCACATCCAGCATTTTCACCTCCAAGATTATCTGAGACCAGCCACCCGGACAGCTGCTGCAACAATCGGTTTGCATAACCAAAGAATTTTTGCATAAATTGTCAAACCATCTCAAGGAAGCTCATTTGCATGCTTGTTGTCCTCATCAGGATCTCGCCTGACTGCAGTTCATTGTCGTAAGCGAGTGGGCAAACGCTCACATTCGATGGCGTCTGACACTTTGTAGAGGTGTTCTCTTCATGGTTGAATCCCAGTTTCCACTGTACAGGGCAGATGGCAGACAGCATGTTTGGCATTGTGTGGGTGAACGGTTTGCTGATGTCATTGTCGTGGATCGAGTGGCCCATGGTGGCAGAGAGGTTATGGTATGGGCAGGCGTATGGTATGGGCAGGCTTATGCTATGAACAGCGAACCCAGGTGCATTTTATTGATGGCCTTTTGAATGCACAGAGATACCCTGATGAGATCCTGAGGCCCATTGTTGTGCCATTCATCCACAACCATCACCTCATGTTGCAGCATGATAATGCACGGCCCCATGTTGCAAGGATCTGTACACAATTCCTGGAAGCTGAAAACATCCCAAAACTTGCATGCCCAGCATGCTCACTGGACATGTCACCCATTGAACATATTCGGGGATGCTCTGGTTTGGCATATACGACAGCGTGTTCCATTTCCTGGCAATGTCCGGCAACTTCGCACAGCCATTGAGGAGGAATGGGACAACATTCCACAGGCCACAATCAACAACCTGATCAACTCTATGCGAAGGAGATGTACTGCACTGCATGAGGCAAATGCTGGTCACGCCAGATACTGACTGTTTTTCAGACCCCCTGGACCCCCCCCCCCCCCCCCTAATATAGTAGAACTGCACATTTTAGCATGGCCTTTTATTGTGGCCAGCCTAGGGCACACCTGTGCAATAATAATGATGTCTAATCAGCATCTTGATATGCCACACCTGTGAGGTGGATGGATTATGTCAGCAAAGGAGAAGTGCTCATTAACACAGATTTAGACAGATTTGTGAACAGTGTTTGAGAGAAATAGGCCTTTTGTGTACATAGAAAAAGTCGTAGATCTTTGAGTTTAGCTCATGATAAATAGAGGCAAACACAAAAGTGTTGCATTTAGAATTTTGCTCAGTATATATATATATATATATATATATATATATATATATATATATATATATATATATATATATATATATATATATATATATATATATATATATATATGTAGCACTGACCCCCGAAGGAGCTGCTGGTTTTGCTGGTTTTATTGGGCTTATCTATACCTTCTTGACCTCGTCTCTGTCTAGGGTTTCCCATGGTAGATGGTCCAAAGAAATGCAAAAAATTACACTGGATCTTCTTTTGGGTTATTTATTTGAAAAAGAAACAAGATCTCTCAGGTTAGGGTAGAGGGTTAGGAGGAACTTCAGGTACTTTGGACTGTGAAAAATGGAAAGTCTTTATAGAAAGAATCCAGAGAATAACCGTTTCACAGCTGGATTTCCACAACCCCCCGGATAGACCTCCTCTCACTAAGCCTAGCAGCTGGTAGGGTGTTAAGTAATGTAAAGTCTCTGCCACAGGCTTGAGTGTAGAATACTTGAGAAAAAGTCTCTGCCACAGACTTGAGCGTAGAATACTTGAGAAAAAGTCTCTGCCGTAGACTTGAGCGTAACTGAGGGACATAGACAAATTTATAGAGCTATTATACGGTACCAGTATCTCTCAGCCGATCTGGCGATACTGTATGAGTGTGGATCCATGAAGTGTCCTTCAACTGAGCCTCCAGGCTCCTTCAGAGAAGCCAGCCTTGTGCATAGCCTTCTCCTGAAAAGTTCTCCCCTGGATGCTTCTCCAGTTGCTGGGCCTCTCCTTAGATGAGACGGCACCGAACCAGAGACTTGGAAATGCATGGAACCGCACCCCAGGCCAGGAGGGCCATGGGGGCTGGTCAGGAGGACCAGAACCAAACAGACAGAAAATCCTCTGGCACAGAACCCTGTCACATGTGATGACAGCACCTTAAATACCCCCTCCCAGAATGCATAGCAGGAGAACACTCCGACTGGTTTCAAGAAAACGTGACACTCAATACACCCAGCTAAACTGCGTTCTACCACTTGTCGGCGGTGACAGTGACACCTGCGGCCAATGAGAACCCAGTGCAACCCAGCTGGACGGATACTGAAATCATAATTTAATAAGATTAGCCCTAAAAACCAACTGTGGTTTCAGGAATATTAATTTTCAAAACATATAGTGCATGCTCGTCAGGAGCCAGTGCTATATATATATATATATATATATATATATATATATATATATATATATATATATATATATATATATATATATATTCCTTTCCAAATGCCCTTCTACACAAATCCTCCCTCTCTCCACACCCTCCCAGCACAAAACCTCTCCCCTCTAATTCCTCCTTCTAGCATGAATCCTGATCCCCAAATCCCCCTCTCAGAACAACCCCCACAACCCCCTCCCATAAAGTCTCCCTGGCCTACAAAGCCATTCTTCTATAACAAAACCCCCTTAACTTCCCCCTTCCCATCCCCCCTCCCAGCACAGACCCTGCACACTGCAGGGTCTGTCTTTCTCCCAGACTCCTCCTCATATTTTTCCATAAGAAACATCAGAGCTGAAGAGGAAGCTCCCCTTGGCTCTAAAATATACAACAATGGGGAAGATGCCAGCTGCAACAGTTTCAGAGACCCAGGGCACCCGACAAGAGATGCAGGGAATATGCAGTTATGCCAATGGAGCCCCCGTTTGACCTTAGATCACATTAGTATTCAGAACAAGTGTCCCTTCTCCTCCTCTTGTCCCGGCCCTGTATTGAGTTCACCTCAAACCCATGTTAGACCTAAACACAAATTTCAACCCCACTTTTGGAGATATAGTCACCCTCAAATGCAGCCCCTGAACAAATTGCAACACATAATGTACAGTATATATAATACTATAAATTGCCATCAGATGATTGAGACATACTAGAGAGAACATATTGCTGGAAACTGCAGACATGTTGCAGAAGACAGTGAGACTATTAGTGATCATTGCTATTATCCATTTATAAATCAATGCTTCCACTCTCCATCCCACTACCACTGCAGAGTGCTGTCATCTAAGGGCCACGTAAGTACCAAAGGACCACGGGCTGTGAATCAGGGACTTCCCCTTTTAAAATGTATGTATTTCTCTCTTATCTCTCACTCTCATGATACATTCTAAAGCTATTTTTTTTTTTCACAAAGGTATAAAGCTCATTTTTTACTTTACTGCCTGACTATACTAATAAAAGGGAGGGGTTAGGTGTGCCCAGGATCTTTGACCTGAATTAAACCGAAAGGACTTTACTCACATACTAGCTTGCGGACAAAGTGGGAGTCATCAGTTAAAATACAGGAGCTTATTGTCTGTAAGTAAAAGTTTTTTGTTTTTTTTTCTGTAAATAATGTGTATAGGCTGTAACTGGGATAATGAGTGGTGGTAAATCATGTTGCCATTCCGGAATTTGCAATAGAGATCTGAAGGAAAAATGTGCAACACTGAGGAAAAATGACAGTAGTTTCCTCCTCATTTTTGATGGATGTGGTTAGTAGACATTTGCAGAGTAAAATATTTAGTTTCGGAATTTTGTTTTCGTCCGAAAAATTAATTAATTTAGTTACTCCCGAAATTCATTTTTATTCATTTCGTTTTTCGTTCAAAAATTGCATTCGTCTGAAAATCCACATGAATTACGGTTGAATCTGTCTTTGAAGGCTTATGCCTTATGGTGTCTGTCAAATGTATAAAGAAGATTCGACGGAGCTAGTATATAGCATACTTTGTGTGAAGTTTAGAACCCTATTAAAGTCTATGGGACTCCAACGTTCAAAATCAAATGCTAATTTTAAAGGCTAATATGCAAGTTACTGTCCTAAAAAGTGTTTGGGGACCTGGGTCCTGCCCCAGGGGACATGTATCAATACAAAAAAAAGTTTTAAAAACGGACGTTTTTTCAGGAGCAGTGATTTTAATAATGATTAAAGTGAAACAATAAAAGTGTAATATTCCTTTAAATTTTGTACGTGGGGGGTGTCTATAGTATGTCTGTGAAGGGGCGCATGTTTCTGGTGCTTAGAACTGTCCTTGCACAAAGTGTCATTTATGCAGGAAAAAAAAGCCCTTTAAAATCACTCATAGCTATTATGAATTGTCGGCTCCATAATACAGAGAACACTCATTGAAAGTCATTGATAAAAATAAATAAATAAGCAAAAAAGTGTGTGGGTCCCCCAAATTCAATTACCAGGCCCTTCAGGTCTGGTATTGATATTAAAGGGAACCCTGCGTCAAATAAAAAAAAAAATTGACGTGGGGTTCCCCCCTAAATATCAATACCAGACCCTTCAGGTCTGGTATGGATATTAAGGGGGAACCCCGTGTCAAATTTTTAAAAAAAATGACGTGGGGGTCCCCCTAAAAATCCATACCAGACCCTTTATCCCAGCACGCACCTTGTCCCCATGTTGATGTGGAGAAGGGCCTCATCCCCACAACCCTGGCCGGTGGTTGTGGGGGTCTGCGGGGAGGGGGCTTTTCAGAATCTGGAAGCCCCCTTTAACAAGGGGACCCCTAGATCCCGCCCCCCCTGTTTGAAATGATAAGGGGGTACAAAAGTACCCCTACCATTTCACAAAGAAAGTGTAAAAAATAGTTAAATAAGACAAACACACTTTTAAAAAATTCCTTTATTAAAAATAAAAAAAAATAAAAAAAAGATTTCAGCGGTGCTAATCCACTCTTGCTATCCAGCGATGGATGGATGATCATCTCTCCGGGGTCCAGCGATGGCTGATCTGATCCAGCGCAGCGAATCCATCCATCTTTTGTCTCCACAGAGGAGACACTGCGGGGATCCCAGCGGCCTGACGTTTGTTATATGCGGAGGGTGGGGCCACCCGTTACCAGACCCCGCCCCCCTCTGATGCAAGGGGAAACCCGGGCTCAAGTGAAGGACCTCCAAGGTCCTTCATATTCTTTGGAATGTTGCCAGTGCCATGTGTAACACAGGAAAGACAGAAATTATAGGATATTTCATTGAAGGCCTTGATGTAAAATGGAAGGATTTGGCTTTAAAAAAGCACAGAGTTTATCATTTATGGATGTAAATCTTAGATGCTAAGAATGACTTGCACCAAAGGTGGGAACAGAGATTTTGATAAGTTAATGTATAGATAAAGGGTTGTTCTGTTCAGTTGTAATGTATGAATGATCACTTAGTACACTTTTGCCACCAGAGGTGTTTTAAAAAATAATTTTAGAACTGAGAACTAATGAAAAATCCGAAAACATCATATATTTTATGAAAGCAGAGACCATGGAAATAAAAATTTAAGGTAATTCCTGCCTCCATGCTGCCAAACAAGCCTACTTTGTCTCTCGTATTACTACTTTGTCATCCAGTCCCCGTTGGCTCTTCTCAACCTTTAACTCTCTGCTTCATTCCCCACCCCCTCTACCCACTAACTCACTCACTGCTCAAGAGATTGCCAATCACTTCAAATACAAGATTGATGAAATTTGTGAGGACACCTCAACTGTGCATACATTTTCCCCACCGAAAATACGTTACCTAACAACACAATCAACACTCTCCTCTTTTGAATTGGCTACTACTGAAAAGGTTACAAAATTTTTCTCAGATGCCCACCTAACCAATTGTCTTTTGGATCCTGTTCCCTCACAACTACTACAGTCACCCTCTTCTTCTATCCTATGCTCCCTCAGTTACATCTTCAATCTATCTCTCTCTAGTGGCACCATCCCCTCCCCTCTAAAACATGCACAGATCACTCCCATATTTAAAAAGCCCTCACTGGAACCCACCAACCTAAACAACGAAAGACCCATCTAATTGCTCCCATTCACCTCTAAACTTCTAGAATGCTTAGTCTACAACCATCTTAGCTCCTACATCAGTGAAAATAACCTTCTTGACCCATTACAGTCTGGCTTTCGGCAGTTTTCGCACGGAAACTGCCTTACTAAAACTCACTAACGATTTACTAACTTATAACAGCAACAGCCAGTACTCCATACTCCTACTACTTGACCTCTCTGTGGCCTTTTGTACTGTTGATCACCTGTTCCTTCTCAATAAACTACATTCCTTTGGCCTCCGAGATTCTGCTCTATCCTGGTTCTCTGCCTATCTATTGCAGCGCTCCTTCAGTGTCACCTTTAACTCTGTCTCCTCCTCTCCATTGCCCATTTCTGTGGGGGTCCCCCAAGGCTCTGTTCTTGGACCCCTTCTGTTCTCTATCTACACCTCCTCCCTTGGTCACTTGTTAACCACCCACGGCTTCCAATACCACTTATACGCCGATGACACCCAAATCTGTCTGTATCAGACTTCTACGTATCTGACTGATGAGTCCGCTTGGGCAGAGGGTGGTCTCCCTTATGTGTCCGACTCGTGGCTCCTGGTATAGAGAACAGGCGTGGCAGTACGGAGTGGTATGAGAGCCTGATAGTAAGAATCCTGATGCTGGAAGGTAGGTGATCTTCAGACAGCAGGTTGGTAAACAGGAATACAGGCAACAGGTGCTGAGCAGGAGCAGAGCAGGCAAGTCCAGGTACAGGCTGGGTTCAGCAACAAGCGGGCAACAAAGTACAGAGGAGCTGGCAGAAGAGTAGTCAAACAGGCCAAGGTCAGGTGCAGGCAGAAGTCAAGGGAATCCGAGAAGCAAGCCGAGTCATCAGGAGATCAGGAAAGCAGATACGGGTACAGGAGCAAGGACACAGGGAGCTGATGATCAGGCAGCACCAAGCAGAGTGTGATGCAGACCTAAATAGGCTGACTGGCACCAAAAGCTGCGCACGTGTGTACGCGCAAATGCACACAGGCACGCACACACCCGCGTGTGCCCGAACACTAGCGCGCAAACCAGTGCCCATAGGAACATGCAGACTAGCGCCCACAGGGGCATGCGCACTAGCACACACACGCGATTGCGCCCGAACACCGGCGCGCACACCAAGGCCAACTGGATCATGCACGCCAGTGCCCACAGGAGTGTGCACACCAGCATGCACAGGAACGCGCGCACTGGCGCCCACCAGAGTGGCCAGCAGCTCGTCCATCCAGGTAACCTCTCTGATATTGCCCCCTCCTCAAGGGTAGACTCTGGATGCCTAGTTGAGCCAATTTGGAGGCATGAGAGTTATTAAATGCTTGTAAAAGTTCTCTGGCACGTAGGTTACTCTCGGGCTCCCAGGAGCTGTCTTTGGAGCCATACCCTCTCCATTTGGTGAGATACTGGGTTTGATTGCATCTTTTCCTGCAATCCAGAATTGTTTTCACTTCAAATTCCTCCTCATTATTGACTACAACAGGCTTGGGTGGGCTGGTACTACGACCAGCAAAGGAATTAGGAGTAACAGGTTTCAGGAGAGTCACGTGAAAGACCGGGTGAACCTTCAGGGAGTCAGGCAGGTCAAGTTCATAGGTGACATCATTCATTTTCCTTTTCACCGAGAAAGGACCCAAGAACGTAGGGCCCAATTTTTTAGAAAGACAAGCTCATTTCAGATTGGCAGTAGACAACCACACTTGGTTGCCAGGTTCCAAAATAAGTTCCCTGCGCCTCTTCCTATCAAACATCTTCTTATAATACTCTTGAGCCTTGGCCATGGTTTCTTACAGCAATTTATTGTTAGAGGAGAAGAAATCCAAGGTATTGATCTGGGCAGAAAAGATGGGTGGAAACCATAATTGGCGAAGAATGGCATCTGATTGATGGACAAATGCAAAGAATTGTTATAAGAGAACTCAGCAACAGGGAGCAAGGAGGCGCAATCATCCTGAGAGAAATCGGAGAAGCAGCGGAGGTATTGCTCCAGAGTTTGATTGGTTCTCTCAGTTTGCCCATTCATCTGGGACGATAAGCTGAAGAAAATGCCAATTCTATTTCCAGGGAGCCACAGAGGGCCTTCCAGAACCTAGAAGTAAACTGGACATCTCGATTGGACACAATACTCATTGGGACCCCTCATAGGAAAGAAATGTGCCATTTTGGACAACCTGTCCACTACAACAAAGATGGAGGAAAAGCTTTCTGATGGAGGGATTTCAACAATGAAGTCCATTGAGATCATACTTCATGGTCTCTCTGGGACTGGTAAAAGTCTTAATAGACCCCAGGCTCTTGTCCCGGGCTGTTCTTACTTTGGGCGCAAGTATTGCACAAGTCAACATAATCCTTACAGTCCTTGATCAGGTGAAGGTATGCTCTTCCAAGTCAGTAGTCTTCAGTGCACCAAAATGTCCGGCCAACTTATGGTCGTGGCAAAGCTCCAGTACATGTACTCTTTTGCTCTGTACACATGGTCGGACTTTCTGATGGACAATGTGTGATCGGATTGTGTTGTCTGAAAATCCAATCGTGTGTGGGCTCCATCTGACTTTTTCCGTCAGAATTTCCGACACACAAAGTTTGAGAGCTGGATCTAAAATTTTCCGACAATAAAATCCGATCACTTAAATTCCAATCGTGTGCAGACAATTCCGATGGACAAAGGACGATCAGATTTTCCGACAACTTTGTGCGACCATGTGTATGCAAGACAAGTTTGGGCCAAAATCCGTCTGAAAAAATTCAATGGACTTTGTCGTTGGAATGTCCGACCGTTTGTACAGGGCATTAGGCCCCCAGGGACCACAATCTTGCCCTTGTGTCAGAACAGGCCGTCCTTAGCATAAGTCTCAGCAGACGGGGACATTCCCATAGAGGCCTATCTAATCAGGGAGATGAGATCCCCTTGAAGAAGCAAGAAGTTCCCAGAAGGAAGAATGGTGTCCAGAGGTAAGGTTCATTTAACATACGGGAGAGAGCGTCTGGCTTGATATTTTTGGAGACGGGTCTGTAGTTAAAATGGAACTGGAATCTAGAGAAAAAAAGTGCCCATCTGGCCTGCCGAGGTTTTAGTCTCTTGGCTGTTCTCAAGTACTCCAGATTTTTATGGTCAGTATAGACCAAAATGGGATGTGCAGCACCCTCCAGTAGATAACGCCACTCATTCAAAAAAGCCGCATTGATGGCTAGAAGTTCCCAATCCCCCACATTGTAATTCCTTTCCGATGTTTAAAGTTACCCCACTGGGTAAAGGAGAGCCTTGGCCCCTGCCATTGGGAGAGCACCGCTCCTGTTGCAATTTCAGAGGCTTCCAAGACAAAGGGTAGAGCAGAATTAGGGTTTTTAAGAATAATAGCTGAGGCGAACAGTTGTTTGAGTTTTTCGAAGGCCAACTGCGCCTTAGGAGTCCAGCAGAATCAGGTCCTTTGTCTGGTTAGCTCGGTAATAGGAGCGATAATTGAAGAGAAACCTCTGATGAACTTCCTGTAGAAATTGGAAAAGTTAATGAAGCGCTGCACCCCTTTCTTATCTGCGGGTGCAGACCAGTCCAGGATGGCAGATACTTTTCGGGGGTCCATCTTAATGCCCTCAGCTGAGAAGACTAAGCCCAAGAATTGAACGCACTGGAGTTCAAACTTGCATTTTTTTGGGTTTAGCATAAAGCCCATTTGGCCTGAGTCGAGTAAGTACATTCCGGACATGCCTCTGGTGATCGGCCAGTGAAGCAGAGAAAATTAAGATGTCGTTAAAGTAAACTATGACATACAAGTCCAGGTAATCACGGAAGATGTCCTTGACAAAAAGTTGGAATGTCTCTGGTGCATTGCACAAACCCAAGGGCATAACAATGTACTCGAAGTGCCCAAATTGAGTACAAAAGGACGTCTTCCATTCATCCCCTTCTCAGATACGGATTCAATTGTAAGCTCCGCGGAGGTCTGACTTTGTGAAAATGGTTGCGGCTCCCAGTCTTTGGAAAAGTTCAGGTACTAGTGGCAGCGGATATCGTTTTTTTATAGTAATCTTGTTCAACTCCCGGTTTGTCGATGCAGGGATGTAATGGTCTTTTTTTCGACAAAGAAAATGCCCGCACCGGCTGGGGAGGTGGAAAGACAAATAAATCCCTTCTTCAGATTTTGATCTATGTAGTCCTTCAAGATGCCTAACTCCTGTTCAGTTAATGGAAAGATTCTTCCAAAGGGGACTTCTGTCCTGGGTAAGAGTTCTATCAGGCAGTCATAAGGCCTGTGTGGTGGGAAAGTCTCTGCTCCCTTTTTTATAAATACATCCAGAAAGTCCTGATAAGGTTAACTCAGTGTCTGAACCCAAGAAGAGAAGTTGTGATGACTTCACAGACATTCCACGTAGACAGTGCTGCTGGCAGTATTCAGAAAGGAATTGGATTTCACCCGTTAATATTGGGATTGTGGGCCTGCACCCAGGGCATTCCCAGGATGATTGGGAAGAGAGGAGATGAGATGGCATCCAAACATAGAAGTTCCTGATGATGGGGACCCATGACGGCCAGCAAGGGACTGAGGTTGAAGCCATCTGCCAGGTGTACTGCAAGGCACTGGGCCTTAGCTTGGAGAGGAATACCGTGGTTGGTAGACATGTGCATTCGTTTTCATCTGAATGCATTTTTGTCCGAATTTCAGGTATTTTCGTTTTCGTTTTGACAAACGATAACAAAAGCACAGAATCCGAAAAACAAAAGATCCGGCATAAATGCTTTATTTTCATTTTCGTTGTTACAACAGTTCGATATAGAATAGGAGATTCGATGTAACTCTGACAATAACAATCTGTGTCTATAGAACCTGTGGTCGAATGTGCCTAACCTTACCTCTATTAGTCCAAGATTATATAGAGAAAATATTCGACAGAGAAAAAAGATTTGACAGAGAGAAAAGATTCTGCAAGTTACTGTCCTAAAAAGTGTCTGGGGACCCGGGTCCTGCCCCAGGGGACATGTATCAATGCAAAAAAACGTTTTAAAAATTGCCGTTTTTTCGGGAGCAGTGATTTTAATAATGATTAAAGTGAAACAATAAAAGTGTAATATTCCTTTAAATTTCATACCTGGGGGGTGTCTATAGTATGCCTGTGAAGGGGCGCATGTTTATGGTGCTTAGAACTGTCCTTGCACAAAGTGTCATTTATGCAGGAAAAAAAGTCCTTTAAAATCACTCGCAGCTATTATGAATTGTCGGCTCCGTAATACAGAGAACACTCATTGAAAGTCACAATAAAGAAAGAAAAAAGTGTGGGGGTCCCCCAAATTCAATTACCAGGCCCTTCAGGTCTGCTATGGATATTAAGTGGAACCCTGCGTCAAAAAAAAAAAAAAATTGACGTGGGGTTCCCCCTAAATATCCATACCAGACCCTTTATCCGAGCACGCAACCTGGCAGGCAGCAGGAAAAGAGGGGGGGACGAGAGAGCGGCCCCCTCCCTCCTGAATCATACCACCCCACAACCTGTGACCCCCTCTGATGTAACGGAAACCTGCCTGTTATATCAGAGGGGGGCGGGGTCACCCATACGTCATGGGGAAGCCCGGGTTTCCCCTTGCGTCAGAGGGGGCGGGGTCAGGTGATGGGTGGCCCCGCCCTCCGCATATAACAAACGTCAGGCCGCCGGGATCCCCGCAGTGTCTCCTCCGTGGAGACAGAAGATGGATGGACTCGCTGCGCTGGATAAGATCAGCCATCGCTGGACCCCGGAGAGATGATCATTCATCCATCGCTGGATAGCAAGAGTGGATTAGCACCGCTGGAATCTTTTTTTTTATTTTTTTTTATTTTTAATAAAGGAATTTTTCAAAAGTGTGTTTGTGTTATTTAACAATTTTTTACACTTTCTTTGTGAAATGGTAAGGGTACTTTTGTGCCCCCTTACCATTTCAAATGGGGGGGTGGGATCTGTTAAGACCCCCAAAGCATCCTCCCAATGTTGAGGGCATGAGGCCTGGTATGGTTCAGGAGGGAGGGGGGCCGCTCTCTTGTTCCCCCCTCTTTTCCTGCGGCCTGTCAGGTTGCGTGCTCGGATAAAGGGTCTGGTATGGAATTTTAGGGGGACCCCACGTCAATTTTTTTTAAATTTGACACGGGGTTCCCCTTAATATCCATACCAGACCTGAAGGGTCTGGTATGGATATTTAGGGGAACACCACGTCAATTTTTTTTTCAATTTGATGCAGGGTTCCCCTTAATATCCATACCAGACCTGAAGGGCCCGATAATTGAATTTGGGGGACCCCCACGCTTTTTTTTTAGTTTATTTATTTTTATCAATGACTTTCAATGAGTGTTCTCTGTATTATGAAGCCGACAATTCATAATAGCTGCGAGTGATTTTAAAGGACTTTTTTTTCCTGCATAAATGACACTTTGTGCAGGGACAGTTCTAAGCACCAGAAACATGCGCCCCTTCACAGGCATACTATAGACACCCCCCAGGTATGAAATTTAACCACTTAACAACCGGCCCATAGCCGAATGACGGCTACAGGGCGGTTCTTTAACTCTGGGAGGCCATCATATGACGTCCTCCCAGAATTCCGCTCTCGCGCGCCCCCTGGGGCGCGCACTCGAGAGCATCCGTGACCAGTCAAATGACGGAGTGATCACTTGTAAACAAACCGGTGTCATGTTATGACGCCGGTTCCTCCCTCCCCCTCTCTGTACCAATCGGTACAGCGGAGGGGAAGAGATCGGTGTCAGCAGCGCTCTGGGCTGCATCTGCAGTGCTCACATCGCTGCTCACTGAAATTTAACCCCTCAATTCCCTGCCAATACTCTGCAATACCCTGCAATACTCTGCAGTACCAGCAAATACTCTGCAATACCCCCCAATACTCTGCAGTACCAGCAAATACTCTGCAATACTCTGCAGTACCAGCAAATACTCTGCAACAGCCGCCAATACTCTGCAACACCCGCAGTACCCGCCAATACTCTGCAGTACAATTCCAGCCAATACTCTGCAATACCCTGCCATAAATTGCCATACCCGGAGATACCCAGCCATACTTGGTGATACCCTGCAATACCCAGCCATAGAGACATCCCCCCCTTCCGCCGCCTTCCGGTGCTTCTACCGACTCGCCAATACGATCAAAGCCAGAATCTTTTTTTATTTTTTATTTCAGGCTTCCCAGCTTAGAGGTGAGATGTGGGGTCTTATTGACCCCATATCTCACTGTAAAGAGGACCTGTCATGCCATATTCCTATTACAAGGGATGTTTACATTCCTTGTAATAGGAATAAAAGTGATCAAAAAATTTATTTTTGGGGAAAAAAATGGCAAACTAAAATAAATATATTTTTTTAAAGCGCTCCTGTCCCCATGTGCTCGCATGCAGAAGCGAACGCATACGTAAGTCCCGCCCACATATGAAAACAGTGTTCAAACCACACATGTGAGGTATCGCTGCGAACGTTAGAGTGAGAGCAATAATTCTAGCCCTAGACCTCCTCTGTAACTCAAAACATATAACCAGTAAAAAAAATTTAAAGCGTCGCCTATGGGGATTTTTAAGTAGCGACGTTTGGCGCCATTCCACGAGCGTGTGCAATTTTGAAGAGTGACAGGTTAGGTATCTATTTACTCAGCATAACTTCATCTTTCACATTATGGAAAAATTGGGCTAACTTTACTGTGTTTTTTTTTTTTTAAGCACAAAACAGTTTTTTTTTCCAAAAAAAAAGCATTCAAAAAATTGCTGCGCAAATACCGTGCGAGATAAAAGATTGCAACAACCACCATTGTATTCTCCAGGGTGTTTGCTAAAAAAACATATATAATATTTTGGGATTCTATGTAATTTTCTAGCAAATAAATGATGATTTTTACATGTAGGAGAGAAATGTCAGAATTGTCCTGGGTGCTCCAGAACGCCTGATGGCGCTCCCTGCACGTTGGGCCTCTGTATGTGGCCACACTGTGTAAAAGTCTCACACATGTGGTATCGCCGTACTCAGAAGTAATAGCAGAATGTGTTTTGGGGTGTAATTTGTGGTATGCATATGCTGTGTGTGAGAAATAAACTAATAATATGACAATTTTGTAAAAAAAAAAAAAAAAAAAAAAAAAAGTTAAAAAAATCTTGATTTTGCAAACAATTGTGGGAAAAAATGACAACTTCAAAAAACGTATCATGCCTCTTACTAAATACATACATGTCTTCTTTCCAAAAAGGGGTCATTTGGGGGGTATTTGTACTTTTCTGGCATGTTAGGGTCTCAAGAATTGAAATAGGCCATCAGTACTTCAGGTGTGATCAATTTTCAGATATTGGCACCATAGCTTGTGGACTCTATAACTTTCACAAAGACCAAATAATATCCACCAATGTCTACTTATTTTTACCAAAGATATGTAGTAGTATAAATTTTGGCCAAAATTTATGAAGAAAAAAATTACTAATCTGCTAAATTTTATAACAGAAACAAAGAAAGATTTATTTTTTTACAGAATTTTCGGTATTTTTTCTTTTATAGCACAAAAAATAAAAAAACGAGCGGTGATTAAATGCCACCAAAAGAAAGCTCTATTTGTGGGAAATAAAGAACAAAAATTTCATATAGGTCCAGTGTTGCATGACTGAGTAATTGTCATTCAATATGTGAGAGCACTGAAAGCTGAAAATTGGTCTGGTTATTAAGGGTGTTTAAGTGCCCAGTGGTCAAGTGGTTAAAGGAATATTACACTTTTATTGTTTCACTTTAATCATTATTAAAATCGCTGCTCCCGAAAAAAACGGACGTTTTTAAAACTTCTTTTTGCATTGATACATGTCCCCTGTGGCAGGACCCGGGTCCCCAAACACTTTTTAGGGCAGTAACTTGCATATTAGCCTTTAAAATTAGCACTTTAGATTTTGAACGTTGGAGTCCCATAGACTTTAATAGGGTTCTAAAGTTCACACGAAGTATGCTATATACTAGCTCCGTCGAATCTTCTTTATACATTTGACAGACACCATAAGCCTTCAAAGACAGATTGGACCGTAATTCATGTGGATTTTCGGACGAATGCAATTTTTTAATGAAAAACGAAATAAATAAAAACAAATTTCAAACTTCCGGTTCCGGCGCCGCATGGAGTAGCTGTCCCCTCTCACAGCTCCCGCAGACCGGCCTCTAAATTGGCTTCAAATCCGGCGATTTCGCCCGCTCCACCGGCCAGCTGACTTCCCCACGCTACCAGCTCCAGGATGGACCGGTTCGTGGAAAAAACCGGGCCGCGTTCGTACGCGGCCGCCACCGCGCGGCAGGCCGCACCGCAAATCGAGGCCCCGGCTTCGGCCTACACCGCTCCGGTCACCGCTCCGGCCTGCGCGGCCTATCCGGAGGAGCCAGCACCAGCCATGGAGGTAGGAGACCCAGCACAAGGCCAGACAACCTCCAAGGCACCCTCTTCCCTACAATCTCCAACCTCCACACATGTACCTGGGCCTGTGGCGCCTGTGACCATGCTGCATTCTCTGCCATCCCCACCGCTGCAGGATCCACAGACAGAGCTTCTGGCACAAGCTGTTGCTGCTCTCCTCTCCCCTATGATAGCTGCCTCTGTTGAGAAAGCTGTCACCCAAGGCATGCATAAATTTCAAGCCCAACTCGGGGAACATGCATCCAGACTCAATGAGGCTGAAAATCGCATCTCTACTTTAGAGGAAGAATTATACCAAACGCAGTCCCTGGAACAAGCTCAGGACAGAACTAACAAATATATTTTGGAAAAGCTCGATGACCTTGAGAATAGGTCCAGGAGGAGCAACCTGCGTTTTGTAGGTATCCCCGAGTCGCTTCACCAATCTGCCCTGTCAGACCTGTGTGCAAGCCGCATCCCGGAGGCTCTGGGCCTGGGGGGACCCTTCGTCGTGGAACGAGCACATCGTGTGGGGGCGCCCAACTCGGATCACAAGTCCCCGTGCCCGATAATTGCCAAATACCTGAATTACTCAGACAAAGCCTCCATTCTGCAGCAGTATCGTCAGTCCAGATCACTTCAGATCGACGGGGTCAAAATCCTGATCTTTGCTGACTATTCAGTGGATGTTTCCAAGAAACGGAAGGCCTTTCAACATATCTGTACGGAACTATTCCAACGGCAGATGAAATTCACTCTGGCATTTCCGGCAATCCTACGGATCAAAGCACCCAATGGAGAACAGCTCTCTTTTCAAGACCCAGACGATACATCGCGTTTTCTGAAATCGCTACGCTCGGGCCCTCCACTCAGCCCGGCTCCCAAAGCGGCCCCAGTCAATAGGGCCCTTGACCAGAGGAGCCCACGGAAGGATTCCCCCAAGCGCTTCAGGGCCTCAGGTCCAGCTCCTCACGCTCTCAACCCACGTTGATGAATAGTGATGGACGAACTTCCGACGGGACGTTTCGCGAACGCGAAACGCGAACGGACACAAACGTTCGCGAAAACGACCGTTCGCCGCGGGCTCCATTGACTTCAATGGGAGGCGAATTTCGCAAACCTTTAGGTCGAATTTGCGGCCACGGGGTAATTATTAGGGGGTAGCACGTAGTCCCACCACCTGGACAATAGCATAATACATGTATGAGGTGAATTTGGGATCGATAACTACAAGCATTTTTTTTTTATTTGGGAAATTGTTCTGACAATTCAGGACTATGGAGCTAATGAAGGCAATGGAGGAGAGGGAAGGTCAGGGACCAGGGTAGGCAAACAAGAGGGTGCAGGAGATACAGAGCACTGACAGCAGCACCGTAATACAGAGCACTGACATCAGCACCGTGACATACAGCGCTGACAGCAGCTCCGTGACATACAGCGCTGACAGCAGCTCCGTGACATACAGCGCTGACAGCAGCTCCGTGACATACAGCGCTGACAGCAGCTCCGTGACATACAGCGCTGACAGCAGCTCCGTGACATACAGCGCTGACAGCAGCACCGTGACATACAGCGCTGACAGCAGCTCCGTGACATACAGCGCTGACAGCAGCTCCGTGACATACAGCGCTGACAGCAGCTCCGTGACATACAGCACTGACAGCAGCTCCGTGACATACAGCGCTGACAGCAGCTCCGTGACATACAGCGCTGACAGCAGCACCGTGACATACAGCGCTGACAGCAGCTCCGTGACATACAGCGCTGACAGCAGCTCCGTGACATACAGCGCTGACAGCAGCTCCGTGACATACAGCGCTGACAGCAGCTCCGTGACATACAGCGCTGACAGCAGCTCCGTGACATACAGCGCTGACAGCAGCACCGTGACATACAGCGCTGACAGCAGCTCCGTGACATACAGCGCTGACAGCAGCTCCGTGACATACAGCGCTGACAGCAGCTCCGTGACATACAGCACTGACAGCAGCTCCGTGACATACAGCGCTGACAGCAGCTCCGTGACATACAGCGCTGACAGCAGCACCGTGACATACAGCGCTGACAGCAGCTCCGTGACATACAGCGCTGACAGCAGCTCCGTGACATACAGCGCTGACAGCAGCTCCGTGACATACAGCGCTGACAGCAGCTCCGTGACATACAGCGCTGACAGCAGCTCCGTGACATACAGCGCTGACAGCAGCTCCGTGACATACAGCGCTGACAGCAGCTCCGTGACATACAGCGCTGACAGCAGCTCCGTGACATACAGCGCTGACAGCAGCTCCGTGACATACAGCGCTGACAGCAGCTCCGTGACATACAGCGCTGACAGCAGCTCCGTGACATACAGCGCTGACAGCAGCTCCGTGACATACAGCGCTGACAGCAGCACCGTAAGCAGCCCCAGGAGGAAGTCAGCACAGCACAGGGATGGTGTGATCCCCTCATAATAAGAACCCCCAGGAGGAAGTCAGCACAGCACAGGGATGGTGGGAGCCCCTCATAATAAGAACACCCAGGAGGAAGTCAGCACAGCACAGGGATGGTGGGAACCCCTCATAATAAGCAGCCCCAGTAGAAATATGACACCGCTCAACCTCTTCAAAGAGGAGGGTAGGGGCATATAGTACGGTGTGCTTTTTTGGGTCAGGGAAGTGAGCCAAATGAATTAAGAAGGTCTGTGTGCTTGATTCCAAAAATTGTTTATAGACATATACATGGTCTACTGATCACATGTGTTGAATTCCTCCGAGATCCATGCCTCATTCATTTTTAGAAATGTGAGGTAGTTAACACTGTGGTGAGCTAGGCGAGTACGCTTATCGGTCACAATCCCCCCTGCTGCGCTGAACGTCCTTTCGGACAGGACACTGGATGAGGGGCAAGCCAACAGTTCGATTGCAAATTGGGCAAGCTCTGGCCAGAGGTCAAGCCTGCCCACCCAGTAGTCTAGGGGTTCATCACTCCTCAGAGCGTCCACATCGGCCGTTAACCCAATGTAGTCGGACACCTGACGGTCTAGGCGTTCCCTGATGCTGGATCCGGATGACACCTGTCGATGGGTCGGCTGAAAGAATGACCTCATATCCGAAGTCACCAACACATCTTCAAACCGGCCTCTTCTTGCAGGCGCTGTTGGATTGGTACCCGCAAATCCTTCTCTGGGAGTGGGAATTGCTCCTCTGCCAGCGCACGCAAAAGCAGAATGCAGCATTTCTCGAAGCAAGGCCTGGAAGTGCTGCATTCTGACAGCCCTCTGCGACGGCGGTAACATTTCCGCCATTTTGTGTTTGTACCGGGGGTCTAAGTACGTTGCCACCCAGTACTGGTCCTTGACCCTCATGCTTTTTATACGGGGGTCCCTATTAAAACACTGGAGCATGAAGGCCCCCATTTGCACTAAAGTGGAAGCGGTGTGGTGGCCTGGCTCCTGCTCATCATCCAGGATAATGTCGTCCTCTTCATTCTCCTCTCCCCATCCTCGCACAACAGGGATCCCAGAAAGGTTTAAAGCATGCTCTTCTTGCTCCTGCTCATCCGCCCCGGCACCATCCTCCTCTGACTCCTCATCAGACTCCTGTTGTTGACTTGTCTCAGATAGAGTAGCCCCCCCTGGGAATTCATCCAGCATTGCGACTTCCTCATCTTCCCGCTCCTGCTCCTCCACAGCCTGATCAATGACACGACGCAATGCACGCTCCAGAAAGAAGGCATAAGGTACCATGTCACTGATGGCGCCATGGCTGCGACTGACCAGTTTGGTGATCTCCTCAAATGGCCGCAGAAGTCTGCATGTGTCGCGCATGAGCAGCCACTGGCGCGGTGAAAAAAAACCCAGCTCCCCAGAACCGTTTCTTTCGCAGAGTTCATACAGGTAGACGTTAACTGCACGTTTCTGCTGGAGCAGCCTATCAAGCATATAGAAGGTTGAGTTCCATCGCGTCGGGCAATCGCAAATAAGACGTCTGACCGGCAGATGGTGTCGCCGCTGAATGTCAGCAAGGCGAGCCATGGCCGTGTAAGATCTTCTGAAATGGGCCGAGATTTTCCTTGCCTGCCGCAAGATGTCCTGGACCCCAGGGTATTTGACAAGGAATCGCTGCACGACCAAGTTTAAGACGTGTGCCATGCACGGCACGTGCGTGATTTTGCCCTGTTTCAATGCGCTAAGCAGATTGGCACCGTTGTCACACACCACTTTACCAACTGTCAAATTGAGCGGTGTTAGCCACTCATCTGCCTGTGAACGCAAAGCTGAAAGGAGTGCCGGGCCAGTGTGGCTCTTTGCTTCCAGGCACAACAGACGCAGCACGGCATGGCAACGTCTCACCTGGCATGTGGAATAGGTTCTGGGGAGCTTGGGCGGTGCAGTGGAAGAGACGCTAGCAGCGGAAAAGGAGGAGGCAGCTGAGGAGGAGAGGGAGGAGGATGGAGTAGGAGGAGGAGAAGAAGAGTCAGGCCTGCATGCAATCCGTGGCGGTAAAACCAAATCTACACGGGTGCCACGGGTTACATGCTTGACGGCCGTCAGAAGGTTCACCCAGTGGGCAGTAAAACTGATATACCTTCCCTGCCCGTGTTTGCTAGACCACGTGTCTGTGGTCAGATGTATCTTGGCACCGACACTGTGTGCCAGAGATACATTCACTTGCCGCTGAACATGGCCATATAGCTCTGGGATGCCCTTCTCTGAGAAATACTTCCTTCCTGGGACCTTCCATTGTGGTGTTCCAATGGCCACAAATTTGCGAAAGGCCTCCGAGTCCACCAGTTTATATGGCAGTAGTTGGCGGGCTATGAGTTCTGACAAGCCAGCCGCCAACCGTTGGGCAAGAGGGTTATCCGGCGTCATCATTTTTTTACGCTCAAACATTAGGCCCACGGAAGCCTGCCTTTTTGCAGAAAAATGTGAGCTTGGCGTGATGGAAGGTGGAGTGGAGGACAATTGTGAGGAGAGAGGAGAAGGAGAAGTAGAAGACGAGGCTGGACGGTGAGAGCCTGCAGTGTGGCTTTGTGTGTTCCGTTGCTCCCACTGGGCTCGGTGATGGCTGCTCATGTGCCTTCTTAAGGCGGTCGTCCCTAGGTGAGTATTGGGCTTACCGCGACTAACGCGTTGACTGCAAAGATTGCAGATGGCAACGCTATTGTCAGCAGCGGACACGTTAAAAAAAGCCCACACTGCGGAGCCATGTGCCGGTGTCCTGGGAGCGCCAGATGTGACCGTACATGGTCGATGACTCGCTCCTGATACATTTGCAGTCTGCTTTGTCCCTGCTGTGCAATGTAAGTCATTGCTGCTTCTCCTCCCTATCTGCTGGTCCATATCTCCCTCTGAACTCCCCTCCTCTTCCTCTCTTGTGGGCACCCACGTGACATCACTAGACACGTCATCATCAACGTCACCTTCCCCACCGCTATAAGTAGAGTAGGCAGCAACACCGGGGACCAACCTCCTCCTTGGGCTGATCTGGGTACTGGCGTCAGACTGCTGAGTAGCGCTTGTTGCTACCTCCTCTTCCTGATCCAATACCAAGAGTGGCTGCGCATCAGAAATGTCCTCTTGATATGGATCGGAAAATAATTCCAGTGACTCAAGCGGAAGGTATGTGGTGGTGGTGGTGGTGGTCGTGTTGTTGGTGGTAGTGTCTTTGGGGGTGCACATAGCAGAGAGTGAAGAAGAGGGTGCAGATCGAGAGGATGAGGAGGGTGCAGAAGAGTAAGGCTGAGCGAGCCACTCAACCAAGTCTGGTGCATCCTTTAAAGTAATTGAACGCACCTTCTGCAACTTCCCACTTTGGCTCAAGCCTGTTGCTCCTGCCCTACCCCTACCACCCCTGCGGAAGGGCCTGCCTCTTCCTCTGCATGTCATTTTTTAAATGACCCTGTGACAAAACTCTTAGTCCCTATACCGCTGAAGGACTGCTGCAGTATAGGTGAGCGGTCAGCAGTGGTGCACGTCAACCCTATCTATTGTGGACCTATAGCGGTCCTTACAGAACAGCAGACTGTACCGCACTCAAGCCTATGTACCGTAGCACCCTATACCAAGTTACCAGTCCTTATAAGAACTTTTGTGGACCAAGCAGGTTGTGTATTAGTGTTTAGCAGACTGTACGTCAGTCCCTATACCGCTGAAGGACTGCTGCAGTATAGGGCAGCGGTCAGCAGTGGTGCACGTCAACCCTATCTATTGTGGACCGATAGCGGTCCTTACAGAACAGCAGACTGTACCGCACTCAAGCCTATGTACCGTAGCACCCTATACCAAGTTACCAGTCCTTATAAGAACTTTTGTGGACCAAGCAGGTTGTGTATTAGTGTTTAGCAGACTGTACGTCAGTCCCTATACCGCTGAAGGACTGCTGCAGTATAGGGCAGCGGTCAGCAGTGGTGCACGTCAACCCTATCTATTGTGGACCGATAGCGGTCCTTACAGAACAGCAGACTGTACCGCACTCAAGCCTATGTACCGTAGCACCCTATACCAAGTTACCAGTCCTTATAAGAACTTTTGTGGAACAAGCAGGTTGTGTGTTAGTGATTAGCAGACTGTACGTCAGTCCCTATACCAATGAAGGACTGCTGCAGTATAGGGCAGCGGTCAGCAGTAGTGCACGGCAACCCTATGTATTGTGGACCGATAGCGGTCCTTACAGAACAGCAGACTGTACCGCACTCAAGCCTATGTACCGTAGCACCCTATACCAAGTTACCAGTCCTTATAAGAACTTTTGTGGACCAAGCAGGTTGTGTATTAGTGTTTAGCAGACTGTACGTCAGTCCCTATACCGCTGAAGGACTGCTGCAGTATAGGGCAGCGGTCAGCAGTGGTGCACGTCAACCCTATCTATTGTGGACCGATAGCGGTCCTTACAGAACAGCAGACTGTACCGCACTCAAGCCTATGTACCGTAGCACCCTATACCAAGTTACCAGTCCTTATAAGAACTTTTGTGGACCAAGCAGGTTGTGTATTAGTGTTTAGCAGACTGTACGTCAGTCCCTATACCGCTGAAGGACTGCTGCAGTATAGGGCAGCGGTCAGCAGTGGTGCACGTCAACCCTATCTATTGTGGACCGATAGCGGTCCTTACAGAACAGCAGACTGTACCGCACTCAAGCCTATGTACCGTAGCACCCTATACCAAGTTACCAGTCCTTATAAGAACTTTTGTGGAACAAGCAGGTTGTGTGTTAGTGATTAGCAGACTGTACGTCAGTCCCTATACCAATGAAGGACTGCTGCAGTATAGGGCAGCGGTCAGCAGTAGTGCACGGCAACCCTATGTATTGTGGACCGATAGCGGTCCTTACAGAACAGCAGACTGTACCGCACTCAAGCCTATGTACCGTAGCACCCTATACCAAGTTACCAGTCCTTATAAGAACTTTTGTGGACCAAGCAGGTTGTGTATTAGTGTTTAGCAGACTGTACGTCAGTCCCTATACCGCTGAAGGACTGCTGCAGTATAGGGCAGCGGTCAGCAGTGGTGCACGTCAACCCTATGTATTGTGGACCGATAGCGGTCCTTACAGAACAGCAGACTGTAACGCACTCAGGCCTATGTACCGTAGCACCCTATACCAAGTTACCAGTCCTTATAAGAACTTTTGTGGACCAAGCAGGTTGTGTGTTAGTGATTAGCAGACTGTACGTCAGTCCCTATACCAATGAAGGACTGCTGCAGTATAGGGCAGCGGTCAGCAGTAGTGCACGGCAACCCTATGTATTGTGGACCGATAGCGGTCCTTACAGAACAGCAGACTGTAACGCACTCAGGCCTATGTACCGTAGCACCCTATACCAAGTTACCAGTCCTTATAAAAACTTTTGTGGACCAAGCAGGTTGTGTGTTAGTGTTTAGCAGACTGTGCGTCAGTCCCTATACCGCTGAAGGACTGCTGCAGTATAGGGCAGCGGTCAGCAGTGGTGCACGTCAACCCTATCTATTGTGGACCGATAGCGGTCCTTACAGAACAGCAGACTGTACCGCACTCAAGCCTATGTACCGTAGCACCCTATACCAAGTTACCAGTCCTTATAAGAACTTTTGTGGACCAAGCAGGTTGTGTATTAGTGTTTAGCAGACTGTACGTCAGTCCCTATACCGCTGAAGGACTGCTGCAGTATAGGGCAGCGGTCAGCAGTGGTGCACGTCAACCCTATGTATTGTGGACCGATAGCGGTCCTTACAGAACAGCAGACTGTAACGCACTCAGGCCTATGTACCGTAGCACCCTATACCAAGTTACCAGTCCTTATAAGAACTTTTGTGGACCAAGCAGGTTGTGTGTTAGTGATTAGCAGACTGTACGTCAGTCCCTATACCAATGAAGGACTGCTGCAGTATAGGGCAGCGGTCAGCAGTAGTGCACGGCAACCCTATGTATTGTGGACCGATAGCGGTCCTTACAGAACAGCAGACTGTACTGCACTCAGGCCTATGTACCGTAGCACCCTATACCAAGTTACCAGTCCTTATAAAAACTTTTGTGGACCAAGCAGGTTGTGTGTTAGTGTTTAGCAGACTGTGCGTCAGTCCCTATACCGCTGAAGGACTGCTGCAGTATAGGGCAGCGGTCAGCAGTAGTGCACGGCAACCCTATGTATTGTGGACCGATAGCGGTCCTTACAGAACAGCAGACTGTAACGCACTCAGGCCTATGTACCGTAGCACCCTATACCAAGTTACCAGTCCTTATAAGAACTTTTGTGGACCAAGCAGGTTGTGTGTTAGTGATTAGCAGACTGTACGTCAGTCCCTATACCAATGAAGGACTGCTGCAGTATAGGGCAGCGGTCAGCAGTAGTGCACGGCAACCCTATGTATTGTGGACCGATAGCGGTCCTTACAGAACAGCAGACTGTACCGCACCCAAGCCTATGTACCGTAGCACCCTAGACAGACCAAGTTACCAGTCCTGATAAAGAGCTTTGTGGAACAAGTGAGTTGTGAATGATTAGCAGACTGCAGCAGAAGGGCAGCAGTCAAGTATAATATTCTTTCTATATTTGGAAGAAAGAATATTATACGTGTACAAGCCTATTACCGTACCACTGATACCAGTCCTGAAAAGAACCTTTGTGGAACTAATAGTAACAGCAAGTCTTTAAAATTATCCTCACTGCCTGACACACTGCTTCCTGCCTGTCCCTATACAAATTGGCAAAAAAGAGTAGGCTGGAACGATTAGCTGGAACAGCTCTTTTGTGGACCTGATAGTAACAGCTAATGATGATGATGATGATGATGATGAAGAAAGACTAATCTGGCTGAGCTGTCCCTAAAATAGCAGCATACAGCGCTCTGTCCCTTTATCTAAACTGACAAAAGAAACTCAGGCTGCTGACCTAACACCTATACCAGTCCTGAAAAGAACTTTTGTGTACCAAATAGCTAGCGTTTTCTCTGTCCCTACTCCACACAGGATCCTTTCCCTACAGTGACAGAAGAAAGAATGTAAAATGGCCACCGGATCGGGTGTATTTATAGGTTAGGGGGAATGTCCAAGTGTCCATGAGCTGTCATGTCTCAATTGGTTGTCCTGTAACACATGATAAACGTGTCACGAAAGGTTAAAGTTCTTGTATACATTAAACACGTAAGTCCGCCGGGGCGAACGACGGAAAAAGGCGTTCGAACCCGCGGACGGCGAAAGTCGGAAATTCGCCGCGAAACGACCGCCGGGCGAACCGTTCGGCCATCACTATTGATGAACCCCAGGACCTTGCTACCTTTTTGTCTTCCCTCCCTTTCAGGGACGAAGCTTTGCCTACCACCCGTTCTCTCACGGTAGAAGTGGCTTCTGCTTGAATCAATCCCCTCCTGGGCCACTTGCGCTATGCATGCGCTCCTCAGGTAATATTTGACCAGGGCCGTGACTGGCCCCGTGCGCTACATTGACTGAACTTATGTCTTTTACCATGCCCCATACGCCTTCGGCTTCTGGTTGTTCTTTTATTGTCCTATTATAACTGTTTTTCCTCAATGTATGTGTTTTTTTTTCTCTTCTCTCAGGTTATACCCACTTGTTCCCCCTGTGGATTCTTCTGTGCAGACCATCTCACTTCGTTCTGATCCTTGCCTGGGTTGACGGCATGCCATGCTCCTTCTTTCTAGGGCAGCCATTTCTATGTCAGTTCGAAGGCCTGGTTCTGGGAGCTGGTCTACACAGTGACCCCCATGCGGAAAAAAGTGAAGTTCACAGTGAGTTGTTCTTACTTTCTTTGTTATTATGCTTGGCACATTTGCCGCTCCCTTCCCCGCCCCTTCCTTCTACTTATTCCCATAGCTGCACTTTTACCCAATTTACTCTCCCTTGCTGCTACCATACCAGGGGCCGCCCTGGCCTTATCTGGAGCAAAGCTCCTGTTGTTACATGCCCCAGGTCCTCCCTACCACATGGTACTATTAATCCCCACTGTTACTGCACTTAACGCTCCACCATGCTACAAGTAGTCTCGTGGAACGTTAAAGGGCTCCGTTCCCCCAACAAACGTATGAAGATACTGCGACACCTCAAGAGACTCAAAACAGACGTAGCGTTGCTACAAGAAACCCATCTCTCCTCATCGGAATTTGTTCGGATGAGGAAGCTCTGGGTGGGTGAGGTGGTAGGTTCTGAGGCTGTAGGCCGGAAAGCAGGGGTTCTTATTCTTATCAATAAGAATCTTCCTTGTAAGATCCTATCTACGGACACAGATCAACAGGGCAGACTCCTCACGATCAGGGCCCTCATAGGGACCAAGGAACTTGCTATTACAAACGTCTATGCCCCCAATAGCCCCACAAAACCTTTTTTCGGCGCATTGACTAGTTGGCTTCTGCGCTTCCCCCACCTCCCGCATCTGGTGGGGGGCGACTTCAATTCTGTTGCCCACCCGGTAGATGACAAATCCTCATCATTGCGCCCCATACTCTGTTCAACTGTTACCATTCCCACGAGCCTGGCAATGACTATGGAATCCCTTCACCTACATGACATTTGGCGACTACACCACCCGACCGACCGAGAATTTTGCTTTTACTCTTATCCCCACAATGTCTTTTCTAGGATTGACTATTTTTTTAGTTCTAATGACTTAATCCCCTTCCTTCCGACAGCGGAAATTCATGACATAGCCATATCAGATCATGCTCCGATATCAGTGACTCTAGAGACCCCTGACATACACCTCAATCCCAAAATATGGCGTTTCCCCTCCTATTTGCAGCACAACGCAGATTTTCAAGCTTACATGATGAAAGAATGGGCATCATATTCACAGACAAACGCAATACATGCTGATAACCCACACTTGTTTTGGGACGCAGGTAAGGCGTTCCTTAGGGGACGCATTATCTCTTATGCCTCCTCATTCAAGAAACACGCCCAGTCTCAATACAAAGCCTCCAGTTCCAGATTACATCAGGCCCAGCGAGCACTCTCTGCCTTAAACTCCCCCGAAAATCGCGAGGCCTGGCATACAGCCAAGCAGTCATTTGACACTTGGGCCGAAACCTTGGAAACCACTAAACAAGCTCACTTCGACGCCACTCTACACAAATTTGGCAACAAGGCTGGCAAGCTTCTTGCCAGACTATGCAAGGGAACCTACCGCCCCACGGTCATATCGTCGCTACGCGACCCCGATGGCACAGTCATGACCACTCCGAAGGGCATCAATGCGGCGATGCTCCGCTTTTATTCCTCCCTATATGCGGCGGACCCTATTGACCGACCCACTGCTCGCGACTTCCTCGGCGAAGTACAATTGACCCGAGTATCTCCCTCCCAACTCGACTCGTTAAACGCCCCCATTTCCCCCTCGGAGATATCCGATACGATTCGTAAGCTAGCTTCCTCCAAAGCCCCAGGCCCGGATGGCCTATCAGGCGAGTTTTATAAATCTTTAAACGCACTTCTAACCCCGACCCTGGCCGATGTCTACCAACATATATGGTCTGGTGGCCCCTATCTCCCGTCCGGTAACCAAGCGATTATTAAGTTGTTAGAAAAAAAGGGTAAAGACCCACAAGAGCCTGGGTCATATAGACCCATCTCGCTTCTAAATCTTGACGTCAAAATTCTTTCCAAAATAATAGCTAATAGACTGGCTGACATCATCCCCTCCCTGATCCACTCCGCCCAGTCAGGCTTTGTCAAGGGCAGAACGGCAACTATCAATATCAGGAAGGTGATGATGGCATTAGAACATGCCAGATGTCACCCTACCAGCGATCTAGCCATTATTACTCTAGATGCCGAAAAGGCTTTTGACAATGTCAATTTTGAATGGCTTTCCATGGTACTGGGGGATATGGGCTTCGCCGGACCATTTCTACACCTGATCAGCTCCATGTACACCTCCCCTGCAGCCAGACTGGTGGCCGCTGGCCTCCTCTCAGATGAGTTCCGGCTACATAAGGGAACCAGACAAGGCTGCCCCCTGTCCCCACTCCTCTTTAATCTGGCCTTGGAGCCGCTATCCAGATACCTGACATATAAAGCTCCGCTACACGGGATCGAAATCGGGTCGCATGAATTAAGAACCTCCCTCTTTGCCGACGACGTCTTGATATTCTCTGCCAACCCTTCAACAGACATGCCCACGATCAAATCCTTATTTGACCGTTTCAGACAGTGCTCGGAAATGCGTATTAACTACTCCAAGAGCGAAATACTCCCCTTGGGATCCCTTCCACCTCCGACATGGGCAAACCACTCCATTTTCAAAGTAGCTAGAACCCATATCACATACTTGGGCATTAAGATAGGGAGGCTCCCCTCATCTCTCTATCACCTGAACTACCCCCCCCCCCCCCCTCTTTACCAAACTTATACAGGAATTAGACAACTGGATGGATCTGCCTCTTTCGCTCTTGGGAAGGTGCCACCTGGTAAAAATGGTCAGCTTTGCACGCCTCCTGTATCCCCTTCAGACGATACCCTTACTCCTTAGACATAAGGATACAAAACTTTTAAACTCAGCAATCTCTAAATTCCTGTGGCGAGGCAAGAGACCCCGCATAGCCTTCTCTAAGCTTCACCTTCCCAGGAGCGAAGGGGGAATTAACCTTCCCAATCTTAGAATGTATAACTTAGCATGTCTTTTGAGGGTAGGTCTAGACTGGATATCCCAAAAATCCCGCTGCTCTAATTACCCACTGGAAGCTGCAATGACCCACCCTTACTCCCTAGCTGCTCTTCTCCACTGCAAATGGAAACAATTAGATCCGTCATTGCAACACAACCTTTTACTGAGAGACACGGCTATTGCCTGGAGAGAAACACGGAAGAGCCTTAAGCTGTCTCCCTTCATTTCTAGACATCTCCCGATACAAGGCAACCCGAACTTTACCCCGGGGCTGGATCGCCAACCCTATGAAACATGGCGTCAACAGGGCCTCGACACCTTCTTCTCCTTATGTGACCCGGACTCTGGTCGAGCACTTCCCTTCCGCCGGCTAGCTGTCAAGTTCTCCTTGCCGGATTCATCCGCCTTCCACCATGGTCAATGCCTCAGCTTCTTGCAGAAAACTTGCAGAGCGGAACATGCAAGATTCCAATCCTCTTTCATCTAAGTACTTCTCCACAAAGACTCTTATGGCATCTCTGATATTTACAAACCTCTACTACTGAATACTACACCCTCTCTGGAATCTTCCTCGGTCTCTAACTGGGCCAAAGATTTCCCAAGTACCGATATTGTGGATAAGATCCTACACGGACTCAAATCAGTCTACAATTTGGTCCCAAATGAAACTTGGAGGGAAACCCAACTAAAAATTGTACATCGAGCGCACATACCTTTTCTACATTCCTCACCTTCGTGTCAATCCGCTGCTTCTCTGTGCCCTTTATGCCAGCATCCGAGACCCTCCCTTACTCACCGCTATTGGTCTTGCCTGGTCATCTCCTCATTCTGGGATGGAATTTTGGCATTTATCTTCAAGATAACACTCCTGAAACTCCCCAAGGACCCGCTACTCCTTATCTTTGGGTATTGGGACCCCAAACTGCTCCCCTGGTCGGCTACCCCCACACCTCTGGGCAAGGAGTGGGCCTTGCTCTGCTTGTTACTCGCTAGGAGAACCATCCTAGCCAACTGGACAACCACGACTAAACCCTCTGTTCCACAAATAGACAGAGAACTTATGCATCTCCTCTTTCGGGACAAATTAAATACTAGCTTTCTTCACGCCAAAGCCAAACTACGTTTTCACAACAGATGGGGCTTATATATGGCATCTAGACTCACCCCACAGGAACGAGCCCACCTTGAGGACCACTCCTTCATCCATAAGGGACACGCGCCAACAGCGATAATCGCTGCAACCTGAAACCGTACCAAGCGGGTCTCTGTGCTCCTGACTCTCTCCCCCCCACACGGGGACTCACCACCTTTCATGGACAGCCGGGATCTGTGCAGCACCTCTCCCCCCCCCCACTATGCAATGAACTGCACCTACTACTGACCATTCCCCCCTCCGCTCCCCCCCCCCACGGTTATTTTATTTTATATTTATTTTATTTCATATTCATTATATACCTTATTTTACCCTGTAGTTTGCTTTTATAAAACATACCAGGTTACCTTCTGACCTCCAGATCCATCCAGTTGAAGCTTCCCCTTCTCCCTTCTTTGGGGAGAATGGTAAGTCTTCCCTTAAGCTATGTGCACAATGTTTAGTTACTACCAAACCCTAAGCTGAATGATTGTTTTCACTCGATCTTTCTATTTCAATGAGAAAAATTTTCATCTTTGTATTTTGTACAATTTGTTCTATGCCTTTTTCAATAAAATTTTATTTAAAAAAAAAATAAAAATTTCGGGAGTAACTAAATAAATTAATTTTTCGGACGAAAACGAAATTCCGAAACAAAATATTTTACTCTGCACATGTCTAGTGGTTGGTTAGCGAAGACTAGGTCAATGAAGCAGCTACATGCTCCGGAGTCAATGATGACTGATACTGGGATATTCCTTCCGGGAAGCTGCAACATGATAGAAAGAGCCAGATGAGTACCGGATTTAGGCAAGGCAGGTGCACACAACCTTATCATATGGATCTTGTGTGTGTTGGCACAGTCACTTTAGCTCACTAATGAACTTTATAATGGACTGCTAATGAATTGCGGCTGAATGAATGCAGGGATTGTAATATAATGTTGTGTTGATTTTAGACTGCACATTGAAATTTTATGTAAAATTATTAAGAGTTTTTTTAAGGATGATTTTATGATTCAATGATTTTTATTGAAATTTGTAGTAATACAAGAAACAAAAGAGCAAAATAAAAGACAAGCGTAGTACCAATATGACAGTCATTAGTGATACAATCCACCGTGAATCCAGAAACTGAACAGATTAATTTAGAGCTGCTTGTAATGTAAAATTATAACAGTAAAGAGAATGAACATCAGTACTCAGGGAGTATCCTCTTTCCAGACACCCCAAATGGGATCTTGCTGTGTACTGGGTCAAGGATCAGCCTCAAATCAGCATAAGAATAAAAGTACAGTACTAAAGTTTTCCCTGAGAGTAAAGTTAAACAACTCGAGTCAAATATAACCAACTTTAGAAGAAAAAAAAACATATATAACGCTCAAATTCCTCTGGATGGAGCAAATTCAAGAACAGATAATAGCTATCTCATGTGTACTTGGATCCGGGTAAATAGTGAATGTATTAGAGCACGATTATGGTAGTAGGTGAGAAGACAAAAAGCAGAAGCAGAAACAAAAACAAAAACAAAAACAGTTGGGAGGGGGGGGGAGGGGAGAGGGGAGATGGGGAAAAGGCGGACTTGGGGAGGTGAGAGATGAAGGGGAAGGAGAGCGGGTACGTGAGCCTATGTTGGATCATGAGTATTAGACAAGTAAGGGATGAGAGTTGTCAAACCATTTTAACTAAGCTTCCCATAGTTTCATGGTTCTGGGTAGGTGACCCTCAGCAGTGGCGTACATGCGCTCATACATTCCGTGTAGATGTGTTGTTCTCACAACTTCAGCACAGGAAAGCGTGTCAGGGGATTTCCAATTTCGGGTCAAGGTCAATCTTGCTGCTAAGCAAATGTGTGTTACTATGCAGCTAAGTCTATGTGGGAATTGTGCAATGCCAATGTTGAATAGAGCTAGAGCAGGATCAATTGGGGTAACAGTGTGGGTGACTTCTGATATAAGATTGAATATGTCTGTCCAGAAGGGGACCAGTTTGGGGCAGGACCAGAGGGTATGACAAAGGGTTCCTGGGAGGCCACATTGTCTCCAACAGGTAGAGTTTGCGTTCTCAAAGTATTTGTGTAGAAGGGTTGGGGTGAGGTACCATCTAAGATTAATTTTATATGTGAGTGACCATTGTTGTGATGAATATGATGTACCAGTGTCTTGTTCCCATTTCACCATAGGGGGTAGTTTAGCAAAGGTCTTTTTATCATTAAGTGTGGCATAAAACAAAGAGATACCCTTGGTTGTGACATTATTACCCGTGATGTATTGCCAAGTTGTTTTTGGAGAGATTAGTAAACCAATAGTATCAATTGGGAGGGGAATTTTACAATTGGTGATGTTCGATTTTGTGTGTTCGATCAAGTAGTTGAACGCTAACACTGATGCTATTATGGGTGGGGAAAGGCGAGTACAATTCGCTCTTAGTTTAGGGGCTGACAGGAGCCACATTCCCAGGTTTTTACCAGGTATTTGGCAGGATTCTATGGAGCTCCATTGATTGGAAGGATCAGGATTGAACCAGGCTCTAATTTGAGCCAGTATAGCCGTGTTGTAATAGTCTCTAATATTAATATAGCCCATACCTCCCACCTGTTTGTGTTTCATGAGGGTGTTGTGTGCTATTCTAACCCTTTTTCCCTGCCACACAAATTTTCTAAGGAGTGTTTGGATTCGCGTGTGGAAGGTTGAAGGTATGGGAATTGACATTGCCCTAAATAAATACAACAGTTGGGGAAGATGGATCATTTGAAACGCTGCTAGTCTACCCGAACTTGTGAGCATCAGTTTGGACATTTTATCTAATTCTGGTGAGAGTTGATTGAGAAAAGGGACAAAGTTGGTTTTGAATAGATCTTTAGGGCGAGAAGTGAGGGTGATACCTAAGTAGCTCAGAGAACCTGTAGACCATGCATAATGGTAACGATTTTGTAGGAACAGAGATTGGTGTTCCCATAAGAGCAAGGGGAGTACATAAGATTTAGAAACATTCACTTTGTAATATGAAACAAGACTAAATTCATCAAGTATTTGTTGTACCAAAGCCAGGGAAGCTGTGGGTTGAGTTAGAGAGAGGATAACATCATCAGCAAAAAGGCTGATTTTGTGGTCAGTGTTGCCAATGTTGATGCCAAAAATGGTGGGGTGGGATGTAATTTTAGCAGCCAGGGGTTCGATCAGTAGGTCAAAGATCAGGGGCGACAAGGGGCATCCTTGGCGAGTGCCGTTCGTGATTTGAAATGACGTTGATAGCATGGGCGAGTAGTAAACTTGGGCCGAAGGGTTGGAATAAAGGGCTAGAATAGCTGAAAGAATATGGTCTTGAAATCCAAATTTCTCTAAGGTCAATTTTAAGTAGTGCCAGTGAACCCTATCGAACGCCTTCTCCGCATCCAACGAGAGAAGCAGAGAAGGCGTTCGATGGGCCACTGCGTGGTGGATAAGATTGATCATCCGTCGTGTAGCATCCGAGGTTTGGCGCCCCTTAACAAATCCCGATTGGTCAGGATGTATCAGCATTGGCAAGACGTCGTTCAATCTTTTTGATATAACTTTAACATAAAGTTTCATGTCATTGTTCAATAGTGAAATAGGGCGGAAGTTTTGAGGTAAGTTTGGTTCCTTCCCTGGCTTCGATATAGTCACTATTAGGGCTTTCAGCATCTCTTGCGGAAAAGAGGCAGAGGAGGCAGCAGAGTTGAACAGCGGTGCCAAGTGAGAATAGAGCTGAATTGTTTATAATACTCTCCCACAAAACCGTCAGGGCCAGGTGTTTTACCATTGGGTAGCGTTAGGATAGCGGATTGAATTTCTGTTTGTGTGAAAGGGGCATTTAATTCCTCCAGCTGTTGTAGAGACAGGCTGGGGAGTTTCACTGAGTCTAAGAATGCTTGTATCTGCGAATGAGTGGGTTGGGTTTGGTCAGTAGCGTTTTTCAAATTGTATAGCTTGCCATAGTATGTGCTAAAGGCATTAGCGATGTCCTGTGGATTTTGCAGTTTGGAGTTAGAGTCAGGATGGTGAATATAAGGAATTGGACGTCTAGTGATAGGACCTTTAATCTGGTGGGAGAGTAGTTTGCCAGATTTGTTACCTGCAGCGTAAAATTTCATTTTGTGCCTCCTTTGAATATGGTCATGTTTTTCTAGTAGAAGAGCCCTAAGTTCTAGTCTTAATGATATTAATTCAGATTTAAGTGCTTGGATGGGTTGGGATTTATTAAGTAAATCAGTATTTTGGATGCGCATGAGAAGTGCGGCCATCTGCTGCCTCCTTCGCTTATTGTCCCTAGCTCCAAGTTGAATGAAAAGTCCCCGCATAAATGCTTTATGCGAGGCCCATAGAATATGGGGATCTGCAACAGAGTCTTTGTTGTGGAAAAAGAAGGCCTCCAATTCGTCTTTCAGTGTGTGAGCATAGGGTTCAGATTGTAAAATTCTGGTATTCATTCTCCAAAGATACGCTGGAGAATGCCTGATATTGTCTTCCAGGGTTATGCTGACGGGGGAGTGGTGTGACCATGTAGTCAGGTGTATGGTAGAGGAGGATACGTTTTGAAGAGTCCAGGGGTCTGTCAAAAAGAGGTCAATGCGGGAATAGGAGTTGTGTCCTGGGGAGAAGTAGGTATTGTCCCTCTCATCTGCGTGTTGACATCTCCAAACATCCAGAAGTTGTAGCGTATTCAGCAAAGGATTCAGTGCCAGCCTACTTTGCCTAGGCTGGAAGGATGAATCAAGATCAGGATCAGGGGTGCTATTAATCACTTGCCGACCGCCGCACGACGATATACGTAGACAGAATGGCACGGGCAGGCATATGGGCGTACCTGTACGTCCCTGCCTTCCCGCGGGTGGGGGGCCCGATCGGGCCCCCCCGGTGCCTGCGGCGGTCGGTATTCGTTCGGGAGCGATCCGGGATGAGGGGGCGGCCATTCATTCATGGCCACCCCTTCGCGATCTCTCCCGATGAATGGAAATGCTCCGTGACATCACTTCCTCTCCTATAATGTAAACACAGGCAGAGGAAGTAATGTAATCTCTCCTCCGTGTCGGTATTTTTCGTTCCGGCACCGAGGAGAGAGGATCGGTGAGTTGCACCAACACGACACTACACAGTAGAACATGCCAGGCACACTCACACCCCCCCTTCACCCCCCGATCACCCCCCCCCAATTACCCCTGCCCCCCCAGTCACAGTGACACCAATTGCATTTTTTTTTTTTGCATTGGTGTCATTTGTGACTGTAATAACTGTTAGGGCAGTTAGGGTTAGCCCCCTTTAGTTCTAATGTACCCCCCTAACCCCCCCCCCCCCCCCCAATAAAGGTTTAACCCCGTGATCACCCCCCGTCGCCAGTGTCACTAAGGCTGGGTTCACATTGCAGCGGTTTATGAGAACGGATGTGATTCGCACCGCACTGCAGTGCAAATCACATCCGATCTCTGTGCGATTTGAGTTCAGCTATACAGATAGTATGATTACTAACATATTAAAATTAATAAAAAGTCCAAAGATAGCTTTTGAGTCAAAAAGTCCACGTGAGGAATCTTCAGTGGTATACAGTCAGTTCATGCATAAAGTGACTTAGTGCCAAGGGGGGGACCACCACCAATGGTAAAATTGGCTGCTCACCTCATCGTATGGACCCTTTAAATTACAGAGGGTCGTATGCACTTAAATATCAACTCATCCAATCGCTGTACTCCTCTCCGACAATATCCGACCGATTCACAAACGAAAACACAGCTTTCTCCCATTCAGAGTCAAATGAACTGACACGTTCGTGGAATACCCACACTGGATCGGTATATAGCAGTATTCACAATTCCTCAGACCATGTGGATAGAAAGACAGGCCATAGTGCTCTCCATAGAAAAACGTTTTAATGATGAATATACATAAAAAAGACACTTACAATAACGAAGCTTCATACGATCTTTAAAATGATCAATGACCGCGGGTGACGTCACGTGATCTCCGTCCGTACGTTACGTCCCTATGGGCGGGACTTCATCAGCGGACACGGAAACTACGTGACACCCGATATATGAATAGACAATACGGGGTTCCTATAGTGCGCTTACGGTGAGCACGACGTGACGGACAGCCTCTCCATGTTTACGAAAGTTACCAAGGTAACAACACATCCTGTCGTGTAGTACGAATCTACACGATAACAGGCAAAGACCTCAGGGAAGCCCTTGTGAATTTAAACAAACGTTACCATGGTAACGGCTCATCCCATCATGCCTATCCGCACTATGCAAATGAGCACAGCAACGAGCGGAATATAAAAAAGGAATCATATAAATATTTGCAAACATCGCCGTTGCCACAATGAATCCCTTCCCCTTATGTATATAATGTAATCAAACAAATAAAAACTGCTTAATGGGTACCAATACAAAAGAACCCCATTATTAAACACATTTTTAAATTGCAAAGCATGAACTTTTTTATCCAAACTTGAGTTTACAAAGTCCACCTCCTACAAAATGCAAATAAAGATGTGTTTCGAACTTAATATTCAAAAACAATTAAGAATATTAAAATGTGTATAATACACATATATCAACGTGACATCACCTGCAGCCAATAAATTAAATAGTACTAAAAATACAATAAAAAGTAAACAATAAAATCATCGATCAGTAATAAAACAGTTAATATCAAAATCGACATTCAATCCACCAGGCATTAATACATTGGTCTCATGTATCCAGTAAGATTCCCTACGACTTAACTGGCGTATGAAATTACCCCCCCTCCAATGTTTTGTGACCCTCTCAATCCCCCAAAACTTTAGGCCTTTAGGGTTTTGCTGATGGAATTGTTTAAAGTGTCGGGACACATTGTGGGTTTTCAGACCTTTAATATTATCTACATGTTCTGCTAAACGCACATGTAAAGGTCTAGAAGTGCGTCCTATATATTGTAACCCACATTCGCACTCTAACATGTAAACCACTCCGATCGTGTCACATGTAATCAATTGCCGAATATCGTATTCCCTATTAGTTGCAGAGGCCAGAAACTTCTTCCGTTTCTTAATGTTGACTTTAGAATGCTTACACGGCTTGCACCGCCCACAAGCATAAAACCCCCCCAAAAAGGAGAACAATCGGTTCTCTGATGGAATAGGGGGGTTAAGAACGCTGGGAGCAAGACGGTCCCTCAGAGAGGGAGCTTTTTTATAAATAAACTGTGGACGAGTAGGTAGTACGGGTCCCAAAATTTTGTCCTGCTTTAAAATGGACCAATGTTTAGACACTATCTTTTCGAATTTTTTGTGTTGAACATTGTAATCTAAAATCATTCTAAAATTTTGCTCACTATTATTAGTCTCCCTAGGTTGACTGGAGACTAAAGTAGTCCTATCAATCTGTTTGACCTTTTCAAATTCTGCCTTCAAGATGGGATGGTACTAGATCGTCACTCGATATTTTTATTCAATCATTGGATTCCAATGATAGGAATATTTCGCTCACATGGAATGTGAGTCAAGATCATATAGTCTTTTTGGATCTGGAGATCAACAAAGATTTGGGTAACTTCAGGTTGGTTAACCATTTTAAACCTACTGATCGTAACGCTTATATTCCCCTGGGGAGTTGTCATCACCAATCTTGGTTGTGCAACATCCCCAGGGGACAATTCATTAGGTTACATCGTAATTGTACGAGGAGTGAGGATTACATATCTCAATCCGATGTGTTGATCTCCAGATTTGAACAAAAGGGATATGATCGGTCGGTCTTGAAGGCAGAATTTGAAAAGGTCAAATTGATTGATAGGACTACTTTAGTCTCCAGTCAACCTAGGGAGACTAATAATAGTGAGCAAAATTTTAGAATGATTTTAGATTACAATGTTCAACACAAAAAATTCGAAAAGATAGTGTCTAAACATTGGTCCATTTTAAAGCAGGACAAAATTTTGGGACCCGTACTACCTACTCGTCCACAGTTTATTTATAAAAAAGCTCCCTCTCTGAGGGACCGTCTTGCTCCCAGCGTTCTTAACCCCCCTATTCCATCAGAGAACCGATTGTTCTCCTTTTTGGGGGGGTTTTATGCTTGTGGGCGGTGAAAGCCGTGTAAGCATTCTAAAGTCAACATTAAGAAACGGAAGACGTTTCTGGCCTCTGCAACTAATAGGGAATACAATATTCGGCAATTGATTACATGTGACACGATCGGAGTGGTTTACATGTTAGAGTGAGAATGTGGGTTACAATATATAGGACGCACTTCTAGACCTTTACATGTGCGTTTAGCAGAACATGTAGATAATATTAAAAAAGGTCTGAAAACCCACAATGTGTCCCAACACTTTAAACAATTCCATCAGCAAAACCCTAAAGGCCTAAAGTTTTGGGGGATTGAGAGGGTCACAAAACATTGGAGGGGGGGTAATTTCATACGCCAGTTAAGTCGTAGGGAATCTTACTGGATACATGAGACCAATGTATTAATGCCTGGTGGATTGAATGTCGATTTTGATATTAACTGTTTTATTACTGATCGATGATTTTATTGTTTACTTTTTATTGTATTTTTAGTACTATTTAATTTATTGGCTGCAGGTGATGTCACGTTGATATATGTGTATTATACACATTTTAATATTCTTAATTGTTTTTGAATATTAAGTTCGAAACACATCTTTATTTGCATTTTGTAGGAGGTGGACTTTGTAAACTCAAGTTTGGATAAAAAAGTTCATGCTTTGCAATTTAAAAATGTGTTTAATAATGGGGTTCTTTTGTATTGGTACCCATTAAGCAGTTTTTATTTGTTTGATTACATTATATACATAAGGGGAAGGGATTCATTGTGGCAACGGCGATGTTTGCAAATATTTATATGATTCCTTTTTTATATTCCGCTCGTTGCTGTGCTCATTTGCATAGTGCGGATAGGCATGATGGGATGAGCCGTTACCATGGTAACGTTTGTTTAAATTCACAAGGGCTTCCCTGAGGTCTTTGCCTGTTATCGTGTAGATTCGTACTACACGACAGGATGTGTTGTTACCTTGGTAACTTTCGTAAACATGGAGAGGCTGTCCGTCACGTCGTGCTCACCGTAAGCGCACTATAGGAACCCCGTATTGTCTATTCATATATCGGGTGTCACGTAGTTTCCGTGTCCGCTGATGAAGTCCCGCCCATAGGGACGTAACGTACGGACGGAGATCACGTGACGTCACCCGCGGTCATTGATCATTTTAAAGATCGTATGAAGCTTCGTTATTGTAAGTGTCTTTTTTATGTATATTCATCATTAAAACGTTTTTCTATGGAGAGCACTATGGCCTGTCTTTCTATCCACATGGTCTGAGGAATTGTGAATACTGCTATATACCGATCCAGTGTGGGTATTCCACGAACGTGTCAGTTCATTTGACTCTGAATGGGAGAAAGCTGTGTTTTCGTTTGTGAATCGGTCGGATATTGTCGGAGAGGAGTACAGCGATTGGATGAGTTGATATTTAAGTGCATACGATGAGGTGAGCAGCCAATTTTACCATTGGTGGTGGTCCCCCCCTTGGCACTAAGTCACTTTATGCATGAACTGACTGTATACCACTGAAGATTCCTCACGTGGACTTTTTGACTCAAAAGCTATCTTTGGACTTTTTATTAATTTTAATATGTTAGTAATCATTTTATTTTAGTTAGAGCGCTGTACCATCTGTTTGATATATTGTATTTTGGGATTTGGTAATTGATCCTTGGTGTTCAGCAGCTTTTCGTAAAGGGGTTGTACTGCGCTGATTTTTTCTGTATTTATATACAGATAGTATGGCTGAATTCGCGCCCCACCCGCTGCACCCGCCGCAAATTCGCACGGGACCCTTTTTTTGGTCCGCAGCAGAATCGGATCGCATGGGTGTTCACACCATGCGATCCGAGTTTGCAGATCGCACTGCGATATGCGAACTGATCTGGGGGTGTCATTAACATTTCACTGACACTCCCAGCAGTTCGCATAGGGCAGTCTGAACTGCCGCCGGGAGGCATGCGATGCGGGAATCCGCCGCGGATTCGTGGCGTTCCCGCATCGCTCCAGTGTGAACCCAGCCTAATAAGCGATCGTTTTTCTGATCGCTGTATTAGTGTCACAGGTGAAGCTAGTTAGGCAGGTAGGTATTTAGGTTCGCCGCAGCTTTTTATAGCGCCAGGGACCCCCATATACTACCGCATAAAGCCCCCTGATTGCCCCCTAGTTAACCCTTTCACCAGTGATCACCATATAACTGTTACAGGTGACGCTGGTTGGTTAGTTATTTTTTTATAGTTTCAGGGCACCCGCCATTTATTACCTAATAAAGGTTTAACCCCCTGATCACCCGGCGGGTGTCATTTGTGACTGTAATAACTGTTAGGGCAGTTAGGGTTAGCCCCCTTTAGTTCTAAGGTACCCCCCTAACCCCCCCAATAAATGTTTAACCCCGTGATCACCCCCCGTCGCCAGTGTCACTAAGGCTGGGTTTACATTGCAGCGGTTTATGAGAACGGATGTGATTCGCACCGCACTGCAGTGCAAATCACATCCGATCTCTGTGCGATTCGAGTTCAGCCATACAGATAGTATGGCTGAATTTGCGTCGCACCCGCCGCAAATTCGCACGGGACCCTTTTTTTGGTCCGCAGCAGAATCGGATCGCATGGGTGTTCACACCATGCGATCCGAGTTTGCAGATCACACTGCAATATGCGAACTGATCTGGGGGTGTCATTAACATTTCACTGACACTCCCAGCAGTTTGCATAGGGCAGTGTGAACTGCTGCCGGGAGGCATGCGATGCGGGAACCCGCCGCGGATTCGTGGCGTTCCCGCATCGCTCCAGTGGGAACCCAGCCTAATAAGCGATCGTTTTTCTGATCGCTGTATTAGTGTCACAGGTGACGCTAGTTAGGCAGGTAGGTATTTAGGTTCGCCGCAGCTTTTTATAGCGCCAGGGACCCCCATATACTACCGCATAAAGCCCCCTGATTGCCCCCTAGTTAACCCTTTCACCAGTGATCACCATATAACTGTTACAGGTGACGCTGGTTGGTTAGTTATTTTTTTATAGTTTCAGGGCACCCGCCATTTATTACCTAGTCTCACTAGTGTACCCCTAAATTTAGGGGTGTCTACTTTCCAAAATGGGGTCATTTGGGGGGGGGTTTGTGCCATCTTGGCATTTTATGGCCTTCAAAACTGTAACGCCCTTAGAAAGCCTGAAGGCGGTGCTTGGTTTTCGGGGCCCCGTACGCGGCTAGGCTCCCAAAAAGTCCCACATATGTGGTATCCCCGTACTCAGGAGAAGCAGCAGAATTTATTTTGGGGTGTCATTTCACATATGCCCATGGCATGCGTGAGCAATATATCATTTAGTGACAACTTTGTGAAAAAAAAAAAAAGTTTGTAATTTTCCCGCAACTTGTGGCAAAATATAAAATATTCCATGGACTCAACATGCCTCTCAGCAAATAGCTTGGGGTGTCTACTTTCTAAAATGGGGTCATTTGTGGGGTTTTTGTGCCATCTTGGCATTTTATGGCCTTCAAAACTGTAATAGGTAGTGAGAAGTGAAATCAAAAATTTACGCCCTTAGAAAGCCTGAAGGCGGTGCTTGGTTTTCGGGGCCCCGTACGCGGCTAGGCTCACAAAAAGTCCCACATATGTGGTATCCCCGTACTCAGGAGAAGCAGCAGAATTTATTTTGGGGTGTCATTTCACATATGCCCATAGCATGTGTGAGCAATATATCATTTAGTGACAACTTTGTGTAAAAAAAATAATACATTTTTTTTTTGTCATTATTCAATCGCTTGAGGCAAAAAAATAAAATATTCAATGGGCTCAACATGCCTCTTATCAATTTCCTTATGGGGTCTACTTTCCAAAATGGGGTCATTTGGGGGGGTTTTGTACTGCCCTGCCATTTTAGCACCTCAAGAAATGAGATAGGCAGTCGTAAACTAAAAGCTGCGTAAATTCCAGAAAACGTACCTTAGTTTGTAGATGTGACAACTTTTGCGCAAACCAATAAATATACAGTTATTGACTTTTTTTTTACCAAAGACATGTGGCTGAATACATTTTGGCCTAAATGTATGACTAAAATTGAGTTTATTGGATTTTTCTAATAACAAAAAGTAGAAAATATAATTTTTTTTAAAATTTGCGGTCTTTTTACGTTTATATCGCAAAAAATAAAAATTGCAGAGTCAGTCAAATACCTTTAAAAGAAAGCTCTATTTGTGGGAAAAAAAGGACGCAAATTTTGTTTGGGTACAACATTGCATGACCGCGCAATTACCAGTTAAAGCAGCGCAGTGCCAAATTGTAAAAAGACCTCTGGTCATTGACCAGCAAAATGGTCCGGTCTGAAAGTGGTTAAAGTCTCCACACCATATTGTAGCCCTTGTTTGTTTGTTTCTACTCTTTTGTATAATTTGTGTTAAAAATGAGCTTGATGGGTATTGGGTGCGTAGACATTAACAAAAGTATAAGGAGCCACATTGATGATACAAGATAGGATTATTATAAGAATGGTGCACTGAACAAGTTGAAACTCCAGAGAGTTTTTGATAGCAATAAGCACTCCTTTCTTTTTCTTGTTTGCATTAGCTGTGAAGATATTACTGAAGTCTCTATGGGTGCATGTAGGGGGGTTACTATCTTGGAAATGCGTTTCCTGTGCGCATAGAATGTCACATTTGGTATGTTTGGTCAGTGCCCACAAAGATCTTCTCTTCGCCGGTTGATTTAGCCCCTTTACATTGATTGTGACAATGGCATGTGGAGTGCAGGAGTGTCAAAAAAGATGAAAAAGGTATTACCTGGTAAGGCGCTTTACTAGAGGAGACCGGGACTTCAATGAGCGATGAACGATGTTTCAACTTTCAGAATGAGTGAGCTTTGAAGGTGGACAACAAGAGGTGTATGAACCGTGCTGATGAGCTTGTAGTAGAGGTAGGGGTAAATCCGGAATAGGTACGTTCAGTCAAGTAAGTTGAGGCTCTCGGAGTGCTGTGTAAGGCAGAGAAACAGGTGGGGAAGGAAGAAAAATGGGGAGGAGAAGAGTGTAGGGAAAGACCAAAAAGAAAAAAAGAAAAATACAAAAACACACAATCGTAGCTTAACGGTCCCAAAGGCAGCAAAGTCAGTGAGGTGATGTAGCTTGTAAAGCCTTGTGGTATTTGACCGTAAGCTGTAATAAGTGTTTCGAGTGAGGATCTACCTCAGCGCGTAGAAACACTAAACAGGGGTAACGAGTCTTAAGACCGGGTGTGAGCAGATGGCAACGCCAAACGGCAGTTGTAATGCATGGTCCCAAACCAAATAACTAGAGGGAGGCATTTTTCTGGCTCCTTGGGGGTAGATGTTGGGCTGAGAGAGAGCCTGTATTACTTTGGTCCATGGGTGCTGCATCGGGGGGAGCAGGGATAATGTCCCATCTTTGTAATAGGTGCAAACCTTGTTGCAAAGACGTTACTACGTGTTTTCTCCCTTCACGATGGATGGACAATTTGGCAGGTGCTATCCATTGGTATTGGAGCTGATGGTTACGGAGAGCTTTAATTATCGTGTTAAGTTGTCTCCGTCTACTCAGGGTGTGCTGTGAGAGGTCAGCATAGATTTGGAGACGAGAGTACGGGTCTGGTAGTGATTCCATCCCCCTCATTTTGTGCATAAACTGCTCCTTGATGTGATAAAAGTGCACCCTTAGGATGACATCTCTAGGCACTGCATCCGGTAAGAATGCGGGTTTAGGTAGCCTGTGAATGCGATCAATGACAAGCTCAATATTTTTCGCCTCAGGAAGCACAGTTTTGATGAGACCTTTAGCAAAGGCAGGTAGCTCAGTATTTTGGACAGATTCTGGGATCCCCCTGATTTTAAAGTTATTACGTCTGGCCCTGTCCTCTAAATCCGCCATTTTGTCTTTTATCCAAACAATATCCTGAGATTGTGCCTCCTGAGTATCAATAATATCATTCACTGTGCCCGTGATGTCACCTACAGGAACCTCCATTTGTGTAATCCTGTCGTTCATTGCTCCTAGTTTGTTGCCAAAACTATTCATGAGGGAGAGCATATCAGATTGTAATGAGCTCCTAAGAGACATGAACATGTCTTTCAAGGTAGAGTCTATTACAGTCTGTCCAGTGGTAGGAAATGCTGCTATGGCATCAGGCTGTTGGTGCTGCTGAGGGTAGGCCTGAGGAATCCCGCTATTCTGAGCCATGCACTGGACCGGCCCCGTGCCATCTAGGCGCATTTTGGCCTTAACTGGGCTCTGGGCTGTGGGTGACCCCGGGGGTGAGAAAGATAATCCTTCCCTGCTTACCAGAGGGTCTGTTGTGAGGCGGTAGGTTCCCCCTTTGTCCGGACGAGATGCGGCCTCAGCCTGTGTAATCTGTGAGTCCGCGCTGGCGCCATCTTGCTTCTTCCGCGCGAACGGCTGATACATATATGCCGTCAGTTTGCGGGGAAGCCGACTGTCTTTACGCTTAAGCGACATCCCGGGAGGTAGAGCGGGTGTTCCCCCAGGTTGCCAGAAGCAGGAAAATCGGTTTGGGGTCGCTGAGATGTCGCTGTATACGCCGTTTGGGGAAGAGCAGTCTCCTCATGCAGCCATCATGGTCACGCGCCGGCCACGCCCCTTTAAGGATGATTTTAAAAAGCGCTGCTAATGTCTTATGGAAATTTCCCTGTGACATATTGTGTGAGTATCAAAATCCACATATTTGACTCCTCTGACTTGATTCATGATGCGTTCTTTAACCACTTTCAGACCGGACCATTTTGCTGGTAAATGACCAGAGGTCTTTTTACAATTTGGCACTGCGCTGCTTTAACTGGTAATTGCGCGGTCATGCAATGTTGTACCCAAACAAAATTTGCGTCCTTTTCTTCCCACAAATAGAGCTTTCTTTTGATAGTATTTGATTGCCTCTGCGATTTTTATTTTTTGCGATATAAACGTAAAAAGACCGCAAATTTTGAAAAAAAATGATATTTTCTACTTTTTGTTATTAGAAAAATCCAATAAACTCAATTTTAGTCATACATTTAGGCCAAAATGTATTCAGCCACATGTCTTTGGTAAAAAAAAAGTCAATAATTGTATATTTATTGGTTTGCGCAAAAGTTGTCACATCTACAAACTAAGGTACGTTTTCTGGAATTTACGCAGCTTTTAGTTTACGACTGCCTATCTCATTTCTTGAGGTGCTAAAATGGCAGGGCAGTACAAACCCCCCCCCCAAATGACCCCATTTTGGAAAGTGGACCCCCTAAGGAAATTGATAAGTGGCATGTTGAGCCCATTGAATATTTTTTATTTTTTTGCCTCAAGCGATTGAATAATGACAAAAAAAATTTATTTTTATTTTTTTCACAAAGTTGTCACTAAATGATATATTGCTCACACATGCTATGGGCATATGTGAAATGACACCCCAAAATAAATTCTGCTGCTTCTCCTGAGTACGGGGATACCACATGTGTGGGATTTTTTGGGAGCCTAGCCGCGTACGAGGCCCCGAAAACCAAGAACCGCCTTCAGGTTTTCTAAGGGCGTAAATATTTGACTTCACTCCTCACTACCTATTACAGTTTTGAAGGCCATAAAATGCCAAGATGGCACAAAACCCCCACAAATGACCCCATTTTAGAAAGTAGACACCCCAAGCTATTTGCTGAGAGGCATGTTGAGTCCATGGAATATTTTATATTTTGCCACAAGTTGCGGGAAAATTACAAACTTTTTTTTTTTTTTTTCACAAAGTTGTCACTAAATGATATATTGCTCACGCATGCCATGGGCATATGTGAAATGACACCCCAAAATAAATTCTGCTGCTTCTCCTGAGTACGGGGATACCACATATGTGGGATTTTTTGGGAGCCTAGCCGCGTACGGGGCCCCGAAAACCAAGCACCGCCTTCAGGCTTTCTAAGGGCGTTACAGTTTTGAAGGCCATAAAATGCCAAGATGGCACAAACCCCCCCCCCCCCCCCAAATGACCCCATTTTGGAAAGTAGACACCCCTAAATTTAGGGGTACACTAGTGAGACTAGGTAATAAATGGCGGGTGCCCTGAAACTATAAAAAAATACCAACCAGCGTCACCTGTAACAGTTATATGGTGATCACTGGTGAAAGGGTTAACTAGGGGGCAATCAGGGGGCTTTATGCGGTAGTATATGGGGGTCCCTGGCGCTATAAAAAGCTGCAGCGAACCTAAATACCTACCTGCCTAACTAGCGTCACCTGTGACACTAATACAGCGATCAGAAAAATGATCGCTTATTAGGCTGGGTTCACACTGGAGCGATGTGGGAACGCCACGAATGCGCGGCGGGTTCCCGCATCGCATGCCTCCCGGCGGCAGTTCACACTGCCCTATGCGAACTGCTGGGAGGGTCAGTGAAATGTTAATGACACCCCCAGATCAGTTCGCATATCGCAGTGCGATCTGCAAACTCTGATCGCATGGTGTGAACACCCATGCGATCCGATTCTGCTGCGGACCAAAAAAAGGGTCCCGTGCGAGTTTGCGGCGGGTGCGACACGAATTCAGCCATACTATCTGTATGGCTGAACTCGAATCGCACAGAGATCGGATGTGATTTGCACTGCAGTGCGGTGCGAATCACATCCGTTCTCATAAACCGCTGCAATGTGAACCCAGCCTTAGTGACACTGGCGACGGGGGGTGATCACGGGGTTAAACCTTTATTGGGGGGTTAGGGGGGTACCTTAGAACTAAAGGGGGCTAACCCTAACTGCCCTAACAGTTATTACAGTCACAAATGACACCCGCTGGGTGATCAGGGGGTTAAACCTTTATTAGGTAATAAATGGCGGGTGCCCTGAAACTATAAAAAAATAACTAACCAACCAGCGTCACCTGTAACAGTTATATGGTGATCACTGGTGAAAGGGTTAACTAGGGGGCAATCAGGGGGCTTTATGCGGTAGTATATGGGGGTCCCTGGCGCTATAAAAAGCTGCGGCGAACCTAAATACCTACCTGCCTAACTAGCGTCACCTGTGACACTAATACAGCGATCAGAAAAACGATCGCTTATTAGGCTGGGTTCACACTGGAGTGATGCGGGAACGCCACGAATCCGCGGCGGGTTCCCGCATCGCATGCCTCCCGGCGGCAGTTCACACTGCCCTATGCGAACTGCTGGGAGTGTCAGTGAAATGTTAATGACACCCCCAGATCAGTTCGCATATCGCAGTGCGATCTGCAAACTCGGATCGCATGGTGTGAACACCCATGCGATCCGATTCTGCTGCGGACCAAAAAAAGGGTCCCGTGCGAATTTGCGGCGGGTGCGGCGGGTGCGGCGGGTGCGGCGAATGGCTGAACTCGAATCGCACAGAGATCGGATGTGATTTGCACTGCAGTGCGGTGCGAATCACATTCGTTCTCATAAACCGCTGCAATGTGAACCCAGCCTTAGTGACACTGGCGACGGGGGGTGATCACGGGGTTAAACCTTTATTGGGGGGGTTAGGGGGGTACATTAGAACTAAAGGGGGCTAACCCTAACTGCCCTAACAGTTATTACAGTCACAAATGACACCAATGCAAAAAAAAAAAAAAAATGACATTGGTGTCACTGTGACTGGGGGGCAGGGGTAATTGGGGGGGTGATCGGGGGGGTGTGAGTGTGCCTGGCATGTTCTACTGTGTAGTGTCGTGTTGGTGCAACTCACCGATCCTCTCTCCTCGGTGTCGGAACGAAAAATACCGACACGGAGGAGAGATTACATCACTTCCTCTCCTGTGTTTACATTACAGGAGAGGAAGTGATGTCACGGAGCATTTTCATTCGTCGGGAGCGATCGCGAGGGGGTGGCCATGAATGAATGGCCGTCCCCTCGTCCGGGATCGCTCCCGAACGAATACCGACCGCCGCGGGCACCGGGCGGGGGCCCGATCGGGCCCCCGACCCGCGGGAAGGCAGGGACGTACATGTACGCCACGATGCCTGCCCGTGCCATTCTGTCGACGTACATCGTCGTGCGGCGGTCGGGAAGTGGTTAAGTGAGTACTTTTATAAATTGCAGATAATGTCTCTGGGCTTATCAGGATCATCATGAAGTTTTAGATAGTAGCTGCTGCTGATACTGATTAGATATAAATAGCTGTGTCCAAGGGCGCTGAGGAAGTAATTTTTAGATTTCGCCCTTGTACACACGGTCGGACATTCCGACGACCAAATCCGTCGGAGGCAAATTCCGGCGGATTAATTACGGACCCGGTCTGGAAGTGATGTTGCATACACACGGTCGGACCAAGTTGTCGGAATTTGCGGTTGCCAAGAATGCGGTGACATAAGCCGTGTACGGCGGGCCTACGAAAGGGAAGTTCAGTACCACGTCTGGCACCCTTTAGGCTCCTTCTGCTGATCTTGTCTATCGCGTGTTAGTAGAAGTTTGGTGAGAGATGATTCACGCTTTTCAGATTAGTGATTCAGATCGCTACTGCTCTTCGGTTTGTGCTTGTGTGTGCGTATCTGATAATCAGTGTGTGCAGTCAGTAAGTATTTGTTTATCATTGTGGACTATATCTTGGTATAGTACACTTTGATTTGCATTTCTTATTGTCTGCTTGCTTCTGCTATTCAGGTCGTTCTTTCAGGCCTTGCTGTTTATCGGTGCTTTCTGTTGTCCGTTCTGACAAGCCGACCATTTTGAAACCATGAAACCATTCGTCTACGTACTCGTCATAGAGTTTGTGCTGTGCAGGGGCTTCGTGTTGGGGTTCTTACTTTGACACAAGCCCGGTCCATGAACAGGGAGGGGAGGCTTTTGTGGACCAAGAATTGGTTGCGCCAGCGTGACCAGTTCTCGCACACGCCTTTGCTCCGTGAGATCCGCGAGAATAATCCTGATTATTTCAGGAATTATCTACGGATGACGGACCCTGTTTTTCACTGTCTGCTGGCTTTGCTGACCCCTTATATCACCAGGCAGGATACCTGCATGCGGCAAGCCATCACTCCGGAGCAGAGGCTCATCACCACGTTGCGCTACTTGGCGACAGGAAGAAGCCTTCAGGACCTCAAGTTCTCTACAGGCATCTCCCCCCAGGCTCTGGGGATCATTATTCCAGAGACCTGTTTTGCCATCATTCAGGTCCTGCAGAAGGACTATATGAAGGTAAGTTTTATCCTTTAGCATCACATTCTACGTATTTCATGATTGCTAATGTCTTGCATCTCTTTCCTCATTCCCTAATTACCATCATTGCAATATGCTCTAATTCATATGCTCTGCCCCTTTGTCCTCAGGCATATTTGCCTCACTAACTTCACCACCATGCTCTTCTTGGCCCATAAAACTATAGTCTAGTCACTTACCAATGTCTTTTGTCAGCTCCATAGTATTGCTTTCCCCTAAACACCCCCTATAATATCTACAAATGTGATGTGTGTGCTTTAATTCATGCAGAGTCACTTTTTTAAATTTTTGGGGTTGTGCCAAACTCATTAGGAACCCCCCTCCCCCCAACTGCTAGCTCAGCTGACAGAAATCCTCTATATGATGACTTTACCAAACCCAATACACACTATACCTTACTTTTTGATGATCACATTTATGGATGAATTCACCTAAGCATGTAGTGCAAGGGCCTGCCTCAATACTTTCAAATGCTATTTTTATTTTGTTTTTTAACCTATTAATTATCTGGATAATTAATAGCAGAATGTCAAAATGTGCTTTCATTTTGGTTTCTTTTTGGGATTATGACACTTCTTACCTGTCCGGTGGGCTGCCAATAGTGTAACTAAGGAGGGGCTTCCCGAAGTATCACACATTATTTAGGCATTCAGCTCTCAATCAAGTGGAGAGGGTTACCTGTCCAAAACATCCCCCCCCTCCTTTTTTAGCAAGGGCCCATCAGATGGGGGGATGGGGGGTGGGGGAGAGATGGGGGTGATGACTCTCATAAGGGGACCTTAGACTTTAGGTTTTTTACTACTCAGTTCCCAAAATGTTTGACTAATTTAGTCCAAATATGTTGGTGTCTAATCTGCTTGCAATGTTGATTTGTCAAATTACTAATTTTGGTTCTTGTTTCACTCCACAGTGTCCTTCAACGCCACAGGAATGGCAGACTGTGGCCTCCCACTTTGCCAGTCGTTGGGACTTTCCCAATTGTGGAGGAACAATAGATGGGAAGCACGTCCGCATTGTCCCACCACCCAACTATTATACTATTATAATTATAAGGGGTTTCATAGTATCGTGATGTTGGCAGTGGTGTCTGCGACATATGAGTTTTTGTATGTGGACGTGGGGCAAAATGGAGGGATGTCGGATGGTGGAGTCTTCGCACGGACTGAGTTCTACTGGCGACTCCAGAGTGGCAGTCTGGGCTTGCCACCCCCAGAGGAGAATCAGGAAGGACTCCCGTTCGTATTTGTCGCGGATGAGGCGTTTGCCCTGGCGAACCATCTGATGCGGCCTTTCCCGATGAGGACCCTCACCCCGGACCAGAGTATTTTTAATTTCCGCCTGTCCAGAGCCCGAAGTGTGGTGGAGAACACTTTTGGTATACTGGCCAGCCGGTTCCACATGGCGGAATAAAAACTCAATCATATAGTGCTGGCGTGCTGTGTTCTACACAATTTTATGAAAAAAAAAGTTTCTGCAAACTATGTGGTCTCAGTTGGCCAACAAGAAGCAGACTTGCTGCAAAATGATGATAACCTCACGGGCCTTGAACCTGCTCATCCTGGCTTGCCCCCCCAATGCGCCCGTGAGGTTAGAACCCAATACATGGACTACTTTGTGGGTAGGGGGGCCATTGATATGCCAGTCAATGGCTGAGAGGCATTTTCACAATACATTTTTCATTGAAACTCCTTCATTTACTGCTTGGCTTGGTTTTAGGTGTCTCCTAGGTATATTTATGTTTTTTCAAGTTGTGCCTTTTTCAACAACAGTGCAAACCCAAGTTCAGAGCGTGATGAGGGGACAGCCTCTTCTTCAGATAATCTTATTATGTTGTGGGGCTGCTACACACACACCTTTTTTTTGGTAACTAATGTATGTAGTGAATTACTGACCAAAATCATGCTCATTTTCAGCACCATGGCAGGAAAATGACATGATTGTCCAAATTTACACCTCACTGTGGATGTTTTTTACTAAAGGCACATCCACTATGCCCTACAAGTGTACTGCAAAAGTACACCTGAAACTGCACTTAGAGTGCAAAGTGGAGTTTCCTTTAGTAAATCACACTCCTTCTCAGCACAAACTAAAATTTTACTACAAATAAATTTTTGGCACAATGAAAAAGGAAGCCACACATTGTTGATAATTTCACTTTTTAATCCAAGCACATTCACATGTGCGTTTAGAAAAGGTTTTTACAACAAACCAACAAATTGTGTGTATCAAAAACAGAGTTTCGTCAATTTTTTTTTTAACTTGGTGTTTTTGTGTAAACAGGTATGTATCAAAGCGAAATTTACAGAACACAGGAACTTACAAAGTTCAACTTTGAAAAGTGAAGACAATATCAGACATGAGTATGTACAAACTGGGCTGATATTACCTTCATCACATGGGGTGTGACCCCTGTAAAACAAAATTTGGAAGATGCATACAGTGTCAACATGTGCTATCTCCCATCATGGGGGATCAATGTACATGCTTTGGGGCTGCAATCCCTTCATCTTACCCACTTTCCACAAAACACGTACATTGATCCCCCATGATGGGAGATAGCGCATGTTTACCCACTCTGTGCATCTTCCAAATTTGTAATTTCAATAAATACAAAAGTTATGTTTTAAAATATCAAAACTAAAACCCTAGCTAGTTTTTTGTGTTACACACTCTCCCCAAAACATCAATGATGTTCTTCATTTTATTTTTAACATCATTGATGTTTTGCTGTATATTTTCCGAATCCCGATTGCACCCCATTATCTCCCCAATCAGGATATGGGCACTTTCACTGGTAAAACGGGAATCTTCTTCCACATCACCTACAAAACAAAGCAAAAAAACACACCATGTAATAAAAATATGGTGACATACATTGAAGAGCTTACCGGAAGCTGTGTTCTCCGACACTCACCTGTTGTGGTGACAATTTGCCCAACCTCAACAATCTCTCCTTCCTCCTCCTCTTCCTCCTCCTCCTGCTCCTCTGTTTCTGGTTTTTGAAGTTGCCCTTCTTTGGAAGGGGTGTGGTCCCTGGTGTCCTCATACTTGACGAGTCTTCTCTCCCCTATGAGAATGTATTAAAAAAATAATAGCACACAGAGGGCAGAAATAGGAATATGAAACATTGCTTGGAAGTGTTGTACAATTGTGTTTTTTGGCTGAGTTCCAAGGTGAGAACATTATTGTGGACACTTTGTTAAGCTGGAATACTTCCCGGGCGAACGATGTTTCTTATGAACGAATGAAACCATGAACTTGAAAGTGGCCATTTTAAAATGCACAACATGAAATCAAAGCACATGGAGCAGTATGCAAGCAAGAATAATCATATGAACACACAACAACTACTTACTTTTTTTAAGAACATGCTTGATCCTTATGTACTGCTCGTGCTCCCTCAGTTTCAGGTCTGACCAGTGTTTTCTCAGTTGATCCTTGGATCGGCGTACCCCAAAATTCTTCTGAAGACTCTTCACAACTTTAGTCATGATCTTGGCCTTTCTGATATTTGGGTTTGGGTAAGGTCCATACTTCCCATCATAGTCAGTCCTGTTCAATATGTCCACCATCTCCAACATCTCTCCAAAAGACATATTTGAGGCCTTAAATCTTCTTTTCCTGGATCGGGACGTTTCAGGCTCCGGGCTCTCCTCCTCGTTAGTGGAACTGTGATTGCGCACCTGCGTTCTCTCCGCCATGTGCTCTCCCCACTGCGCCGAAAGCGAAGGGGCGGGGAATAGTCTAGAAAGAACGTCAGGGGCGGGTGGAGTTTCACGCATGCACACTGTATATAAAACGCAACACGTGTGTGTCGTCCGTACGATCTGGGAAGAGAGAGGCGCGGACACGACGATCGTGCAAACGAAGGTAACATTTTTAACTTGGTGCATCACTAGACTAGACTGCTTCTATCTAGGCCGATGTTGGGACAAGATTATGAGGGTTTTTAATGGCATTATTAGTATTTGAGGGTCTTGTGTTGTGTCTTGCAGACAATATGGATCCATTCCAAAACCCCAGTTTTATGGGGCTATTCCTCCAAATGTACAGGGAGATGCCCTGCCTGTGGCAGATTAACAACAAGTTTTATTACGACAGAATAAAGAGGAAGGCAGAGCTGGAGAAACTTCTTTCTTTGGTGCGGATCATGGTCCCCACGGCAGACATGGCCTATATGAATATGAAAATTGGGGCCATGAAGATTACATATCTCAGGGAGAGAAAGACGCACCTGGATTCCTTGAGAGCACCAGATCCAGATGCAGTTTATTACCCCAGGATGGTTTACTTCCACAGGCTGCATTTTCTGGTAGACCAGGGGGTACCCAGGCCACCATTCGACCGTCTTCCTTCAAGACATCCTTCACCCCCAGTTGAGGCTTCCAACGCCAAACCTGGGCCTTCCAGGCAGCAACATGTGGTGAGGCCCAGCTTGAGACAGGTATTGCATTGTTGAACATATTTCTTGTGTTACATTTAATGATGTTAACTAGATGTTATTATTGATCAGTAAGTTGTGATTTAACAAAGTGGTTTACATATCAAGAGACAGTAGTGACCAAAAATGATTGGGACAGGAAAGAAAAATGCTGGGCTCAGAATGATAGTCTGTTCTATTTGGTAACATTCAATTTGCAAAAGCCAGGAGCACAAAATGGTGTGATTGATGAGCAAAAAACTAAAACTATGTCCCCTTTTCATACACAGGAAGACCTCAGTCGGGGGGAGGCTGTGGCAGGTGGCAGCCAGGAGGTCGACCAACACCCTCCTTCTCCTCCTCCTGCCCCAACTACAGGAGCCCAGCCACAGCCTCGAAGGATGCCTGATGGGAAGTGCCTAAGGAAGACTAGAAAGTGATGGCCTGGGTTCAGTCTGGTCTGCCAGAAGATGCAGCCTCTTGAAGAACCACATCCTGGGTACATAAATGGCATCTGAATTTCCTGTTCTCTAGGACCCCAGGACCAGACTTCTCTCCCTGAGATATGTACTTCTCAGGCCGCCAATTTTTCTTATTCTAATTTGTTCATGTCTGCCCTGGGGGCCAAAGGCTGCACCAAAGTAACAAGTTTCTCCAGCGCTGCGTTCCCCTTTTTTTTTTTGAGACCAAAATAAAGGTTTTTTGGTTTGGATGAAATACTTGCGGATGTGTTTTACTTCCAAAAGGCTAGTTTATTTGTGAGCAGGCAGGTACATTTCAAAAATACAAAGTGAAATGAATAACAAGGGGTACCAACACTAAACAACCTCCTGTATATTAAAAAACGAAAAACCAAATATAAAAAATACAATAATGTTGTTGTGGTAAGTTTACACACAAAAAACACCCCAAAAAAAGGAGAAATGAGCAAACTGTCTTTAAAGGAGATGTTTATGAAAAAAAAATGCATCAAAAAAGAATAAACTAAATCTAAAATTGTGTAGATGTGACGCAAACAAAAATTGTATTGCCGAAATGGTTAAAAAAGAGTCATGAAATACGTTCGGGAGAAGTGTGTGTGACTATGAGCATCAAAAGAAGTTCCTTCTTGCAGCATTGTAAAGAACAAGAGAATGTGCTTCATTTCAAAATTCCTCCCGCAATACCCAGCTAACTGCTTTCGAGGATGTGCTGACTTAGGCACACACTTACACATTTGGTGGGATTGTCCCATAGTCAGAGCTTTTTGGTCAGAAATATTCAAAATTCTTTCTATCATTTTCAAAACCACAGTAGAACCAGACCCTACGGTAGCACTCCTGAATAATAAACCTCAAACTTTAACTCACCACCAATTTAAACTTCTATTATCGATAACCACGGCTGCCAAACAAAATATTGCAAAAGCCTGGAAAACACCCACTTTATGCATGGTATCATTCAAACATGGAGTGACGCAAGCCATGATTCACGCTAAAATAGAGGCAACCGTACTAGATAAAGTTCCCATGTTCGAATCATTATGGCTTCCTTGGATTGAACACTACTTACCACATGGTCTAGACCAATCTCTTATATTCTCATGAAACAACTAATCAAACAAATATCTTACCCCCTATGTTACATGTAGAATTTATTAACATACCATTTTCTTTCGGAGTGGTCTCCTCCCTCCACAACCCTTATATATGCTTCCCCCACCCTTGCTTTCCCCACACCCTCTCCTTTTACTATATATAGATGTACAAGCTAAATTAATGAGTTATATATTTCCTAATGTTATTACTATAGAGGAGATTTTAGGGATGGTTTAATTAAGTATCTTTTATTCAGGGAATAACCAAGCCACATGGTTGGATCTTGGCCCTGAATTATCTACTTACCTCTCTATACCTTCCTGGTAACAACCTTTCTTTTACCCTATATTATACCAAATCTCCTCCAACCCTAAACTTTGAAACTACAATTTTTACTATGTATCTAATCCAGTTATTAAACTTTATACATGTTTATCTTTAGCTAAAATGTTATCCCAAATTACATGACTGTTATTATAGTATTCACCTCCTGTTAATATACTGAGAAGCCTCATTTCACACTTTTATACATTCTACTTAACTATAAATCTATTGTATGACTCTTTTTATTGCATTATATTCAATAAAATATTTGAAAAGAGAAAGAGAAAAGCTTCATGAAAGAATTTTTAACATTGCAGCGTGACGAATGTGCTATATCGATTATGAGCAGTAGTTTTACCTGAACGAGCGCTTCCGTGTCGGAATTTGAATGTGAGCATGCGTGGCACTTTGTCCGTCGGAGTAGGCTACACATGATCGGAGTATGTCCGATCGGAGCAGTTTGTCAGAAAATATTTCCGGCAAGTTGGAAAATTTGGTCCGACGGATATTCCGACGGAAACAGTCCGATGCATACCACACACAGTCGAAATATCCGACAAAACGCTCCGATCGGACACATTCCGACGGAATCTCTGACCGAGTGTACAAGGGCTTAGTCTGATTATTACTTTTTGTCTAGTGATGTGGATTTTGAGGTGCCAAATTAACCTTCTTCCCGGATCTCTCCAGATGCACACTGATGCAATGCCGCACTCTGAAGCCATTGTTGGCGGTTTTACAAGATGCTCAACTGCCTTACAGGTGGAGCTTCCCGTTTAGCCTCTCTGCTATTAAGGATGGCAAGCAATCTACCCTACGAAACAAGCTGATCTACCCAGCTTCCTGGAGTCCACCCTGTACCCACAGCACCAGAGGGAGCCACCCTGTACCCGCAGCGCCAGAGAGCAGGTCAGTGTCACTGGGCCATGGACACAATAGGAGACAGACAGTACTGGCATGGCCACAATAGGACTGGGACACTATAATATAAATGGGACTGCCCCGTAAAAGGGCACTGTAATCATTGCAGTGCCCCTTTTTAGTGCAGTTCCCTTTATATCACAGTGTCCCTGCACATTACAGTGTGGAGGACCAACAACAGCCAAAAAGCTAAAATGCCCGGGCCTATTTTTTGTCCCAGTCCGGGCCTGCCCACCACCATGCTTCACTGTGGGCAAAACACACTTTCTCATATCGTCTTCCAGGACAGCCTTTGAGATATAGGGCTCCTCCCTCCGGGACAGGAAACACGTCAAGCCAATTAAATAAAAGGTGTGGTCCTCCAGGCCCTCCTCAGTTTTTTTGTGTTTCCTGCCGGACGGGAAGGAGCACGTCTTGGAACTGGTAAGGGGAGCTCCTTCTCAGGGGTTTTACCTGGGGAGAGCGCCTTGATGGACCTGGCCCTTAGCACCCCTCGGTCCGAACGAAGGGAGGAGAGGGTAGCTTTCAGTCCCCGCTGCCATTTAAACGTTCGGAGAGAACGGGACCCCGATACGCGGCAATCTCCCCCTCGGAGCGCTAACCGCTCGTACCTGTCGGTCGGAGGCGGCGGGAGACGTTCGCTCTACCGACCGGCGTTCGGGTACTGTGAGCGGTACGTTCGTAAGAACGCACGGCGTCGGGGCGGAGTTTTTGCGCTCTGGCGTACGGAAGTGGGAGAGACGCACTTCCGCCGGATTCGCGTCATCAGGGGGCGCCGCAGGACCCGTTCCAGTCCTTTGGGCGCGGCGGTGTGACTACAGGGTTGCCTGGAGCAGTGTGAAGGCTCAGAGAGACTGAGTGATACACAGGAACCATGGAGAGTGCGGTTGTGCAGGTGGACTCCGGTTCAACAGGCTCCAGTACCTCTCAGGTAAGCTTGGTGAGGGCAGACCAGGACTTACACTGGGGGGTGGGGGGTCACTCTGACCCGTAGCACCTTCCCGGGGTGGAGAACCTGCTGGTGAAGGGGGGCACTTCCTAAACAGACCCTAGAAGCACAGTGGTGTGGTCAGGGGTGGTATTTTAATGGGACCCTGTTTTTCTTTGTTTTTAGGTTAAACAGGACAGAGCCCAGATACCTTTACCCAGAAGGAAATGTGCCGTGTGTGGGGCTAAGTTAGGCACCGGTTGGGAGAAGCCGCTTTGCCCAGATTGTGTCAGTAGCCTGGTAAAAGAGGACTCGGTGGCAGCTTGTCACAATGTTTTAACATCCGTAAAGGATGAGATTGCATCCACCTTCCAATCTTTTAAAAACATGATGGATAGGATGCAGGGTCCTTCTGTCTCTTTACCCAGAGCCGTGAGTATGCCTTCCTTATCCGAACCAAGTCAGGGTGGATAGGGAGAGGTTATCCAGGTCATTAGCCTCCTCTAGGACAGAGTCTACTTCAGAATCTGAGGGGGAGGAAGAGGCCATTAGATCAGCCAGATACAAGCTGTCTTTGGATGATGTGGGTGACCTCCTCAAGGCTATATATGACACCTTAGAGATCAGAGAAGAACAGGTCCAGCTTTCAAAACACGACATGATGTATCAAGGGTCGAGTGTAATGAAAGACAGGGTATTCCCCGTCCATAAGTCGCTAGTGGAGGCGATTCTGCTGGAGTGGGAACAACCGGAAAAAAGGCCATTTTTTTCAGGTAGCCTTAGAAGGAGGTTCCCTTTTGAATCGGATGCGGTGCATCCCTGGAACAAGGTTCCCAAATTAGACGCTCCCTTGGCTAAGGTCTCTAAGAAGACAGATTTGGCCTTTGATGATATGGGTTCACTCAGGGACCCTATGGATAAGAGGGGAGATCTGCTGCTCAAGAGAGCCTGGGATGCCTCTTCCATCGGGCTTAAACCGGCCCTAGCAGCTACCTGTGTGGCCAGAAACTTGGAGTGTTGGCTTACACAGTTACAATCACATATTTCTGCAGGTACTTCTAGGCAACAGCTGTTGAAGTCCTTTCCGCTACTGTTTAAAGCGGTGGGCTTTTTAGCGGATGCCTCGGCAGAATCAGTCAAACTGGCTGCTAGATCAGCAGCACTAGTGAACGCTGCCAGAAGGGCCGTTTGGCTTAAGACCTGGTCAGGAGACACAGCTTCAAAACTAAAGTTGTGTGGATTACCCTTTTCAGGGGACCATTTGTTTGGGCCCGGCCTGCAAGAGGCGTTAGAGCGCACGCAGGATAGGAAGAAAGCTTTCCCAGAAAGGAAAAAGAGACCTGAAGGGAAACGCCTTTTTCGAAGCCCCAGGCAGCAAAACCTGCAGGAAAGGGAGGTTCGCCCCAAAAAGCATTGGACGGGTCACAAGGGAAGAGGCAGAGGAGGTATCTTATTCAATCCTCCTCAACCCTCCCCTAAAACCCAGTGACTCCTGCGTCCCGGTGGGAGGAAGACTGGGGAAGTTCCTCCCACAGTGGGAAGCTTCAACCGAAAGTCCGTTCATTCGAGATCTTGTAAGGAACGGCTACAGGTTGGAGTTTGGTTCAGTTCCCCTCCCGAACTTTCAAGTAACAAGGTTACCAAGGGACCAAGAGAAAGCAGAGGCTTTGGCTCTTCTTATGGGGGATCTGGTGGACCAAGAAGTAATGGTGCAGGTACCTCAGGAGGAGCGAGGCTTGGGGGTTTACTCCCACGTATTCGTGGTAAAGAAACCTTCGGGGAAGTTCAGGTTAATACTGAATCTCCGTCCCCTGAACAGATTTATAAAATACAAGCGGTTCCGGATGGAGTCAATCTTCTCGGTAACCAAATTCCTGTTTCAGGGCTGTCACATGGCCACAGTGGATCTCAGGGATGCATATTTGCATATCCCGATTCATCCGGAATCTCAGAGATTTCTCAGGTTGGCGGTGAGGTTGAACACGGGGGTGTTACACCTCCAGTTTCGAGCTCTCCCCTTCGGGCTTTCAGCCTCACCAAGAGTCTTTACAAAAGTTCTGGCAGAGGCACTGGCCCCATTAAGGCTCAAGGCTATAACAGTGATCCCATATCTGGACGATCTACTGTTCATAGCCCAGTCGGCCCAACAGCTGCAGAGGGACATACAGGAGGCCTTGGTTTTCCTGCGCTCACTGGGGTGGCTGATAAACCAGGAAAAATCCCAGCTGACCCCCTCACAGGAGGTCCTGTATTTAGGATACAGGATTTCTTCAGTGGAAATGAGAGTATTTCTTCCAGAGGAGAAGATCGGCAAGCTAGAGCAGGCGGTAGCCCAGCTTCAATCTGGTCGGGAAGCCCAGATCAGGGAGGTGATGAGAGTCCTAGGGTTGATGACATCATGCTTTCCAGCGGTGGCCTGGGCAAGACATCATCAGCGTCCTTTACAAAGACTCATGCTCCGTTATTGGGATGGCAGGCAGGAGAGCCTGGATCAGGTTATGCCCCTATCCTCGGCAGTCAGGAGGTCTCTTTGGTGGTGGCGGGCCCAGGTCAACCTAGACAGGGGTCTTCCCTGGTCCCCACAAGCTACGGTGGTGGTCACGACCGATGCCAGTGTGCTGGGTTGGGGTGCCCACCTAGAGGGAACCTTAGCCCAGGGTTCCTGGTCGAACCTAGAGACAGGTCGTTCCTCAAACCAGAAGGAACTTCTGGCAGTCTGGAAAGCTATAGAAACATTCCAGTCCCGGTTACATGGCAGGGATCTGCAAGTTCGCTCAGACAATGTGACAGCAGTAGCCTACCTGAACAAGCAAGGGGGAACCAGAAGCCCTGCACTGCAGGTAATTGCGGACAAAATCTTCTGCTGGGCAGAGAAGAATTTGTCCTCAATATCAGCCATTCACCTAAAGGGAACCCAGAATTTCCTGGCCGACTTTCTCAGTCGCCAGAAGATAGGTCAGGACGAGTGGGCCCTCAACAAGGAAGTGTTCGAGGAGATCGTGTCATGCTGGGGAAGGCCAGAAATAGACCTATTTGCAACAGAAGGCAACAGGAAGGTGACACAATTTTTTTCGGTTCACCCACAGGATCGGGCCAGGGGGATAGACGCCCTTGCCAATCCATGGATGTTTGGCCTGTGTTACGCCTTTCCTCCCGTAAGGATGGTGGCGGAGGTTCTGCAGAAGTTCCGTTCGGAAACTACGGACCTCATTTTAGTAGCTCCTTTTTGGCCAAGGAGACCCTGGTTTGCCAGCATAAAGAGATTGGCCGTACATCCTCCGCTGTTTCTACCAGTCAGGGAGGACTTACTTTCCCAGGGGCCGATCCTGTGCCCTCAGATAGAGAGGCTCAAGCTTGCGGCCTGGTATCTGAGGAACAAATCTTAAGGTCACAGGGTTTCTCAGAGAGAGTGATTAGGACCTTGTTAGAATGCCGTAAACCTGTTACTAGGGCAATTTACGCCAAGGTAGGAAAGAGGTTTAATTCCTGGTTGCGAGAACAGGGGATTGCAAGTCCCGGGGTCCCGGCAGTCCTAGATTTTCTACAGGCAGGGGTAGAACTGGGCCTATCTATCAGCACTCTAAAGGTACAGGTGGCGGCCTTAAGTGTTTTCCTTCAGTCCTCCCTTCAGCAGAATCCATTTGTCAGGAACTTCTTCAAGGCTCTATCTAGATCCAGGCCTGTGAGAATGAAGTCCTGTCCTACTTGGGATTTGGCCTTGGTTCTTAGAGCTCTGACCCAAGATCCATTTGAACCATTAGAGGGGGCTTCACTTAAGTGGATTGTACTAAAGACTGTATTTTTGATAGCGATCACGTCAGCTAGAAGGGTCAGTGATCTACAAGCGCTCTCGGTCAGAGAGCCATTTCTGTTAATCTTAGAGGACAGGGTAGTACTTAAGACTGATCCTAGTTTTCTTCCTAAAGTGGTGTCCACTTTTCATAGGACACAGGATATTATTTTGCCAGCTTTTTTCTCAACCTCAGACAAGGATGAGGCGAGATCTTTAAGTTTGTTAGACGTCAGGAGAAGTCTATTGATTTTTTTAGAAGCCACTAAGGTCTTCAGGAAGTCAGACTCACTTTTTGTTAATTTTTCGGGCGCCCGCAAGGGCTGCAAGGCGTCCAAAGCGTCTATCGCCAGGTGGATACGAATGGCGATAGTTAAAGCCTATGAGTTAGAGGGGAAGCAGGCACCCTTAGTTAAGGCACACTCTACAAGGGCGGTTTCCGCATCATGGGCAGAGAGGGCTGGAGCCTCTCCGGAGGAGATCTGCAAAGCAGCAACGTGGTCCAGCTACTCAACGTTCGCAAGACATTACCGTCTGGATTTATGGTCTGATAAAGAGCAGACTTTTGGACGTAAGGTCCTCCAGGCAGTGGTCCCGCCCTGACAAGGTGAGCTCCTTGCTTATCATCTCAAAGGCTGTCCTGGAAGACGATATGAGAAAACCGGAGTTAGACTTACCGGTAACTCTTTTTCTAGGAGTCTTCCAGGACAGCCTGGCTTCCCACCCAAAGTTGTTTAAATTGGACTAAGTGGTGAGGATGTGTATTAACATGATTGTTAGTGTGTTATGTCTTTCAGAGCCTCCCGGCGGTTCTTGGAGTAAAACTGAGGAGGGCCTGGAGGACCACACCTTTTATTTAATTGGCTTGACGTGTTTCCTGTCCCGGAGGGAGGAGCCCTATATCTCAAAGGCTGTCCTGGAAGACTCCTAGAAAAAGAGTTACCGGTAAGTCTAACTCCGGTTTTTCTTTGCACTCCTCACTAGGGATGAGCCCAATGTTCGAGTCGAATGTAAGTTTGACTCAAACATCGAGTGTTCGCCTGTTCGCCGAATAGTGAACAATTTGGAGTGTTTGTGGCAAATTCGAAAGCCGTGGAACACCCTTTAAAAGTCTATGGGAGAAAGCAAAATTGCTAATTTTAAAAGCTTATATGCTTGGTATTGTCATAAAAAGTGTTTGGGGACCTGAGTCCTGCCCCAAGGGACATGTATCAATGCAAAAAAAAAGTTTTCAAAACTGACATTTTTTTCGGGTGCACTGATTTAATAATGCTTAAAGCGAAACAATAAAAGTGAAATAATCCTTTAAATTTCATACCTGGGGGGTGTCTATAGTATGCCTTTCCCGTGTTTAGAACAGTCCCTACACAAAATGACATTTCTGAAGAAAAAAAGTCATTTAAAACTACATGGCTATAATGAATTGTCGGGTCTCGGCAATACGGATAAAAGTCATTGAAAAAAAGGCTTGGCCCCTCCCCCAAAAAAATCCATACCAGGCCCTTTGGGTCTGGTATGAATATTAAGGGGAACCCTGAACCAAAATAAAAAAAAACTGTGTCGGGTCCCCCCAAATTCCAGACCAGGCCCTTCAGGTCTGGTATGGATTTTTTTTTTTAATTAGTTTTTATTGAGTTTTTATCAAACAAAGAAAGACAAGAAGTGTACACATTACACTGCATGTGCAATAGCAATACACAAAGTAGGGAGAGATGTATATGTCTAGCATAGTAAGTTTACATACATACATGTAGTTCTTATCACTGTATGGAAAATATAATCCATCGCACAGAAAACGAAAAGAAAAAGGGAAAGGGAAACATAAAAGCAAAATAGGGGTAACAATTGGAGAAACAAAAGCAGGGGAAATACAGGGAACTCGGACCAATGGAGATACAGACAAGGAGGCTAGCAATGCAGTGCAATACCTTGAAATTTTCTATTAAACGAGAAGTAGCAAGGATATACTCGTAATCAAGAACAACAAAAGACATCTGGACATCAATAATTCAATTCAAACCAGTCAACCCATATTTTCCATTTACTGTCAAGTTTCTTTCGAGTCCCATTTCTACTGGCTATCAATGACTCGAAGATGTGATTCTGTCTAGTTAAATCTAGCACATCAGAGAGATTGGGAGCCTTATTGGACTTCCAGTTTCTGGCAATCAATAGTCTAGCAGCTAATAGGACGTGTGTGATAACCGTGCGGCAGCTATGGGGAAAACGCTGAATGTCCAGGTTTAAAACTGCAAATTCCGGGTTTAGTGGAGTTAATATCCCTGTGATGCGTGAGATGCAACGGAACACAGTATTCCAGAAACTGGTAAGGTGTTTACAGAACCAAAACATATGTGAGATGGTGCCCACTTCGCCACATCCCCTCCAACACAGAGGGGAGTTGGACGATGAAAATTTTGCTATAAGAAATGGTGTCCAGTACCATCTCAAGGCTATTTTTTGTGAAAGTTCCCAGTGGTTCACGCACTTGGTCGCTTTATGGATAGATTGAAATGCGACCTGCCAGTCTTGCGGGGCAAAATGTTTATTAAAGTCTGAAGCCCACTTAGCGAAAGGGCCAGAGTTAGTGAACGTACGTTTGTGTTGAAACACATAGTAAAAAAGGGAAATCCCCTTAGGGGAGGGCGGAGACTTGGTATAAAATTGCCAAATTTTATCTGGAATAGGAACGTAAGGGGAGCGTAACGTTTTGAGAAGGTGTGTTGTTTGTAAATAGCGGTAGTATTCCGTAGGAGGTAAATCGAATTCTACTCTAAGTGTGTCGAATAGTTTAGGTGAGTCGCCTTGATATAGATTCTCAATGAGAGAGATACCCTGGGCTTTCCACCTCGAGAAATCTGTATGTGGGATCATGTGATCTAAAATTTCTACAGATACAGGAATATTAGTGACTGAGGATGACATGTCAGCTAGGCTACATACATCCCTCCAAGCCATCAAAGAGGCCTGAAGAGTCGGAGGAAGGCCGCGTAAGGAGAGGGGTCTCCATGCGTCCAGAACTAAAAGCAGACGCAAATCCTTTGTTGGACTGAGAGTTTGTTCTATTCCACACCAGAGAATATCCTGCGAGGGAGAGAACCAGTATTTAAGTGAAGTGAGTATGGCTGCTCTATAGTAGTCTTTTAAATCTATCATACCCATTCCCCCTACCGACCTATGTTTAATTAGAAGAGTTCGGGGGGATTTAGGTCGTTTACCCCCCCAGATGTATTGTCGGAAAATACGGTTAAGTGTTTTTAAATGGCTATTTTTAAGAGGTATGGGCAACGTACGGAACACGTATAATATCTGAGGTAGTAAGAGCATCTTGAAAGACGCTAGTCTACCTGACCAGGAAAGTTCTGTTTTTGCGAGCCTGTTCGCCTCTTTTTCTATCTTGGCAATAAGTGGAATATAATTGGCATCAGCCAATTTTGATGAGTCAGACGTTATCTGTAAGCCTAGATAGGTAATACTTGTGTCAGCCCATGAGTAGGGGAAATTGTTTTTTAAACTAAGTTGTAGTGGAGGTGGGAGATTAAGGCCTAGGATGAGGGATTTCGTAAAATTGACTTTATAATATGATATACAACTAAAATCATTGAGAATGGAGTGAGCACTGGGCAAAGAAGTAGATGGGGAGGAGAGGAATAGGATGACGTCGTCTGCAAAGAGGCTTATAGTATGGGACTTACCAGAGAACTTGAATCCTGATATATCAGGGTGGGTTCTAATTTTTTCGGCAAGGGGCTCTATCAGCAAGTTAAAAATGGAGGGGGACAGGGGACAGCCCTGCCTAGTGCCATTTGAGATGGAAAATGGGGAAGATAACATGTTGGAGGTGTATACCTGGGCACAGGGGGAAGAATACAAAGCTAAAATTGCCGACAGTATGGGACCTGAAAACCCAAACCTACCCAGAGTCTGAGTCATATATCCCCAGTGGACCCTGTCGAACGCCTTCTCCGCATCCAAAGATAACAGCAGAGAAGGCATCCGACAGGATCCAGCATGGTAAACTACATCCACCACCCTCCTAGTGGCATCTGATGCCTGTCTACCCTTTGTGAAACCAGTTTGCTCCGGTCCAATCAGGGATGGCAGAATAGGAAGGAGCCTATGAGACAGGATTTTGGCGTATAACTTCACGTCAGTGTTTAATAGTGATATCGGCCTGAAGTTAGCTGGGGTAGTAGGCTCCTTCCCAGGTTTCGGAATAGTAACAATAAATGCGTTAAGCATATCAGGGGGGAATGAGGCAGAGGACACAGTGGCTGAAAAGACCGCTTCTAGAGCTGGGGACAAAATTTCCAAGAAGTTCTTGTAGTAACAGTTCGGGAGTCCATCAGGTCCCGGGGACTTTCCTTGAGGAAGAGTTTTTATAACCCGTCGGATCTCAGGCTCCGTGATCGGCGAATTAAGGGATTCCAACTGCTCCTGTGATAGAGTGGGAAGGGAAAGGTCGGCAAAGAATTTTTGAATGTCAGCAATAGTAGGTTGTGGTGTGGCTGAATCATTCTTAAGGTTATATAAGGAAGAGTAGTATTCTGCGAAGGAATTTGCTATGTCTAGAGGATTGTATATTTTACCATTATCAGAAGTGCGGATTAAAAATGGGATAGTGGTTTTGATTTTACTATCTTTCAATCTCCGAGCCAATAGTTTACCGGCTCGGTTACCAGATGCATAATGAGATACCTTCAGAGAGTGGACATGTTTGTCATATTGTTCCAATAGGAGGAGCCTGAGATCCGAACGTAGTTTGGATAATTGTTGCATTACAGTGGTATTGGGATTGCTTGAGGTTTTGTTTTTGGCCTCTAATTGTTTAATTTCAGAGAGAATGGAATCTAGTTTTTGTGTCCTCTGCCTCCTTGCCCGCGAGCTGAGCTGAATAAGGATACCTCTAATGAAAGCCTTATGGGCACACCATACAGTAAACGGGCTAGTTACAGATGTAGTATTAAAAGAAAAATATTCTTTCAGTTGTTTAGAAATAAAAGCAACTTGCTGCGGTTGTTGAAGGATATGAGGATTGGCATGCCAGACACTAACAGGTGTCCGACCGCACCCCCCATCCACCGTAATGGACACGGGGGCGTGATCTGTCCAAGTAATGTCGTGGATAGTTGAAGATGAAATTTTTTGAAGCAAAAGTTTGTCAGTTAGAAATAAGTCAATACGGGGATATGAGTTGTGCCTGGAAGAATGGAAGGAGTAATCACGTTCAGTGGAGTGTTGGCATCTCCAGACATCATATAGGGCTTCGGCATATAGCAAAGGTTGCAGGGTAGGTAGGGGACGCTGCGCTTTAGAGGTTGTGTCCACTTCAAAGTTAGGCGTAATATTAAAGTCTCCGCAGACTAACAGTTCGCCTCGTTTCAGTGATTCTACTTTATGTAAAAGCTTTTTCAAAAAGCGTATCTGATGAGTATTGGGTGCGTACAGATTAACCAAGGTGACAAGTTTGTTGTCGAAGTTGCCAACTAATACAATGTACCGTCCCTCAGGGTCAATGAGGGAATCCTGGAGAGTGAAAGCGAGTGAGTCTTTTATAGCAATGAGAACTCCCCTTTTTTTTTAGCAGGGGCAGAGGCTCTGAAAATATGTGGGAATCTGTTATGTTTAAAAATAGGTTCACTGGAAGATGACCAATGTGTTTCCTGTACGCACAGGACTTCCGATCCCAGCTTTAGGGCCTCCCTCCACAGTGAGGCATGCTTGGCCGGGTGATTTAAACCCCGAACATTAAAAGAGGTTACCTTGAATTTTAAATTGTAGATGTGAAGAACTGCAAAAGAAAGTACCTTAGTGACTAAGTTAGTGTCTCGGAAGTCCGGTGGAGAGGGCCATTGGTGAGGATGTCGAAGAAGTCGTCTCCTTGTGCGGTCCGGCATGTCCATGTCCGAGTTTTGAAGAGAAGGATAAAAGGGATAAACATATAAAAAAAAAAACAGCAGTCAAGTAAAGACAAAACATCAACTTGTGAAGAGGTAAAAAGTTAGATTCCTTCAGGAATCCGGTGGCAGAGAAACTGCACATAATAGAAACTGGGGAGAAATACGGGCTGAGAGCTCCAGAGCGCCAGGGATCTTGTCGGTCTAGTTACCATCCGGCCGGAGTGTTCACTTGTCAGACCTCTTGCTATGTCTCTTGCGGGACACGACTTGCCATTCATCACTTATGGTCGGCGGTGAAGTAGTGGCTTGGTCGTCAGAGACCTGGGCTGGTAAAATATCCCACGAACGAAGCATGGTTAAGCCTTCATCCAGGTCAGAGATTATGAATGTCTTACCGTCCCGAGTGACAATAAGTTTGGTCGGGTACCCCCACCTGTACATGACATTGTGGTTCCTCAATGCTTTGGTGACTGATAGAAGGGACCTACGTTTTTGCATAGTGTATTGTGAGAGGTCCGCATACAGTTGTAGATTTGAGTATTGTTCCGGGGAATTAGAATTCTTACGATAGGCAGCCATAAGGTGTTCTTTCACATGGTAAAAGTGCACCCTCATCAACACGTCTCGGGGTATGTTGTCTGAGAGGTGTGACGGCTTAGGGAGGCGGTGTATTCGGTCTATGACCAGTTCAGTGGATGGGAGTGAGGGTAGGAATGCCAATACAAGGTCTTTGGCATATTGGTGCAGATGTGCAGGGAGCACGGTCTCAGGCACCCCACGCAGTTTAATATTGTTACGGAGGGACCTATCCTCGAGGTCCGCCAGCTTAGCCTTAAGCCAGGCCACTTCATCCGCCTGGTCGTTATGGGAGTCTACTAGTGTGTTGTATGACGTGGCATATCCCCCCATTTTTTTCTCAACATGATCAATTCTACATCCCAATTCAGTCACTTCCGATTTAAAATTCCTCATGCACTCCATCATATCTGAATGTAGTGAGCCCCGCAGGGAAACTAGCATGTCTTTTAGGGTAGTATCAGATATAGGCTGATTCGTAGTAGGAAAAGAGTTGATGGTGTCAGCTAACTCTCTAATGTCATCCAGAGATCCCATCTGCGTACTAACCTCTTCTCCCGGTGGATCTGCCGTCAGGCGAGGTTTTGATTTAACTGGACTGCAGGACAGTGGCGTCGAGACAGCCGGAGAGCGCCGCTGCGATTCCCTGTCCGATCCCGGACTCGGCGTCGCTGATAGGGATGGAGAGAGGGGTCCGGCCGATGGGGAAGAGGAGCCGCCTCCGGCGCCATCTTGGGCCTCGCGGCCTTTAGGAGTGAAGAAGTCCCGGAGTTTTTTCGGCTGGGAGGAATTGCTCCGTTTGCGGGTCATCTCCGGTGGGTGAGTATGTGTTCAGGAGCGATCTAGTGTAGTTGGAGTGGAGATTCGCCGCCTCCGTCTGCTTTAGATCCCGTCGCTGGAGCGGAGCTCTTTTACTGCACGTCCATGCCGCTGCGCGCTAGCCACGCCCCCCCTAGTATGGATTTTAAGGGGAACCCCTCACCAAAGTAAAAAAAAAATGGTGTGGGGTCCCCCCAAAAGTCCGTAACAGACCCTTATCTGAGCACGCTACCTGGCAGGCCGCTGAAGAAGAGGGGGGGACAAGAGAGTGTCCCCCTCCTGAACTGTACCAGGCCACATGCCCTCAACAGGGGCTACCCCAAAGCACCTTGTCCCCATGTTGATGGGGACAAAGGCTTCATGGGACATTTTTTTTTTTTTTTTTTTTTAATAAAGGACTTGTCCCAAGATGTGCCTTGTGTCTTTTTTAACATTTTGACATTTTTTTTGTGAAATGATAGGGGTACAATGTACCAGGTACCATTTCAAACAGGGGGGAGCTGGGATCTTTTGTCCCCTTGTTAAAGGGGGCTTCCAGATTCCGATAAGCCCCCTGCCTGCAGACCCCCACAACCACTGGGCAAGGGTTGTGGTGATGAGGCCCTTGTCCCCGTCAACATATGGGTAAGGTGCTTTGGGGGCTACCCCAAAGCAACCACCCAATGTTAAGGGCATGTGGCCTGGTATGGTTCAGGAGGGGGGCGCTCTCACGTCTCCCCTCTATCCTGCGTCCTGCCAGGTTGCGTGCTCGGATAAGGGCCTGGTATGGATTTTTGGGGGGACCCCACACCATTTTTTTAAAAATTGGTGCAGGGTTCCCCTTAATATCCATACCAGACCTGAAGGGCCTGGTATGAAATTTGGGAGGACCTCCACACAATTCTTTTTAAAAATTTTGGTTCAGGGTTCCCCTTAATATTCATACCAGACTCAAAGGGCCTGGTATGGATTTTTGGGGGGACTCCCATGCATTTTTTTCAATGACTTTTATCTGCATTGCCGAGACCAGACAATTTATTATAGCAGCAAATACCATGCATATAAGCCTTTAAAATTAGCACTTTTGACTTTTCCCATAGACAATTCATTAGTTGAGTAGTTTTAAATGACTTTTTTTACTTTAGAAATGTCATTTTGTGCAGGGACTGTTCTAAACATGGGAAAAAGGCACCACTTTACAGGCATACTATAGTCACCCCTCCCAGGTATGACATTTAAAGGGATATTTCACTTTTATATTATTTATTTCACTTTAAGCATTATTAAAATCACTGCTCCTGAAAAAACTGTTTTTTTTTATCTTTTTTTTTTGCATTGATACATATACCCTGGGGCAGGAGCCGGGTCCCCAAACCCTTTTTATGAAAATAACTTGCATATTAACCCTTAAAATTAGCACTTTTGATTTTTCACAGAGTTTATTATGCTTATGTTAAGAATAAACACAAGTGCAACTGGTACAGATCACTAATGTGCTCTATCAGAAAAGGAACTCTCCACTCTCCATCCTGAAACTTCTCCAGAAACTTCCCCTGCAGCAGCCAGTGGGAGAGAAGAGGGGAGAAGCTGACTGCTCTACAAAGGGGAGACAGGGGGCCCCAGGGAGCAGGGCAAACCTAGGCAAACCCAGCTCACCCTGTGCACTACTGTCAGTCTCAATTTCATTACACAGTGCTGTCTGTTTAACACTGGAAGCTTTCTGACCAGAGTAGAATGATAATAGTTGATGGACTGCTGTTCCTGTGTAAACAATTATCAAAAGTCCATTCAAAGTTTGGAGCCGGTCGTAGACCAGTTTGCATTGCTCAGATACAGACTGAGAGGTCTCAAGGATTTAAGAATCTGCCAATGCTGTCTGTTGGGGTTACCTAGATCACAAGACTGGCAGACTTGAGCATATTCTTTGGTACAGTAGGTGAAAATGGGAGTTCAGCTGTTTACCTGACGTTCAGGTTTAGTATATAACACAAACCAGCTGGATACACTTGGCATTCTGTAACTGGATTATGCTAGCTACACATTATTGTTTGCATTATATACTGCACTGGCATTGTTTTGTTCTGGCTTGCCACTGAGATTGCTGATGGCAATATTTACTTCATTACTTTCTCTTTTTTATCACTATATTAACAGGACAAAGTCCTTCAAAGTTGTAACTGATATGAATGTTCTGGACTAATAACTCTTGTAAACCTCACTTAGAGAAGATGAAGAAACTAGTTGTCTTTCTCGGTGTATTGGGCGTCGTCTGTTTTACAGGGGTGAGTCTAAATTTCACTCTACGTTTTCTAGTCAAATACACCTCATTTCTTGGTGTCATCTTTGAAATCCCAGGCTTCAGTTAGTTTGGTCTAAAACAGATAGTTGATTGTTTGGTGGCTACTGGAGAGTTAAGAACTCTGATGGCATCTTCCCGATGAGTATGAAATACTCATTCACAAAAGAAAAAGCTGTGACCCTAGAAACAAAGACACCCAAACATTTGACAAGTCCTTTTTTGGAAAAAAAAAAAAAGAGAAAGCCCCAAAAATCCCCTTGTAATCTATTGGCAATCATGTTGCCCAGCAATGCAAATCCATGTCAACACCAGGGCCGTCTTTAAGGCAGGGCAAAAGGGGCAGCTGCCCTGGGCCCTGTCATTGTTGTGGGGCCCAAAGCAGTTGCCTCATACTTGCCAACTATCCCAGTTTAAATGTCCTTGTCCTTTGAAGTTTTAGCCCTGTTGTTGTGTACAGATGACTCACCCGCAGACCCTGTGTTTACATGTAAATAACTGCCATTCATATGTAAATAGCAGTGGCATTATTAAGAAAAGAGCTGTGGCCATCTGCATTGATATGTAAATAAAGGTGGCATTCATATGTATATCATGCTTCCCTGCAGTGAGAAGATGATGTGCTGTAACCTCTAGCAATCAGTGAGCAGTAATACTGTACAGTAATCTCTAGCAACTAATTAACAAGCAGAAATCATTTGCTGTAACCTCTAGTAACTAATCAGTGAGCCGTAATGTGTGCTGTAACTTCTAGCAACCAGTCAGTAAGCAGTAATGATATGCTGTAACCTCTGGCAACCAATCACAATTGCTGCCTGATCTGATACACTAAACTGATTTTAAGTCCAACTTCTATTTATTGTATGTCTCAGAGCAGGTGGAGAATGAAATTGCATGGGAGGGGGGCCACCAAATTTTGTTTTTGCCCGGGGTCCAATCAATATTAAAGACGGCCCTGGTCATCACCAAAAGAAAAATAAAACCTTTAGCTGATGAGATATATCCTACTCGTTCTCATATCATCCACTGAATGGAAATTTTGGTGGATGACAGCCATTATACACAACGGGGCAGGGTCTCCTTCATATATGAAGTTGCTTACATGATTGGAATTCCTGTCAATTTAAGTCAGTGGGGTTGGCCACATCACTATTAGTGAAGGACTAGATGGTGCCTGCACAACCAGGCATCCTTAGAAACCATTGACAGCAGGAAGGTGGTTCTTTTTGCATATCAAGGTTCCTTTTTTCATATTAAGTAACCTGTCTGGCCAAACGGAACTTATGCTTTATGAATAACTAGCACCAATTGTTATTAATATTATTTAACCTATGTTTATTACCAGATTATTTCCAATATTTTATGGAGAGACCATTTCAATATTTTGGGTAATCATCCAGTTACATTTGAAGCCACATCTACACCAACATTTCCAGTGACCAGTCCTCAAAGTGAAGAGCTTAACAATCTGCTGAAGATGATTGAATGGCCCCTGGCTCCAACCAATGTATCCTTAGAATTTTCCACCTACTCAAAGACTTCCAAATATTTTATCATCAATCCTCAGGCTATTTATGTGATTGGTGAATCGCTGGAGGTTCTAATTATAGCTAAGGACCACAAAGGTCGGACAAAGAACTATGGAGGGGATTTATTTCATGTGAAGCTTCACTCTTTGAGTCTGAAAGCCGGAGTGAGTGGTTCTGTTACAGACCATAATAATGGTTCCTATACAGCAAGGTTTATTCTTCAGTGGTCTGGAGAAACTATGATCTCTGTTAGACTCATGCATTCCAGTGAAGCTATCGCAATTTTACATCAGAAGAGGGATACCCGACCAGACAAGGTAATGCAACGCATGGTTGGTTAAAATAATAATGAAAAGGTTCTCCAAGAAAGAGTTACATTTACCTCTGCTTACGGTAATGAGCAGAGCATTTTCATCTAAATAAATTTTGAAAAAATTGTACTAAAGCAGATACTCCTATTTTTGTTTATTAGAGCAGAGTTCTGCCTGGGAAAAAAAAAGTCAACAGCTACAAATACTGTAGCTGCTGACTTTTAACATAAGGACACTTACCTGTCCATGCAGCCCGTAATGTCGGCACCTGAAGCCGACCTGCCCCTTGGCTACGGGTGCAGGTGCCGACATCCTTACAAAGGGGAACAGGGAGTGAAGCCTCATTCTGAATGGTCCCTGCTGTCTTCTGGGACCTGTGTGTCTCCCTGATATCAGCGGGGGAAGGAAGAGGGGCTGGACATTGCGTAGTTCACCACACAGATTGTGCCAATCTTTCACCACAAGTGGGAGCAGATACCTGAATTTGACAGGTATCCGCTCCCCCCTGAAAGGTGCGAAATGTGGTACCAGAGTGGGGGAGGAATCTGATCCATGGAAGTTCCTTTTCTGGGCAGAACTCTGCTTTAAGCTGCTTATCTGCTGTATCTGCTGTATCTGCTCTGTAGTATATTCACCACAGGCCTTGACTAATTCAATGTGCATATAAATGTACAATTGCTCCCATATCACAAACTTGACATGCCAGAGGACTAGGGGGTATACACACAGCCAGACACACAACAACTCAGACAGTCTCACAACTCAATGACCAGGCAAGGGATGTCTTTTTATGCTTTAATGCTCATTGAACTTGGTTGGGGTGCAGGGTGAGCTTTGGGATACTCTGGATTTAGTGCAAAAAGAAACCAGAGGACACTTTCTGCCATGTCTACACTCTTCAAGATAATTCCCTTCCTAGCAAACAATAGGAGGAGAGCCACTCTGGGGCTCAAAGCAAATGAAAGGTCCCAATACAACATCCCTGGAGCAGACACCCAAGGGGTTAAAGCAGTGAACAATCGCTAGGGTCCTATATCCAGGCCTATACTCACAATGTCCCCATATACTTAGATGTCTCTGTCCAATATCGGCCAGACACTTCTCCTGTGAGTCTCCAGGCCAAATCCTCAGTGAATTCTCCTGATTTGGCTCCAACTCCTTCCAACAAATATGCCACCCAGGTCTCACTGAGACCTCGATTAACTCCTGCAGCCCTCTAGGCTGGAATCTTCTCCTACTGGACAAGAACCCTGCTACTCCAGGCATCAAACTATTTATTCCCCCCCTTAGTCACCTAATGGTCATTCTCCCCCTGGAATTGGCTGAGACCACATAAATATTCAGGCCAAGGGTTGGCCTCCTCCAACCCACCACATTCTAGAATCCAGTAGAAGGCAAAAAGAAATAGTTGAGGCTGCAGTCAGTGAGACCTAGAACAGCCATAAATAATCACACACTGCTCCAATGTTTACAGAGAAGCCAAATAATAGAGTTACCTAAGGCTCTCTAGCAACCTATTCTAGAAGGGTGCTACATATAAAAAGCATTTATTTAATGGCTAACTGAACAATCTGAAAAGTACAAAAATACCATCATTAAAAACTTAGAAACAATACAAGTGCAAAAAAAGCCACACCTATCCTGGTTTAGGACATACCGTACTAAACCCTAACCAAATAAAAGCAATTAAAAAAACAGGTTCTCACCTCCAGGATCCTCTGGAACTCTCTGCCCCAGTATGTCTGGTCAATCCCTATCCTGTCCACCTTTAGATGATCCATGAAAACTCACTCATTCAGGGACCCCTACCCCATCTCCACCTAAGAACTTTACCCGAGCCACCTCCATCAAATCATCACCCACATCTATTACCTTTTGTACCATCTCCACCTCCCTTTAGATTACGCTCCATGAGCAGGGCCCTCCTATTCCTTCTGTATTGAACTATGTTGTAATCGTACTGTTCCTTTAAATTGCAAAATGCTGCGTAAAGTGTTGGCACTAAATAAATCCTGTATAATAATAATAATAATAATAATAATTCAAATACACAAAGCAGTAATACCACTATCGTTGGTCAATAATAAAAAACAAACAGAATTGCACTTACAAAATATTGCACTCAAGCAGACTCGGCTTGAGTGTGATATTTTGTAAGTGCAATTCCATTCGTTTTTTACAAAGGACCTTTTAAAACTTCGGATCCTGACATTTCCATGATACAAGGACCTGTTTAATTCACCGTTCGTTCACATTATAGTGATTGGCAATAGATTGATGGTCGTAAGATGTATGAATCCTGCCAATCGTTTACTGCATAGTGACCTTTTAGGTTGATGGTTGGAGGTGAGAGGCCATCCTTTTATGTGGTGAAGGGATCACTGAATATCAGATCTATCCATCTACATCTATCCACCTGCACCTTTTCGGATTGTCTTCCATAGATTATGGACATTTAATATATTCTTTGCGCAGCACTGTTTAGATACTGAAGCAGAGTATGATCCCCCTCCCTTCAGAGACTGGGCCTCAGGGCAGTATTCCAACATAACGACCCCAAACACACCTCCAAGATGACCACTGCCTTGTTAAAGAAGCTGAGGATAAAGGTGATGGATTGACCAAGCATGTCTCCAGACCTAAACTCTATTGAGCATATGTGGGACATCCTCAAACGAAAGGTGGTGGAACGGAAGGTCGCTAACATCCACCAGCTCTGTGATGTCATCATGGAGAAGTGGAAGAGGACTCCAGTGGCAACCTGTGAAGCTCTGGTGAACTCCATGCCCAAGAGGGTTAAGGCAGTGCTGGAAAATAATAGTGGCCACACAAAATATTGACAGTTTGGGGCCAATTTGGATATTTTCACTTAGGGGTGTACTTTTGTTTCCAGCGGTTTAGACATTGATGGCTGTGTGTTGAGTTATTTTGAGGTGAGAGCAAATGTACACTGTTACAAGCTGTACACACATTATTTTCTTCCGCGGCTTTCGAATTTGCCGCAAACACCCCAAATTGTTCGCTATTCGGCAGTCAAACTTACATTCGAACTTACGTTCGACTTGAACATTGGGCTTAGTGAGGAGTACAAAGACATGTGTGTCTTGCCTACGGTCAAGCATGGTGGTGGGAGTGTTATGATCTGGGTCTGCATGAGTGCCGCTGGCACTGGGGAGCTACAGTTCATTGAGGTAACCATGAATGCCAACATGTACTGTGATATACTGAAGCAAAGCATGATCCCCTCCCTTCAGAGACTGAGCCGCAGGGCAGTATTCCAACATGACAATTACAAGGACCCCAAACACACCTCCAAGACAACCATTCCCATGCCAAAACTGAGGGTAAAGGTGATGGGAAGATATAATAAAATATTTACAAAAATGGGAGGGGTGTATATGATATATGTATATGTGTATGTATATGTGTATATATATATATATATATATATATATATATATATATATATATATATATATATATATATATATATATATATATATATATCTATATCTTCACTTTTGTTCCTTTGGGAATTGTAATATGTAGGGATGATTCTATTTTACTACAAGGATAGATCCCAGTCATATAGTTATTTTCCACTTCTACTGGAAATCCTCATGAATATTTTGTTAGACTGCATGAGATTTACTGAAATGGGTGTACACAGAATCTAGTGCAGCTGTGCATAGTAACCAATCAGCTTCCAGGTTTTATTGCCAAATCTTAATTGAACAAACGGAAGTTAGAAGCTGATTGGCTACCATGCACAGCTCCACCACATTCTGTGTGCACCAGTTTTAGTAAATCCCCTCTAATGTGTTTTCTTTTTGGCTTACAGGTGTTTTTTAATGGCTACTTTGAGAAAAATGGGACCCAGGAAGTGGTTGAATGCAATTTTGATCTGCCCGGGCAGGACGTCTGTGAATATTATGATCAGCGCAATGGTGAAAAGTGGGTGTGTCAGCGGCCAAAAGTTCTGCCATGTGACTCCTATTTTTACCACTCAATGGGAGGAACTCGCAATGTCCTCAGCAAAGAAGAGAAGCCATTCTTCTCAATGTAACTTTTTTTTTTTCTAATTTCACCTTGTTCCGCAATACTGTTTATTAACCATTGAGTGGTTATAGCCAAGCTATAGTAAAGTTTAGTTATAACCCAAAGCCAGTCCCCCCATGTTTTTAATTGTGTGTGTTTCACATTTAAAAATAATAAATAAATAAATAAATCATTCCTTGCAATACTCACCCTGTGCTGTCTCATGTTGACTTGCTGTTTTGCGATCCAGGGCTGGCCATCTTCCAGATCAAACAAAAGTTACATTCTAGTTTTCTGCAACTGACAACTGCAGCTAATTGCATTGTAACATTTTTTGTTTGCATTTTAAAGGAAACTTTACAATAAAATGCTGTTATAGCAGTTGGTGAAAAAATATCCACACAGTGGCTCTGCTACTCAATGGAAGAGCCATATGGCCATCTAAAAATGTATCAAACACAATTTTAAGTTTGAAAGTCAGAATTCTCTGATTAAAAGACAGAATTCTGACTTTGAAAGTCATACCTCTGACTTTCAAAGTCAGAATTTCCGACTTTTAATCTCAGAAGTCTGACCTTCAAACTCAAAATTGTGTACAGCCCAAAGTTTTAATGTCAGAATTCTGACTTTCAAACTCAGAATTGGGTTTAAAAATGTCTTAGGGTGGCTCCAGGGCTCTTCCATAGCTACTCACTTCTACACCTTGGGTGTCAAGCTGACAGGGGATCCTGCCACTATCCACCCAGTGTGGAAACATAGTAGATGTACACGATAAATTCTAGAGCATGAGTTAAGAGTCCACAAAACTTTTAACAGTAACCTTTCCCCCAAAAAAAGGTGATTGGTTATGGCTGCTTAGCAAATCTCTGGTTACAGTTCTTTGGCTTCCCTGGGAATCTCAGAATTATGACTTTCAAATTCACAATTGTGTTTAAGAATTTTTTGTATGACCCAAAGTTTTAATCTCAGAAGTCTGACGTTTAATCTCAGAATTCTGATTTTGAAACTCAGAATTGTGTTTAAAAAAGTTTAGGGTGGCCCCAGGGCTCTTTCATAGCTGCTCAGATCTAGACCTTGGGTGTCAAGCTGATAGGGGATCCTGGGATTTTGCACCCAGTGTAGAAAAAATAGTAGATGTCTAAGGTAAATCCTAGAGCATGAATTAGTTAAGAAACCCACAAAATTTTCAACGGTAACCTTTCCAAAATTTTGATTGGTTAGGGCTGCTTGGCAACTCTCAGGCTACAGCTCTTTGGCTTTCTTGGGGAACAAATGACAAATAGACAGCAAGCTAGGAAAGTGCCAAAATAATACAGAGATGTGGTTTGGTTCAGGCTACAGATCAGGCTAGACAGCAGACAAGTGTACTTTAACACTAGACAGAAGGATGGGACAGTTAGCTCACACAAACTGTCATAGGCTGTGTGCTCTGGAAGTAATGAAAGGCACTGAAGTAACATCCCTGGTATGTCTGCAATGAATATCACATTGAACAAGCAACCCCAATGAAGGGATGCTAGACAAAAGGCTGAAACATAGTTAAGAGAAGCAGGTCACTAAAGCAGGTACATGTTTATTCTCACGCAAACTAGAAAAAAAAAATCTTCACAGCGAACAAAATACTTAACCAGGCATACAGTACTAGTTTTCTGTCCAACATTTTTTATTTTCATATGATTTATTAAGGAATAAATGCCACAGTTTCAACTTTTCAACTTTTAAGAACCTTATTTCTTCAACCCTGTCAGGTCACTCATTGACCAAGAAATCCCATCAAAACTTGGGTCGCTTAACGTCCTTCCTCAGAAGAATGTCACAAAGGGTATGTTTTTGAATTTCAAAAACATGTTTCTTACTAAATGCAACTGAATCCAACTTGCTTGAACCATGTGCCAAACTATTCTATACTATGTCAAACCTTCAGGTTTTTTTTTTTTATTGATATTTGCCGATTCATGTGCATAAAGGAACTTTCCTAATTAAAGCAAGTCTTTGTGCTCAAGGATAATATTTGATTCTTTTTTTTTTTCTGTTTTTAATAAATAGGGAATGGTAAAAAAAACAGTGTAATGCCACGTATACACGATCCGAATTCTCGACGGAAAAAGCTCTGATGGTTTTTCCGATAGAATTCCAACGGAATTCTGCTGAAACTGTCTTGCCTACACATGATCACACCAAATTCTGACCGCCAAGAACTCGGTGACGTACAACGGGACTAGAAAAAGGAATTTCAATACCCAGTAGCCAATAGCTTCCATCTCGTAGTTGAATCTGAGCATGCGTGAGTTTTTCCATCCGGAAAATTGAGAACATGCTATCAATTTTTTGCTGGCGGAAATTCGGACAGCTAAATTCCAATGAAGCATACACATGGTCGCATTTTCCGATGAAAAGCTCTCATCTGTCTTTTGCTGGCTGAAATTCCGATCGTGTGTACGTGGCATTAGACTTGGGATCCAACTTTTGAGACCCAAAGTTGAATGACATGCAAAATTCAATGTTAGTCAATGAAAGCTGTCTTAATTAGCACTACTGAAGTCATTCTTGTACTACTGCAAGGTGACTTCTATGTGAATTCTATTCCATGCTTTTATCAAAGTAGTACTCAAGTCGCCTGGCAAAGTCACACTGTAAGTCACACGGCTTTCAGGTCGTGGCAGTGTGAACCAAGCCTTAGCCACATTCACAGTAGTAAATGTAAATTTGATGTTGATGGCATCTATAACAATAGTGATTGTTACTATTTTTGCTCTAGGTACAAAAGTTGATTGTAATCCTGGACTAAAGAATCCAAACCCCTCAGGATTTTATTACCAAGATGTCTGGAAGTCTCTGGTCTGCTCCAATAAACAGTTCGATAATCATAGTGAAGCAGCAAAATGCCTTGCTGGGAAGATTGTCTACATGTTTGGAGACTCCACATTGCGACAGTGGTGGGAATACCTTGTGGCTTTCATACCAAGTATGTTATAAAACAGAAAGCAAGTAGATTCCCTGTCAGGTTTTCGCACTCTTTATGTCTTGCTGGGTACATTTCCCTTTGCTTCTTGACCAAGTAACAAAGTTGTCATTGCAGAAGGAAATAAAAGGGCACATCTCTGATAGGGAAACATACAGCAATGACAATTTACCATTGATTCCAACCTTCTCCCACACTACAAATATATCTCAATGCATTCCTGGTGTGCTGCAGAAGAGTAGTGGAGATATGTGCCTAAATAAAATTCAAAACACTCCTGCTCTCATCTATAAAATAAAGTATAACAATCACAAAGACCAAAAAACGCGGCTACAGTACATAAAGTTTCTAACTTAAAAAAAATAAATAAAAATACCATCACATGTGCAACAAAATGGTGAAAAAAAAAAAAATATATATATATATATATATATATATAATTTGACAATACATGACAAAACATTACAAATTACCTGTGAAGAGTGTATGAACTTTATAAATTATATAAGGTATAATGTATAGTGTCCTTGTATCTCAAACAAAAGTCTTTGATTGTGTTCTAAACGACTTCTTCTCAGGTGGACAACATCATATGAAGTCCTGCAATTTGAGTGGAGGCTGGAGCTTCAAGCATCATCCAGATATCTGTTTTTCAGCTGGCAATTCCCTCACATGTTAAAGCCATCTTTGGCTGTTTAGCTGCTTGATTGCTTTTACAGGTGATGGGAGACGAAGCTCCCCCTCCCGCTGCCCTCCAGTGCTTCTCTGTTTTTTTTCTGTGCAATTGGGGAGCCAGAGAATAAATTTGCCGCTGGCATCAGTTTACCATAGAGCTGGCTGTGGACTAGATGGTCCCCAGCCATCTCTATGACCCTTGGAGGCCAGAAGCGACGTCATGTCATCACTTCCAACTCTAGCAGATGTATGTTTTTTTGTCTGGAAAGCCTTAGAGCGATTTTTTTTTTTTAATCTCAGGCCAGATCTCTCCATAAAGAAAATCTGTCATGCCCTATTCCTATTACAAGGGATGTTTACATTCCTTGTAATAGGAATAAAAGTGATCAAAAAATAAAAAATGAAAGAGAGAGTGTAAAAATAAAAAATAAATATAAAATAAACAAAAAATAAATAAATTTAAAGAGCCCCCATCCCCTCGTGCTTGTACTCAAAATCGGTTGCATACGTAGGTCACACTCGCATATGTAAATGGCGTTCATACCACACATGTGGGGTATTGCCGTAAATGTTATGAGAGTGAGAGCAAAATTCTAGCACAAGACCTCCTCTGTATCTCTAAACTGTTAAACTGTAAACATTTTTTAAAGTGTCGCCTATGGAGATTTTTAACCAATTAAGGACCGGACCTCTTTTTCAGACTCGGTGTTTACAAGCTAAAAACATTTTTTTTGCTAGAAAATTACTTAGAATGCCCAAACATTATACATTTTTTTTCTAACACCCTAGAGAATAAAATGGTGGTTGTTGCAATACTTTTTGTCACACCATATTACAAGTATAAGAAAGTATTCCTTATAAAAAAATTCCTTATATAAAGCACAAGGGCCCCGAGGATATACATGTTACATGCTGTTACCTTACAGCTGTAAGGTAAGGGGACACCCATAACCTGACCACACAGGATCACGAGGGATATACCCACCATCACCAGCATCACCATCAATTGCATTGCGTTCATAATATTGTGCACATTTTATTATTTTTTAAGCACTAGCACCTTATTTCCATTTTTTTCTGATATAATCGCCACCTTTTGCACAAGTGTAACGGACATTTTTATGATAATTTTATTCTTTCTTTTTCTTTCGCCATTGTATTTGCATAGTTTTCATATTGTTTTAGAGGGATTTTGCACTTATATTTTATTCCCTCAGCACTGGCACTTTATGCGATTTTTTTGGATGTAATTGCCACAGTTTGCACAGTAGAACGGATATTCTATTCATTGTTTTATCTGTATTGTTTCAGTATTCTTCAGGGTGTAGATGAATTTTGCACTTATTATTTTAGTATTGATTTTTTTCTGGCACTGGCACTTTATGCGATTTTTGGCAGCTATAACAAATCGCATTGGGAATCACTGGTTTTAAATATTTTGATTGTGTTTTGTTCTGCATTTTTCACTTACATTTGAATATACCTTTGATGTTATAAGGAATGTTACAGTGCTCTTGAGGGTTCTCTACTATCCCCCCATAAAAGCGCACACTGACCTATATATACGTTTTGTCGTATTTGACGACAAACTAGCTTCTTAATAACTTTATATTATTCAAGTGCCTATACAGCCCACCAGCTTTAAGGCTGGACCTCCTGTCATAGTACAGCGCACCACTACTTCTGTTTATTAGTTCACACCATATTACAAGCTTATTTTTTTTGAAGAAATACAGTTTTTTGAATAAAAAAATAGGATAACAGTAAAGTTAGCCCAATTTGTTTATATTGTGAAAGATAATGTTACGCCGAGTAAATTGATACCCAACATGTCGCGCTTCAAAATTGCCCCCGCTTGTGGAATACTGACAAACATTTATCCTTAAAAATCTCCATAGACGACATTTAAAAAATTCTCCCGGTTGCATGTTTTGAGTTACAGAGGAGTACTAGGGCTAGAATTATTGCTCTCGCTCTAGTGATCGTGGCGATACCTCACATGTGTGGTTTGGTGCTGTTTTCATATGTGGGTTCTACTCATGTATGCGTTTGTTTCTCACGCGAGCTCGGTGGGACGGGCGCGTTTAAAAAATGTTTTTTTCTTATTTATTTTACCTTTTATTTTTTATTTTTACACTGTTTAAAAAAAATATACAGTTGCATCACTTGTATTCCTATTACAAGGAATGTAAACATCCCTTGTAATAGAAAAAAGCATGACAGATCCTCTTAATCTGGGGTCAAAAAGTCCTCAGATGACATATTTGGACTTAAATGCAAAAAAAAATTTTTATTGAGATAAATGACATTAAAAAAAAGTGCCTTTAAGAAGTATGGGCAGAAGTGAGATTTTGACGTCACTTCAGGCCAGCTATGGTATGGAGATGGGTGAGCCATCTTCCCCTCACTCGTCTCCATACACACGCGATTGCCTCTGCCACAGAGACCACTTTTATCTTGTAGCCGACCACCAGCCGAACACAGGGGTACCGGGGTTATGACAGCTAGCTGCTGCCATAACAACAATATCCGTCCCCAAAGTAGGGACGTACATTGGCGTGCGGCGGTCGGCAAGTACTGAAATTTGGCCCAATTTTAAAGTTTAACATGTTAGGTATCTATTTATTCGGCATAACATAATCTATCACATTGTACAAAAATTGGGGTAAATATTGTGTTTTTTTATTTTATTTTTTTGCCCAAAAAAATCATGTTTGAAAAATTGCTGCACAAATACCATGTGACATAAAAAATTGCAACAACTGCCATTTTATTCCATAGGATCTCTGCTAAAAAAAAAAATGTATATATAATATTTGGGGGTTCTAGCAAAAAAAAAAAAGATTGTTTTTACATGTAGGAGAGGAATGTCAGAATTGGCTAGGGTTGGAAGTGGTTTTATACGTAAACGAACCACCAATGTGAGTATATAAAAGTTCCACCACCTTGAAACATAGATGATCACTATATCTTAGTAAATTGCAATTCCTCAAAGTCCTGAAGTAAATTTAAAACATCTTGTAATTCGAATAGGATCAATCACCTCTAAAACGTGCTGGGGATGGAACCACCACTACACAGATTATCAGCTCACCTTAAACATAGAACTTTAATTCCAAAGGTCAGGACACACTTATTCCCCTTTAGTAAGCCAGGATCAGCTTACCACAGCCATCACTCCATATGCATCTCTCCCCCTTCTCCCAGATGAACTCATCTTCGAAAGGAGGAGTTTAAAAACATATAAAAAAGGGACCCAATAGTGTCTCTGTTTCAAACTGTAGGTTACTTTTTAAAAGCATTAAAAACACTTCTAAGAGTACATACAGTAAGTGTGCATGAGATAAGAAAAAAAAAACACATATAGCAGTGAGCCATATACCCCTGGCTTACTGCTATAAGGAATCTCTCACTGACAGCTCAGGGAGCAGATGGGCAGTCTGTAGCTGATATGACTGGGGAACCACTGCTCTGGAGGCACAAACTAAAAAGCTAAGGCTTTGATAAAGTTGATTTTTTTCACATAACGTTGTCATAAGAATAGGCTGTTCTAGTTGTGCATTCCCGCACACATTTGTGCGCAATAGAACTGTGCTACGGCGCATGGCGTGACCTTTCTGCTGACCCATAAAGGAAGCATCGGCACTCAAGCAAACTGCTAATTCGTCTTCAGCTACCTGTGATTCCTGTGTTTGTTCTTGTGACCTGTCTTACCCTTTGTGACCCGGATTGCCTTTTGACCTCGTTGATCCTCTCCTGGACCCGACCTCTGGCTTGCTTCTTGGACTTCTGCTCTCTCACGTGTTTGACCCTCGGCCTGTACCTGGACTTTGTCTCTTGTCTCCTGTGATTGACCCTTGGTCTGTTCTTGGATTACCCTTTCGTTTCAGCGTTCCTGGTTACTACTGATTCCTGATCTGAACTGTGTTTGACCCTCTGCCTGCTTCTTGGACTTTGCTGTTTGCCTGACGGACTTGTTGCTGCTGTTCCTGGACCCGCACGGGTCACTACTTACCTGCTCGGCTCAAGCTACCTACTGATTTCCTAGCAAGTAACTGTCCCGCTGGTAGCTTTTGCCTCTTGGTGCCAACCACCCTCTGTGCCACCTTCAGGTGTGCGCCGAGTCGCAATAGCGTTCACTTTCGGCATCTTGGCCTCGGTGAGTAAATCTTTTATGATAAACGTGTAGGGCTGAGATTTTTTCTTTGCGGCTCCAGAACAGTGGTTCCCCGGGCATGGTAGCTACAGAGTGTCCATCAGTTCCCTGAGCTGTCAGTGGGACATTCCTGTATAGTGGTGAGCCGTGGGTATACCCCTCTATGTGTGTTTTTTCTTATCTCATGCACAACAATGTATGCTGAGTAGTGGTTTTTAAAGTGTTTTAATAAAGTGACCTACAGTTCAAAACAGAAACCACTATTGGGTCCCTTTTTTATATGTTTTTGAGCTGTTTTCAATGGTGAATAGAATGCATTAAGGTGAAAAAGCACAAAGGGTTGACAACCCCTTTAATTTTGATTAATTTGTTAATGATGCCTTTTATTGTATTTTCAAAATCTTAGCTCTGAAGGTGATCAGTCTTCATGCTCCTCAAGCAATAGGTCCAATTCTAGCCACAGATGCAGAACTCAATTATTTGGTCCAGTGGAGAGCCCACCAGAAACCTTTACGTATGGCACGTATTGGAGTACGTGACATACACTACATTGCTTCAGAGTTGGATGAATTGGGGATCCGGAACGGGATGGTCATTGTGATAACATGCTGGAGTCACTTCGTTACTTACCCTGTTGGACTGTATATCCGACGGCTATATCATATTCGAGAAGCGGTATCTCAGCTATTAGAGCGCAGCCCTGAAACGAAGATCATCATCAAATCGGCCAACACTGGCTATGGGTTTGTCCATGGAAGTGACTGGTTATCATTGCAGCTGGACACTTTGATGAGGGCTATGTTCTCTAAGCTACCAGTCACCATTCTTGACGTTTGGCAGATGACCTCTTGCCACCGAGAACCTGAAAATATTCATCCCCCAAAGATAATTATTAAAAATGAGGTAGACTTGATGCTTTCATTTATATGTCCTCAGTAAGAATCATGTTTTAATAGTGTTTGGAGGACATTCTGTAGATCTTAGTAGCACCTGCTATAGAAAGAACACAGTAAATGTTATGAACTGCTCTGGTTGCTGATGGACAAATCTTCTGAGCAAATAGCAAACATATTCAAATGTAGACCAGCCCACTGTGGCCTGATCAGACTTCAGTTTTTATTCATATGCCACTCAGAGTAAACTCAATTGTTCAATTAAAATGGAATGGGTTCTATTAATTGGCCTATTTTTTTTTTTTTATTGTATTTTTATTGAAAATATAGAAATAACCAGATTACAATATCTTACACTTGTATAAGTGTACATGGAAACAATAATATTAATAACAAAAACAGGGGGGGGAGGAGTAAGGGAGGGGGAAGAAGGAGAAAAGGAGAGGGAGGGAAGAGGGAGGGGGGATAGGGATATTTCAGTACAGTTAGTATGTCATGAAAAAAATAAATATATTATTTACGGTACAGATCATCAATCGTCACCACCATATATGCATATACCAGTGGGCAGGGGATGTGGAAAATCCTTTCCTATAGGAAGTCATGGAGTAGTTTGGTCGGTCATTATTTGGCCTATTATAAGTGAATTTCATTAGGATCAAGCAAATAGGATAATGCCAGGGGTGGACTGACAACTCATGGGGCAATAGGAGAAGATTATTGGGCCCCTGGGCAAGCTCTGTGAATCGGGTCGCGAGTCCTGCGGACTCGATCGCTGCGGGGATACCGGCGATCGTCTCACGGGGAGGAAGAAAGGGGAGATGGTAATGTAAACAAGCATCTCCCCGTTCTGCCTAGTGACAGTGTCACTGATCTCTATTCCCTGTGATCGGGAGTAGAGATCAGTGACATGTCACAAGTAGCCACGCCCCCCCACAGTTAGAAACACGCCCCCTAGGACACACTTAACCCCTTCACTACCCCCTAGTGGTTGACCCCTTCACTGCCAGTGTCATTTACACAGCAATCAGTGCATTTCTATAGCACTGATTGCTGTATAAATGACAATGGTCCCAAAAATGTGCCAGAAATGTCCGAACTGTCTGCTATAATGTCGCAGTCACGATAAAAATCGTTGATCGCCGCCATTTAAAAATAAAATAAAAATTATTAATAAAAATGCCATAAAACTATCCCCTATTTTGTAACCGCTATAACTTTTGCGCAAACCAATCAATAATGCTTATTGAGATTTTTTTGTTTACCAAAAATATGTAGAAGAATACGTATCTGCCTAAACTGAGGAAAAAAAATGTTTATTTATATATTTTTGTGGGATATTTATTATAGAAAAATGTAAAAAATAATGTGTTTTTTTTTCAAAATTATCAGTTTTTTTGTTAATAGGGCAAAAAATAAAAACCGCAGGGGTGATCAAATCCCACCAAAAGAAAGCTCTATTTGTGGGAAAAAAAGAGCGTCAATTTTGTTTGGGAGCCATGTCGCATGACCGTGCAATTGTCAGTTAAAGCAACGCTGTGCCGTATCGCAAAAAGTGCTCTGGTCAGGAAGGGGGTAAATCCTTCCGGGGCTGAAGTGGTTAACCCTTTCTCCTCTAACTGCGGGGGGTAAAACCATCCCACTAGAGGCCAAATAGTGCCGCAAATCCGGCAGTAAAGCGCCGCTAAAAATTGTGGAGCTTTACCGCTGACGCACCTCCCACCCCAGTGTGAAAGGGGCCTAAGGATGTATCTGTACATTGCTGCATTATACAACGATCAGAGCTAAAAATAGACACTGATGACTGTATAAATGTCGCTGGCAGGGAAGGGGTTAACACTAGGGGGCAATCAAGGGTTTAAGTGTTCCCTAGAGAGGTGTTTCTAACTGTGGGGGTAGTGTAACTGGGGGTAGAGAGAGATCACTGTTCCTGATCACTAGGGATAGCAGATCCCTCTCTACTTCCCTGTCAGAATGGGGATCTGTTTGTTTACATACACAGATCCCCGCTCTGGCTCACTTTGAATCGATCGTGGTGGACATTGCAGCCACCGGCCACATGCATCGGCACCGGCGTCATTGCCCCGGGCGATCGGCAAGCGGTTAAAAACCACCACAAATCGCCTGTGCAGAGGTGCTTTGCCGGTGGTATAGCGCCATTGATTTCAATACACACCGCTCATTCATCGCTCCAAAGATGCTGCTAGCAGGACTCTTTTTACCGTCCTGCTAGCGCACCGCTCCCGGGCTTTCACATTGGGGAGGCAACACCCGCTGTTTCAGGTCGGTTTGCAGGCACTATTTTTTTTGCGCAATAGCGCCTGCAAAACGACTCAGTGCGAAAACCTGCTCCAGAGCGCTCTTGAGAGGTCCTGCAGAGAAGAATGGGAGAAACTGGCCAACAATAGGTGTTCCAAGCTTGTAGCATCATACTCAAAAAGAATTGAGGCTGTAATTTGTGCCAAAGGGGCTTCAACAAAGTATTGAGTAAAGGCTGTAAATACTTATGTACATGGGATTTTTTTTTTCATTTTTTATTTTTAAGAAATTTGCTAAGATTTCAAATAAACTTCTTTCATGTTGTCATTATAAGGTGTTGTTTGTAGAATGTTGAAAAAAATAATGAATTTAATCAATTTTGGAATAAGGCTGTAACATAACAAAATATGGAAAAAGTGAAGCTCGTGAATACTTTCCGGATGCACTGTATACTAGCACCATCTAGTGTTCTTTTTACATACATGCACTAGTCTTAAAGTGGTAATAATGGGTATTTATTTGTATTTTTATTATAATAATAATAATAAACATGTTATACTTACCTGCTCTGTGCAATGGTGTTGTACAGAACATCCCTGAACCTCCTCTTTTGGGGTCTCCTGTGCCATGAGGACAGTGAGGTAAGCATGTGTAGAATAAATAGAACGCTTTATCATTTCTGCAAAACAAGTGCATAGGGGATAGCTGTAATGTAAAAAAATAAATAAATAAAAAGGTGAACAAAGGTGAATTTAGTTTTAAGCCAATGTTTGGTTTAAATCACTTGGGACCTTATTTATAAATCCATTTCTAAGGTAAGAGATGATGATGGAGATAGAGATGATGATAGAGATAGAGATGACGATAGAGATGATGATAGAGATAGAGATGATGATAGAGATGATGATAGAGATAGAGATGATGATAGAGATAGAGATGACGATAGAGATGACGATAGAGATGACGATAGAGATGACGATAGAGATGACGATAGAGATGACGATAGAGATGACGATAGAGATGATGATAGAGATAGAGATGATGATAGAGATAGAGATGATAGAGATAGAGATGATAGAGATAGAGATGATGATAGAGATAGAGATGATGATAGAGATAGAGATGATGATAGAGATAGAGGAGATGATAGAGATAGAGGAGATGATAGAGATAGAGGAGATGATAGAGATAGAGGAGATGATAGAGATAGAGGAGATGATAGAGATAGAGATGATGATAGAGGTGGAGATGATGATAGAGATGATGACAGAGATAGAGATAGAGATGATGATAGAGATAGAGAGATAGAGAGACAGAGATATACACACATACATATACATATGTAATAAGTGTAATGCCTCATAAGAATTTAAAGTTTGAATATATAAATTGGTATCCTCATTAAGTTAAAGCGGAAGAAGGGGTGGGTTAACATTGGCTACTCCAAATAGGTTACCATGTAACCCTTGTGGTGATTAAGTACTGTCTTGATACCCAGTAATTAAAAAAAACTGATTAAAAAGAAGTACATCAATTTTATTTAGAAAAAAATGTTTTTTTAAAGTAGACACACTCCATAGACACACTCCTAAACCTTGTAGACAATCTTCCCAGAAGAGTTGAAGCTGTTATAGCTGAAAAAGGGTGGGCCAACACAATGTTGAACCCTAAAGACTAAGGCTGGGATGCCATTAAAGTTCATGTGTGTGGAAAGGCAGGGGCCCCAATACTTATATTTATTAACTACTTCCCACAAACCACCGTCATTGTATGTCGGTATTTTGATGTAGAATACTGGGGTTATGGTAGCAGATAGCTGCCATAAACCCCGGTATATTCTTAAACGGCGGGCGGTCCTGTTCGAGTGGAATCGCCACAAGATCACTTTTATCAGCGGTGGGAAAGGTCATCTCCGCTGCCTACCGGAGCCACTGGTAGCGGTGGATATGATCCAATCCTTTGCCCTGAGAGGCCTGGAGCTGAGTGAGGGAAAGATGGCCCCCACTCGGCTTCATAACATGGAATGATGGAAGCAACGTCAAACGTCACTTCTGCCCAATGCCCTTAGCCCTTGTACACACGGTCGGAGATTCCGACAACCAAATCCGTTGGATTTTGTCTGTCGGATTTTGTCCAAGGGATCTTGTCCGAAACTGTTGCATACACACGGTCGGACAAAGTTGTCGGAAAATCTGATCTTTCAGAACGTGATGACGTAATTTCATTACGATGGGACTACGTTCAGGCTAGTAGCCAATAGCTTTGGTCTAGGAATTTGATCTGAACATGCGTGGCACTTTGTCCGTCGGAGTAGGCTACACATGATCGGAGTATGTCCGATCGGAGCAGTTTGTCGGAAAATATTTCCAGCAAGTTGGAAAATTTGGTCCAACGGATATTCCGACAGAAGTAGTCCGATGAATACCACACACAGTCGGAATATCCGACAAAACGGTCCGATAGGACACTTTCCGACGGAATCTCCGACCGTGTGTACAGGGGCTTAAAGGGGAAAAAATGTTATTGAAAAAAAAATATTGTAAATATGTGTTCTGAGGTCTTTTTGACCCCAGATCTCACATTAAAGAGGTCCTCTCATGTTTTTTTTTTCTATTACAGAGGATGTTTACATTCCTTGTAATATGAATAAAACTGATCCAAATTTTTTTTTTTTTCTGATTTTTTTCGGAAGTGCACGTGTCTACTAAAAAACATGTACATCACTCTGAGTGATCTGTGTACATTGCAGGAATTTTAACAAACATTGCTTCAGATTCCTATCTTTTTTTTATTCTGAAGAAATTGTTGCTTTTCTGTGTCCATGTGCAAGGTGAATGTGAATGGAAGTTGTTTTATAATTATCAATTAGCTGCTGCACTTGCAGAGTTCTAATAAGGAAAGTTGCAGGGTCTACATTCTGTAACACTGACCCACTAAGGAGCGGCTGGTTTGTTTGGGCTTACCATTTACCTTCTCCACCTCATAGCTCGTCGTTCTTGTCTAGGGGTTCCCGAGGCTGATGGCCCAATAACTGCAGAGACCGACACTTGAATTTCTTTTGGAATTTTTATTTGCTTAATACAATAGAACAGAAACCCAGTCTCTCAGTTGGGAATAGAGCTCAGACACTTTGGAACTGCTGAAACTCTATAAATGTCTCTCTCTAGATGATCCAAGGAGTAGCCACTCTCAACTAGATACTTCAACTGTTGGATAAATCCTTGTTTGTGGATCTAGCAGCCAACAAGTGATTTTAGCTTAGCAAAGTCTCTGCCACAGACTTGGTTGTAAAACTTTACATGAGCACAAAAAGTCTCTCACAGGAACTTAGTTGCAACTGAAGGATAAAATTAGGAACCTTCTTACCGTACCAGAATATTGCAGCTGATCCGGCAATACCGTAAGAAATGTGGATTCAATTAGTGTCCTTACAGCTCAGCTTCCAGGCTCTTACCGAGCAGCCAGCCTCATGCATGGCCCTCTTCTGAAGAGTCCTCCCCTGGTTGCATGTGGAGTTGCTGGGCCTCTCCAAAACTCGAGACAGCACCGGACCACTTTAGAATCCTCCTTCCAGTTACTGCACCTCGGACTAGCCGGTTCTGAGGCTCGGAAACAGATGGATCCCCACCCCAGGCCATGAGGGCCTCTGGGGGCTGGTCAGAAGGACCAGGACCATGGAGTCAGAAAATACTTCTGGACCGCAACCCCAAACTTTGTATCTTCAGCACCTTAAGTACCCTCTCCTGGAATACACAGTGAGACAACGCACTCACTGATTGGCTCTGAGAGAGAGATTGGTACCCAATGCGTCCAACCAGACTGCGTTCCAATGCTTGTCAAAGGTGCTACCTACACCTATGACCAGGCAGAACATAATACAGCCCAGCCAAACTGATGTTAAAACCACAATTTAGCACAATTAAACTCAAGACTCAACTATAGTCTTGGGAAAAAAATAAATTTACAACATAGCGCATACTCTTCAGGAGTACCGGCGCTACAATCTCTTTAGACATGATTTCCTTTTGGGAGTATCTCACCAAAAATGGCATCTTGTTTGCAGGGGATGCCCAAAATCTGACTTGTATCTTACAGATGTCTGGGAAAATCAGTGAGCCAATGACACAAGCAGGAAATGACATATCTTGGGGGGTGGTGGGGGCATGCATTCTGCACACCCTCTGTGTACAGTATGCCTGCAGGTGGCCATATTGCATGTTTTAGGAAATTATAGCAATGCCGTTTGAAAAGGAAAGGATATTTTTAATAACATTCAACTACAATATTATAATTGCACCCCAATAAAAAAAAAATGACTTTTTCAAAATGTATTTTTATTTACCAAACAAATTTAATCTACAGTGCCTTGCAGAAGTATTCACCCCCTTTGGCATTTTTCGTGTTTTGTTGCCTCACAATCTGGAATTAGCATAAATTGTTTGAGGATTTGCATCATTTAAAGCAGGAGTCCACCGGGAGTTCCGCCATTTTTTTTTTTTTTTTAAAGCCAGCAGCTACAAATACTGCAGCTGCTGACTTTTAAAATAAGGACACTTACCCGCCCAGCGCGCCCGCGATGTCGGCACCCGAAGACGATCTCTCAATCGTCTCTCGGGTGCTGCCGCCGCCATCTTGGGTATGGGAATCAGGAAGTGGAGCCTTTCGGCTTCATTTCCCGGTTTCCTACTGCGCATGTGCGAGTCGCGCTGCGCAATAAGGATGGACCTGCTGCCTCTGGGATCTGTGTGTTTCCCAGCAGGCAGCGGGGGACTTTCGGAAAGGGGCGTAATCTACGCCCCTTTCCGCAGAGAGCTATCCCGGAAGTGGGTGCAGATACCTGTACTGTACAGGTACCTGCACCCCCCTCCCCCCTGAAAGGTGCCAATTGTGGCGCCTGAGGGGGGAGTATTCCAATGAGCGGAAGGTCCACTTTAATGTGGACCTCCACTTTAATTTACAGAACATGCCCACAACTTTGAAGATGTTTTTTTTTTTTATTGTGAAGCAAACAACTAATAGGACAAAATAATTGAAAAAGTAAATGTGCATAACTATTCACCCCCCCCCTAAAGTCAATCATTTGTAGAGCCGCCTTTTCTTGCTATCACAGCTCCAAGTCGCTTTGGATAAGTCTCTATGAGCTTGTCACATCTTACCACTGGGATTTTTGTCCATTCCTCCTTGCAAAACTGCTCCACCTCCTTCAAGTTTGATGGTTTGCTCTTGTGAACAGCAATCTTTAAGTCTGACCACAGATTTTCTATTGGATTGAGGTCTGCACTTTGACTAGGCCATTCCAACACATTTACATGTTTCCCCTTAAACCACTCAAGTGTTGCTTTAGCAGTGTGTTTGGGGTCATTGTCCTGCTGGAAGGTGAACCTCATATATGTAGCAATTGTATATGCTATATTATCTTTTTTTTTTTGCCTTTTTTCCCCCACAAAAGTAGAGTTACCCTTTGCTATCTCATCTCTGAAGTATATAGCTTCTCTAATGGCAAGGTCCACTAAGCAAGTATCATTTACTGTTTAGGTTTATCTAACAAAAGACTGTACACAGGGTTATAAAAAAATAAAAAGTGAAATATTAACTGCTTCAGCCTGGCAAGCTGCAGGGGAGGCTGGCTGGAAATGCAAGCACAATCTCTTTGCTGTCTCTTTATCTGAGCAGACCAGCGCTTGCTGAAACATCAATTGTTGTTTCACAAAGCTGTTTGCATTTACACTTACATTCCCAGGGTGATCAAGGTGGGTTACAGATAGCTCTGAGCCCTGGTTCACACTACACAGTGCAAGGGAACCGCACCACATTCCTGTTCAAATCACATGTAAATCTTCAGCAGTGCGATTTGAGCCATTATTCCGTATTGCTCAAATTGCACCAAATTCGTGCAGGACCCCTTTTCTGGCCACACCAGAATCGGAGCTCATGGGTATTCACACCCATGCGATCAGATTCTGCAAATTGCACTGTGCTTTGTGAACCGATTTTGGGGTGTTGTTAAAGTGGATGTAAACCCGAAAAAAAACATATTTTTTTTTGTTGTTGATGTCATAATGTAGAGTATAAGATGTCCTATCATTTGAGCCCAGTCTTGCCACAAAGAGTTAATCCAGCTCTGAGCAATCCTCTCTTATTGTTCAGTCAGATAAATCTTGACAAACAGAGAAAAACGTTGTCAAATCCTCCCCCTTGTTGCGAGTGACAGGTGCAGGGCCGGGACATGGGGTGGGCAGGAGGGACAGTTGCCATGGGCACTGTGGTATCATGTGAAGTGGGGGGGGGGGCACTACAAGGCAATGGGGGAGGGGATTTGTGTTCAGAAGTGGAATTTGGGGGGAGGAAGTGGGTAAGAAATGTCCTAGGAGGACAAATATGGGGAGGTATGCTAGGAATGGTGATTTAGGGGGATTTGTGTTGGGAGGGGGGATAGGGGAAGAGGATTTGCGTTAGTAGGGGTGGTTGGGGGTATCTGTGCTGGAGGGAATTTGTGCCAGATTGGGGAAGGGACTTTGTGCTGGAAAGGGGGATTTGGAGTGTGGGAGAGGATTTGTGCCTAGATGGGTAATTTGAGGGTTAGGGGATATGTGGTAGGAGGGGGGACTTTTTTTGGGGGGGGGGGATTTGTACTGAGAGGGGGGGGGATTCTTCCTTAGGAATTGAGCATAATCTTTTTTTTTTTGGAAGGGAAGTTTTTTTTTTTGCTTACACATAATGCTCATAAATATGGAGAGGGGGCGCAATTTGGCATGGTCACCCTGTGCTCTTGATGACCTTGTCCCAGCACTGGACAGGTGATTTACATATCTTGTGCACTGGCCTAAGAGACATGCATTATTTTTTAATTCCCTCCCACTCCTTTCTTCTGCTGCTCTGCAAGGATTGGCTGTTCCACACCTCAGGATGATTTGGCATGCTGAAGTCATGTGGGGACTTTTCTGGGTTTCGACTGGATGTTAGTGATCATAGCAGAAGTTCAGTGTAAGAAATACACAGGAGAAAATGCATGTTGATAAGGGGAGTGTAGAGGTGGGCCCACAAAATTTGTAGTTTTTCAGGTCTCATAGCAGGCAGAGGGGAGACATTTGACAGAAAAGTATACATGCAGGAGGCGTGTATATGCTTCTAGATTGAAAGGCCTGAACAATCCCCCATTGACTTTGACAGAGCGTACAGGGCCCTTAGACCCAGAGCGCAAGACGGAAACCCCCCAAGAGATATCATATGTTGTCTCCCTGAAGGAAGACATTCTCCAAAAAGCAAGGTCTAAGGAACAGATTGTGTTTGAAGAAGCAACGATTCAAATCTTTCAAGATTTATCACCCATTAGACATGTGTGATTTGTTTCGTACGAAAGGAAAATGCGTACGAGTTTCCGGAAATTTGTACATTCGTACGAATACGAATTTTTATGCATACAAATTCCGTACGAAATATGAAATTTCTTTGACGAATTTCAGACCCAAATTCATAACGAAAATTCGTAATTAACGAAAAGTTAAAGAACCTAAAAGTTAAAAACCCAGGAAGTCAGCACAGCACAGGGATGGTGGGAACCCCTCATAATAATACATTTATCATAACGAAAATTTGTAATTGTTACAAAAATTTAAAGAACCTAAACGTTAAAACCCCAGGAAGTCAACAAAGGGATGGTGGGAACCCTATGGGAATTTCTATGCTTACGAATTTCATACAAAATACAAAATTTCATTAACGAATTTCGGATTAAAATTAACAGAAACGTGACTGGTGTTTTGTTCACCAATCAGAGGAAGTCAGCACAGCACAGGGATGGTGGGAACCCCTCATAATGGCCACAACGGGTGTACACTCAGACCCAGGAACTCAGCACAGAGATGGTGGGAACCCATCATAATGCCATTCCACTCCTTGACAGCGAGGTGTGAGGTTGCTAGTTCCTTTGCTCCTGTGCTTCCAGAGACCAAGAGCTAGAGTTACTTCTCTGCCCCAGGAAGGATGCTGGATCCTGGGGAGGACCCTGGTGGGGGTCCCCTGGATAGGCCTCAGCCTGTGGAAGATACTGGGCCTGGCCCAAGGAAGGATGAATCTCTGTCTGCCTTTAGATGGAGGATTGTGGAAATGCAGAAGCGGATGGCGGATCCCTCAATGGCAGAGGCCTCTGTCCCCTTCCCTCCCCAGCAATGTGGAACATCTGAGCAGGAGGTTGAAAGTTCTGACATGCTGGATTTGATCAATAGACTGGAGTCCACTCCAGATTCAGTTCCCCGGGATGGTGAGGAGAAGATGGACACCGTTCCTAGCTCTGTGGAAGAAAGACCTGTGGAGAGAGCAGGTGCAGGTACAGTGTGTGTCCAGGATGGTGGGAACTTTAATGACAATGGGCCTGCTGAGGGTTGTAGTGCTACAGACAGTCAGCCCAGACCCATAGACAAAATACAGAAAGCAATAACATCTGCTAATAACTGTCAGCTTCAGTCTGCAGAGAGGTCCATGGCCAATACAGAGACTTTGCCTGGACCAGGCACAGCGGCTGTTCCTGTAAATGGTGGAGGAGATGCTGGGTGCAGTAGTGCTACAACTTTCCAGGAGTCTAAAGCAGCCAAGACTGTGATGGCTCCCAGGATTGAAGCTGAGTGTTCGGGGGAGGGGGTGGGTCCTGCCTCTGCTAATCAGAAGACTGCTATCCCAGCTGATTCAGACTCTCTGCCAGCAGGTTTGAATGTATCTAAGGACAAGACTGCAAATGCTGGTGGTGGAAGAAAAACTTATGCTGGTGTTGCTGCCACAGGTTCTGGGAAGGGGGAGCAGGCAGGGAAGGAGCATGGGAACATTCTATCTTCCTCCCTGTTTAAAAGGAGGAATGTTGTCCTGTTGAAATGGGAAGGCGATGGAAACCCCCCACATAGGACAGTGGTGGATAAAATTCTGCAGATGGGATTTAGGCCTGCAGATATCTTCGCCCTGATCAGTCCGGCAGGTTCCTATGAGTATGATTTGTCCTTTATCCGTCCAGAGTCTTTGGACATATTTTGGGAGAAGTTTGAACACGTGTGTGTGTGTAGGGGCCTGCTGGACTGGAAAGGGCTCATCCCCAAGCTTATATCACACCAACCCTCCATTAAAATGGTGACAATTCTTGTCCGTAATGAGTCCATACCACAAGGGGATTTCATTGTATGGTTGAGGAGGTATGAGGATGTCCTGAGCCCCCTAAGAAAGATTTTAGACGATCGGGGAATATGGACAGGGGATGGTCTGTGCAGCTAAAATTAAAGGTTATTGACAATGTTGTCCAGCATCTGCCATCCTTGGCTTTCCTGGGGAGGGACAGGCTGACCATCTTCTACCCGGGCAGCCAAAGCTCTGCAACAAGTGTGGTGATAAAGGACATCTTGCATCCTCCTGTCCAGTGATGAAGTGCTCTCTGTGTCAGGGTGTAGGACATTTGGCGAAGGACTGTAATATCATCAGGTGTAAATCTGTGCAATGCAGTGGGGCATCCTTACAGTCAATGTCCTGAGGCAATGCACAACAAGCCTGAGCTCATGAGAGAGTTCTTTCATCTGGACATGGAGGATGCACAGAGCTCAGTAGCTGGAGGGCCTGTGAGTCCATCTGAGTCTGTGCCAATACCCAATGTGTCTGTGTCTCCCCAGTCTGTGCCAATACCCAATGTGTCTGTGTCTCCCCAGTCTGTGGTGCCCCAGCCTGTGCCAATACCCAATGTGTCTGTGTCTCCCCAGTCTGTGCCAATACCCAATGTGTCTGTGTCCTCCCAGTCTGTGCGTGTACCTAGTGTGCCCGTGTCTTCCCAGTCTGTATGTAAAGTTCCAGTTGTCAAGAATGTGTCCAATCCTTCCGTGTCTTCTAAAATTGCAGAGGCAGCAAGAGGTGTGTCAGGTGTGGTGCCAGTCCCCCTCCCCCGACGCTGCAGGGTTTCTATTGCAGATCGTGGGGTGCAGAGGGTTGGGGAAAATAGTGGGGAGGCTGGCCTGGTGGTAGATAAGGAAAGGGAGAATGGGGGGGAGGGGGTTGAAGGGGAGGATAGGTGTGGGGAGGCTGGTTCTTGTTTATCCAAGGATGATATGGAGTGGTTGGAGGATAGGAGGAGAAGGGGCAAAAGAATAAAAAAAAGGGGTTCAGTTCCCTTCAATCCTAAAGTTTTGCCTTTGGAAAATAAGTTTAAGGTACTGTCAGATGATGATGATGATGATGATTGGGACTCGTTCAGTTCAGCATCCTCTATGGATGATGAGTGCCAGGGTGCAACAAAGCGTGCTGGTTCTCCAAGGAGAGGGAGTAGTCAGGCTAAGAAACGTCTGCCTCAACTACCCTAATGGCAGTTCCCACTCCGTTAAAAGTGGCAACCATTAATGTTGCCAGCTTAAGATCAGTAAGCGCTCGTCATATGGCCTTATTTTTGCTCAGCGAGTTTTATGCTGACATTTTGTTTTTACAAGAGACCCATCTGAGTAGTCTGGCTGATATACATCTGGCAAAGAAGGAGTGGAGATTAGTGATGGACGAACTTCCGACGGGACGTTTCGCGAACGCGGCGGATAGTTCGCGAACCAGAACGTTCGCGGCGGGCCCCATTGACTTCAATGGGAGGCGAACTTCGCAAACCTACAGGTCAAATTTGCAGCCACAAAATAATTAATAGCTGTGCAAACATAGTCCCACCACATGGCCAATGATATAACACATGTATGAGGTGAATCTGGGATCGATAACTACAAGCATTCTTTTTTTATATGGGAAATTGTTGTGACAATTCAGGACTGTGGAGCGCATGAAGGCAATGGAGGAGAGGGAAGGTCAGGGACCAGGGTAGGCAAAGAAGAGGGTGCAGGAGATGATCACCAGCAGCGTGACATACAGCAATGACACCTGCACCGTGATAGAGTCATCTGACATTAGCACCGTGATAGAGAGCACTGACATCAGCAGTGTGACATAAAGCGCTCACACCAGCACCATGATATACAGCACTGACAGCAGCACCGTGATAGAGAGCACTGACATCAGCAGCGTGACATACAGCAATGACACCTGCACCGTGATATACAGCACTGACAGCAGCACCGTGATAGAGAGCACTGACATCAGCAGCATGACATAAAGCACTCACACCAGCACCGTGATATACAGCACTGACAGCAGCACCGTGATAGAGAGCACTGACATCAGCAGCGTGACATACAACAATGACACCTGCACCGTGATAGAGTGATCTGACAACAGCACCGTGGTAGGGAGCACTGACATCAGCAGCGCGACATAAAGCACTCACAACAGCACCGTGATATACAGCACTGACAGCAGCACCATGATAGAGAGCACTGACATCAGCAGCGTGACATAAAGCACTCACACCAGCACCGTGATATACAGCACTGACAGCAGCACCGTGATAGAGAGCACTGACATCAGCAGCATGACATAAAGCACTCACACCAGCACCGTGATATACAGCACTGACAGCAGCACCGTGACAGAGAGCACTGACATCAGCACCGTGACATAAAGCACTCACACCAGCACCGTGATATACAGCACTGACAGCAGCACCGTGATAGAGAGCACTGACATCAGCAGCGTGACATAAAGCACTCACACCAGCACCGTGATATACAGCACTGACAGCAGCACCGTGATAGAGAGCGCTGACATCAGCACCGTGATATACAGCACTGACACCTGCACCGTAAGCAGCCCCAGGAGGAAGTCAGCATAGCACAGGGATGGTGGGAGCCCCTCATAATGAGCATAGCACAGGGATGGTGGGAGCCCCGCATAATAAGCAGCCCCAGGAGGATGTCAGCATAGCACAGGGATGGTGGGAGCCCCTCATAATAAGCAGCCCCAGGAGTAAGTGAGCACAGCACAGGGATGGTGGGAGCCCCTCATAATGAGCATAGCACAGGGATGGTGGGAGCACCTCAAAATATGCACAGCAGAGGTACAGCCCCCAGGAGGAAGTCAGCACAGCACAGGGATGGTGGGAGCCCCTCATAATGATCATAGCACAGGGATGGTGGAAGCACCTCAAAATATGCACAGCAGAGGTACAGCCCCAGGAGGAAGTCAGCACAGCACAGGGATGGTGGGATCCCCTCATAATATGCACAGCAGAGGTACAGCCCCAGGAGGATGTCAGCACAGCACAGGGATGGTAGGAGCCCCTCATAATAAGCAGCCCCAGTAGAAATATGACACCGCTCAACCTCTTCAAAGAGGAGGGTACGGGCATATAGTACGGTGTGCTTTTTTTGGACAAGGAAGTGAGCCAAATGAAGAAAGAAGGTCTCTGTGCTCGATTAAAAAAATTGTTTATAGACATATACATGGTCTACTGGTCACATGTGTTGAATTCCTCCGAGATCCATGCCTCATTCATTTTTAGAAATGTGAGGTAGTTAACACTGTCTTGAGCTAGGCGAGTACACTTATCGGTCACGGTCCCCCCGCTGCGCTGAATGTCCTTTCGGACAGGACACTGTATGAGGGGCAAGCCAACAGTTCCATTGCAAATTGGGCAAGCTCTGGCCAGAGGTCAAGCCTGCCCACCCAGTAGTCCAGGGGTTCATCACTCCTCAGAGCATCCACATCGGCCGTTAACCCGATGTAGTCGGACACCTGACGGTCTAGGCGTTCCCTGATGCTGGATCCGGGTGACACCTGTCGATGGGTCGGCTGAAAGAATGACCTCATATCCGAAGTCACCAACACATCTTCAAACCGGCCTCTTCTTGCAGGCGCTGTTGGATTGGTACCCACAACTCCTTCTCTGGGAGTGGGAATTGCTCCTCTGCCAGCGCACGCAAAAGCAGAATGCAGCATTTCTCGAAGCAAGGCCTGGAAGTGCTGCATTCTGACAGCCCTCTGTGACAGCGGTAACATTTTCGCCATTTTGTGTTTGTACTGGGGGTCTAAGTACGTTGCCACCCAGTACTGGTCCTTGACCCTTATGATTTTTATACGGGGGGTCCCTATTAAAACACTGGAGCATGAAGGCCCCCATTTGCACTAAAGTGGAAGCGGTGTGGTGGCCTGGCTCCTGCTCATCATCCAGAATAATGTTGTCCTCTTCATTCTCCTCTCCCCATCCTCGCACAACAGGGATCCCAGAAATGTTTAAAGCATGCTCTTCTTGCTCCTCCTCATCTGCCCCGGCACCATCCTCCTCTGACTCCTCTTCAGACTCCTGTTGTTGACTTGTCTCAGATAGAGTAGCCCCCCCTTGGAATTCTTCCAGCATTGCGACTTCCTCATCTTCCCGCTCCTACTCCTCCACAGCTTGATCAATGACACGACGCAATGCACACTACATAAAGAAGGCATAAGGTACCATGTCACTGATGGCGCCATGGCTGCGACTGACCAGTTTGGTGATCTCCTCAAATGGGCGCAGAAGTCTGCATGTGTCGCGCATGAGCAGCCACTGGCGCGGTGAAAAAAACCCAGCTCCCCAGAACCGGTTCTGCCGCAGAGTTCATACAGGTAGACGTTAACTGCACGTTTCTGCTGGAGCAGCCTATCAAGCATATAGAAGGTTGAGTTCCATCGCGTCGGGCAATTGCAAATAAGACGTCTGACCGGCAGATTGTGTCGCCGCTGAATGCCAGAAAGGCGAGCCATGGCCGTGTAAGATCTTCTGAAATTTTCTGAGATTTCTGAGATTTTCCTTGCCTGCCGCAAGATGTCCTGGACCCCAGGGTATTTGACAACGAATCGCTGCACGACCAAGTTTAAGACGTGTGCCATGCATGGCACGTGCGTGATTTTGCCCTGTTTCAATGCGCTAAGCAGATTGGCACCGTTGTCACACACCACTTTACCAACTGTCAAATTGAGCGGTGTTAGCCACTGATCTGCCTGTGAACGCAAAGCTGAAAGGATTGCCGGGCCAGTGTGGCTCTTGGCTTCCAGGCACAACAGACGCAGCACGGCATGGCAACGTCTCACCTAGCATGTCGAATAGGTTCTGGGGAGCTTGGGCGGCGAAGCGGAAGAGACGCTAGCAGCGGAAAAGGAGGAGTCAGCTGAGGAGGAGAGGGAGGAGGATAGAGTAGGAGGAGGAGGAGAAGAAGAGTCAGTCCTGCATGCAATCCGTGGCGGTAAAAAAAATCTACACGGGTGCCACGGGTTACATGCTTGACGGCCGTCAGAAGGTTCACCCAGTGGGCAGTAAAAGTGATATACCTTCCCTGCCCGTGTCTGCTAGACCATGTGTCTGTGGTCAGATGTATCTTGGCACCGACACTGTGTGCCAGAGATACATTCACTTGCCGCTGAACATGGCCATATAGCTCTGGGATGCCCTTCTCTGAGAAATACTTCCTTCCTGGGACCTTCCATTGTGGTGTTCCAATGGCCACAAATTTGTGAAAGGCCTCCGAGTCCACCAGTTTATATGGCAGTAGTTGGCGGGCTATGAGTTCTGACAAGCCAGCCGTCAACCGTTGGGCAAGAGGGTTATCCGGCGTCATCATTCTTTTACGCTCGAACATAAGGCCCATGGAAGCCTGCCTTTTTGCAGAAAAATGTGAGCTTGGCGTGATGGAAGGTGGAGTGGAGGACAATTGTGAGGAGAGAGGAGAAGGAGAAGTAGAAGACGAGGCTGGACGGTGAGAGCCTGCAGTGTGGCTTTGTGTGTTCCGTTGCTCCCACTCGGCTCGGTGATGGCTGCCCATGTGCCTTTTTAAGGCGGTCGTCCCTAGGTGAGTGTTGGGCTTACCGCAACTAATGTGTTGACTGCAAAGATTGCAGATGGCAACGCTATTGTCAGCAGCGGACACGTTAAAAAAAGCCCACACTGCGGAGCCATGTGCCGGTGTCCTGGAAGCGCCAGATGTGACCGTACATGGTCGATGACTCGCTCCTGATACATTTGCAGTCTGTTTTGTCCCTCCTGTGCAATGTAAGTTATTCCTGCTTCTCCCTTCCTATCTGCTGGTCCATATCTCCCTCTGAACTCCCCTCCTCTTCCTCTCTTGTGGGCACCCACGTGACATCACTAGACACGTCATCATCAACGTCACCTTCCCCACCGCTATAAGTAGACATCTCGGAGTAGGCAGCAACACCGGGGACCAACCTCCTCCTTGGGCTCATCTGGGTACTGTCGTCAGACTGCTGAGTAGCGGTTGTTGCTACCTCCTCTTCCTGATCCAATACCAAGAGTGGCTGCGCATCAGAAATGTCCTCTTGATATGGATCAGAAAATAATTCCTGTGACTCAAGCGGAAGGTATGTGGTGGTGGTGGTGGTGGTAGTGTCTTTGGGGGTGCACATAGCAGAGAGTGAAGAAGAGGGTGCAGATAGAGAGGATGAGGAGGGTGCAGAAGAGTAAGGCTGAGCGAGCCATTCAACCAAGTCTGGTGCGCCCTTTAAAGTAATTGAACGCACCTTCTGCAACTTCCCACTTTGGCTCAAGCCTGTTGCTCCTGCCCTACCCCTACCACCCCTGCGAAAGGGCCTGCCTCTTCCTCTGCCTGTCATTTTTTAAATGACCCTGTGACAAAACTCTCAGTCCCTATACCGATGAAGGACTGCTGCAGTATAGGGCAGCAGTCAGCAGTAGTGCACCTCAACCCTATGTATTGTGGACCGATACCAGTCCTTATAGAATAGCAGACTGTACCTCACTCAACCCTATGTACTGTAGCACCCTAGACAGACCAAGTTACCAGTCCTTATAAGGAGCTTTGTGGACCAAGTAGGTTGTGTGTGAGTGATTAGCAGACTGTACGTCAGTCCCTATACTGATGAAGGAATGCTGCAGTATAGGGCAGCGGTCAGCAGTAGTGCACCTCAACCCTATGTATTGTGGACCGATACCAGTCCTTATAGAATAGCAGACTGTACCTCACTTAACCCTATTTACTGTAGCACCCTAGACAGACCAAGTTACCAGTCCTTATAAGGAGCTTTGTGGACCAAGTAGGTTGTGTGTGAGTGATTAGCAGACTGTACGTCAGTCCCTATACCGATGAAGGAATGCTGCAGTATAGGGCAGCGGTCAGCAGTAGTGCACCTCAACCCTATGTATTGTGGACCGATACCAGTCCTTATAGAATAGCAGACTGTACCTCACTCAACCCTATGTACTGTAGCACCCTAGACAGATCAAGTTACCAGTCCTTATAAGCAGCTTTGTTGACCAAGTAGGCTGTGTGTGAGTGATTAGCAGACTGTACGTCAGTCCCTATACCGATGAAGGAATGCTGCAGTATAGGGCAGCGGTCAGCAGTAGTGCACCTCAACCCTATGTATTGTGGACCGATACCAGTCCTTATAGAATAGCAGACTGTACCTCACTCAACCCTATGTACTGTAGCACCCTAGACAGACCAAGTTACCAGTTCTTATTAGGCCGCGTACACGCGGGCGGACTGTCTGACGGACTTGGTCTGCTGAAACGTGTTTCAGTGGACAGTCCGCTCGTGTGTGGGCTTCAGCTGACTTTTTCAGCGGACAGTCTGGCAGACTAAGTCTTTCGGAATTTCCGTAATATTGTCCGTCCAACTTTGGTTTCAGCGGACAGTCCGCTCGTGAGTAGGCAAATTGGACGCACTAAGTATGGCGCATGCTCAGAAAGGATTTACACGGCCGAAGGTTGCATTGCAGTGTATTGGACGTCGTATTTCTAGTCCCGTCGTACGTGCTGTACACGTCATCGCGCAAGCTTTCAGCCGACTGTCTGTTCATCGTGTGTGGTCAAGTCCGTTCATTCAAAAGTAGGACGGACTGTCTGTCGGATTGTCTGACAGGCTTAGTTGGCCAGACAGTCCGCCCGTGTGTACGCGGCCTAAGGAGCTTTGTGGACCAAGTAAGTTGTGTGTGAGTGATTAGTAGACTGTACGTCAGTCCCTATACCGATGAAGGAATGCTGCAGTATAGGGCAGCGGTCAGCAGTAGTGCACCTCAACCCTATGTATTGTGGACCGATACCAGTCCTTATAGAATAGCAGACTGTACCTCACTTAACCCTATGTACTGTAGCACCCTAGACAGACCAAGTTACCAGTCCTTATAAGGAGCTTTGTGGACCAAGTAGGTTGTGTGTGAGTGATTAGCAGACTGTACGTCAGTCCCTATACCGATGAAGGAATGCTGCAGTATAGGGCAGCGGTCAGCAGTAGTGCACCTCAACCCTATGTATTGTGGACCGATACCAGTCCTTATAGAATAGCAGACTGTACCTCACTCAACCCTATGTACTGTAGCACCCTAGACAGACCAAGTTACCAGTCCTTATAAGGAGCTTTGTTGACCAAGTAGGCTGTGTGTGAGTGATTAGCAGACTGTACGTCAGTCCCTATACCGATGAAGGAATGCTGCAGTATAGGGCAGCGGTCAACAGTAGTGCACCTCAACCCTATGTATTGTGGACCGATACCAGTCCTTATAGAATAGCATACTGTACCTCACTCAACCCTATGTATTGTAGCACCCTAGACAGACCAAGTTACCAGTTTCTTATAAGGAGCTTTGTGGACCAAGTAAGTTGTGTGTGAGTGATTAGCAGACTGTACGTCAGTCCCTATACCGATGAAGGAATGCTGCAGGATAGGGCAGCGGTCAGCAGTAGTGCACCTCAACCCTATGTATTGTGGACCGATACCAGTCCTTATAGAATAGCAGACTGTACCTCACTCAACCCTATGTACTGTAGCACCCTAGACAGACCAAGTTACCAGTCCTGATAAAGAGCTTTGTGGAACAAGTGAGTTGTGACTGATTAGCAGACTGCAGCAGAAGGGCAGCAGTCAAGTATAATATTCTTTCTATATTTGGAAGAAAGAATATTATACGTGTACAAGCCTATTACCATACCACTGATACCAGTCCTGAAAAGAACCTTTGTGGAACTAATAGTAACAGCTACTGATTAAACTGACCCTCACTGCCTCACACACTGCTTCCTGCCTGTCCCTATATAAACTGACAAAACAGAGGCTACTGGAACAATAACTGGAATAGCTCTTTTGTGGACCTGATAGTAACAGCTAATGATGATGACTAAACTGACTGTCCCTACAGCAGACACAACGTCCTGTCCCTTTCTCTAAACTGACAAAAGACACTCAGGCTGCTGCAACAATCAGTAGCACAGCAAACCTATATACACCTAACACCTATACCAGTCCTGAAAATAACTTTTGTGTACCAAATAGCTAGTGGTTTTGGTCGCTGTAATCTCTCCCTGCTCCACACAGCAACCTCTCCCTATAGTGACAGAAGAAAGAATGTAAAATGGCCGCCGGATAGGGTGTATTTATAAGTTAGGGGGAATGTCCAAGTGTCCATGTGCTGTAATGTCTCAATTGGCTATCCTGTACCCCTTGATGGATGTGTCATCATAGGTCAAATTTCTTTTACACAGTAAACGCGGAAGTCCACTGGGCGAACAGCCGAAATTCGCCGCGAAACGTCCGCCGGGCAAACCGTTCGCCCATCACTAGTGGAGATGTGGTCCCTCATTTTGGTCTCTTGCAGCCGAACCTTACAGCGGGGTTGCAGTCCTTTTTTCTGGTATGGTAACATGCTGGCGGGTAATTGAGGTAGAGATTGGGAGATGCATGGTCTTGGACGTCTCTGTAAGGGGCCAGGACTGGCGCCTGATTAACATCTATGGTCCCCAGACGAAGTGGGACAGGAAATGCCTTGTTACAAAGATTAAGCCTTTTCTTTTTACGGCCCAGCAGGTTATCTTTGGAGGTGATTTCAACACCATTACTAGGTCTAAAGACAGGAGAGGTTTCAGAGATCAGCTGGGCTATGACACCCTTTTTCTCAATGCGATAGTTAGGGAAGCAGGTCTGGTAGATGCGCTCATTAAGCACTGCCCAGACAGCACGGGGTTCACTTTTCAGCGAGGTAGTAGTCAGAGTAGGATAGATAGGTTTTTTTTTTAAAGGGAGACTCTGCTTTTTCGGCACCTCTGTGTCAGGTAGTGGAGTTTTCTAATCACTGTATTCTATCTGTGACTCTGAATGCCTCAGACATGCCACCTAGGGGGAGGGGTATCTGGAGATTGAATTCAGGACTCCTGAAAGACGAGAGTGTAAGACAATCCTTTGAGGATTTTTTTCAAGCACAGGTAACAATCCTAGACATTTGCAACAGCAAGTCAGAATGGTGGGAGCTTGTAAAACAGCGGACTGTTAGGCTTTTCAAGGCCATAGGAAGAAAGAAGCACCAAGATAAGTATATCACTTACCAGCGTTTGTGGAGGAAACTTGACCGCCTTGTTTCGAATGGAGGAGATTCTGGGGCGATCTCTGAGGTGAAGCTCCTCCTTAGGAGACATGAATATGACCGGCATGCCTCTTTGGTTCAGGAGAGGGATTACGGGAAATACCATTCGCCTGACCCTTACCAGAACTGTAAACAGACCGTAGCAGTTAAGACGGTCAATGGCCTGAAGGACAGTACGGGCTCTCTGAACGAAGTCTAGGTCAGGGATCCTGGAGGTTGTCAGGTCATACTATGCCGATCTCCTGGGAGAAAGGAACCTTGATCAGACAAGGATGTTGGGTTTTTTGGACTCTACACCAGGACTGGAAAGTAATGTTCCTTTGATGGGTTTGACAGATAAAATCACTGCAGATGAGGTAGTCCAGGTTATTGATAAACTGGCCATCATGAAAACGCCAGGGCCAGATGGGTTGACAGCTGAATTTTATAAATGTTTTAAGACGATCCTGGCTCTCTACCTTGCGGAGGTTTTTAATGGCTGTTTGTATGAGGGTTCCCTCCCTCCCTCCATGAGGCAATCTGCAGTGATCCTTCTGTCAAAGGGTAAAGATCCTTTGATGATTGAGAATTGGCGCCCCATTAGCCATCTTAATGTCGACAGAAAGATACTGGCAAAGATTTTTTTCTGGCGATTGTCGCCAGTGGCAGGCAGTTTGTTATCCCACCATCAGCACTGTTCGGTCCAAGGTAGAAGCACTTTCTCAGCAGTGTTAGCTGTCCGGGAGGCCTTAGAGCATTGTAGGGTTGCTGGTTGGGGTACATTTTTGCTGACATTGGATCAGGCTAAGGCGTTTGATAGGGTTAATCATGAGTACTTATGGCTCCTTCTTGGCAGATATGGCCTGGAGGGGGGTTACATTGATTGGCTCAAGATTTTGTACAAAGGGGCTGAAAGCTTTCCTCTGGTTAATGGTTGGGTCGGGCAACCCTTTGTGGTCGGCTCAGATGTGCGTCAGGGGTGCCCATTGAGTCCTCTGTTATACGTGTTTGCAATCGACCCCTTCATTAGAAGGCTGCAGAATGGACCATTGTGTGGGGTACCTATGGGCATCGCTGGTGAGCCTCCTTTGAAGGTTGTGGCCTATGCTGATGACGCTTTTGTCTCTGGGACTGGGGAGGCGCAGGAGGTGGTCTCAGTGATAAGGCAGTTTACAGAGGCATCAGGTTCAAAGGTCAACCAGGATAAGTGTGAAACTTTCTGGATGGGTGTGGAAGGTGAGAGCTTTGTTCTCCCGGATGACTTCCCGGAGCCCCAGCAAAAAATTAGAGTTCTAGGCATTGAATTTGGCCCAGGTGACTATGGTCATGCAAATTGGGTGAGCAGGCTGGAGAATGCCAATGCCAAGGTGGCAAGCTGGAAAGGTTGGCAGTTTTCCTTGAGGGAAAATGTTAATCTGATCAAAACTTACCTGATTAAGATTTTCCTAATAGTCCGTTTTGTTTTGCCAGCTTCTCTCTATATCAGGGTCTATACTTGTTTCTTCCAGCTGTTATGGGGGAACAGAATAAAACTTGTCAAAAGGAATGTGACTTACCTTTCTAGGTGGGAGGGTGGTCTAGGGATGATCAACCCTGTAGTCTTTTTCTCTCTGATGTTTGTGAAGTACAAGCTTAGTAACATGTTGGCAGAGAGACCGCCTGGGTGGGTTGGTATTTTCCAGTCCTGGTTTAGGCCCTTTCTGTGAGACTGGGAAAATGGTGGGCCAGTGAAAAGCCTGAGGGCCAAGCATGATAAGCTCCCGGCTTATGTTGCCCCGTGTTTGAAAATACTTCGGCAGTGGCAAGTAACAGCAGGAGAAGTCAGATCTCTTCCAAGGAAACTTCTTGAGAAGCTGATCATGAGCTCTGCTTTTTGCGAGCCACTGGCCTTGAGGGATTGCCCAAGGCTGGTTTTGGGGGTGGGTTTGTGATTGATTAATTTGTAGAGAATCCCAATGAAGTTTAGGGATCAGGCTTGGCTTGCCTTTCATGGAAAACTATATGTGAAGGGCAACTTGAAGTTTCTTTCCATGAGTGATCGGGGCTGCTCGAGAGTGGAGTGTGGAGGAGTGGTGGAGTCCATGGATCACTTTCTACTTCAGTGTCCTTTTAATATAGAGGTGTACAAGAGGGTGGGGAGGGCTCTGAGTATACCCTTTCTCCCCCATATGAGTTATGCAGAGTGGATGTATGGGGCGTTCCAGATTCGTCGGGATTATGATTTGGAAACAATTTTTTTAGTTAGTTTAGTAGTCCGTTATTTCATGTGGAGTGCACGGTGTCAGGTATCCTTACGGGGTAAAATCCTCCCTGTGGAAATGGTGATGCAGAACATTCTGGGTGAGGTTGGGAAGATTTGGGGTCTTTAGAAAGACAGGTGACAGCAGGAGGCCTGGAAATAGGCGTGGAGGAATATCAGGACTCTGTAGCTGCTGCCTGTTGATCTTGGGGTGTGTGGCTTTCTTTGTATTCTTCTTTCACTCCCCTAGATTTTCAGATCCAATATAATTTTGATAGAAGGCTACATGCATGGTGATGGTGATGTTCCTTAGTCTGGCTCTCCCATAGGGATTATGTTGGGCACAATTTAGTTTGCACCGTTTATTTTATTCTTGTTCTTTCTGGTTTGTATAATTATATTCAATTATTTTGTAAATATGTTTTATTTATTTATTATGGTTTTATTGTATATAAGTTGTTGTTTGTAAGATTTTCAATAAACAAAATTAACCCCTCATAATTATAAATTCATCATAACGAACATTCGCAATTTTTACGGAAAGTTAACAAACCTAAAATTTAAAAACCCAGGAAGTCAGCACAGCATGGGGATGGTGAGAACCCATAATAATGGACACACAGCAGGTGTACAGACCTGGGAACTCAGCACAGACATGGTGGAAACCCCTCATAATGATAAATTCATCATAACAAACTGTTATTATTTTTACGAAAAAAGTTAACGAAACGAAAAGTTAAAAACCCAGGAAGTCAGCACAGCACAGGGATGGTGGGAGCCACTCATAATGGACACACAGCAGGTGTACAGATCTGAGAACTCAGCACAGGGATGGTGGGAACCCTATGGGAATTTCTATGCTTACAAATTGCACACAAATAACGAATTTCAGGACCAAATGAACAGAAACATGACTGGTGTTTTGTTCACCAATAAGAGGAAGTCAGCACAGCACAGGGATGGTGGGAACCCCTCATAATGATAAATTCATCATAACGAACTGTTGTTATTTTAATGAAAAGTTTTAAAATCTAATGAAAATTCAAATACAAATTTTTTTGTCATACGATACGAAACAAATTTTTTGACAGTGCTCATGTCTATCACTCATCTCATTTAAGAACAGGAGAGCACTGAGACCCCTCTTAGAAGTACTGAGACAAAAAGGCATCAACTACAGATGGAAGTTCCCCTTCGCACTACAAGCAAATTACACAGGTAAACAACACATGCTAAAAGTACCTGACGACCTGCAAAAATTCTGCGAAGACTTACAAATCGCACCAGTAGATCTTCCGGGGTGGTACGCTGAATTTTGCATACCGCCTGCAATCAACAACCCACAATTTGCACCAGGACCATCCATCGCAAATTCTCCCTACCAACAAGTAAAACAACGCAGAATTTCTGACAGAAAAGGCTATGACTCCCTTGCTTCATCTAAAAATACCAAAAGTCCAAGAATGAGAGAAACAAGAGGATACCGAAACAATTTTCTCCTCAACTCGCTATAGTTATGTCTGTTACCAGTTAACTTTAATCAGTTCAATATCTTTTAACAGTTGTCTTCAGAAAACAATCTCATGATGTTTAATTCTAAACACACATATCTTAATGTTGATTAGAGGTTATTCCCCTCTGTCTCCACTAGAGGAAGCCATTGCTCCAGAAACGCACTTTGTTAAAGAGGAGGGCCAATTTAAAAATAAAAATAAAATTAAAAGTCAGCAGCTGCAAACACTGTAGCTGCTGACTTTTAATAAGCAGACTTACCTGTCCAGGGCGCCCGCGATGTCGGCCACCCGAGGCTGACCCGTCCCTCAGCTCTCGGGGTCCCGGCGCCACCATTTTAGCTAAGGGAAACAGGCAGTGGAGTCTTGCGGCTTCACTGCCCGTTTCCTACTGCGAATGCGTGAGTCGCGCAGCGCTTTGTGAATGGGGCGCTCTGTGGACACACAGTTCCCAGAACACAGTGTGACCCATTACCCAGAAGACACCATGCAGAGGAGAGACGACAGAAGATCACCACGGAGGAGGAAGAGGCAGATTAGGACGATGTGCCTAGCAACAGGCATTTCTGGTAAGTTATAAAAAAAAAAAAATCATTTTTTTTCAGATTTTTTTCTAAATTTTAATGTATTTTTGTTTTTCAGGGTGGCCCTCCACTTTAAGTTCTCATTGAATCTTGATTTCAATCTTTTTTTTTTTCCAGCCTGTAAAGTAAACCGTATTTTCAATCCTCTGTTAGCCCTTCTACACATGGTCAGAGAATCCATGTGTCCTATTGGACCGTGTTGTCGGATAATCCGACTGTATGTGGTATGCATCGGACTGTTTCCGTCGGAATATCAGTCAGACCAAATTTTCAAACTTGCTGGAAATATTTTCCAACAAACTGGTCCGATAGGACATACTCCGATCATGTGTAGAGAATTTTGATCGGACCAAGTGCCACGCATGCTCAGATCAAATTCTTACATCAAAGCTATTGGCTACTAGCCTGAACGTAGTCCCATCGTAACGAAATTACGTCATCCCGTTCTGAAAGATCGGATTTTTCGACAACTTTGTCCAACCGTGTGTATGCAACTGTTTCGGACAAAATCCGACGGACAAAATCCGACGGATTTGGTTGTCGAAATGTCCGACCGTGTGTACAAGGGCTTACATGAGCATCATTCTTCCACCCTGTTGTGTGACACCACCAATCTACTTTACCAGCGTCCAAAGCTATTTGAGCTGGCAACTTATCCTTTATCTCTTATCCAAATGGAATTCACATCCACAATAGCAGGTTACCAATGATGACGTCTCCATGGAGCATGAAGCACTCTTATACTTTACTGAGAAGACCCCTTCTTCAAACTTACTTAAAGGGGAGCCAGCCAGGAAAAAAAAATGTAAAACACTGTAGCTGCTGACTTTTAATAAAGACACTTACCTGTCCTGGGTGCCCGTGATGTCGGCCGCCCGAGGCCGACCATCCCTCGGCTCTCGGGTCTCAGCGCCGCCATTCCAACTAAGGAAAACATGCAGTGGAGCCTTGCTGCTTCACCTGCCATTTCCTACTGCACATGCACGAGTCACTCAGCGCTTTATGAATGGGGCGCGCTGTGTTCTGGGAGACACACAGTTCCCAGAACACACCGCGTGCCATTCACTAGAAGATGACGTGAGGAGGAGAAGACTGAGGATCACCGAGGAATAGGAAGAGGCAGATTAGGATGATCTGCCTAGCAACAGGCATTTCTGGTAAATTAAATTTTTTTTTTCCTCCAATTTTTTTAGGAACATTTTTAGGCAATTTTTTTTTAGAGTGGCCCTCCACTTTAACTGTGAGTACTATTGCCTACTCCTCCTAAATCAGATTTGGAAATCACCCCCTGTCCATTTAAGGATAGGAGTAAAGAAAGGAAAAAGTCACATATAACGTGCTTGGAAATAATCTTTCACCACTATAGACTGTGTACCTGCTACCTCACTCAGGACTCACCTTCTCTCAAAATATGGTGATGTGTATCCCCCTATTGGCCCTAAATGGCAATAAGTATCTCAAAGAAGAAAACAATGTCACATCTCACATTCAGACCTTGTCGCCTTATCATTTTACCTTGTAAAAATTCACTTGACCTGAGGCTGAGATAATCTACTCCTACCCAGGTTTGAATGTCCTTTCTAGAAATGAGTAAAGTACAACATTGTGGGTGCTCTACCTCACTCTTACAGGTGAAGGAGATTAAACTTACTTTAACATTCTTTATAAATGCTTTCTCGAGACATAATTGTTTTATTTTGTTTGCTTACTTTTGATGTATTAAGGATAGGTGACCAATGGACTGCAGATATGGAGATGTCTGGAGCCCATTATGCAACAAATATCTCAAACATTCTAAGGCTCTCACATTATGGGTTATACGTTTACAGTGGTTTACATTGACACACAATATATAGTTTTTAAGAATATAGATTGCTTAAACTGTGTAATTATTTCACAAACTGGTCAATAACAAATTATTAGGTACCTCTGTCATCAAACAACTCTCACCCTTACCTGCTTATTACCTAACCCAATTTCTAAGATGGTCTAAGAAATCCATTCACAATCTCTCTACTTGACTCTCAGGCCCCTCAGACCCTTATAGGCTCCTTATCACGATTCCTTTCTTACTGATACAAACCAAACATCACTATTGCAAAACTTCACTTTCAGTCCTCCACTGGTGCACCTCCCACTTTCCCCCAAAGGAAAAGTGCTACTTTGTGATGCAAATTCCAGACGCCAATCTAGCTCATCACCTACAGGCAGTCTGTGAGCAGCTGCTCTACTACCCTCTTCTCACTGTCCTATCCCTCTCACCCCTCTCTCTCTCAGCCCCTCTATTTCTTTCCTTCCCCACCTCACTTTTATGCTTTTCTCCCACACTCCCACTTTCTCACTCAAACCAAACTCTCTGTACCCCCTCACCTTCCACCTTACCTCCCTACCCATCGAACACAGCAAAGAGGCACAAACTCTCAAGACTTCACCCAACCCACCTCTAAGTCTAAAAAATGGCATACGCTTTTCTAGGGAAAACACCAACTATTATTTCACATAATGTAAATGGCCTAAACATTCCTGAGAAAAGGTCTAAGTTATTAAGAGAACTCAAAAAAGTACACCCCTTAATTGTATTCTGACAAGAAACACACATCAAAGACAAGAACATTCCTAAACTCACTGACAATATTTTCACAAAAGCCTTTCATGCTACCAACTCTCCAGCCAAAACCAAAGGGGTGTCCATTCTACTCAACGAAGACGCCCCCTTTGAACTAAAACAACAACTTACTGATTCTGAAGGACGCTATATCTTCCTAAAAGGCTCATGGGAAGGCTCTCCCATTACATTAGCAAATGTATATTTCCCGAACACCTCCCACATATCATTCTGTAGCAAAATAATTGAAGAACTTTAATGGTTCGTGGAAGGTTGTATCATCCTAGGAGGCGATTTCAACATTCCTCTTTCATACCTCAAGGACACTTTGACAGGACACACCTTTGTCACCTGTAAGATTCTCAAACAAATAACATCCCTACTATAATCCTTGACACTAGTAGACACATGGAGAGCTACCCACCCTACAGAGAAAGACTTCACCTTTTTCTCTCCACTACATAAAAGATACTCGCGTATCAATCTAATCTTTATCTCACAAAGAGACCTAGACAACCTAATCACAGCTGAGATAGGCATTATAGCCCTCTCCGAGCTATCTCATTAAAACTAGATACACCCAATCAACCTACATTTAACTGGAGACTCAACGCCACCCTCCTCAATGACCAAACAATAAAAGATGAAATCCACAATACCATCAACAACTACTTTAGAAATAATGCTGAAGAAGACAAAAATCCACTAAACAATTGGGAGGCGCATAAAACAGTTATATGAGGAGAACTCATAAAATGGGGTGCCAGGAAGAAGAGGGAGAGAGAAGGGGAAATCACAAAACTATCTCGACAAATTGAAACAATAAATAAAGGACTAGGAGATATCTTCGCAACACTTTGTGGTAAGAAGTGGATATCCCAAAATAATCATTCAAAGAAAAAAGAAGGTGCCACCATCCATAATGAATACAGCAAATACAAACTACACAGGACTTGGGGACTTTAAAGGCACCAGTATAAATCAAAATGCGATGAATTTTTTATAAATGTATTCAAAAAAATTCAAAATAATGATTAAAAACCATAAACAGAGATTGTGTTCATTCAATGGGACCTATATCAGCAATAACATCACAATACAGCACAACATAATGGTAAGTATGTAATAGCTAAAACATAACCCATTGAGGATAAACATTCACATGTATATTCACTAAAAAGATGTGCTGATTTAGCATCCCATGATTATGCCCGACATGTTTCGCGTTCCAATGATGCTTCTTCTGGGGCGCAATAAAAACTCTTGAAGATGGAAAAAGGAAAAATATTACAATGTGCAATACAGTATTACAATTATCAATCATAATATAGAAAAAGATTTTAGTAGAAAATGTAAAATAGATTGATCACTTCCTCAGTATGACACAATATTATTATAATATGTATATACAATTTCTAATAATATAATATTTTCCCATCATAGAAGCACTAAAGGTCCCCCTTTCCTCTATTTTTTTTTTTTACTAATCTGTCTCTTAATGTTGGTACCCACTTATAGACAAATGTAGGTCTGTCATGTGTTACAGAATTCAAATATTTATCTATTCTAGCTATTTTATTCTATTATTATTATTATCAACTTTTTTGTATTGCATATTGTAATCCATTATAATAACCATCTTAGATTTTTTAGACCTCTCCCAACGTTTGGGCTGAACGACCTACAATTACAAAGCACCACTCTCCTAAACTGAGCTGCTGCTGATGACCCACTTCCCACACCCAGCTGTTCTTGCTTTACATCAATTGTCCCTGGCTTGCAGCTCTTGAAAAACAACTGTAGTGACATGAATTGTGCTGTGGTGATGTCAATGGAGCTGTGGTGACATAATGTTTTCTTTCTGCCCCGCCCACACAGCACAGGCTTAAAGTGTCAGTAAAGCCCTTGTAATGATTTATACCCACAAATAATGATATAATAAGGCTTAGTCTTAGGTACAGTAAGTATCTCCTAAACATGCACCATTTAGGAGATATTTACTTTAGCAGCACCGGTGATGTTACCGGCATATGTGCACTGCACTTAATGGATGGCATGCCATCCATAGAGAAAGCCGGGCTGTGGCCATGATGTCTTTGCGGCTTGGCCAGTTAAACAGCCACAACCAGCGAACCTGGAAGGAAGATTGGGTGAAGATGAAACCCCCGGTGAGCCGTAACAGCGCGCCACTGGAGGGCTTTGTTTTCAGGTAAGTCTTAACTTGAAAACAAACTTGGAGAGAAAATTTTTATTTCTTTTTTGCAGTTTACCACCGCTTTAATAACAGGAAGGGAGCATTGAAATCACGATTTCCACAAAAAGTAAGCTCTTGGATTTGTACATGGATTTTTAATTTGGGGGATTTGTGTACTGTTCTGGCATTTTAGGGCCACAATAAATGAGAGACTGTCCGTACATCAGGAATAATCAACTTTAAAATATATACAGTGCCTTGAGAAGATGCATTCATACCCCTTACAATTTTACACATTTTGTCATGTTATAACTAAAAACGTAAATATATTTTATTGGGATTTTATGTGATAGATCAACACAAAGTGGCACATAATTGTAGAGTGGAAGGAAAAAGATAAATGATTTTCATTTTTTTTTACAAATAAATATCTGAAAAGTGTGGCGTGCATTTGTATTCAGCTCCCTTTACTTTGACACCCCTAACTGAAATCTAGTGGAACCAATTGCCTTCAGAAGTCACCAAATTAATAAATAGAGTCCACCTGTGTGTAATTTAATCTCAGTATAAATACAACTGTTCTGTGAAGCCCCCAGAAGTTTGTTAGAGAAGCTTAGTGAACAAACAGCATCATGAAGGCCAAGGAACACACCAGACAGGTCAGGGATACATTTGTGGGGACATTTAAAGCAGGGTTAGGTTATAAAAAATATACTTTAAGACCCAGCTTTACTTACTTTTCCTGCTTTAAGGACAGCCTAGATCTAGGAATTATTACTGAGACAATTAGAGATACTTACTGACTGTATTGCTATTAGTCTCTACATTCTAATTTAAATGCAAAATTGCCATGTTTTTGCTGTTATTATTATTATTATTATTATTATTATTATTATTATTCAGGTTTCATTTTCGATATTTCCTTTATAATTGTTTTTATTTCTGAGATGGCCAACATAAAGGTATTTAGAAATCACACACCAGAGAGCTATGAGGAGTTAAAAACATTAATGTTTTTACCGACACACTATTTTCTGGAGACCACTTAACAATTCCATAGAGGATTCTCAAAGATATATATAAGGCTCCCAAGAATACATAATCAGTGCATGGCAAGTCTCAGTCTGTGAAAACGTAGCTCTACTGACAAGTAGTGGTAAGGCAATCTACATTATATATCAGTTGGTCTGCCTGTCTATCTATCTATCTTAATATTTATTTATTTTTCTTAATTTTTTTTTTAAATAATTTCTTAATTTTCTAATTTATATTCTCCCTCTCACTCTCTCTCTCTTATTTTTTTCATTTTCTAATTTATATTTTCTCTCTCTCGCCTTCTCTCCATTTTTCTCTCATTCTAAAAAAAATCCTACGATTTTGTTTTTAGTCTTGGTCTCTCCATCCCTCGTTCTTTTTTCCTTTCACTCTTTATTCCTCTTTTCTGTATTTCTCAAACTCTCTTTTCTAATCTCTCTGCCTTTGTTGTTTTATCCATTTCTTCATGATTGTTCTTATACACTCGTTCCTACCTTTTAACTCTTAGTCTCGTGTCCTTCATCCATCGTCCTTCCCACCGTCCACTCTCTATTCCTCTCTCCGAAGGGCATCACTTTTATCTAATCTTTCTTTCTTTCTTTCTTTCTCTTTCTTTCTCTTTCTTTCTTTCTTTCTTTCTTTCTTTCTTTCTTTCTTTCTTTCTTTCTTTCTTTCTTTCTTTCTCTCTTTCTTTCTCTCTTTCTTTCTTTCTCCCTTCCTTCCTTCCTTCCAGCCTTCCTTCCTTCCAGCCTTCCTTTCTTCCTTCCTTCCTTCCTTCCTTCCTTCCTTCCTTCCTTCCAGCCTTCCTTCCTTCCTTCCTTCCTTCCTTCCTTCCTTGGCATTTCATGGCGAGTCTCAGTCTGTGAAAATGTAGTGCTACCGATCTAAGTGCTCTATCTATCTATCTATCTATCTATCTATCTATCTATCTATCTATCTATCTATCTATCTATCTATCTTTCTTTCTTATTATTTATTTATTTTTCTTCTTATTTTTTTAATTATTATTTAATTTTCTAATTTATATTCTCTCTTTCCCTCTTGCTCTCTCTCCGTCTCTCTCTTTCTTTTTCTTTCATTTTAAAAGAAAATCCTACAGTTTTGCGTTTAGTCTTGCTTTCTCGATCTCTCTTTCCTAATCTCTCTGTCTTTGTTGTTTTAGCCATTTCCTTTACATGATTGTTCTTATACACTCATTCCTACCTTTTAACTCTTAAGCCTCGTACGTACGATCAGATTTTCTGACGGGAAGTGTGTGATGACAGGCTGTTGGCTGAATTTCCGACCGTTTGCATGCTGCATCGGACAATTGTTGTCAGATTTTCCACGGACAAATGTTGAATGGTAGGCTTTAAAATTTTCTGCGGACAAATGTCTGTGGTTGGATTTTCTGAGTGTGTGTACACAAGTCCGTTGGACAAAAGTCCAAAGTACAAATACGCATGTTCAGAAGCAAGAATGAGCCAGAAGCGGTGGGTCTTGTAAACTAGCATTCGTAATGGAGAATTAACACTAGTGATGTGGAAAATTATGAAATCTCGAAATTAAGCGTACAATTCTCTTCTTCTTTAATGGGATAATAATGAAGCTGCTTTGCTGGTGATACTGATGGAGTTATTGCAAACAAATTTTCAAAGGCTTTTTTTTTCCAGTGACATCAAGAATAATATTATTATTCTTTTTATTTTTATTTTTTTGGTGCAAGTTACCACAACACCATTATCCCATAGTTTTTAAGATCAAAGATATAACTAGGCTGGTGTCCCTTGTTAATTTTAGATTGTATTTTTTTTAATGTAACTGTCTACTCCCAAACTGTCATTTGAAGTAAAACACATAGCCAAGTATTATTCTACACAATTTATTATTGTGCATTAAAAAAAAGATAACAAATAAAATTAGACATGCTATCTGCCAATAGAACTTAACCAGAAGGTACATTCTATGCATCCAAAAATATAGAAAATATACCAAATCAATTCATTATTCAACCAAAAAATAAAATAAAAGCCTCATGCATGTGTCCTGCTTCTTAATATAGGGGGTCAACAATGCCAAGAGTTGGTGAAAGCAGGGGTCTGTCATTCGGAGATAATTCCGAAAATCATCTGGATTATTCTCCTGGAGCTCCCGTAGCAAAGGCATATGACCTAATTGATTACGATTAATAAAGCAACCAATTTTTGGTCCAAGAAATCCTCCTCCTCCTGTTCCTGGACTGGACTATGGTCAAAGCAATAACTCCAATGCCGTTAATAAATAACACATTATCTCCTCCGATTTATCAACATGGCTGGTTGGCAAACGATCGTTCAGAAATGAACTGAAAAGCGCAAAATGAAAAACATAAAAAGCATGAAATGAAAAGTACAAAATGAAAAGCACGAAATGAAATCAACACTCACCAAACTTCTACTAGCAGAAGGAGCCCAAAGGGTGGCTAAAAGAGCTGAAAAAACATTTTGTATGTCACTATGTTCGTGTGTGTTGGCCGACAATTCCTTGCAGTTTATATGCAAGGCAAGTTCGGCGTCCGGGGTTTTGTTTGTGGAAAATCTGATCACGTGTACAAGACTTTAGTCTCGTCTCCTACATCTATCTGTCTCTTTACCTCCCACTACTCGCTATTCCTCTCTCTCCTGGGTATCACTTTTATCTATCCTTTTTTCTTTCTTTCTTCCTTCCTTATATACTTCTTTCCTTTCTTTCTTGGCATTTCATGGAAAGTCTCAGTCCGTGAAAATGTAGTGCTACCACCAAGTGGAGGTAATCTACATATCTATCTATCTATCTATCTATCTATCTATCTATCTATCTATCTATCTATCTATCTATCTATCTTTTTTATTATTTTTTTTATTTTTCTTATTATTTTTTTAATTGTTATTTAATTTTCTAAATGATATTCTTTCTCTTTCTCTCTCCCTCTCTCTCCCCTTCTCTCCCTTTCTTTTTCTTTCACTCTAAAATAAATTCCTACAGATTTGTGTTTAGCCTTGCTTTCTCCAAACCCTCGTTCTTCTTTCCTTTCACTCTTTATTTTTTTTCTTTCTTTCTTTCTTTCTTTCTTTCTTTCTTTCTTTCTTTCTTTCTTTCTTTCTTTCTTTCTTTTTTTCCTCCTCTTCTCCTCAGTGCCATTATAGAAACCTTGAATACATCTCACTATAGCCACAAAGGAGCAACGTGATGAGAAAACCTGAAATTAAATATCGGTAAGTAAAGAAGGAATAACCTATCTGACACATGTAACAATTCACTCTCATTTGGAAACATCAAAGTAATCCTGTCTGATTTCTTCTAAACCTTTAAAAGTTAACTCCACTCTCATGGGGAAAAAAATAACAAATTAAAAAACATAATATAGCATATACTTTCATGACACAAGTCAAATTATAATTGAATGTTATTAAAAATTACCTTTTCTTTTCAATCTGCAGCTCTGTATTTTTCTGTAAAATGCAATGCAATGTGGCTACCTGCAAGTGTTCTGTACACAGAAGGCCCCCCAGAAATGTTATTCCCTGCTTGTGTGATTGGCTCACTGAATTTCCCAGAAGTCTGCATTAAGATACAAGTCAGATTTTAGGCATTACCTGCAACAAAAATGTCATAGTTGGTGACATACTCCCAAAGGGAAATCACTTCTAAAGCCCCATACACACTATCAGTTTTTCTGCTGAGTTTTTCCTTCAGATTTACCAAAACCATATAATATGAGGGCAAACCTTAGGAGTTTCAATGTGTATGCAACCAGGCAGGCCCTTCTACTACATGGTTTTGGTAAATCTGAAGGAAAAACTCAGCAGAAAAACTGATAGTGTGTATGGGGCTTAAAAGGTTGCAGATCCCACCAATTTTCTCATTAGACTCCTGCAAGTGCAGCAGCTGATTGATAATTATAAAATCTCTCCAATTCACATTCATTTTGTACATGGACATAGACAAACAAACAGCTTTTTCTTCAGAATAAAAAAAGGTAGGAATCAAAAAAGTTTGTTGAAATCCTTGCTATGTACATCACCCAGAAGGGAATGTTTTTTTCTCAGTAAAAGTGGAGTTACACTTTAAATGCTCAGGAGTAGGGATGGGCTTTATGTTCGAACATAAGTTTGATTTGAACATTGGCTGTTCGCCAGTTTGCCGAACAGCAAACAATTTTGGGTGTTCGCAGCAAATTCGAAAGCCGCGGAACACCCTTTAAAAGTCCATGGGGACATGTATCAATACAATTTTTTTTTTTAAAACACAGTTTTTTCAGGAGCAGTGATTTTAATAATGCTTAAAGTGAAACAATAAAACAATAAAAACAATACAATAAAACATTGGGAGGGTGCTTTGGGGTCGCGCCCTCCCAAAGCACCTTTTCCCCATGTTGATGGGGAGAAGGGCCTCATACCCACAACCCTTGCCCAGTGGTTGTGGGGTTTGCGGGCGGGGGGCTTATCGGAATCCGGAAGCTCCCTTTCACAAGAGGACCCCCAGATCCCGGTTCCCTTTGTGAATTGGTAATGAGGTACAAATGTACCCCTACCATTTCACAAAAAAAGTGTCAAAAGGGTTAAAAAACACAAGAGATGGTTTTTGACAAGTCCTTTATTAATTTCTTCTTCTTTCCGCTTCTTCTTCCATCTTCTTTCTTCTTCTGTTCTTCTTCCTCCATCTTCTTCTTCTTCATCTTCTTCTTCCTCCACTATTCTCGTCCCTTCTCCCCATCAACATGGAGACAAGGTGCTTTGGGGGGGCCGCTACCCCAAAGCACTATACCAATGTTAAGGATGTTGAGGACATGTGGCCTCGCACGGTTCAGGAGGGGTGGCACACTCTCATTACCTCTCTTTTCCTGTGGCCTACCAGATTGCGTGCTCAGATTAGGGTCTGGTATGGATTTTTGGGGGGGCCCCACGCCATTTAAAAAACAATTGACGTGGGGTTCCCCTTAATAGCCATACCAAACCTGAAGGGTCTGGTATGGAAGTTAGGGGGACACCCATGGATTTTTTTTTTAATTTTGGTTTGGGGTCCCCCTGTGGGGAAATTCCATGCTGTTTTTATCAATGAACTTTTATGTATAATACCGGACGGACAATTCATTATAGCCGCGAGTAGTTTTAAATTACTTTTTTTCCTTTAGAAATGTAATTTTGCTGTCAGACTGTTCTAATCACGGGAAACATGCGCCCCCTTTAAAGGCATACAATAGACACCCCCCCAGGTACGAAATTTAAAGGAATATTACACTTTTATTTTTTCACTTTAAGCATTATTAAAATCACTGCTCCCGAAAAAACTGCCATTTTTAAAACTATTTTATGTATTGATACATGTCCCCTGGGGCAGGACCCGGGTCCCCAAACACTTTTTATGACAATACCATGCATGTAAGCTTTTAAAATGAGCACTTTTGATTATTCATGATCGTATCCCATAGATTTTAATGGTGGACGCGTGTTCGAACAAATGTTTTGCCTGTTCGCATGTTCTGGATGCGAACCGAATGGGGGGGGGGGTGTTTGGCTCATCCCTACTCAGGAGATACATGTGCTTTTACTGATCACTTAGTGCTGTTTGTGTATAATTATTTACCACACCCTGCATGATGTCTGCTGTATCTTTGATATCCTATTTGTTTTATTTTGGTTTTGTTAAAAGCCAAATAAAAAATAAAATAAAACATTTTATTAAAAAAAAAGTAATTCTGTTATGGGAAATATTCAAGGGACGTCGTTGGTGACCTCATTTTCAAGATACTTGCTGATGAACATCCTTTTATTGCATTACTTTGTGTGCCACTGGTCCAGCACAACTATAAAGAATTGTTGACCTCATGTTCTTCACACTTGTTCTAGGTCAGTGCAGTGGAAACATTGAAGCCATAAGGTCTACATGGCAGGCAGTCAAGAATAACTGTCCTAAAGTAAGACAGTGCCAGAATAATTCAGCAGAGCTCCTCCAGACTCCATGACCATGCATGCGTAGACAATCAGAACTTAAAAAATATCAGTGCCTTAGTGACTGGGTGATTATACTGCCATCTAATCTTCTAGTGATTTTTTCTCTGTACATGAAGAGACATTAGCAATACAAACTAGAAGCAAATAAATAGGCAAACCTGAAATCTCTCTCTAATGTGTGTGTGTGCTGGGTTATTATATTGAAAAGAACTCATGCTGGATAACTTGTATTTTTAAAAATCCATTGGGGTTGATTTACTAAGAATAGAGAATTTTCACTTTGCCCATTGAATGTTAGCTGTTTACTTCAATAACCCAATCTTTTTTTTTTTAAATGCTTTCATGGGATTTAATTACAATGTCACCTTATTTACAGTGCTAAGTGAACACTCTTTTTTTTTTAGTTAAGCAACCCATTGATAATTATTTTATTTATTTATTTTATCCCATACTGTGAAAGTTGTGCCCCAAAACAGGCCAGCTGAGGACTAGTCACTAGTACTGCCTGTGGCTTTCCTGCTTTTGGCCTCCCCACTACTGACTTACCATAATGAGTTTTGCACTCTGTCTATGGGATCCTTTTTTTTTTCTTTTTTATTTGTGGTTTGAAAGTCTTAAGCATTCACACATCTATCACAATGAATCCCTCTATTTTTTCTAATATGTTTATTCCCTATGACCGTTAGCTCCATCTAGTAGCCACAATGCTGTCTTTCCTGAAATTCCTCAACCAGGAAAAGTAGGAAGGAAGTGCCTGGTGTCCAAGGAATGCAAACTTGAAGGTAGGTTAAAAGATGTTTCTTGAAAATATTGGTAAGTACATCAAGCCAACACATTTTTGGGGTAAAAGGCTCCCCCTTCTTCAGGTCTGTCGAGCGAACATGAAAAATACTTCAATTTTATATATTTGTTTTCTATGCATTCTTATGCACAAATATATAAAATCCAGGTATAAGAGACCTAATTTAATATATTTGTTTTCTTTGCATTTCTTCATGTTTGCTTGATAGCCCTGAAGAAGGGGGAGACCTTTACTCTAAAATGCATGGACTTGATGTACTTACCAATACTTTCAATTAACACCTCTTAACCTACCTTTTAGTTTTCATTCCTCTGGACACCAGGCGCTCTGTCCTTCCTACGTTTCCAGGTCTACACCTGGAAACGACCATAAGGCCATACCCAAAAGGCAGCAGTCCGAACCCCAAAGGAGTCCATCATAATTTTCCAATACTGGTCACAACTCGCTGAAGGTATTTCTTCCTACTTGCCCACACATCCTACCAGACACGACAAGTGTCTGATCCAGTCAGTCCAGCGCGGTCTCCAGCACAAAAGAGACATCAATCGGAAAAATACCATAATATGGCTATAGGTGCTTGAGACATTTATGCAAGAAATAAATAGACCTCTATGGGTAGAGGTGACCATCACGTAGAGGAGCAGAGCTTTGCACCCTCCTATTTAGAGCTGTCCCCTAATGACTTGTGGGGTACTGATGAAGAAGCAGCAGAGGAGGTGAAGAAAACACAGATTTACCAAATGGATAAGGCAGAATATGGAATTCATATTTGGAATTCATAATCAAAATTTTCAAATTGATAAATTTTCGAATCGCTCAGAACAAAAAATGTATATTTTTCTTCCATTTGAATGCAGCAAAGTGAACAAACAAAAGAAAAATCAAATCAAAAAACAAATGATTGCAATGACTCACCTTTGGCTTAACAAAAACAGCATTATTTTGAAATGGTACTCCAATAACACACACAGGGGTTTATTTACTAAAGCTGGAGAGGGCAAAATCCGTCTTACTTCTGCAGAGTTTCTAATTGCAGCTTGTTCAATTCAGTGTTAGCAATAAAACCTTAAAGGTGATAGGTTTCTCTGCAGAAGTGAGACTGATAATGAACTCTCCAGCTTTAGTAAATAAACCCCACAGTCTTTGATTTCAGCATTATGTGTAGTTAGAATTCGAATTGCGTTCAATGTAAAATTTGATACAAATTTCAGTCCAAATTTCCAAAATTCTGACAAATTTAGTTATGTTATTCGGAGCATTCTGTAAAATTTGTTTATATTGTAATTCGGGGTATAATGATATATCCAAAGCTCAAAATAACCAAAAATTTGTCCGAATATTGAATCAGGGCGAAAAGAAATGCGCATGTCTAATTGGTATAACCAATAGCATTTATACAGATTGGTAATTCTTTATATGTATATTTTAGTTTCATTGTGCTGCATTATAGTTTTTTTGAATTGTAAAATATATGTTCTATTATAATTTTCTGTAGTGTGAACAATGAATGGGACACACATTACTGAAATAATACTTCTCGGATTTGAAAACCTACACGATTTCAAGTATTTTGTTTTCTTTTGGTTCCTGGTCATCTACATAGTGACTATGACTGGGAATGTTCTCATTATTCTATTGGTGTTGACCAGTTATCGTCTTCGATCTCCTATGTTTTTCTTTCTTGGTCACTTGTCCTTTTCAGACATGTTGCTGACTTCAAACATTGTTCCAAGCATGCTCCATGTAATATTATCAGAGGGTGGCATTGTGCTCCTTGGAGGTTGTATTACTCAGTTCTTCTTGTATGGTGCTTCAGCTACCACGGAGTGTCTTCTACTCTCAGCCATGTCCTATGACCGCTACCTTGCCATATGTAAGCCATTGCATTACACAGCCATTATGGACTTAAAACTCTGTTTCTATCTGGTTATAATTTGTTGGTCACTAGGATTTGCCATAACACTCATTCCAGTTTTCTTAATGCAGAGTTTGTGGTTCTGTGGCCCCAATGTAATTGACCACTTTTTCTGTGACCTTGGGCCCCTACTTGAATTGTCTTGTTCTGATGCTTCCATAGTAAAATATGAGGTTTTTATATTTTCTAGCCTCTTGACAGTTATACCATTTGTGTTAATCACCGTCACCTATGTGTATATTTTTCTGACAATCTTGAGGATAACCTCAACCACTGGGAGACAGAAGACTTTCTCCACCTGTAGCTCCCATCTTGCTGTTGTATGTACCTATTATGGGGCACTGTTTGCCATGTATGTGGTTCCCTCAAGAGGATACTCTTTGAACATTAACAAGGTGGTATCTCTGATGTACACTGTGGTCACTCCGTTGTTTAATCCCATCATATATAGCTTGAGGAACCAAGAAATAAAATCGGGTAATGAAAAAATACATATCTGTATGCAAGAAAAGCCTATAAAACCTAAATTTGTAAAAATTGCTTTCTTATTGAGAAAAAAATGTTTGGAACTAATTTTATTGTTGGTTACATATATATATATATATATATATATATATATATATATATATGTGTGTGTGTGTATATATATATATATATATATATATATATATATATATATATATATATATATATGTATATATGTATGTATATATGTATATATATGTATATATGTATATATATATGTATATATATATATATATATATATATATATATATATATATATATATATATATATATTATATATGTATATATATGTATACATATGTATATATGTGTATATGTGTATATGTATGTATGTATGTATATATATATATATATATATATATATATATATATATATATATATATATATATATATATATATATATATATATATATATAGGAAAGCATTATTTTTTGCCTAAACTTGTTTTAAACATATGCTTTGGGGCTGTCAACTCAGTCTTGGCTGCATTATCATGTTAGTCCTTGTTACCTTAAAAAGATTGCAGCTGAGAAGTTCAAACTGTTAAACCTTCACTGGATACATGCATTCTCCAAGTCAGTATACCTTTTCAGGCTCAGGAAAACCCTGCTAATAATTTACTATATTAAAAGTTTGTGGTACATTGCTCGTTACATTTGTGGCCACTGTGATTCCCATTCCCCGTTTACAGCTAGTCAAACGGATCATTGTTGATAGTGGATACTCATCTGAGAGTTGGATGCTAATGTAAACAACCCCGTTCTGCCTAGTAACACTGCCTAGATTCGGATTTTTGTGTGCAGAGCAGAGATCGATATTACAAGGCTGGATGGGGGCGTGAACTACTGGCTAACTTTTCACATTTACAGGCTGGTAAGTGGTTGCTAGGATCGCCTGGCAACCAATCACCTTCTGTGTAATGTAAAACGTTAACTGCAGCAGTTCCCGCCCCCATCCAGCCCTGTATGATACTGTCACATGTCAACGGGCCCGGGTGCACATGAATTAATCACCGGCACTGAGGGGCTGAACATCTAGGGGTGGTGGGTTGGGGTGCGGCCCTAGGTAGTCACTGCTGATTGGTTACAAAAACTATTTGGCAGAAAATCTAAAGCAACTGTGGACTTTCATGGTACGGTAAGGACTCACATAAACTTGAATGTAAAAAATATATACATTTATTTTTTAATCAACAAACATACTTTCTATTGTACTGGCGGCTCCTGAAGAACATGCGCTATGCGTTTTTTTCAAAGTTAAACTTTGCCTAAACCGCTGTTTGGTTTAGGTGCAATTGTCTAAATTGGACTTCAGCATCAATCTGACTGGACTGTGAGATGTTCAGCCTGGCCACAGGGGGCACTGTCTCTTCTGGCAGGCATGGAACTATGATCTGTTTAGGTGCTTAAGTTACTCTCTCTCGGAGCCCGGCCAGTGGGAGGCGCTCTCGCTGTGCTTTCTGGGAGAGGGTATTTAAGATGCGCACATCACGTGGTTTGGGGTTTCGGTCCAGAATGATGTGCTGACTTCATGGTCCTGGTCCTCCTGACCAGCCCCCAGGAAGGCTATGGCCTGGGGTGTGGATCCACAAGACTTTAATGTCTTGGGCTGGCTAGCCCGAGGCAAGGAAACTAAAGGAAGGATTCTGAGGTGGTTGGGTGCCGTCTCCGGTTCGGGAGAAACCCAGTGTAGTTCAAGCATTCCAGAGGAGGACTCTTCAGAAGAAGACCATGTACTGGTTGGTTTTCTTAGCAAGAGCCTGGAAGGGCTGAAGCAACCTAGAGAATCCGGTCTTGGGGATATCGCCAAGCAGGCTGAGAGATCCAGGTATCCTACAAGTGTTTTCAAGCTTAGTTTCCCTACTTGTTCTACAACAACGTCTGTGGCAGAGACATTATCGTGTACATTTCTACAACAACGTCTGTGGCATAGACTTGTTCCTGAGTAAGCACCATGTTGGCTGCTAGGCCTTGTGAGAGAGGGACTGTCCAACCTGAGTGATCATCCAGTTGCGAATGGCTATTCTCTGGATGCAGCAAGTTCTTCAACATTTTTCACTTTGACACTTATGCCGCGTACACACGACCGGACTTTTCGAGGGACTAGGTCCGACAGACTTTCGACGGAGTTCTGACGGAGTTCTGACAGAGTTCTGACAGAGTTCTGACAGAGTTCTGACAGAGTTCTGACAGAGTTCTGACAGAGTTCTGACAGAGTTCTGACAGAGTTCTGACAGACTTTCCGAATGAACGGACTTGGCCACACACAATCACACCAAAGTCCGACGGATTCGAACGTGATGACGTACGACCGGACTAGAAAAAGGAAGTTCATAGCCAGTAGCCAATAGCTGCCCTCGCATCGGTTTTTGTCAGTCGGACTAGCATACACACGAGCGGATTTCTCGGTAGGAACTGGGTCCGGCGGAAAAATTTGAAACGTTCCATTTCTAAAGTCTGTCAGATTTTTGAAAATCAAAAGTCCACTGCAGCCCACACACGATCGAATGGTCTGCCGGAATCATTCCGTCAGACCTTTAATGTTGAAAAGTCCGGTCGTGTATACGCAGCATAAGAGTACCTGAACTTCCTTTCCAACCCTCTGATCCCAATTTAAAAGACTGTTCAATTGTCTAAGTTTTGCAAATAAAATCCATTCAAGTGGATCGATTGTCAGTCTCAAGTTACTGGTCTATTTACCACGGGACATCTCCTAGATGTGCAACAAGGAGAAAAGAAAGGTAACGGTAAGCCCAAATCTAACCAGCAGCTCCTTCGGAGGTTAGTGCTACACAATTTAAAAAAATCCATAAAAAGGAATGTACATAATACATACAGCAATATCTGAAAAAAGTGCATTCAATCTTCCACACTGAGGAAAAGAGAATGACGATCAAACTGATTCATATTCGACATGTTTCGCGGGGTGACCACTTCTTCAGGAGTGTATATTTCCCAAGAGATTGTATGTAGTAGTCTCTATAAAGAATAAACATATATATATAAACAATTTTACAAAACAAGAAACAAGAAACATTGTACTGGGGAAAGTGGATAAAATTGTGGGCACGTCTGATTTCTGCCATAGAGAGGAACACACTAGATCCCTACAGTAACATACCTATAAAATTATAAATCATTATATACCAATAAGTAAGACCCCAAGTGTGATGATAAAAATTAGGCTTACCCGAGCCAAACGGGGCAATTCAAAAGGTATCTATGAGCCCCTAAGGGCAAATTCCCGGGTGGGTGTGGGAACCAGGACAAGATACACAGAGTACTAAAAACACAGACTGTCAAGGAGAGAGAAAGATTTAAATATAGATACAAAAGAGTTATGCAAAGAATACATATACACAACACAAAAAAGCCGTCAAATTGGCCCGTCATGTGAATATAAATATACCGTATTTATCGGCGTATAACACGCGCTTTTTCCCCCTTAAAATCTGGAAATTTGGACGGGACTGCGAGCGGAGCCAAGCCGAATACACAGTACAGTCGGCTTGGTCTTTTTCGGCAGCGCTCGCTCCAGAAACAGCAGGGAGGCGGGACTACGAGCGGAGCCGAGCAGTCGGCTCAGTCTTTTTCGTCAGCGCTCGGTCTTTTTCGGCAGTGCTTGCTCGGTCTGTCTCGGCGGCGGGAAATTTAAACATGGGCAAGGCTGCAAACGGCGCTGGGCAAGCTGCAAATGACACTGGCAAGTTGCAAATGACACTCTGCAAGGCTGCAAACAGCACTGGGCAAGCTGCAAATGATGCTGGGCAAGCTGCAAATGATGCTGGGCAAGCTGCAAATGACACTGATCATTCTGCAATAATGGACAAGGCTGCAAATGACACTGATAAGGCTGCATTGACGGGCATTTAAATGTAAGTTTTTTTTTTCCTTAAACTTCCCTCCTAAAACTTTTTTCCTTAAAATGCCCTCCTAAACTTGGGGTACGTGTTATACGCCGGTGCATGTTATACGCCGATAAATACGGTATATAGTATAATACATCTCATCCTAATTACACACCTGTGATTGTTAAACAAACAAGTGAAGATATATCTGTGGTGATATGGTCAGGAGCGGTATGTCTCCCACGAATGGGTCTTAAAGAGGAATAACATAGGCTGCAAGACAAAATACAAAATAGTAGACCAAGGACTGACCATGAGTACATATAGAACACTATGTCTATATATAGCCATAGGGCACATGTATAACATATGCATACATGAATATAGAAACCCCAAAAGGGAGTATATATGGCTCAGGCCATCCATAATCTAAACCCTACAAGGTTCTATGTATTCATATTATAATAAAAAGTAAGGGTGAGTGAAAACAGACTTACCCCAAAGGGTTCATGAATTACATAGCACTACTGATTGGTTGTTTTTTGTTATGTGACATAAGTAACACAGTCGACAGAATTGGAGTATCCCCGCGCTATCATACAGTTCATAAACTAACACTAGGGGCAGGTTGCAGCAGACCACCAACAGCGGTATAAACCCTACCACCACAAATTCATATATCAAAATCAAATAAATGGTGTTGCGCTACCTAAAAATAATATGCTTAAACTAAAGTGTCTAGTGCATGAAATTACCAGATTCAATGTGTAACCCCTAACACATTTTCCCAAAAGGTAAACAATTACATAAAAATATAAAGTAAATAAAATCCGAACACTTATAAAACAAATTGTGCAGCAACAGCAAACAATGCAAATAGGTGAATAAAGTGTCAAGTGCTTAAATCACATCGCAAAAGGGATAGTAAAGTGTCTAGTGCTTAGACATACATAAATCGCATATGTGAAACATAGACCTCTAATTAGTGCAATAATAAAGTGCAATCACAGTCCTCATAACCAGCGTAAAATCAGGCACAGTAGCTAAACAAGTATACCAATACTAGCATAGATGTGAATCACACAGTGTAAATACAGAAGAAAAAAAAAAAAAAATGGGCTTGAGTCTCTATATAGAGAAAAATAACAAAGTGACACGTGATTTATAAAGTGCTTGTCCAAGTAAATAGTGCCAGCAAACACAGTGAGTGTGCACTCTTGTGTCTCTTCGGTGCTCAACGCACACCAGGTGGAATGGCCCCTTACCTTACTGCTGTAAGGTAAACAGCAGAGCAATAAAATGACAGGCAATCCAGGGGATGTAACCCTATTCCTGGGAGGTTAGTAGTATCTCCACGACTGATGATGATAGCTCAGTAATACCCTTGAGGTCTCATAGGGAAGGAAAAAGTAGGCTCCAATAGTGAAGTATGTTCTGAACTTTTATTAATTTAAAAAGTAATGGAGTGGTACTCACAAACCCAGAAAAAACAGCTTGCAAAACAAACGAGCGTTCCGCTCGTGTCACGGACGTCACTTCCGGTGTCCTAATTCCTCCTATTGCAACGCGTATCGTCACATGTCACGTGACTTCATCAGCGCTGGAATAGGAGGAATTAGGACACCAGAAGTGACTTCCGTGACATGCTCGTTTGTTTGTTTTGCAAGCTGTTTTTTCTGGGTTTGTGAGTACCACTCCATTACTTTTTAAATTAATAAAAGTTCAGAACATACTTCACTATTGGAGCCTAACTTTTCCTTCCCTATGAGACCTCAAGGGTATTACCGAGCTATCATCATCAGTCGTGGGGATACTACTAACCTTCCAGGAATAGGGTTACATCCCCTGGATTGCCTGTCATTTTATTGCTCTGCTGTTTACCTTACAGCAGTAAGGTAAGGGGCCATTCCACCTGGTGTGTGTTGAGCACCGAAGAGACACAAGAGTGCACACTCACTGTGTTTGCTGGCACTATTTACTTGGACAATCACTTTATGAGTCACGTGTCACTTTGTTATTTTTCTCTATATAGAGACTCAAGCCCATTTTTTTTTTCTTCTGTATTTACACTGTGTGATTCACATCTATGCTAGTATTGGTATACTTGTTTAGCTACTGTGCCTGATTTTACGCTGGTTATGAGGACTGTGATTGCACTTTATTATTGCACTAATTAGAGGTCTATGTTTCACATATGCGATTTATGTATGTCTAAGCACTAGACACTTTACTATCCCTTTTGCGATGTGATTTAAGCACTTGACACTTTATTCACCTATTTGCATTGTTTGCTGTTGCTGCACAATTTGTTTTATAAGTGTTCGGATTTTATTGACTTTATATTTTTATGTAATTGTTTACCTTTTGGGAAAATGTGTTAGGGGTTACACATTGAATCTGGTAATTTCATGCACTAGACACTTTAGTTTAAGCATATTATTTTTAGGTAGCGCAACACCATTTATTTGATTTTGATATAAGTAACACAGTAATTCAGCAGCTTTCCTTTGCTAGCATGAATCTGGTGTAGAACCAGCAATTGTTTAGATACATTTAGACTGAAAAAAAAAGCAGGTGCTTTACTAACTGAGTAGAGGTTGTTTGCTTAGCAAATTTATCAATCGATAAAGTGTTACTAAACTTAAAAATGTTCTTTAACCACTTGCCGACCAACCGCCATCATTATACTGTGGCAGGTCGGCACGTGGTTCGTGGGAATGGGATAGCAGGCTGCGGGGAGCCGATGCTCGTGGTGTACGGTCACAAAGACCACTGGCCTGGATCAATCGGGAGCAGGAGACACAGAATAGGGACGAGTCAGTCCACTCCCCCTTCAGTTAGAATCACTTCCCAAGGAACACAATTAACCCGTTGATCACCCCCCCGTGTTAACCCCTTCCCTGTCAGTGACATTTATACAGTAATGAATGCATTTTTATAGCACTGATTGCTGTATTAACCACCTCAATACAGGGCACTTAACACCTTCCTGCCCAGACCAATTTTGAGCTTTCAGCGCTGTCACACTTTGAATGACAATTGCACGGTCATGCTACGCTGTACCCAAATGAAATTTTTATCATTTTTTTTCCCACAAATAGAGCTTTCTTTTGGTGGTATTTGATCACCTCTACGGTTTTTATTTTTTGCTAAACAAATAAAAAAATAGCGAAAAGTTTTTTTTTTGTTTCAGTTTCAAAACTTTGTAAATAAGTATGTTTTCTCCTTCACTGATGGGCACTGATGGGGCTACACTGATGGGCACTGATAAGACAGCACTGATGGGCACCAATGAGGTGGCACTGATGAGGTGGCATTGATGGACACTGATATGTGGCACTGATGGGCACTGATAGGCAGCACTGATGGGTGACACTGATGGGTGACACAGATGGGCACTGATAGGTGGCACAAATTGGCACTGATAGCTGGCACGGATTGGCACTGATAGCTGGCACGGATTGGCATGGATGGGTGGCATGGATGGGTATGGATAGGCGGTACAGATGGCCATGGATAGGCGGCACAGATGGGCATGGATGGGCACTGATAGGTGGCATGGATGGGCACTGATAGGCGGCACAGGTGGGCACTGATAGGCATTGTATTATGTTATACTGTACTAATGGATGCCAATCAGTGCCAAACAATAATGCATGCCAATCAGTGATGCCCATTGTGGGCACTGATTGGCATCCATTATGGGCACTGGTTGGCATTCATTGTGGGTACTGACTGGCATCCCTGGTGGTCTAGGCAGGATTACCTTGTGCTGGGCATCCCTGGTGGTCTGGTGGCGTTCCTGGCGGTCCAGTGTGGGCATCCTCGGGGGTGCTGTGCTGATAATTGATCTGCACAGACCCCCCCTGTCAGAGGAGCAGAGGATCAGCTCTCCTCTACTCGTGTCTGACAGACGCGAGTGAGGAAAAGCCGATCACCGGCTTTTCCTATTTATACTGTGATCAGCCGTGATTGGACAAGGCTGATCACGTGGTAAAGAGTCTCCGTCGGAGACTCTTTACCGAGATCGTAGTTGCAGGGTGTCAGACTGACACCCTGCAACAACGATCGCCACGATGTGCGCCCCCGGGGGTGCACAGTGGCTCAAAATCCTGATCACATCATATGACGTCCGATCATGATTTTGAAACCACTATGCCGCTGCGTATCTGCTATAGGGTGGGCGGCAAGTGGTTAATGGCAGTGGTCCCAAAAATGTGTCAAGATTGTCCGATGTGTCCGCCATAATGTTGTAGTCATGATAAAATTCGCAGATCACCGCCATTACTAAATATTACAAAAAAAATAAACAATAATAATAAAAATGCTAAAAATCTATCCCTATACCTATTTTGTAGACGCTATAACTTTTGCGCAAATCAATCAATATACACTTATTGCATTTTTTTTGTTTTGTTTTTTACCAAAAATATGTAGAAGAATGCATATCAGCCTAAACTGAGAAAAGTTAGCTTTTTTTAAAAAAAAAAATGGGGATATTTATTATAGCAAAAAGTACAAAATATTGGGGGCATGGCTTGGGACCGAGCTCCCCACCCTCAGGCAGTCCAGCTAAGGCAAAATTTAGGATGGATGTAGAGGGATAAACCAGCACGGCCAGCCCTATCTCTGATTCAGGGAATGATACACGTGAACTCCCAGACTCCATCAAATCCTTCCCTACCATGCATCAGCCTGTAATAGATACTGTCTTGAAGGATATGCTTTTATCACTGAGAAGCTCTTTACAATCTGATATGATAAACTGTATGCACATGTTCAATACAGATATACAAGTGGTAGAATCAAGGGTTGAGCACATTGAGCAAAAAATGGGAGCATATGCTGTTACCATTAATGATTTAGTGGATTCACATGAGGAAAGAGAAGAGGGATACTGAATGGATCAAGGCCAAACTCGCAGATATTGAGGACAGAAATAGGAGAAACAATATGAAAATAAGGGGGGTCCCTGAATCAATACAGCAAGCTGATTTGCACACTTATGCCTCCTCATTGTTTAAAGCTCTCCATCCTGACCTCTCTGATCTAGAGATCGCGATCGATAGGATTCACCGCTTGCCAAAACTGTCTTACCTATTAGAACAGATTCCCAGGTATGTAATGTTGCGTCTCCATTTTTATCATGCAAAGGAGCAGTTGATGATGATTATGTGCAATAGGGTTCAAATCCCTGTGCAATACCAGAACTTACAGTTCTATGCAGACTTATCTCAGTATACACTACAAAAAAAGAAAGAATTTAAACACCATCACCAAAGTGCTTAGAAACCATAAAATCATCTATAGATGGGGATATCCTACTAAATTTTCCATTAAGAAAGATAAACGCACCCACATGGTGGATTCCCTGGAGAAAGGCTTTTTTCTTTTGGAAGAGTGGAAAATTTTGCCTAAGCATTCAGACGATCTGGGTACGGACAGTTCACTGTGACAAGTAGAACCTGAGTGAGAAAAGGTCACAGCGAAAAACGCCAAATCGCATTCTTGAGCCCGGATGGGTATTTCATCTCCTACAATTCCCTGGAGGACTTACCAGGAGCCTACAGGCTTGAACTTTCTTCCCCCCTAACTTGAGCAGCATAAGAAGTTAAAGATCCCAGGGGCCATTATCTAATCTTAATATGCAATCTCAATTTAATAACGTACACCATTGTAAATGTTTACACACCTAATCAACACCAAGTACACTTCTTCCACAAATTACTATGTAAGGTGAAGGCTCACCAAAAGGGAAGGCTAATAATGTGCTGCGATTTTTTAATACAACACCTTGATGTCAGCGTGGACACTTCTTCTGGTGTAAAGCACACAAGCCCATCTCGTTTGAATTCACTTCACAAACAGGACTTATTTGAGGCCTGGAGGTGCCTACCTGCAGGAGAAAAAGACTATATGTGTTTTCTTCATCCCATAAAGCCTATTCCCGATTAGATCTATTCCTTGTAGATCAAGGTACTCTAGCCAATGTGACATCTGCAGCTATTAACACTATTACGTGGTCGGACCACGCATCCATCACCCTCTTTCTGAACTACTATTGACTTGTAACATCCAACCACATACTCAAATGCATATATCACCTACAATGGAAGCCACACTACTAGCATGAAAGATGTTCACATCCTTAGAATTTACAGATCAGATAACAAAACCTATACCGCTTACCATATCCAGTTTATCATTGATTATCCCAGACTTACACTTAACACACTGGTTGCCTAAAGGTATAATAGCACTAGAAGACCTATTGGTAGGTCCAACACCTAAAACATTTGGGGCTTTACAAATAAAATATGGACTAGATGACAATGACCAATATAGGTATCTCCAAATCGCTCACCTCCTTCACAAAATTCCTAAACTCTCCACTGCACTACCATGGTGAGTATCTCTTTTCCTCACAAATCCCCACACTAATATTAAGGGAATTTCAATGTTCTATAATCTTCTGAACAACAAGAATGTATTTACCAAAACTATTAACATCAATGCGTGGGAACAGGACATAGGCGCAACGTTTACTGAGGAACAATGGCAAAAAACTCTGCACAATACATTTGTTGCGACTAAGAGAGGCAGTTTATGGGAGGTAACCCATAAAATAATGTTAAGATGGTACCTAAAGCCATAACAAATATCCAAATTTGACTCGCAGGCGTCACCTCTGTGTTGGAGGAACTGCGGGGAAATCGGCATGCTGAACCATTTTCTGTGGAAATGCCCAGCTCCCCATGCATTATGGTACAAAGTATTTAATTTCAGAGATTTCAGGATTACAAGCTACCCCCCGACGCAGCTGTGGCGGTGCTATCACTAGGTATAGAACACCAATCGCAGCTAGAACCATAGTCACACACATCTTTCTTAGCACTAGATATTATACAATATACAATATTACGACACTGGAAAGACACCAAACCTCCCACATCTAAGGAAATAGTTGAGATAACCAACACACATGCTTATGCTCGCTGCAGCCCAAGGTAATTATCGTAAATTAAGAAACAAGTGGTTCAGATGGTCTATTTGGTACACATCTAATCATAAAGGTGGAGATAGGTGACAATTTACTGTCCCGATTGTTGTTGAAACATGCTTGATCCGAATTGTGCAATATTACCTATTTCTAAGTTCTGTTCTTCACTGTTATTTCCGTTACCGTAGTTAATGCCAAATTATGACACACCAATGTTTCCTTATGTTAGGGACTCAAGCCCTAACTCTAGTTACTACATGTTATAATTACTTCTATGTAAACCATATAACGCATCCAGATGTTACCTATACTACTGTACATATTCACTGGACAATGTATATACTATTGTGTAATGTTAACTACACAAAGGCAAATCTGTGATGTTAAAGGTTGTTTGTATAACTTTTATACTTACTTTTATACCAATAAAAATTATTGAAATTAATAATAATATGTAGCACTGATGGGCACTGATGAGGCGGGACTAATGAGGTGGTGTTCTATCAGATAGCTGCTACTCATCACAAAGCCGATACTACTGCCCATGCTCAATGCGTTCCACAGTGCGTTCCATGGCCGCTATGCATTCCACACATTATGTGTGATGGGTAGAGGCTTTGTGATAGAACACAGTCAGCCGATTTTGACTACACTGCTCATGCGCGGCTGAGGCGGGAGTGAGCACCAATACAGTTACAGAACAGCAGATGACAATAAAAGCGAGATTATTTAACCACTTTAGCCCCGGACCAATTTTCAGCCTAAGGACCGGAGGTCTTTTTACAATTTCGCACTGCACTGCTTTAACTGGTAATTGCGCGGTCATGCAATGTTGTACCCAAACGAAATTTGCGTCCTTTTCTTCCCACAAACAGAGCTTTCTTTTGATGGTATTTGATTGCCTCTGCGATTTTTATTTTTTGCGATATAAATGGAAAAAGACCGAACATTTTGAGAAAAAAAGATATTTTCTACTTTTTGTTATAAGAAAAATCGAATAAACTCAATTTTAGTCATACAGTTAGGGCAAAATTTATTCAGCCACATGTCTTTAGTGAAAAAAATGTCAATAAGTGTATATTTATTGGTTTGCGCAAAAGTTATAGCGTCTACAAACTAGAGTACATTTTCTGGAATTTACACAGCTTTTAATTTATGACTGCCTATCTCATTTCTTGAGGTGCTAAAATGGCAGGGCAGTACAAACTCCCCCCAAATGACCCCATTTTGGAAATTAGACACCCCAAGGAAATTGCCGAGGGGCATGTTGAGCCCATTTAAATTTTTAGATTGAATAATGACACAAAAAAAAAAAAAAAGTTTACAAAAAAGTTGTCACTAAATGATATATTGCTCACACATGCCATAGTTATATGTGGAATTGCACCCCAAAATATATTCTGCTGCTTCTCCTGAGTACGAGGATACCACATATGTGGGACTTTTTGGGAGTCTAGCTGCGTACGGTACCCCGAAAACCAATCACTGCCTTCAGGATTTCTAAGGGTGCAAATTTTTGATTTCACTCCTCACTACCTATCACAGTTTCGAAGGCCATAAAATGCCAAAATAGCACAAACCCCCCCCAAATGACCCCATTTTGGAAAGTAGACACCCCAAGCTATTTACTGAGAGGCATGTGGAGTCCATGAAATATTTTATATTTTGCCACACGTTGCAGGAACATTACAATTTTTTTTTTCTTGCACAAAGTTGTCACTAAATGATATATTGCTCACACATGCTATGGGCATAAGTCAAATTACACCCCAAAATAAATTCTGCTGCTTCTCCCGAGTACGGGGATACCACATGTGGGGGACTTTTTGGGAGCCTAGCCACGTACGGGACCCCAAAACCAAGCACTGCCTTCCGGATTTAAATATAAAACGCTACCAAACAAAACTGTTAGCGATCGCAGGGATCAGGCCTAACTCTGCGATCACTGCAGTTATGTGTTTAGTGTTTTGTAAGTGACAGTGATTGATCGATACTGCACTTGGGTGGGCTGGGCGGAGGGGCAAACGCAGGTGCTAGCAGGTATCTGGGCTGATCCCGCTAACAATGCGTTTTTTTGGAACCCTAAACTGCTGGGGAAGCTAGTATAGATCTGATCAGATCAGATATTGATCTGTTCAGATTCTATACCACTACGGGAGGTGTATGCTTTGCGCGTGGGTGTTAGCGGTACTGGCACTAACCTAGCGCTGCCTGGGGCGACGCAGACCCTGACCCTAAAACCTAATTGATATCACCCGCCGGGTGATCAGGGGGTTAAACCTTTATTGGGTAATAAATGGTGGGTGCCCTGATGCTATAAAAAGCAAACTAACTAACCAGAGTCACCCGTAACACTTATACGGTGATCACTGGTGATCACTGGTGAAAGGGTTAACTAGGGGCAATCAGGGGGTTCAAATTTTTATTAACTAACTAGCTAACCAGCATCACCAGTGACACTTATACTGTGATCGCTGGTGAAAGGGTTAACTAGGGGCAATCAGGGGGCAATCAGGGGGCAATCAGGGGGTTAAAACCATTATTGGGTAGTATATGGGGGTACCTAGTGCTATAAAAACCTGGCGGTGAACCTAAAAAAATAACTAGCTACCTAGCGACACTAGTGACACTAATGCAGCGATCAGAAAAATGATCGCTTAGTGACACTGGCAAAAGGGGGTGAAAGGGTTAACTCTAGGGGCAATCAGGGGGTTAAACCTTTATTGGGGGGTGGTAGGGGGTTAGCCTGGACCTAACACTAACTGCCCTGACACTTTTTACTTTTACAACTGACACTGAATGCAGTGATCAGAAAACAAATGATCACTGCAATCAATGACACTGTGACTGGGAGGGGGAGGGGGGCGATCGGGGGGTTTGTGTGCCTGTGTGTGCCTACATGTCAGTGTAGTGTTGGTGCACACTTACTTTTAATCTTCTCCTCGTAGTCCGGTCAATAAGACAGCCCCGAGGAGAATGACATCACTTCCTCCCTGCCTGTGTATACAATACACAGTGGGAGGAAGCTTCTCATTTGCCAGGAGCGATCGAGAGGGGATGGCCAGAAACCGACGGCCATCCCCTCATCACGGATCGCTCCTGAAGCAAAACGGACCACCGCATCCAGCGGGAGGGGGTCTGATCGGACCCCCCACCCACTGGAAGGCAAGCACGTACATGTACGTGCCTGTGCCTGTACATGCCATTGTGATGATGTACAATGGCATGCAGCGGTCGTTAAGTGGTTAAAGAAAGATAGCATGCACCAGAAGAGAATTAAAGACTTATATGGACAGCAGGTGACATATATGAACGATTGCAATAGAGAATATGACAATTAAAGAGTCTGATGTTTCCACCCTGACTGCCTGCCATGTTTCCTGTGTGCCAACCTCACCGCCCTGCCTGCCATGTCTCCTGTGTGCCAACCTCACTGCCCTGTACAACACGGACTAGCTGCTAAAACAACCAGGACTAACATCCTTACAGCAAAAGGGCTGCCAGCGGAGCCTGCACCCCATCACCAACACACGCCAGGATTTTTTAACCTTTGATGGACATCACCACTTTATGAACCTGCAAACCAGTAAGTTAAAAAAACAATATATATGTATGTGATAAAACTACTGGAGTTGGTGCCTCCAAAAAATCCTTTCCTGTCTTTTTTGCTTGTATACTGAGGTTATGGACACCCTCTGAGGATGGCTGCCCTCTCACCTGCAAATAAATAGTGACTGATTTTAATGAGCCATTTAAGCTTATATTGCACCATTCTAATAAGACATTACAAAAACTGGAGCGCTGGAAACCCCTCCTTTCTTTAATATCAACCTCACTGCCCTGCCTGCCATGTCTTCTGTGTGCCAACCTTACCACCCTGCCTGCCATGTGTCCTGTGTGCCAGCCTCACCACCCTGCCTGACGTGTCCTGTGTGCCAACTGTGTGCCAACCTCTCCGGCCTGCAACAACTGCGGAGCGGAACGATCAGCGACTCTGCCTCATACCTGTGTGCTGGAGAGACAGTGTGACTGGATCGGGAAGGATCCAGAGACACCTTACGGAGCCATCTGAGAGTCCAGGCCATCTTGCGGAGCGGAATTAGTGTGACGCTGCTGGTGTGAAGCAGGACTGAGACAACCGGAGCAGAGGTTTTTCACTCTTCCAGGCCTGGTTTGGTGAGAGGGCTGCCGCCCAAAATTTTTAACACACTTTTACACACTTAGACTCAGACCACAGTGTTGCTGGGGCCTGTAGTCCCACAGAGGAGGCTTCACACTAGTAGACTAAGTTCAAGCAGGCCTCAAGCCTATACTCCACTGAGAACTGACACTGTGTGATTTGGAGACAACTACACTGGAGGCAGTTATAAGTGTGCTACATCACAAGAACAATTTCAATACTCATTCTACACTATTCTTTTTTTGTTAAACCCTTTGAATTATAATTACTTCAACACAATAGCTAGCAGAAGACAGAAGGCTAAAGACTACATTTTTTATTGTGAGGCCTTGCATTCAACCACTATAGGAAAGGACTGCATTATAAAGCAGGGGGAGCTCCCTAGCAATTGTATTGTATAGTGTTGATAGCGTTGCATTTCTGTGTATATTACAGTGCGCTGGAAGTGGGAAGGTGCCCGGAATTAAGGCATTGTCACTCTGAGCATTGGTCCCACTTGGAGACATGCGTGCAAGGGTTATCCAAGAATTCTTTCCATGTTAAAATTGTTGTGAATACCCACTATACTGTCACATTACGTTTGTGTGTTGGTGTAGTTATTGTAATTACTGTTTTATACCAGTTTTCAGTAAAAACTAGGGTTGTTACTGATTAAAATGTTCCTGTTCGATTAATCAATTTTTTTTTTTATTGATTAATCGACTAATTTCGATTAATTATAACGCACATACAGATCCAACTACTTTTAGCTGATCTCCTTGCATTGCAGCTCTGAATTAGTGGAAAATGTGGTATGCACTATATACAATCACCCGACACTAGTTTGTTTCCACAATCCATGACTTAACTTCACAGTTCACACAAATACATTTTAAATTCAAACTGTAGCACTGACGTAAGTAATTTTATTTTCCACAGTAGCGTAACAAACCCTCCACCTCAGGTCTAACTAATCACTCTCACCTTATGGCATGGACCCCTGTGCAAATGGGTGGTCATGTAAGCGGGTATCAAAAAGGGTTAACACGGACCATAAACTTCTCTCACGTCTCCTTAGATCTCAGCAAGGATGCCAGGTCATGGGTAGAAAGAAAAGATCTAAGTGCTTTTTTTGATCGATCAAAAGAATTTTGTTTGATCAAAAAAATGTATGATTAATCGAGGAATTAATCTTTAATTTCCACAGCCCTAGTAAAAACACATTCTGGTTAATTACAATTGGTGTGCAGTGTTGTTCCTTTTCCTATAGGTGGAGCAACGGATACCCAGGTACAGGTAAAGGTACACTGTTGTTGTATTGTACATTGTGGGGTCATCCTCTGTTGTTAGCTTCACACCAACACTGCACCACAGCTGTGTCAAGGGGATTGAGCTAAGCTATTGGGGGTGTAATAGCAAAGTGCAGGCCCAATCAAATAACAGAAGCTCCTTCGGGGGTCAGTGCTACACTAATATTTAAAATAAGGTATAAAGTTGCATCTTTTAAAAAAAAAAAAAGTTATAATGCATATTATAAACTTTAACTTAACTTTATCTAACACAGGGGATTGTATGAAGAGAATAAAGTGGCTTAACAGCCACTTTAACTGGACATTTAAAAAAAATGTAATTATGAGCTTGTAACAATTAAAGTCATTAGAGATCACAGACTGGGAAGCCAGGAAGAGTTAAATAATTCATATTTTTACTGATCCACTGTTTTCTGGGGATTACTTATTATAGCAAGATTTTCTTCCATAGAGAATTCTCAATTGTATATATGAAGCTCCAATGAATATGGAAATTAGTGCATTAAACTCTCAGTCCATGAAAGTGTGAGGTTACCCACAAATAGTGTTACTCCGTCTATATTTCTATCTGTCTATCTTATTTTTTTTATCCCACTCTGTATTTTTTTCTGCCTTCCCATAGTAAATGCTATTATACACTGTGTAAATTCATTGAATGCAGCTTCATTATATGTAACAAGAAAAACTGAAAATATAATATTGGTAAGTTAAAAAAATATATATATCACATGTCATTACATTCAATGTCAAAATGTCAGTATTTTCTTTGCACGTGGTTGGCCATTCAAAGTGAACCCGGCTTTATTCTCATTCCCTGAGCTAAGTGAACATTAACCTTTGTTACCATTCTCTACCCTTTAGTAGGTCAATAATGATTTAAATTATCTATTATATTCTAAACCATAGCAAAATTACATTTAGGGGTCTAGCTATGAATGTTTTTTTTTTTTTTCATACATTCATACAATCCGACGGACAGTCCGTCATACTTTCGACTGAACGGACTTGACCACACACGGATGCACAAACAGTCCGTCGAAAGCTTGCGCGATGACGTGTACAGCACGTACGACAGGACTAGAAATAGTAAGTCCAATACACAGCAAAGCACCCTTCCGCCGTGTAAATCCTTTCTAGGCATGCGCCATTCTTAGTCCGTCGAACTAGCCTACTGACGAGCGGATTGTCCGCTGAAACCAAAGTACGACGGACAGAATTTCGAAAAATCCAAAATACTTAGTACGCCAGACTGCACGCTGAAAAAGTCCGCTGAAGCCCACACACGAGCGGACTGTCCGCTGAAATGTGTTTCGACGGACTAAGTACGCCATACAGTCCGCCTGTGTGTACACGGCATTACAGTAGATGAAAGTTATGTTAATCATGGATAAAATTATTTATAAATAATTATATATTTTTTTTCCCTATGAAAAAAACGGGGTTTACTAAAGACAAATAGATAGAGCAGCGGGAGCCAATGGCACCACAGCTGTGTCTCAGCCAATCAGGAGAGAGAGTCCCGGATGGCTGAGGGACTCATGGACATCTATCTCTAGAGTGGCCACTTGCGTTTTGTGGGAAATATAGACCCCTAGGTGGTTTATTCCAAGGTCAGCTGTACTTAGGATGAGCCTCCATGGATGGGAAGAAATAAATGACAGAAGGGGGGCTCTCATAGTTTGAAACCGTAATTTATTAAAATAATTCAAAGTAAAATATATAAGATGCACTCACATGATTTGGTACCTGTGCTTCCAGCTTCTTGATGACGGCCTTTCCTATTGGCTGAAACGCGTCAAAGCTTGATTGCGTCTTCGCAACACCAGATCCGCCCGAAAAGCGAGTACAGGGGACTGAGCCTCACCGTAACTAAGCAACATCCAACAAAGACTGGACGGATTACCCTTCATTAAGACACATGCTGATCGCACCAAGTGGCAGGCACCGGCACCAAATCATGTGAGTGCATCTTATATGTTTTACTTTATATTCTTTTAATAAATTATGGTTTTACACTATGGGAGGCCCCCTTCTGTCATTTTTTTCTTCCCATCTGTGGAGAATCATCCTAAGTACAGCTGACCTTGGAGTAAACCACCTAGGGGTCTATATTCCCCACAAAGCATAAGTGACCACTCTAGAGTTAGGTGGTCAACGTTTAGGGGTGAGTGTACATCCATGTGGGGCACTTCTGTCTGAACACTGAGCATCTGAGCACCAGGGCAGGACTTAGGGTGGTGGGGGCCCCTGGGCTTGAGTCACTTTTGGGCCCTACCTTCTATACATTACCATATTTATCGGCGTCTAACACGCACCCCAAGTTTAAGAGGGAATTTTAAGGAAAAAAACTTTTAGGAGGGAAGTTTAAGGAAAAAAACTTACATTTAAATGCCCATCAATGCAGCCTTATCAGTGTCCATCTGCAGCCTTGCCCATCCATCTGCACCCTTGTCCAGTGTCATTTGCAGCCTTGAAGTTTAAAAATGGCACCACCGAGATACAGATTCCTGTGTATCTTGGTGGCTCTCAGGTCCTCTCGGCGGCTCTCGGGTCCTCTCGCAGTCCCGAGCGGAGCCGAGTGTACTCGGCTTGGCTCACAGTCATGCCCAGTCCCTGTGTTATGTACATCATAGGGCAGGACTGGGAGTGACTGTGAGCGGAGCCGAGCCGAGCCAAGTACACTCGGCTATGTATCTTGGCGGGGCCCCCTATTGGGTGGGGCCCATGGGCTTGAGCCCAGTCAAGCCCAATGGTAAGTCCAGCCCTGCTGAGCACCTATTATTTATCTACGCACAAGCACTTTATTTCACAAGGCGGAACGTTTATAACAATTGTTATGTTTTATTCACCCATTTATGATTAATATGTTTGAACTTTTTATCAGCTAAGCGTGATGTCTAACCACTTCATTTCATGGTGACGCTAGTCAGCTCACATTTACACTGCTGCTGGCAATTTGCTTGTTTATTTGATCATTTTTTATTTTCTTTGACGTAAAGGTTTTTTTTTGTTTATACTCATGGACATTGCTGGACAGAAATGGGGCTCAGGTAAGTATTATGGGGGCTGCTGCAAACAGAAGGTTTTTTATCTTAATACATAGAATGCATTGAGATAAAAAAAAAAAAAAAAAATACTGACCTCCTTAATAAAAGAAGTGAAGATTCGCTTTGCAAAGAATACCAAATAATATGCAAAAAAAAAAAACCTTGCACCATACTATTTAATTTATTTATAAATGACCTGGAAGATGGGGTAAACAGTTCAATCTCAGTATTTGCAGACAACACTAAGCTAAGCAGGGCAATAACTTCTCCACAGGATATGGAAACCTTGAAGAAGACCTGAACAAATTAATGAGGTGGGCAACTACATGGCAAATGAGGTTTAACCACTTGCCGACTGTTGCACGCTGATATATGTCGGCACAATGGCAGCGGTGGGCAAATGGGCGTACCTGTACATCCTCTTTAATTTGCTTGGCTAGTGGGCATGCCCGCCGCATACAGCGTGACCATGCCCGTGGGTCCTGCAGATTTGATGTCGGCCGGTGTCCCACGATCGAGTAATGGAGAGGCAGAACGGGGAGATGTCTATATAAACAAGGCATTTTCTTGTTCTGCCTAGCAACATGACAGAGATATATTGCTCCCTGTCATTGGGAGCAGTGATCTATGTCATGTTCTAGTGAGACAATCCCCCCACAGTTAAAATCAATCCCTTGGACACAATTAACCACTTGATCACCCCCTAGTGTTTAACCCCTTCCCTGCCAGTGTCATTTACACAGTAATCAGTGCATTTTTATAGCACTGATCACTGTATAAATGACAATGATCCTAAAATAGTGTCAAAAGTGTCCGCCATAATGTCTCAGTGACGATAAAAATTGCAGATCACCGACATTACTAATAAAAAAACTTTTATAATAAAAATGCCATAAATCTATTGCCTATTTTGTAGACGCTATAACTCTTGCGCAAACCAATCAATATACGCTTATTGTGATATATTTTTTTTTTACCAAAAATATGTAGAAGAATACATATTGGCCTAAACTGAGGAAAAAAATAATTATATATTTTTGGGGGATATTTCTTATAGCAAAAAGTAAACAATACTGTTTTTTTTTTTTTTTTTCAAAATTGTCGCTCTTTTTTTTGTTTATAGCTCAAAAAATAAAAACCACAGAGGTGATCAAATGCCACCAAAAGAAAGCTCTATTTATGGAAAATAAAGGTGGTGTAACGTCGCACGGTTGTGCAATTGTCAGTTAAAGCGAAGCAGTGCCGAATCGCAAAAAGTGCTCTGGTCAGTAAGGGGGTAAAATCTTCTGGGACTGAAGAGCTTAATGAAGAAAAATGTAAAATAATGCATTTGGGTGGCAAAAATATGAATGCAATCTACTCACTGGGGGGGGGGGGGGGGGCCTCTGGGGGAATCTAGGAGGGAAAAGGAACTGGGGATACTAGTAGTTGGCTTTGCTTGCCGCAGATTGGCATTGCATGCCATTGCTGAGCCTGTCAACAGAATATTGGCATGCATTAAAAAGGGGATTAACTCCAGAAATAAAATGATAATTATCCCGCTCTACAAGACTCTGATCTGGCCACACCTGGATTACGTTGTCCAGTTCTCGGTACCATTCCTCAGTAAGGATGTGCTGGACCTGGAGAGAGTACAGAGAAGGGCAACAAATCGAATAAATGGGCTGGAGGACCTTAGTTATGAAGAAAGGTTACAAGCACTGAACTTGTACTCTCTGGAGAAGAGACGCTTGAGAGGGGGTATGATTTTAATGTACAAATACCGTACTGGTGACCCCACAATAGGGATAAAAAATTTCCATAAAAGGGAATTTAATAAGACACGTGGCCACTCATTAAAATGAGAGGAAAAGAGGTTTAACCTTTAACTACGTAGAGGGTTATTTACTGTAAGAGCAGTTAGGATGTGGAATTCTCTTCCACAGGCAGTGGTTTCAGCGGGGAGCATCGATAATTAAAAAAAAAAACTATTAGATAAGCACCCAAATGACCACAACATATAGGGTTATACAATGTAATACTGACATATAATCACACACATAGGTTGGACTTGATGGACGTGTGTCTTTTTTCTACCTCGCCTACTATGTAATGATGATTGGATGATGGAAGTCAGGAGCACTTTTCCACATTTACTAAACTCTGGAGAAACTGCAATTCCAAAGTGCACAATATATTTGTTTTAAGTAAATCAACCCCACTGTTTTCTTATCCTCTTTTGCCTCTTTCAGACTCTTCCTTCCCGGACACACTCTCTTGCGGTGATGCCTGGCTGTCATTTCCCCAGACTGACTTACTAGACAATGGTGGACCGTCCTCTGTGCGATGTGTATTTTCTTGCCCATTTGTAGTCCAAAACTGATAGGGTGATAGGGTGACAACACTGGAGCATAACTGGAAGACCGTTGTCACCCAATGAAAGAGCCTTCACAAGAGGATTACAAGGAAATGTTAATGAAAGCTGCAGATTTAAAAAATTAAAAACACGTTTTGAAATACCATAAACAGGTTGAAGCTTACCTGATCTTTTGGTAATAGGGTGTCACTAAACCATACACTGTCAAGTAACTGACATTGGAGTATAGAAATTACTGCTCTACCGGACAAAGGACGTGAATAGGTGCTAACACTACAGCATGACAAGTTGTGAAGGGATATATGTAAAAAGTGCAGCACTGGAAGAATGTATGCAAAACACAAACACAATAGTGTCAAAAAATAAGTGAGTAAACACTAATGTAAAAATGTGCAACTTTTAACATGAATGACTATACTCAATAAAGTGCATTGTTGGAAGGCAAAATGGTCTAATGTCATATTTCTGGAGTTTCTACATATCTGTTTCCTAATCCCAAAGATCAGCCATGCTGATACTTGCAGTTCCATGGCTCTAAAAGGTAAAGGTCTGAGTTTCTTACTGGTTGATAAAACCAAGCATTTGCTTTCCTGGGGCGGTCTGGAATGCCATTTCTCAGCTCCTGGCTCCGGACCGTCTGCTGTTATAATGCAAACTTGAAAGGGACCATAGCTCACAAGATGATTGATGAATGTCCTGCTACAGAAGATCAAAAGATCAAAGGCATTGAAGATTGACCTAGGATACAGAGACATTATACATGGACAATTCTGCCCCTAAAAGCCAATACAGCAGGATGGACAGTAATATAATCCCCATAAATACTGATTCATCAAAAGTATAGATGGGATGGCACTGGGGTTGGGTTTGTATGGTGTATGATCAAAGTATAAAAGACTGAACGAGTGAGAAAGCTATCTCTTTGCCTCTATCCTTATCGCTCTTGGCTTATGCCTGGGCCACATGGCTCTATCCACCATTTTTGAGCCACATGGCTCTCTCTTTGTCATCTGAGCCTAGCCAATGACACAAAACCTCGAGGAAAGCATTGTGATAAGTATCTTTGATATTCTGATATTATGTGTTCTGTTGGTATATGTTTGTAATATCTTTCCTTAGTATTTTATGTAAGCATTTTCCTATTTTCTTGGGAAATAAATAAGACTTTGTTTTATTACGCCGTGTTCTTGGTCTCATAGTTAACCTTGTAACATGAGATCAGAGTTTTAATAGACTAGCTAAGTAGTGGATTAGACAAGTTAATACATAGGTGCAATAGATAGGGGGAATCCGTAACCACCCTTAACCACTACAATACAGGGCACTTTCACCCCCTTCCTTCCCAGCCCAATTTTCAGCTTTCAGCGCTCTATTGCTTTCAGTGACAATTGCGCGGTCATGCTACACTGTACCCAAATGAAATTGTTATCATTTTGTTCGCACAAATAGAGCTTTATTTTGGTGTTATTTATTCACGACTCCGTTTTTTTTTTTTTGCGATATAAGCGCAAAAATAGCGGAAATTTGGAAAAAAAACAATATTTTCTTTTTTCTATTTGAAAAGAAATCCAATAAAATCAAATTTTGTCATAAATTTAAGCCAAAATGTATTCTGCTACATGTTTTTGGTAAAAAAAATTCCGTTAAGTGTATAATAATTGGTTTGTGTGATCACGGACATATGTACGCAAATGATCATGTACATATGTGTGCAGGTGATCACGTACATATGTGTGCAGATAATCGTTGGGACATGTGATTTTAGTGGGACATGTGTGGGGGACATGTTTTTATTATTAGGGACATGTGTTTTTATTATTTGGGGACATGTATGTTTTGGGGACATGTGTGTTTTGGGGACATATGTGGGGACTGTGTTTGTACTGTGTGGTGTGTTGTGTGTTTACACTACACTGATGATCAGTGAGTAAAAAGCTGTAAAAAGCAGCCCATACTCACTGATCATCAGCCGGCTGCAGCGTTCTGCTCTCCTCTCCTCAGCGGTGGCTTCCGTGTGAGGAGAGGAGAGCCGATTGCCTAGCAACCGGCTGTTTGTTTACATCACATGACGGCTGTGATTGGACACGGCCGTCATGTGATCAGGAGGGCCAATCACAGAGCCCTCCTGCCGATCTGAGATGTGCCATGTCCGGGTGACACGAGCACATCGGGATCGCACCGCTGCACGGGCGCGCGCGCTCGCGATCCCGCTACTCCTGAAGGACGTTCCTGAACGTCCTATCAGGAGTAGACGGCTCCCACCCGGCCGTATATATGCATTGGCCGGGTGGGAACTGGTTAAATAATAGTTATTTGCACCAATTACTTCATGCATACAAGCTATACATCAACATAATAAAGTGCATATGAGCTAAAGGATTAATTTCCTAAATGACAAAAATTACTTGAATAATCCAAAAAAGTGTATGATATAAAGGACAAGTCCACAAATAGCCATGTAGGAATAAGCTCACAACACACTAGCAAGTGTGAAGGAGTAAGGAAAAGTCAATGCAGATAAGGATGATAGTGGGCAACCATCTGTAGAAGAGACACCCGGGACTGTGCATCTACCACCTAAGGAAAGGGGTAGGTACTTCTTACAGGAAGATGTGGACACACACACCAGTGACGGTGAGTCGAACTGGCATGGGATGGAAACAGGATCAGGAACCATGGTCTCCAGAAATCCAAGTGACACCTACAAATCTCTCATCCATCAACCGATTGGAAATAGACTCATAAAAAAGAAGGAGAAGGCTTCCACATGGTGTAGGTCAAAAAATGTATGCAGGTTTATTTAAAAAGTAATAACATCTGAACAATGTGTACAATAAAAGCAATGTGATCACAAATTAATATGGAAAAACGCAATGTGCAGAGCTGACAAACAATAACCCAACACATTTCTTCCTAAGCTAACCCCAGTTTAACTCTCCGCAGCCGGCGTGTGTGTCCACATCCTCTGGTAAGAAGTACCTACCCCTTTCCTTGGGTGGTGCATGCACAGTCCTGAGTGTCTCTTCTACAAAGGGTTGCCCACTATCATCCTTATCTGCACTGACTTTTCCTTACTCCTTCACACTTGATAGAGTGTTGTGAGCTTATTCCTACACGGATATTTGTGGACTTGTGGACTTGTCCTTTATATCATACACTTTTTTGGATTACCCAAGTCATTTTTGTCATTTAGGGAATAGATCCTTTAGTACATATGCACTTTATTATGTTGATGTATAACTTGTATGCACTTTATTGAGTATATTCATTCATGTTAATAGTTGCACTGTCATGGTTATGCAATAGAGTTTGTCTGCTTACCTGTTTCCATGTGTTCATCTCTAGAGACCAGCCGACCCTCACCTGACTGCTTTTGTAATCCATCCTCTGGCATGACTCCACCCTAGCTCCTATCAGAGAACTCTATATTAACCTGTGCACTGCAGGCTAACCCTGCTGATCAACCATTGTGTATTCCTTTGTGTGTTTAGCTTCCTGTTACCTGCCGTGTGCTCTTCTGTTGTTCCGTTACCGACTTTGGCGTGTCCTTGACTATCCCTGTTTGTCTGTGATCCTGACCTATTGGCGTGTCCCTGACTATTTCTGTCTGCTTGTGGCCCCGACCTTGGCTTTATCTCTCACTATCCCTATCCTCCTGTTGCCTACCGTGGGTGCGAGCTGGGGGACCCTGGGGGTCGCGACCTGGAGCCAGTTGCAGCCAAGTCCATCCTCACCACTAGAGGCTCTGATGAACATCTGCTGGCTCTTAGACTCTGCGCCCCAGTGAATCTTATGCTCTAACCATGGTGGGATCTGTCTCCGTCCGCAGCAGTCAGCCTTAGGGTAAACAACCTTGCGGTGCACTCCTGATCCCTACAGTGTACATCTGTCACCTCGCCTCAAGGTGACCTGACATGCACATTTTGACTCTATTGTGTTTGTATTGGGGTGGGGGGAGGGGATGGGGGAAAGGGAGGGAGAAATAGATATGAAGGGGGGGTGGGGGGAAAGGGGGGCTATTTGTAAATTTCAAAACATATTTTCCCTGTGCTCTTATTTTTCCAGTGCTTTTAAAATAAATTCTAAAAATTAATCAAATATTAGGGGGTGGATCTATGGGGGATTTAATATTACAACTACCCTCCCATTCCACCCTATTACCATGTTTAATAACTATAAAAAGTCACATTTAAGCAACTATCTTCCCTATTTCTCTAGGGGCAGGGAGAGGGGAAGGAAAGGGGGGGCAGGAAAGAAGAGGAGGGGGAAGGATGGGAAGGGATTGGGAGGGGAGGGGGAGGGAAGGGAGAAAGAAGAGGGGGCAGGAAAGAGGAGGGGGAGAGGAAGGGAAGGGGATGGGGGAGAGGGGGAGGGGGTGGATCCCTCATATGGTTACAGTATACTTCTGTTTGTTTAAACTTCAGCCATCCTCTCCTTATTCTATCAATTTTTTATCTACAATCATTTTGTGAAGCTATCAATTCTTCCATTAGTCTAATTTTATCCACCTCTCTAAACCTATCCTTTATTAGCAGGTTTCTTTTAAATTTCCATTGTCTTGGTATTAGAGCTTTCACTGTATTTTATAAGTATGGTACAACTGCCAGGGGTCCTGCACAATCTCCACCCCACTGATCCTTTTAATCATCTTCAATATAACTTTCCAGAAAAGTTATTTTTGAGAACACTGCCACCAATATGAGCATGAGCACCCTCCAACCTACACTCCCTCCAGCATAACGGTGCTATCTCTGGATCCATTTTATGAAGTTTTATACCATTTTGTTAATAATTTATAGTTTATTTTTTTTATTCTCGCATCTATTGATGTGGAATATACGTAATCTATGATTTTATGTTTCATTTGCTCTGGTATAGTATGATTTAATTCCAATTCCCAACTTTCTAGAAAGTGTAGTGGCCCCAGACCCAGGGAGGAGATCAGCATCCCATATAAATTAGATATTCCCTGGGCCTTTATCCCCCTTGATCCAAAAAACGTTCCCATGGAGTTAGCTCCTTAATAGAGCATAGAGGTTTTGGGAGAGTGCCTACAAAGTGCTGGAGTTGCCTATATCTCCAAAAATCCCATAATGATTCTCAATATCTCTCATGTAGTTCACTTATTGAACAAAGAGCATTTCCATTCATAACATCCTTTTGTTTCAAACTGTCCGAAGAGGTCCACCTCAGGTATAGTTTATTCTCCCTCCCTGGTGGGAAGTAGCTCGTGCCCAAAAGGGGCATCAATGGGCTATTATATTGCCATTGCCTAGATTTAAATAGGCTATCCCAGGCTCTTAAGGTTTCTTTTGTTATTTGGGCCACTTCGTCAGGGAGGTCCCTTTACTGCCTTGGTACCCATACTGTTTGACTCAAAGGTCTTCCACATACATTTTCTTCTAGTGAGACCCATTTTTTCTGGAAGGCAACATGAACCCAATCAATCGTCCTTTGTAACACTGTTGCCTCATGGTACCTCTCAAAATCCTGGTGATATAATCCCCCCTTAGACCGAGGTCTTATCAAGGACCTAAAGTAAATATGGGCCTTCCTATCCTTCCATATAAATTTTCCAACCAGCATCCCGAGAGTTCTAAAATAGGCCCTTGGGATGTTAATCAGTAGAGTCTGAAATACATCCAAAGCCCTTGGCAGTATCACCATCTTGATCACGTTTATCCTACCAAATTTATTTTTTGGGTATCCCCTCAGATCTTGCTTGATTTTATTTAATAAAGGTAAATAATTGTCCTGATATAGATCTGCTTCTACCGTGGGCAGGATAATGAATGAATGAATGAATGAAATACTTGTATAGTGCACAATGCGAACTGAATCGCCTCTAGTACCGAAGTACTTTAAGCCCCTATACTTCCAGGCAAAGGGGACCTGAAATTTAAGAAGCCTACTAACTATCATAGGAATAGAAACATTTAATACCGTCTTCTCTTTATTAATCTTTATATTAGAGATTTCTCCATACCTTTCAAACTCTGACATTACAATTGGGAGGGGTTGTCCTGGGTTAGACACGTACAGCATCACAGAAATAATGCAATTCTATTATAATTTTTATTTTTTTTGTAGTGTAAACTATGAACCGGACACACATAAATGAAATATTTCTCCTTGGCTTTGAACACATTCATGGTTTCAAGCATGTCATTTTCTTTTGGTTCCTCCTAATTTACATAGTGACTATAACTGGAAATGTGGTCATTATTCTGTTGGTGTTGACCAGTAATCATCTTCGATCTCCTATGTTCTTCTTTCTTGGTCACTTGTCATTTTCAGATGTGTTGCTGACTTCAAATATTGTTCCTAGCATGCTCCATATAATATTATCAGAGGGCAGTATTGTACTTCTTGGAAGCTGTATTGCCCAATTTTACTTGTATGGTTCTGTGGTAATCACGGAGTGTCTTCTCCTCTCAGCCATGTCCTATGACCGCTACCTTGCCATATGTAAGCCATTGCATTACACAATGATTATGAATATTAATCTCTGTTTTTACCTGGTTGTAGCTTGCTGGTCACTAGGATTTGTTATAACACTTGTCACAGTTTTCTTATTGCAAACATTGTGGTTCTGTGGCCCCAATGTAATTGATCACTTTTTCTGTGATTTTGGCCCCCTACTGGAACTATCTTGTTCAGACGTTTCCATTATTACATTTTATGTGTTCTTTTTTTCTATTCTTTTGACATTTATACCATTTGTGTTTATCACTGTTACCTATGTGTATATTTTTCTGACCATTTTAAACATAACCTCAGCCACCGGCAGGCAGAAGACTTTCTCCACCTGTAGCTCTCATCTGTCCATTGTATGTACCTACTTTGGGGCACTGTTTGTCATGTATGTGGTTCCCTCAAGAGGACACTCTTTGAACATGAACAAGGTGGTATCTCTGATGTACACTGTGGTCACGCCATTGTTGAACCCCGTCATATACAGCTTGAGGAACCAAGTAATTAAATCAGTCATATGGAAATACCTATCTGTGTACAAGAAAAGATGTACATACTGACATTGTAAAAATGCTTTTCTCCTTTTGAAAGAATGCAAGCTGATTTATTGTTGCCCGCATATGTTAAATCAATGTTGTTCATCCTGGCAAATATAGCCATATTTAACCAGGACCTTAGATCTAGACCTTAGATTCTTTATTATGTATGCCCTGTAGCTTCAGGATTATCCCTGTGGTTAACTATGATGCAATGGGATTGATTACTAGACATGTGCAATTCGTTCCATTCCAAATGAATTTTTTAACACATTTTTCGACAAATTCGGTAATTCAAAAATATATGAATTAACGAAAACCCGTTTAACACATTTTTCCGAATATTCATAAATTGGAATATTCTAATATAAGAAAATTCATAAATTTGCAAATTCGGGACTCCGAAATTCGAAAATCTGAAATAACTAACTAATAATAACTTAACTACTACTAACTATTAAATTATAGGTTATTGGAATTTCCTTTCAAATTGTATGTGGGATGAACGAGATGCAATCTATGGAGAAAATGATTATATTCATGGAGAATTTAAATAAACAAACTAAAAAAATATGGCAACATTGGGAAGAGTTACGGATCTCAGCAACCCTTAAACAATATTTATGAATATGTATGTGCACAGATGCTTTTTTGAATATATGACTGTTTGAAGCATAGCACTGGCTATAGTGGAGAGATTTACAGCCAGCAGCATTTTTTGTTTTATATGTAAGTGCACTGATTTTAAAATGAATTTACACTATGAGGAGTCTCCCTGTTTTTTACTTATTTTAACTCTGAGGATTCATCTATCCCATCTGATATGGTGAATTGTATAATCTCGCCACCATAAGGGGAACACAGTGAGGCTGGTGGGGGAACATTTCCGGATTTACCTCTGAGGATCAGAGATCCCAATAAGCGCTGAATAATCTTCCTGAGTCAGGAAGATTGCTGGTGATCTGGTAAGCCCCCATCTGATTTATGGTGAAGGGGTCACAACGTTGAATGTCTGAGCACTGCGACATCAGGATCGATCTATCCAGTGTGAGACACTGGCATGCATGAATTGTTTGCGCAGGAGCACTTTAGTGACCAATTTATGAACTTTTCACTTTATGAATATAATATATTTTGCGCTTTTGCATAAGGACATTTTTGGATTGAATAATGTTTTGATTGGATTTTCTGTTCACTTCAAAGGTTTTATGATGTTTTGCACATGGTAATTTTATTTAGCGCTGTATTTACTTTTGATAACACATTAGCGTGGATTTTTTTTCTTTATAATATATATGAATATGACCATATCCTTTTTCCCTTACCCCCTTTTTTTCTTAAGATGTCCGGGTGTTGTTTTTTTTTTTTTTTTTTAGATGAGTTCAGTAGATATAAAATAGGTGCAGCGCTAAGAAATGTCCATAGATTCTTTCTGATTACCAAAAGAAAATGTTAGTAATAAGGTCAATAGGGTATAGCAGAGAATGGTATGGGAGAAAATCACCACCACTGGCACCCAGACACACTGTCTCTTACCCTCCTCTTTGGACCCTTATTACAGGGGTCGAATAAGCATTCCATGGAAGAGGGAAACCTCAAACTACCATAGACCACCTGACACCAGCAAATGTAGCAGACTGGAAGCAGGATATATAACACTCTCCACACTCGATTTCCGTTCTTATAACATTGAATCCTTGCATATGAATTGGCCCATGAAATAGAAGTAAATGCTATATTGCACTCACATGTTCAAGATGAAAAACATGCACTGTATAGTAGCTTAAAACCACCAGCAAAATGGCCACTGTGTCCTGGCATACACTCTCGTCACATCCCATCGCAAGCTCCTCCCTACGTGTTTCATCATACGTTTGACATTGTCAGGGGCATGGCTTGGCATTCATAGAGGTGCATTATGTAGGCGGGCCACTGCAATCAGGGTGGAAATTGAATATGTTTCACACAGCATAGACGGCAAGCGGAAGCAAAACCACTTAACCCAACCCTGGCAGGCACATCACTTCAGCCTCAATACTTAAAGTAATAGAATGTGTCGGTATAGGAATGTTCTATATATTATCTGTACATATGTATTTGTTTAAACTGTTTTAAAAATTAATAAAAAAAAGAGATTGAAAACAAATTTGGCTAGTTAGTGAATGTAACAAATATGAATTTATCCGAAGTTATGAATTATCTGAAATAACGAATGCCATATCTAAACAAATGGAACGTAACAAATTAATAATAATAACAATAATAATACAATTATTATATATATATATACAGTATTTGTTTCGTTCCATTTGTTTAGATGTGGCATGCATTCTTTTTTGAATAAATTTGTATGCCTTGCGTTCACTAAGAGCCAGATTTGAAAGGAAATTCCAATACCTATAATTTAATAGTTAGTTATTGTTAGTTAGTTAGTTAGAGATATAGGGGTCAGAAGCTTGGTCCCTAATCAGGCCTCCTTAGAGAACAGGGGCATTTGGACTATCTCGGTACAAGATAAGCTGAGTTAAATTCAAATGTGTAAACAAGTATGTAAAAGATTTTATATAAAGGTTTATTAATACAAAAGTAATAAAACATAACAAATACTCAAATACAGAATAAAAGCATGGTAACCATCCATGTGTATCACCAAAACAGTGGTCCCCAAACAAGGGAAGATCACAGTGAGATAGTTGATCACGGATATATCTCAACTAGTTTCGCAGTCAAAGCTCTAAGTTTCTGGATGATGGTACAATTTTCCATATATTTTTTACTACCATTACTGTTGTAGAGGCTACTTCTAGTTTTCTAGTTAGTTATTCTTTCGTATTTTCAGGTTTTATTTACGAATTGTGATCATAATTAATGATCCGAAAAACTAAAAAAAAAAACGAATAAAGCGAAAACGAAGAAAAAGTTTGGCAGTGCACATGTCTATTGATTACTAAAGGTAAATCAATCCAATTGTAAAGGTAAAGGTATATAGACACTTCTCTGTTCAAGGGAAGTTGAACTTTGCAGCACATTTTCCCCAACACAGGAAAGAACGGAAGGTTAACTTTTATATAGACGGTTCTCTTTTCAAAAGAAGTTACACTTTGCAAGCACATATGCCCCAAAGTTTAGTGAACGAGGTGATGCTCTGTTAACCACTTAAGCCCCGGACCATTTGGCTGGCCAAAGACCAGAGCACTTTTTGCGATTCACCACTGCATCACTTTAACTGACAATTGCACGGTCATGCGGCATGGCTTCCAAACAAAATTGACGTCCTTTTTTCCCCACAAATAGAGCTTTCTTTTGGCAGTATTTGATCACCTCTTCGGTTTTTATTTTTTGCGCTATAAACAAAAAACAGTGACAACTTTGAAAAAAAACTAATTATTTTTTACTTTTTCCTATAAGAAAAATCCCTAAAAGCTATATATTTTTTTTTTTTTAACATGTATTCTTCTACATATTTTTTGTAAAAAAATCACAATAAGCGTGCGCGCACAGCGGGAATTCCGACTGATTCTGCCAACGTATATATACAGGAGGCGGTGGGCAAGCGGTTAACATCCATCATTCAATCACGCATAGGAAATTTTTTTATTTTATTTCTTAGCACTTCATTGGGTATTCTTTGCAGCTCTGGGGAAAATTCACTTGCAAACTGAACACCCTATTTGACTTTAGTAAGTCAACACCAATTTGTGGTTACTTACAAGAGCTGATTGTCAGAATCAAAATGTGTTAAAAGACACTAGCAGAGCCATTGTTGGCATGCAAAGAATGACTTAGGCCCCTTTTCATACAAGAGGTTTAATCAGGTCCGGCTATCTGTTTTTTTTAAGCTGGTCCCAAATCAGACCCTCCATTCTCCTCTTTCAAGCATCGGATGTAAATTCTCTTGTGTTTGTTAACACCCAGCTACCTCGGGGTCCGATCTGATCTATAAAAAAAACAACGGAAGGGGGTCTGTTCCCCTCTGGCTGTCTGGAACGGCCTGGAATGGTCCGTTTACATCATGCTGCCCATTGAGCAGAGCAGGATGTATCTTCTCTGCATAAAGGGGTCGGGCACGGACCTGTCATCTGCCCACTCGACTCAGCTCAGCAGGGGATCAGCAGACAGATCCCTTGCTGAACAAAAATTGATCCTGCCCATGTGAAAGGGTCCTTAGAGACTGGACTAGGTAGCACCAGTAATGGGTCTGATTGGATAAAGGTGAGTGATTACCATGAAGGAGAGAGACATTAGTTAGGCAGAACACCTGGGTAAGCCAATACGGCTGAAGCAGCTGATATTGGAGGCCCGCTAAGATAACAATCAGGTCAATTCTTACTAGCATTCCTATTATTATTATTTCAATTATACAGGATTTATATATGTAGCGCTGGCATTTTTGCCTATTAATGTAATGCAATGTAATTCTATGGACAATGTTATAGCTTAGTATTTGGTGCCATTTAGTGGCCAAAACTGGAAATGGACTTCAATTCTTTTTCTTTTATAGCACTAGAATTATAACAGAAGGTTACTGTTCTGTTTACATTTTACTGTGACCTATCTACCTAGAATGCCAAGTGACCTACCCATGATCACCCTGTACTGAAATTCATGCTGGGTAGGCTATAAAAGAGCCTGCATGGCCATTTTCTTTCTCTTTTGGACACATGGCCTGCCTGCAAGGACCTGTGAGGAGGTCTCCAGAGAACTGCAGCCTGCAGAGCAGCAATCTAAAGCCAGAGGAGGACTACACACCACAGCGTGCTGGGACAGCAGTGTGGTCAGTTCCAGAAGGGTCCAGAGGCACCCTGACGGAGGTAACTGACAGCTCCTGGTGACCTGGTGAAGTGGAACAGTGTGGTGGCGTGGCCGCAGTGGATAGACTGAGACCAGTGGAGTGAAGATGTTGCATTCTTCAGACCCAGTTTGGTGAGAGGGCTGTTGCCCACAGTTTCTTACGCACTTGCATAAATCTAGACTTTAACACAGTGTTGCTTTGACCGGTAGTCCCACGGAAGAGAACTGAACAAAGAGACTGAGTTAAGCAGGCCTCAAGCCTATTCATTACAATACTATTAGCACTGTGTTATTCCAAAGCAATTACAGTTGTATCACACTACAGGAACAGTTCTGATATTCATCTCAAGTTAACTCTTGTTATTCCACTGTTGGATTACAAATTGTTATAAACGCAAATAGCTAGCAGAAGAAAGAAGATCAAAGACTGCATCTTGTATTGCAAGGCCGTGCACCTTTATTAAAGTAGGGGGAGCTCCTTTGTAGTTGTGTTGTGCTATATTTATCATTCTCATTTCTGTATTCACAAGAGTGTGCTGGAAGTGGGAAGGTGCCCAGAGTAAGGTGTAGTCACTCTGAGCACTAGTCCCAATTGGAGCCACTTTCTCAGAGGTCATATAGGACAACTATGCAGGTACAATTTTGTTGTTTGCACTTTCTGTATTGTTACATTATGTTTATGTGACAGGGCAACTGCTGTAATTATAAATTTACGCTAACCATAGTAAAAATAAGTTTTTGGTTAAGTACTTGGGTGTGAAGTGTTGTTCCTTTCCCAGCAGGTGGAGCCATCGGATACCCAGGTAATAACAAAGGTATACTGTTATTATATTGTATATTGTGGGGTTATCCTTCACCATTAGTTCCACACCAACATTGCACCACAGCTGTGTCAAGGAGACTGAGCCAAGTCAGTGGGGGTTCACTAGCAGAGTGCAGGCCCAAACAAATTCAGCAGCTCCTTCGGGGGTCAGTGCTACATATATAGCACCAACAGTTTGTGCAGAGCTTTACATGAGGGCAGACAGTACACTTACAATACAATTCAGGAGGGATCAGAGAGTCCTACCCATTAGAGCTTACAATCTAGGAGGGAGGGTCAAGTGATACAAGAGGTAATAACGGTGGGGGATGAGTTGATGGAGAAAACAAAAGTACAGTTGTCAGGTGGAGCCAGGATAGGCTTCTCTGAAGAGAAGGGTTTTCAGGAATCATCTAAACACAAACAGTGTAGGAGCTAGTTGGATAGATTGGGAGGGGCTCGGGAGAAGTCCTGGAGGAGAGCATGGAGGAGGTGACAAGTAGTGATGGACGAACTTCCGACGAGACGTTTCGCAAACGCGAACCACAAACGCGGCCAAAAGTTCGCGAACCGCAAAGTTTGAGGCGGACCTCATTGACTTTAATGGCAGGCGAACCTTAAAAACCTACAGGTCATATTTTCAGCCACAAAATACTTACTATCTGTGTACACATAGTCCCACCACATGGACACTGACATAACAAAAGTATTAAGTGAATCTGGGATCGACAACGACAAGCATTCTTTTTTTTTTATAACAATAAACTTTTATTGAAAATTTCCACAAGAATAGCAGCAAAGGATATTCAACAGCATACATATGCTCAAACTGTAATACAAATTATAGTCATAAGCAATATAAAGTCAGCACATGAAACAATAAGTACTGAAAGTTCAACATTACTCTAATGGAGACCAGAGACCTGCCAAAGCAAATATAACTCTAATGGAGACCCGAGACCTGCCAAAGCAAATATATGTGTTACACACTGGATGATATAAAATAATAGAACAAGATGGGAGCATCACCGATCTAAATATGAGTGCATAGAACAGGGATCTTCAAACTACGGTCCTCCAGCTGTTGTGAAACTACACATCCCATGAAGCATTGTAAAACTCTGACATTCACAGACATGACTAGGCATGATGGGAATTGTAGTTCCTGAACAACTGGAGGGCCATAGTTTGAAGACCCATGGTATAGAATAACTACTGGGTAGTCCTCAAAGAGTAGAGGTGAAACAGTTAGATAGGGAGTTTGCGACTCACCGACCCGGGCGCCCCTTATGGGATCTAACTGCACCCGAGTGAGTGGGCCGCACCCCCCCCCCTGCTACGGACCATGGATTTCTCCACTCTCGGATAACTAACGGTACCCAAGGACTATTAAGCTACATAATAGGATATATTTTATGTCCCTTTTACCAGTTCAACCACGGTTCCCATTCTGTGCAAGCCTGCCTATATTTGCCTAAGGAAGAGGCAAACATCAGTTCATAAGAAATGTGCAAGTTCGTTGTCTGGAGAACTACCGAGAGTGAAGGTGCTACCACCGACCTCCAACCCCTGGCCAACTCCAGGCGTACACTCAGGAGAATATGTGTTACAATTTTCCTTAAACGAGGAGGTAATAGTTCTATGCCTAGAGATAGAATAGCTAGACCTGGGCATGGATGCACAAGGATGCTTGAGAGTATGGATAATGTGTTAAATACGTCAGTCCATAGAGGTTATATCACTGGGCATTCCCAAAAGATATGAATGAGTGTGCCTCTATAGCCGCAGTTCCTCCAGCACAATGGCAAGGCTTGTGGGGTATAGCAGGCTATCCTTGAGGGTGTGAGGTACCACCGCAACAACAACTTCTGGTAAAGTTCCCACAAGTTGGCGCTTCTGGTGGTCTTGTAGGTAGAAGATATGGCAATACGCCATTGATCATCGGTGAAAGACTTGGACAGGTCCAATTCCCACGACCGCATGAAAGGGGTTTTAATAAATGTTGTTTTCTGCTGTAAAAGGCTATTCATTAATGAGATTCCCTTAATAGATGTGGTAGGGTTGTTGAAGTAAAGATAGACCCTCCACGGTAAAACGGTGGATGGGTCGGGAAGTGTCGAAAGTAAGTGGGAGAATTGATTATAAGTAAAAATGTCGTCCGGTTGCAATCCGAATTCCAATTGTAATGTTCTAAAGGTTTTTGTGGCTGGTCCTATTTGCAATGCAGTGACTGCAGTGACACCTTTGGCCAACCATTGTTTGATTTTTAAGTTAGGGATCAGGAGTTGAAGACTGGATAGGGTTAGTGGAATGGATTTTGAAGGAGCATCGTCCGATGGAGTGTGAAGTAGGATTCTCCAAGCCTCTATGGCTGCCACCATAGGCGGAGAAATGTTAGGGGGTAGTGCGGACATAAATCTAGCTGCTAAGAGTAGATCCAGTGGATTCCTGTAAGGACATTGGTAGACTTCCAATTCAATCCATCTGGCCTTGGCCCTGCTCAGAAACCACTGTCTGATTTGGGCCAAGCACGCTGCCAGATAGTAGTCTTTTAGAGCGATATGTCCTATACCTCCTACTAATCTGGACTTGATGAGTTTGTGAAATGCGCACCTAGCTTTTTTCCCCTGCCATAGAAAATTATTCAGCATGCATTGAGCTTTAGTAAAGTAAATGTTTGGGGTTGGAAGAGGGAGAGTGCGAAACAGATAAATAAATTGGAGGAGTATTGTCATTTTAAGGGCTGCCAGTCGACCGGACCACGTTAGTTCTACTTTAGATAAAGAATGCAGTTTGGGTTCTAAATGTTGAAGAAATGCTGTGTAATTTGCCTCAGCTAATTGTGCAGCCCTAGCCGTTAGTGTAATTCCTAGATACTGTATCCCATTGGCGTTCCAAGAGTAGGGGTAGGTTCCCTCTAGGCGAGCTTGGATGGCAGGGTTGATGCCTAGGCCAAGAATGTGGGATTTGTTTTCATTAACCTTATAGTAAGATATTCGGTTGAACATAGTCAAAGTATCAGAAATCGCAGCTAGGGAAGACTCCACCTCTGTCACGATCAAGATTATGTCGTCAGCAAATAAACTGATAGCATGACTGTCTGCGCCAACTGGGAAGCCTCTAATTTCAGAATGGTTTCTGATATATATAGCTAGGGGTTCCATTAACAGGTTAAATATTAACGGGGATAACGGACACCCCTGCCTTGTGCCATTAGAAATTGCGAAAGGGGTGGAAAGAACCCCGGATGCATTCACTCTAGCCAAGAGATTAGAATATAGAGCTAAAATAGCCGTGAGTATATTGCCAGCAAAACCAAAGGCTTCCAGGACTCTTGTCATATAAAGCCAGTGTATGCGATCAAAGGCCTTCTCTGCGTCTAAAGTCAGAAGCAGAGAATGCCTTTTCTGCCTTTCGGCCATGTGAATGATATTAATCATTCTGCGAGTGGCATCCGACGTCTGTCTGCCCAAGGTAAACCCCGTTTGATCCGGATGAACAATTGTAGGGATTATTTCGACTAAGCGCTGAGCAATCAGCTTAGCATATAGTTTCACATCCGTATTGAGGAGCAATATCGGCCTAAAATTAGAGGGGGTGTCGGGAGTCTTCCCTGGCTTGGGTATAGTAACAATTATTGCTTCTAACATTTCAGGAGGGAAAGAGGCAGAGGCGGCCGCATCATTAAAAACTTTCACTAAATAGGGGGTCAGTATTGGAGCAAATTCGTTGTAATATTCCCCCCCAAATCCGTCGGGTCCCCGAGATTTATTTAGTGGTAAAGTGGCAATAACTTTGTGGATGTCAGTATCAGTAAATGGTTCATTTAATGATTGTAGTTGGTCGGGCGTCAGTCGGGGAATGGAGATGGAGTACAGGAAGTCGTTTATCGTACCTAATTGGGGTTGGTGTGTCGAAGGGTCCTTTTTAAGGTTATATAAGGATTCGTAATATGAGCTAAATGCATCAGCTATTTGTTGGGGGTGATACACTTTTTGCTTAGTCACAGGGTGAATTATGTAAGGAATTTTAGATTTGTGTCTGTCGCCCCTCAAGTTGTGCGCCAGGAGCTTGCCTGCTCTGTTACCGTGTACGTAGTAGTTCATTTTCACTCGTCTGGATGTTTTTTCGAATTCTTCTACGAGCAGGAGCCTAAGCTCATGTCTGAGTTGGGTCAGTCTTACGGATAAGGACGGTGTGATGTGGAGTTTGTTTTGTGCCTCTGTGTCAGCAATTGCTGTAGTTAGCTCGTTTAATCGCTGCAGCCTCTGCCTCTTAGCCCTCGCTCCCAGCTGTACCAGAATTCCCCGTATAAATGCCTTATGGGCATTCCATAATACATAGTTATCACCGACTGAACCATCATTATGATCACAAAATTCCCGAAGGCGGGTATGTACAGTGTCTCTAGATTCCTTCTGTTGAAGAAGATAAGAGTTAAGTTTCCATAATGGACTTCTCTGCACCGCAATGGACAACACCACTGGGGCATGGTCAGCCCAAGATATTGTGCCAATGGAGACAGATTTCGACAATAATAACACTCTTTGATCAACTAAAAACAGGTCTATTCGCGTGTAGACCCGGTGGGGTGAAGAGAAAAAAGTGAAATCCCGTTCAGCCGCATGGAAGCAGCGCCAAGCATCATACAAATTGTTGTTGTGAATGGAGGGTAGTAGTTTGGCCGCCTTCTGGTAGGAAGTTGAGGTGGAATCGCACGTCGGGTCTGGAGTGGCGTTAAAGTCTCCGCATATCACTAATAAACCTTTCTGGATCTTCCAGATTTTTCTAATAAGTTTGTTGAAAAAATGCACTTGGTGCACATTAGGGGAGTATATGGTGGCGATCGTGTAAGAGGAAGAATTCACTTCACAGACCAGGATCAAGAATCTGCCTTTTGGATCTTTAACCTCTAGGTGCAGCTTAAATGCCACCGTATCTCTAATAGCCATGAGAACACCTCTAGACTTGGAGTCAGCGTTGGCTGTAAAGACAAAGGGATAGTTGCTATGTGAACATTTGGGGGGACCCGAGGAGTTAAAGTGTGTCTCCTGAGCGCAGACAATATCACTGTTGTGGAGTAAAGCTTCCCGCCATAAGGATTTCCGCTTTGCGGGATGATTAAGACCCCTAGCGTTGATAGTGAGGACCCTCAAAGCCATATGTTCTGGGATCTACGTGCTAAGATGTAGCGTTGGTAAGGATCTGGGGCGGCGGTGCAATCATCAGAAGGAGAATGGGGGTGCACCAATAAAGAAAGTCCCATAGCCAGTAACAAAAAAGGTGTACTCACATTGCCAATCATAGAGACATAGGGTCCACCCGAAGGACTCAGAGAAATAAGATGCAAATGGTCTGGGTTTTCTGTCATCCTGGTCTCCTGAAGGTTCGCAAAGAGACCTGCTTCTGTTGCAGGTAGACATCTCGTGGAAAAGAAACGGAGCATATTAGAAAAAGAGAAAGGAAGTAAACATGTAAAAACATAAAAAAGAAACATAGTCCAGTGCAACTGAGCACCAAACAGGGTGCTCCTCTAAGTGAATAACAAGTCACCCGTAGTCAGCGGGCAACTGCTGCTATTTGTGGGGGTTTAGTCCGACCGTACAAGTCACGGCCCTACACTCCAGGGATACAAAGTTTCTTATGACCATCCGATAGGCTCATGTATGAGAATGAGCATTTTTGCCAGTGACCTCTTTCCAGTCCCTGTCAACTTGTCTGGGTGTGCTGGTGGATGGGGAAGTGATCACATCCTCAGGAAGAATATCCCATTCTCGCAGGAGAGTAATACCCTCCTCTAAAAAAGAGATCACATATGTGCGATTATCACGTGTCACTACAAACTTCGTGGGGTGACCCCATTTGTATGCAACTTTGTGGTTTCGGAGAACTTTTGTAACAGTGTTCAGGTTCCTTCTTTTCTGTAGGGTGTATTGGGACAGATCTGCAAAAAACTGCAAGTTCTGATACTGTGGGGGAATGACCTCCTGCTTTCTCATGTACAACATAAGACTTTCTTTAACGTGAAAGAAGTGTAGGCGTTGGAGAACATCCCGTGGTATTTGCTCAGACAAATGGGAAGGCTTAGGTAGCCGGTGTATTCTATCAATGATAACATCAAGATCCGTAAGCTCAGGAATGAGGGTTTTAAAGAGCGTTGTAGCATAGGAGTTCAAGTCAGATTGTTGCACTGATTCGGGGATACCCCTTATTTTCAGATTGTTTCTCCTAGACCTGTCTTCCAAATCGGCCAATTTCGCCTTAACTCACGCAGTGTCACTTTCTTTTTCCTCATACACATCGACCAGATCGTTAATCGTATCGACGTATTCGCCCATTTTCACCTCAATGTGATCTACCCTCTCACCCAATTTATGAATATCCCCATTAAACTTGTGCATGCAGGATGCCATATCTGATTGTATGGTACTTCTAAGGGACAGCAGCATGTCTTTTAACACAGTGTCCATCACAGGCTGATTCTGTGTAGGGAAAGATTCGATCGATTCCGGCATGTCTCTCGTGTCATCTCCGGACTCGGGGCCTGGGCTATCCAATGTGTGCAATCCGTTGCCATCCAGCCTGGGTCTGGACTTAACTGGGCTCCGGGTTGCTGGGGAAGGCAGGGAGGAGGGCCGGGAATTGGGTGAGAGTGTCATTTTAGCAGGATTCCCTGTCTTAGTGTGATGTCTTTCTGCTGGGGCTGCAGGGACAGAGTAGGCCCCAGCGCCATCTTGCTTACCCTCCATAGCTTTCATGTGGAAGAAGTCCGTTAAGCGGTGCGGGCGCCTTGGGTTCTGCCGTTTGCTAGGCATAATCAAGACTGTTGCCCAAGCTAAATCGCCGTTTTTTTGAGTGAAAACGGTGGTCAGATGGTTCGCTAATAGCCACTTAATCCCTGAAGCGCCGGAGCTCTGGATCTATGCGACCATCCGGCTCCGCTGCAGGCCACAAGCATTCTTTTTTTATCTGTGACATTTTGACAATTCAGGAGCGCATGAAAGCCATGGAGGAGAGGCAAGGTCAGGGCAGGCTATGAAGGGGGTGCAGGAGATGCTCAGTGCCACAGTCAGGGCAGCGCAGTCCTGTGTCAGTGTCCCAGTGTGCCAACCTGTGCTTGAGCCCCTCCCTCTGCCCGGCCCTTACCCCCACCTATGCAGGGCTCCACTGCGGTGGTCCGGAGGTGCCAGTCTAGTGCTGATCCTCAGCCATGGTGCTGGCACTGCCTGCTGATTGACTTCTCCTCTGCTATCTCCCTCAATGACACCAGCACTGAGATAGAACACTGACACCAGCAACGCGATAGAGACTGAGCACTGACACCAGCACCGAGATAAAGAATACTGAAACCATCACCGTGATAGAGAGCACTGAGACCACACCAGCACCGAGATAGAGAGCACTGACACCACACCAGCACCGTGATAGAGAGCACTGACACCAGCACCGTGATAGAGAGTACTGAGACCAGCACCGAGATAGAGAGCACTGACACCAGCACCGAGATAGAGAGCACTGAAACCAACACTGTGATAGAGAGCACTGACACCAGCACTGAGATAGAGAGGACTGGCACCAGCACCAAGATAGAGAGAGAGCACTGACACCAGCACCGAGATAGAGAGCACTGACACAACACCAGCACCGTGATAGAGAGTATACAGAATATACTTTGTATCTTTGAAAGAAAGTATATTATACGTGTACAACCCTATACACTGTACACCTATACCAGTCCTTAAAAGGACACTGATCGGTTGGTAAGGTGGATGAGCCTGGCAGCAGAATTAATGATGGATTGGACGGGGGATATCCTATGTAAATGTAATCCATTCAACACTTTGTTGATAGTAATTCCAGAATTACTTTTTAGAAGAATATATATTTGCTTGATCTGCTGTTTCCTAGTCATTTAAAGGGTAGCTCCACTTTTGTGAGGGAAAAATAGCAACTAAAGAAAAAATAATAATCATATTTTTGTAATTGAATGTTATTAAAAATTACCTTTGCTTTCCAGTCTGCAGCCTCTGTAATTTTTGGAGAATGCATTGCAATATGGCTACCTGGAGTGTGTACTGACCACTCCCCAGAAACATCATTTCCTGTTTGTGCGATTGGCTCACCAATTTTCCCAGAAATCTGCACTGCAAGATACAAGTCAGATTTCAGGCATCCCCTGAAACAAAAATGTCATTTTTGGAGAGATACTTTCAATAGGAGCACATCTAAAGGGATGCAGGCCCAGCAGATTTCCCTGCAGCTGCCACACCTGACAGTTAATTATGAAAACACTCCCATTAGACCCACTCAGTGCAGAAGCACAGAAAAACACACATGGATTTCTTCAGAATAACAAAAAGGTAGGAATCTGCAACAAAGGTTGCAATGTACAGAGATCATCCAGAGGGGGATTTTTTTTTTCTCAACAAAAGTGGAGTTATGCTTTAACCACTTACGGACCACCCGCCGTTGTTGAAGAGGATATCGTTGTTATGGCAGCAGCTAGCTACCATAACCTCAGTATCCTCTTCTTCAGTGGGTGGTCCGCTTTCAGATAAAAGTGGAATCACTGCAAGATCACTTTTATCAGCGGCGGGAGGGGGGCGCTCCCGCAGCGGTCCGGTGCCCTCTGTCGCTTACCGGAGCTGCCAGTGGAGGCGATCGGCTCCGCTCTCCTGTTAGGTATGGAGACGAGTGAGGGGAAGAGGGCCCCCACCCTACTCCATACCATTGTCAAAACATCACTTCAGCCCATAGCTCTTTTTTTTATTCTATTTTAGTGTAACTATGAGAACTGAGGTCTTTTTGACCCCAGATCTCATGTTCAAGAGGTCCTGTCATGCCTTTTTTCTATTACAAGTGATGGTTAACCAGCAAATATTAACTTGTACTGTAACTACCTGCTTGTTGATTGTTTTTACCTTATATACTAATCTAGCAACAGTGCTATGTATATAATGTACTTTTATGTACACATTGTCATGTAAACGCCTATTAGGGATGGGCCGAACAACCCCCTGTTCAGTTCGCAGCAGAACTCCCGAACAGGGGAAATTTTCTAACCCAAACAGCGTACCCCATTGAAGTCTATGGAAGCCGAACAGGAAAAATCAAAAGTGCCCATTTTGAATGCTCATATACAAGTAATTGGCAATAAAAGGGGCATGGGGGTCCGGGTACTGCCCTGGGGGACATGTAACTATATATATATTTTTTTTTAAACAATTGTTTTTTTCAGGAGCAGTGACTTTAATGATGCTTAAAGTGCATCAATAAAAATGAAAAATGCCTTTCTTTAAATATAGTGCCTGCCTCCCCCCCCCCCCTTTAATATGTCTGTAAAGTGCCATGTCTGTACAGAAAACATTTTCTAAAGTAAAAAAAAAAACAAGTCAAATCCCATTTACAATGACTCACGGTTACAATAGCCAGCACCTGGCTACTGATTTTTTTTTTTTAAAGGGTCCCCCCAAAATCCATACCAGGCCCTTATCCACCAGAGACCCCCTCCTGAACCATACCAGGCCACATGCCCTCAACATGGGGGGGTCGGTGCTTTGGGGCAGGGGCTCTGACCTCCACCCCAAAGCACCTTGTCCCCATGTTGATGGGGACAAGGTCCTCTTCCCGACCACCAGATTCAGATAAGCCCCCCCAGATCCCGCCTCCCCCATGTGAAGGGGTATCAGGTACATCGTACCCTTACCCATTCACCAAAAAAGTGTGCAAAAGCAATAACCACACAAGACAGTTTTTGACCAATTCTTTATTAAAAAAATAAATAAATAGTGTCCTTCGATGTAAATCCATCGTCAATCATGATGCCTGCCACAGCCGAAAAAAAAAAAAAATTAAATGTTTTTGCCTTCTGGGAGGCCTCCCGCCGTAAGTCCATTCTGCTCTTTGAAATTTCTTATATAGGCAAGGGCCAGGGCCACCCGGCTACGTCACCCGGTGGCACATGCAGTGTCATCCCTCATCTAAAGTCCCACTATTTTTCTCCCTTGTTTTTATATGTATAATAGAGATGGAGGTTTGTCATTGCTGTGTCTTTTTTGTCTACACTGCCCCCTTCTGATGTCATGTGACGTCAATCTATGTTTGGGCCGAAACGTTCACCCATGCCTATGTAATTTGCTTTTAATCTCTGCATGTCATTTACAAACTGTTATATAAAGATTTGAAACAAAGTGACAAAAATACCAGCTCCTTAACCTCCCTGGTGGTATGATTATTTCAGATTTTTGATGCTCAAAGTGGTACAATGTTTTGCATGGAAATTTGGAGTTTTATATTGTAGGCCTGTAATTCTTAGTAATAGCACTTAAATCTGTCCAAACAAGAGTCTAGTAGACATCCCAGGTATGATAAAGCTTGAAACACAAAATCATAAATTAAAATATAATAAATAACTATAAATAATTATAACAAATAATATAATAATAATAATAATAATAATAATAATAATAATAATAATAATAAATTATTCAATAATATAATCAAATCAAAAACTCTGAAATTTGCTCAATTGCAGTATTGTCGCTGTCATTACTTTTCAGTATTTGATGATGGATCTCCCCACAAATCGCTATCGCTCAATTCTGCGAGTGATTCTAATTTATTATCGCTGTATTCTAGCTCATCTAAAACCGCTTTTGATGTAAAGGGGACACTTTTTGGTTGCTATGGACAATCTCCAGTTTCCAGGCAGAAAGAACAGTATATATAATATAAAAACTGCATGCAGGGCATTGGACAAACCACTAGGGACAAAAGGGATGTGAAATAATTTGATACAGTAATGCAATCTGTAAGTGTACTGTATGTGTAATGTGTCTTTTACTTTTTGAATTTGGTGCCGTGCTCCGTCCCTGTGCTTCGCAATGCTTACAGGGGATGGAGCTCAGCACTGTGATAGATCCGGTGGAGGACGACTCGCACATAGAGCGAGGAGACATCACAGGATCCTGGGGTATACTAGGTAACTTTGCCTGGATTCTGCAATGCGATCCCGAGTGTGGCTCGGGGGTTACCACTTTTGGTACTGAAAATCCCCCCCCTCCCCGAGCCACACTCGGGATTACCGTTAATTAAGATACAACTCATGTACTCCTGTGGTGAGGAGCCAACTTGCATTTCCTTTTTTATTTTTTATTTTTTTTTTTTCACAATCAAAAAGGTTTTTATTGAAAATATATGCAGGTTTACAATTAGCATGAAATTATAGATGTTGTCAACAATGGTATGTGTACAAGCATTGGTACAATTAGGTAGCATGTATGTTGTAACCATTTATCTCAATTGGAACAGAAGATAAAACCAAATCATATAGATAAGATAGAAACTAGTGATACCATAGGATAGGATATGTATTTGGGGAAGGGTGGAAGAGGGTACAGGGTAAAGGGAATTGGAGGCCAAGGGGGGATGCCATCGCACTAGGGTTCAATTCTTAAGGTTAGGTGTGTGTCTAATAGGAGTATATATAACTCAATCAGTCTGTTTTCTCCTTTCTATTTCCTTTTCCTGCATAGAGAAATGGGGAAGGGAAATTCAACCAGTAAGTAATTGGTAATCGGAAGAGAGGGTAAAAGCCAGCCAAGGCTGCCAGGTTTTGTTAAAGGATGTGCTGTTCTCTTTTTTCATTGCCACTATTTCCTCCATCTTGTAAATGTATTGCACTCTGTTTAACCAGTCCTTGACTCCTGGGACTGTGGTGGTTTTCCAGTAGATAGGTATGAGTGTTTTCGCAGCAACGAGTAGGTGTCTAGAGAGAGATTTTTTGTACCGACTTAGGGTAGTTGGGACTAAATTGATCAGGCATGTGGCTGCGTTTAATTCGAGATTAGTTTCCGTTATATGTTTTATCCATGTCTTAATTTCATCCCAGTAGGTGCTGATGAGGGGACATTCCCACCAAATATGTATAAATGAGCCTATACAAGTTTTACATCTCCAACATTTATCCGAGGTAGGGCGGGACCATCCCCCAGCATTCTGTGGTGTCATATACCATTGAGTGAGGACCTTATAGGGAATCTCTTGGTATTTGGTGCTTAACGAGCATTTGTGTGTCAAAGTACACACCTTTTCCCATTCTTTTTCTGAGATTTTCATTTTAAGGTCATGTTCCCACTTCTTTTTGTGTTTATTGTTATCCGCATGTGGCGTACAAATTAGCCATGAGTAGGCAAGGGACGTGGTGTGGGCTACTGGCGATCTTTTTAAGCATATGGATTCCAGTTGCGTCAACGGGAGTTTAAATTTGGATTTGTGCTTACTGTTTACCACAAAGTCCCGTAATTGCATATAAAACCAAATGCCAGAAAATGTCCCGCCCACCTCGGAGCTAAGTGCGTCAAATGTTTTAATTTTCGATTTTGTCATGCAGTGGTGAATGAGAAGGTCATATGGCAGGGTTATTGGCAAGCAGTGTCAGTGGGCCCTCTTTGTCCCTTATGGCGTGTATATGACTTGATAGTGTTGTTTCTTTCAGGGCCTTAGCTAGTTGTTTCCCACTCTTGTCTCCTTGTTCGTAGAAAATATTTTTTTTGAAAAACAGGGATCTTTTAATTTTGAGATCTAGTAAAAAGCGTAGTGCCTTTCTGCATTCGGTCAGTTGCTCTTCTACCCGGAGAGAGTGAGATTGTTTATGTTGCAATTCCAAGTTAGCAATTTGCTGGGATAGTTTTGTGATTTCTCCCTCTCTTTCCCTTTTTTTCCTGGCGCCCCACTTTATCAGTTCACCCCTCACCACTGATTTGTGGGCTTCCCAGTTGTTTAGCGGGTTTGTATCATTGTCAGTGTTGTTGTGGAAGTATGCACTAATCGTGTTGTGGATGTCATCTCTCACTATTTGGTCAGTGAGGAGTGTAGGGTTGAGTCTCCAATTAAATGCAGGTTTGCTGTGTGCACCCAGTTCTATTGAGATAGCTGTGGGTGCATGGTCAGAGAGGGCAATAATGCCTATCTCGGCTGCAAGTAAATTGCCCAGGTCCCTTTGTGAGATGAAGATCATGTCAATTCTTGAGTACCGTTTGTGAGGTGCGGAAAAAAAAGTAAAGTCCTTCTCTGATGGATGGACGGATCTCCATGCATCAACCAGAGTCAGAGACTGCAATAGTGATTTCATTCGTTTGAGAAGCCTGTAACTGACGTGGGTGTGTCCAGAAGAGGTATCCCTGAGGGGGGAAAGAGGAATGTTAAAGTCCCCTCCCAGAAGAACACACCCCTCTGCAAACCATTTAAGTTCTTCAATTATTTTGCTACAGAATGGCACATGGGATGTATTCGGGAAGTACACGTTAGCAAGTGTTATAGGGGATCCCTCCCATGTGCCCTTCAGAAACAAATATCTTCCCTCAGGGTCAGTAAGTTGGTGCTTCAGGTCAAAGGGCGCGTCTTTGTTCAAAAGGATGGACACTCCCTTTGTTTTAGTATGGGGGTTGGTAGAGTGGTAGACTTTTGTGTATACGTTGTCAGTGAGTTTAGGAATACTCTTATCTTTGAAGTGGGTCTCTTGTAGAAATACCACTAAGGGGCGTACTTTTTTAAGTTCTCTAAACAATTTAGACCGTTTTTCAGGAGTATTCAGACCATTTACATTGTGTGAGATAAGAGTTGGTGTTTTCCCTAAGAAAGCATATGCCATCCTGTCTTTTAATCTAGGATGGGCAGGTTCTGGAGAAGCTGTGTGTGTGTGAACGGTGTTCACAAGAGATGTTAGTGACACAGAGTGTGTTAGGATACGATGCTTTGGGTTTGAGAAGGAAATTGCAAACGTGCGTGGGGGTAAGAGCGGGGGGGGTGGGAGTGGGGAGGAGGGGGAGTTAGGTTAGGGGGTAAGGAGGAAAAAAGACGTAAGTGGTTAGGGTATAAGAAGAGGAGTACCCACCAGCCACCAGTTGGTGGTGGGTCAGTTTGGGAGATAACTAACGTGCGTATGTGTTAGTACTTTCCCTTTGGGGGAGAGTGGGAGGTGATCAACAAACAGTCTAGCAGCGACTGTTTCTTTGGACTGTGCTATAGCAGTGATGAAGGTGACCAGTGTAGGAGACCTGTACAGCTTTTGGTTCTAAGCCTCATCAAGAGGTTATCTGTAGGTAAGGTATCTGAGACCATCTATTAGCAACTATTATAAGCTACAGTAGACTTGAGTAGTGGGGGGAGAGAGGGGAAGGGGATGTGCGAGTTGCCATTAACCAGTTCACAGAAGAGATTAACATTATAAACACAGTATAAACCATTCAAAAGAAACTATGGCCTGGGCGCCAGGCTGTATAACAAATACTAGCTTAAAAAAAACTTATAAACTTTTAACCCATATCCTGAGCATTTGACTTTCACATTTCTGTATTGCATACTGAGTACCAGATGCCTCCGTGTACCCTGTGGGCATTTTAATCCCTATGCAAGGACAGTGAGTTTCCCACACCAAGTAGGGGAGCCACAAGATCATTGATAGGTGTGTCTATTTCCACAGTAAGGCACAGTGTGGTGTCCTTCCCATATAAGGTCCAGCCCATTCTCACAGTCCCAAAGCAAGGTAAGTCTAAGCGGGTTAGGGAGGAGGAACTTCGCTGATGGTTGCCTGGGTTATGCATAAAGAAGGTGCAGTCAAGATATATTAAATAGTGCCCGTAGGGTCAACCAGTCGCTGCTCCCTGCCATAAGTCATTAGGGTATGCCTTCCCCCTTGTTATGTTGGGGGGGGGACATATAAAGCGGTGACTCGTGCAATGCTACTCACGGTTCTGCAGTCAAAAGAGAGACACCATCTCAGAGGACATGGGGGAAAGTCACACATGCAAGTGGCAACATGTAAGACGCTTAACTCTTTTGCCGTTTTCAGAACCTAAATAAAAGATAAAAGTTAGGGCATAATAAAATAGAAGTGAACAGCGTTGTCGCAGGGTATTATAGTCTCTCCACTGAATGTGTAGATCAAACAATGGTTAGGGAAGAGAAAAAAAAAAAAAAAAAGGGGGGGGAGGGGGCCCCAGATAGGCAGGTCGTATCATTTGCCGGTGTGGATTTCAGAGAGCAGCCTTGGTTTGTGAACTTTTAGCTCTTAGGGTTGTTGGCTCCCCTGTTGCGAAAAATTAGTTACAGCCGCCGGATGGGATAATGGGTGAGTCGCTCAAAAAATAGAACAAAACAAGGTGGGTTGCGCCGTATCAAAGTTCCATACCAGGAAACTGGATAGTAACTTGCTTCAAGCCAAGATGTGTATCGTAGAAATTGTAGCCACTTCAGTAGCCTCTTGGGTCCCTTGCCCTCGGGCTCCTGGCACTTTTAGAGGATGCTGGGGATTCAAAGTTGTGTCTGTCAGTGCTTCTGCGGTGCTTGCCTAGCTGATAAGGCGATTGCGCGTGAGGAGGTCCCGCCGTGAATTGTGGATTGTTGATTGCCGGTGGTGTGAGGAATTCAGCATACCAGTCCGGGAGTTCCATCTGTGTAATTTGTAGTTCCTCACAGAATTTTTTGAGGTCATCAGGGACTTTTAGCATATGTTGTTTCCCCAGAAAGTTTGCTTGTAGTGCGAATGGGAATTTCCATCTGTAGTTGATTCCTTTTTGCTTCAGTACTTCTAAAAGTGGACGTAGAGCTCTTCTATTTTTAAGTGTGATGGGTGAAAGGTCTTGGAAAAGTTGAATCGTGGCTTCTTCATGCACTATCCTTTCCTTCATCCATGCTTTTTGGAGAATGTCTTCCTTCAAGCTGAAGTTAGTTAGGCAGCAGATGATGTCCCTTGGGGGGATTCCGTCCTGCGCTCTGGGTCTGAGAGCCCTATGTGCCCTGTCAAATTCGATGGGGGATTGTTCCGGCCATTCGATTAGAGTATTGAAGATAGCGGTTAGGGCTGGTCTAATTTGGTCTGGGGATACCGTTTCAGGCACTCCTCTGATCCTGATATTGTTCCGTCTACCACGGTTGTCCAGGTCTTCAATCTGCCTGTTCATATCGATCAAATGTTGGGAGTGCGAATTTGTGATATCGTCCAGTCTGACCAGTGCTCTGTCCCTCCTTTTCCCAGCTCTGTCTGAGATTGCCATTTGCTCAGTTAGTCTCATTAGCTCGGTTTTGATATCTGTGATTGCTGCAGCAAAAGAGCTTTTGATATCAGCGGCAATGTCTGCCATAGCTGAGTAAGTAAGAGGTTGGTCGTTTTTACCGTTTCCTGCGGCTGAGTCTTCAGATGCTGATAGGGAGACTTCGTCATCTTCCATATCTTCGACAATACTGTTTCTCTGTGACAGTGCCATTTTGGAGCTTTTACTCCCTCCACAATATTTAAACTTGCTAAGGTTTGCTGGCGAGCTCTTTTTTTTCTTCTGGGGTGTTCCCAGAGAACGGAGAGTATGGCTGTGTGTGCTTCGCCTTGATTGCGTGGACATATTCGGCTATCAGGTCTGTTTTCAGTGCACAGGCCCCTCTGGTCACCAGGATTTTTCTACATTACAGGCATGTGTGTTGCTCACCAGGCCACTGCCCCTGTGATAGAGTTTGCCAGTTCTTGGGTAGGAGAACTGTATTACTAGTGGGGTATGCACCAGTGCTGGGGTTATGCTAGGGTAGGATTAGGTGGTTATAGTCCAAACAGAGTTAGTGTTAGGTGGGGAGACTCAGGGTGTGCTTGGAGTAGCAAGATGGCCGCCGTCTCCAGTGAGTAGGCCGGAGCCTCAGGCTTTCCTTACTCTGGTGGCCATGTAGCTGTGTTCCGCTTGATTTAGTTCCTATGCCCCCAGTATCTGCTCCCCAGAACAGTATAGAGTGTATGCGCCCACTAAGTCCGCCTCGAGGGGGGGGGGGGGGCGCGTTTATACTCACTGCGGCCTGGTGATGATGTAGGCCGGTTCCAGGGCCTGGATGGCCGCTCCGGGAGTCCGCTGGATGCTGTGCCCTGTCGTTCCGGCCGCAATGTCTCCGGGTGAGTGGCGGTGCTTGCTTGCGCGCTCCCTCTTTACTACAGTGGCGCTACGGCAGAGGCTGACGTGGGCCGGTGACCTCGTAGGCCGCAATATGGCGCCGGGTGCTCCGCGATGCGGCCTGTGTGGGTATGCCGCTACGGGTAGATATGTCCCGTCAGATGGCCTCCGGGGGACAGTTCCGTGGTCCCCAGGCTCAACACAAGTTCGGTGTCTTATTATCCCCGATTTTAAGGGGTGGATGGCGGTGGATGGCGGTGGATTTCACCCGTCCCGTACGGAGCTCGGTCACCACACGTCCTTCTCGCTCCTCGTCCGGACACGCCCCCCTCCTTTTTTAATGCTTTATTTCCTTTATATTCACCTGGTGATCCTGCCAGTAACAGACGTGATATCCTAGTGTAACAAAGATAATGATAACAGCAATGTATTAAGAACTTCAGGTCTCTCCCAAAAAAAACTCATAAATTAAAAGACAAAAATCAGTAAATACAAAGACAAAATTATTTGCCCAATAGTTAGACCATTTTGGTCCCAAATTACAGTTTACAGGTTACAAATTGTCTCACAAAATTTAGAAAACTCAAATATTTTTAACCCAAAGTGGTGTCTACTAGGGGCAATTGGTGATATGGACTTTAGTAGACCTTTCTTAGGTTCCTATAGTTTTATGCTAGGAAGACTACTATTACACTGGATTTTTGCAGCAAGTTTAGATATTAATCTTTGGAAATTATAATAGTTAAAGTGGTTGTATAGTGTTTTTTTTTTTTTACTTTCAAAAGATTTTATTTTACGATAAAGGCACTTACAAACATACACCAGAATATAAACAATCTGCAGCAGGGAGGGCCCGCTGACACAATGTAAGTAATGAAAACAGGAGACATTAGTGAAAGACAGACAATATCAAAAGGGTACAGTCAGCATGCCCCTCCTCAGCGAGGGGCTAAACAAAAAGAGAGATAAACAAAGGGTGACCCCCCAGGGAGAGCCCACCCAATAGAACCGTAAGGGGTAACACCCAGGAGCCCCCACCCCGACACCCCTAATAGGGAACTTGCTGTGCCAGGATGGGGGAGTATCCTCCCGGGCCCCCCCCCCTCTCAGAGGGATAACGAAGTTGATGGGCCGTCCACAGTGGGCACCGCAACATTAATTTGGACTGTACGGTGAACCTGTCAATTACAGCTCTGATGAGCAAACCTAAAACTTAGAACGTCTAGAAGGACAGAGGAAAGAAGAGAGGAGGAGAAGAGGAGGACAGAGGGGTAAGGGGATGTAAGCTATGTCCTAAAAGGGTGGAAGGGTGTAGTGGGAGAATGTTTAGCATTCAATGCAAGAGGGGGCGCTTTAGGGGTGAGGTCTGGTCACTAGAGGAGAGCCTGGGGGTACCCCAGGCAGCAGAGAAATTCCCATGTAACGGGCCCAAGGGTCCCACACCTTTCGGAATTTAGGTGTGGTATCTGACAGAATACCTGACAGTTTTTCTTGGGACATTATCCACGATATCTTCCTCTTAACTGCGAGGAAGGAGGGTCTGGGTTGCTTCCATGCGGAGGCAATCGCAATTTTGGCTCCTAATAGGATAAAATAAGTTAGTTTCTGAGTGTTACCAGACAGCAAAGGAACAGGGGCGTTGAGTAACGCAACCTCTGGAGTTCTTGGAACCCGGCAGCCTGTGACTATGTAAATCAAGTTAAAGATTTTAGTCCAGAACGATCGAAGCCTAGGGCATTCCCACCAGATGTGGATCATGGAGCCACGAAGTTGGCACCCCCTAAAACATAAGGGGTTAGCCGTGGGGTATATTTTGGCTAGCCTGGCTGGAGTGAGGTACCACCTGGTTATCAATTTGATGCTAGCCTCCATTAGTGAGGTGTTTTGGATCCCACGGAAGGATCTGGCTAGGGCCAGCTGCCAGGTTTCAAGACTGCCAGAGGTCTGGAGATCAGATTCCCATGCCGTCATATAGGGGGATTTGCCCGTTGGGGAAGTGAGAGCCGCATAGATCACTGAAATACCACCCCTCTGCTCCCCGATCCTACCACACCAGGCTTCATATTCAGTAAAGGGAGGAGGAAGGGGTTTGTTTTTCCAAAGCGAGTTCAAGAAGTGAGATATTTGTTGGAAGCGGAACCTCTCTGAGTCTGGTAGCTCTAAGTGTTCAACACAATAAGCCAGGGAAATCGGACCCCTTGAATTGAAAAAGTGACCTATCCGGTATAGTCCCTTATCCAACCACCATCTAAAGGCCTCAATGTCCAGACCAGGGGGGAAGTCATGATTACGGAACATGTGAGCAAGGGGTCTAGGGAAGGCTCTTTGCGAAGACCCTCCCAAAGGGCGCAGGAGTGAGATAGGGATGGGGACATGATGGGCGGCCTGGCTTTGGGCGGGCACCACAATAGAAAATCTAGTGTAAAGGAGGGTACGGACCAGCGTTCTATGGACTGCCAATCCGGTTTCTCGTATTTGGAGTAGATCGAGGAGAGTTGGGCTAGGCGAGCTGCAAGGTAGTATTTGTGAAGGTTAGGTAAGCCCAGCCCCCCCCTGCGTCTGTGCAGGAAGAGCGTGTTTTGCGATAGACGGTACCCCTTGTTACCCCAAATATATTTCAGTATTTTGCTTTGCAGAGAGCAGAGGTGGTCCTTCCGAACTGGTATTGGAAGGGCTCGGAAATAGTAGAGGATTTTGGGAAGAAGGGTCATTTTTATGGAGTTAATCCGGCCAAGCCAGGAGAGTTCGTGTTTAGACCATGAGGAGAGATCAGTTTCCAGCTGTCTGTATAATTTGGGGTAATTGTGGGCATACAACATCTCTATTTTGGGTGTAAGGGAGATACCCAAGTATTGGATGGCAGTGTCACTCTATTGGAACGGAAAGGATTGTTTGAGTGAGAGGACTTGGTGGGTGGGGAGAGAAATATTCAAAGCCACAGACTTGGAGTAATTAACCCGCAAGCCTGAGACCTTGGCAAAGTCGTCTAGTACTCGGGATAAGTTGGGCAGGGTTGTGAGGGGGGAAGTAAGGAATAACAGTATGTCGTCCGCGAAGAGTCCGCATTTGTGCGTTTGACTACCGCACTGGACACCTCCAATGTCTATGTTGTGGCGGACTGCGATCGCCAGTGTTTCAATGGCTATTGCAAATATGAGGGGAGATAGGGGGCACCCTTGTCTGGTCCCCCTGGTGATGGGAATTGGAGTGGAAAGGTATCCCTGCATTCGAATTTGGGCCCTCGGCTGGGAGTATAAGGCCCGTAATAAGCCCAGGAAACGAGCCCCAAATCCCCACCTGTCAAAGAGCTGGAAGATGTACTGCCATGAGACCGAATCGAAAGCCTTCTGAATATCTAAGGAAAGGAGGAAGCCAGATTGTTTGGGTCCCCCTTCCCAATTAGACTGCAGAATGGAGATAATATCGATCGCCCTCCGAATTTGATCAGGTCCCTGTCTGCCAGGGATAAAACCAACTTGGTCCTTGTGGACGTAGCGTCCGATGAAGGAGGCTAGCCTGTTGGCCATAACTTTCGTGAGAATTTTGAGATCATTATTAATGAGGGAAATCGGTCTGTAGTTGCTGACATCCTCTAAGTTCTTGCCAGGTTTGGGGATGACCGTGATATACGCCATGTTAAGGTGGGGATCTAGGGGGCTTCCATTAGCTTTATGATTACCGAGATTGGCCAGGTGGGGGGCAAGCGTGTTGGCAAAGGCTTTATAGTAAGGGATCGAAAGACCGTCGGGTCCAGGGGCGGAGCTTTTTTTAAGATCCTTTATGACTCCCAATATCTCCTCTACCTGGAAGGGGCATTCCATGACTTGTTTGTGAACGTCCGATAAGGCAGGGATGGGGAGTCCCTCCAAAAACTTTGGAAGGAGGTTAGCTTTGGGAGATGGGAGGCTACTGTAGAGAGAGGTGTAAAAGTTCAGATAGGCATTCAGAACTGTGACCGGATTAGACGTGGGCGGGTGTCCTGCGCTTCTGATCCGAGGGAGGGTGCTTAGCTTGGTTCTAGGGGAGAGTCTATTAGCCAGGAGTGTGCCTATTTTGTCCGCCTGTGAGTAAAACTTGTGGCCAGACCACCTAACCGATTTTTCTGCTTTCGTGGTGAGGGCGAGATTAAGTTCTAAGCGAATCTTGTCTAGTAGGGAGGTGGGGGTGCGGAGGGGGTCCTTTTTGTGAAGAGCTCTGAGTTTAGAGTATTCCTCTTCTAGCTTCAGGATGGTTGATTGCCTTTCCCGTTTTATTTGAGTACCTAATTGAATGAGTTTTCCCCTAATAAACGCTTTGTGCGCCGCCCACAGGGTTTCGGGGGAGACATCAGGAGTCGCATTAATAGAGAAATATTCCTGCAGTGCTTTGTCGAGATCCATAACTCGTGATGGCTCTGATAGGAGAGATTCATTTAACCTCCAATGCCTGGGGTGTTTCCCACTCGAACCCCCGAGGGCCGTCACAATTACCAGCGAGTGATCCGAGATCACTGTGTCAGTGATGGAGGCTTTGAGCACCCTGGGAAGGAGCGAGGAGGGGACAAGTATGTGGTCTATCCGTGCATATGATTGGTGTGGCGCTGAGTAGTGAGTGTAGTCTCTCTTTGTGGGGTTTAATTCCCGCCAGACATCGGATAACCCATGAGCGTGAAGCAATTTGGCGATCCGTAGGCTTGCCTTCGTGGGCCTGGTTAACCAGGAGTGTGAGGGGGAGGATTTATCAAGGCCTTGATCAAAGGCGACGTTAGAGTCCCCTCCGACAATAACCGTTCCCTCCAAAAGAGGCACTAAAGTGCGCAGCAGGGATTCGAAGAATTTGGCCTGACCCGTGTTCGGGGCGTAGTAGGAGACCAAGGAGTAAAGTTGGTCCCCTACAGTGCCCTTTACAAGTAAAAACCTGCCCTCTGGATCCGCCTTTTCAAAACTTTTATTGAATTTGCATGTTTTGGCAATCAAAATGGCCACCCCCTTGGTCTTGGATTCCGCGTTGGCTAAGTAGAACTGAGGGAAGTGGGCATGTAGGAACTTGGGACCATACCGGATAGGAAGGTGCGTTTCCTGAAGTAGAATTATATCTAGTTTCAGAGATTTGTAGTAATCAAGGGCTTTTCTCCGTTTGATGGGGGAATTAAGACCCTGAATGTTATGGGTGGCTATCTTAAGCCTAGCAGCCTGTGGATCAGCCATGGAGCAGAGGGGGAGCCCAGCTTCTGAAAGCGACCTCACTTACCCAATCCATAGCGGGGTTCTCGGCAAGAGCATTGGGATCGGTGGCCCGTGGTTTTCTCCCAGAATACAATGCCGCCTGGGTTAGCTCAGCCAGACCTGGGGAGAAAAAAAATAGTGTCATGTAAACATTCAACAGGGGTAGCTTACCATCAAGGGGGGAGAGAGAAGGAGAAAGGGCAAGGAAAGAAAGCGTTCCTGAGAAGAGAAAGAGGAGATCAGGGCAGGAGACACCCCCCGAAATCCCAAGAAAGAACAATGTAGACAACCGACCCATAAGGTCAGAAGTCCCGACCCTCAGGCGCCCGGGAAAGGCCGAGGGAGGGGGAGTTACACATGTGGTCCCTCGCGGAACTGGGGACCCCTAGTCGGGTAACTACCCGATCTGTTGAATCAACATTAAATAACAATAGAAGATAAGCAGCAATAAGAAAAACTTAAGGCACGGCTAAACATAATGATTAGAAGACACTGGGGCTAAACAATGGATGCTGGTCATTAGGCAAAAGGTAAGATGGTATATCCAGGGAGGGTGCTGGGGACTGCAGCCCCCTGAAGAGTCCTCAAAGCAGCCCTTAGGGCCCATTTCGAGGGGGCGCAAATAATATGAGGGGTTACGGGCAGTCCAGTAGATGGACGAAGTACTGCATAGCGTCCCGGGATATTGAAGGCAATGGGGAAGAGGGTAGCACAAGTCCTAGGCAAGGAGAGGGCAAAAAAGGGTGGAGGGCCAAACTTTCAATGTTTGGGGAGAAGTCCTCCAGCCCTCTCCAGGACCTCGGATGGTCAGGCACAGAATGGAGAGTCTGAAAAGGGGTCTGAATGTTGCTCAGGTGGGTGCATTATCCTTGACCTTCTTGGCTCTTCCGGAGGTCCACAACGGGGATTGTGGGCTGTTAGGAGTGGGCCGTTTGTTGGAGCTCTGGCTAGGGTTAGAAGTGTCCATATCAGCTTCTTGAGAAATGATTTTCAGCCTGGTGAGGAGCTTTTCCCCCTCGGGGAAGGTGGAGAAAGCAAAAGACTTCCCTTTGTCTGTGAACCTGACCGCAAATGGGAATGCCCATTTGTATTTTATGTCTTTTTGCGACATTGCAAGCAAGAGGGGTTTCAGAGCTCTCCGTCTCTGTATGGTGGAGGGGGAGAGGTCCGCAAAGATCTGAACCTGGTGGCCCTGGAATGTGACGTGTTGCAGGGATCTGGCACTCTTCATAACTTCTTCTTTCACCGAAAAGTGATGTGGCTTGGCCAGAACATCACGCGGAGTGCCATCCTTCCTAGGGGGGCCGAGGGTTCTATGGACCCGGTCAAGTTCAAGCTTAGGAGCTGGGATGTCAGGGATTAGCTGTGTAATGAGGTCTTGCACCGCCCTGGACACATCAGTTATTGATTCTGGAAGCCCGCGAATTCTGATGTTATATCTGTGTGACCTATTTTCGAGGTCATCGATACGGGCCATGGCTAGGTCTAATTGCTCCTGTACTGAATAAATGTGCCTGGAGTTTTGGATGGATCTGGCAATGGTATCCTCCATTTTATGTTCGATCGTTTCGATCCGGGAGCCTAGGTTAATAAAGTCAGCTTTCAATTCCCCCGTGATTTGCAAGGCAGTTTGGGAGAGGCCCCTTTCTAATAGTTCAGAGAATTTGCCAAACAGGGCATCCATGTGGGAAACTGGGTCTGCATGAGCAGCCTCATGGGAGGCCATGGCGGCCTGGGTAGCCCTGTATGTCCCCGCTGGGGAGGGGGAGAACTCCTGGAGGGTGCGTTCCAGCAGAGAGACCGTGGAGGCCGGGGACGGTGTGGCTTCCTTGGGAGGACCCCTGAGGTTGCCTGGGGTGGCGTGGAGAGGAGGAAAGTCTGTATCTGACCTGAAATCCACTGTGCCTGCGGATCTGTGATCCTGAGATAGGAGCTGTGCTGCGGTGGCCATCTTGGATTTCTCCCACACGTCCAATGAAGTGAACAGCGGGCCCAGATTGCGTTTAGCCAGTCCACCGGTCATTCGGTAATGTGCCCCAACTCTTCGGGAGTCCGTCCCTGTAGCTCGGGAAGCGGAAGAGTAGCCGTGTCGTGCGGTAGGGGTTCCGTCGTTCCGCGAGGCAGCAGAGCTTTAGATGATCGCGGCCATCTTGGAAGCTTCGCGCATGCGCACTCTAGTGTTTTTTTTTTTACTTTTACCTACAGGTAAGCCTATAATAAGTATCATGCTTTAATTCCTGTGAGCAAAGTCCTACGCCATCTACCACTTAATCATTTTGACCATACCAAACCATACCAAACCATACCATACCAAACCATACCAAACCAAACCATACCAAACCAAACCATACCAAACCAAACCAAACCAAACCAAACCCAAACCATACCATAACAAACCCTACCATACCAAACCATACCAAACCATACTGTACCAAACCAAACCATACCGTACCAAACCATACTGTACCAAACCATACCAAACCATACTGTACCAAACCATACCTTACCAAACCATACGGTACCAAACCAAACCAAATCATACCAAACCATACTATACTACCCATGATTCTCTAACATAGGAACTGTTAAAGCATAAATATCCCTCAACCAAGCACTGCTTTTGGTTTTATTTTATGTTCATGTTTACAGTTCTTACATTTTCTCCACTTGTACAGTTGGAAAAAAACAAGAAAAAAACAATATAGCATGTACAATTGATACATAGCCATATTGTAATTTAATGTTATTAACCGCTTGCCACCCACCCAAAGCAGTTTTGCTGCAAACTGGTGGCACAGGCAGGCTGGTACCTGTGCATCAACAGCTTGCTTTCAGGTTTATGCGTGCACATGCGCATGCCCCCTTGCCGACTGGCACTGGTATTGGACAACGCACAGCACCAAAAGAAAGCTCTATAACATCAATTTCATGTGTGTGCAGTATTGCATGACATTGCGGTTGAAGGTTAACCACTTGCCTACTTAGCACTTTGACCCCCCTTCCTGCCAAGGTCAGTTTTCAGTTTTCAGCTCTGTCACACATTGAATGACAATTGTGCAGTCATGCAACACTGTACTCATATGACATTTGTATAATTTTTTTGGAGATAGAGCTTTCTTTTGGTGGTATTTAATCACCATTAAAGGAAGAACGTACTTAAGAGCAAGAAATTAATAGGAAAAGGGGGGCGTGGCCGGAAGTGGTGGAGAAAGGTCGCATCTCAGCTGAGCTCCGCCGGCCGAGATACAATCTACTCCCATCCACCGCTATAAGGCTGGATTCGGGCCGGCGGACACCTCAGCTTACTCCCCGTGAGTCCCTGGAGTGCACAGCTTACCATCTTGAAGCCCCAGACCGTCTGCGAGTCCCGCAATTGGGACCGAGGCCTGCAACACTCCACGAGTGCCGGCCGCCATCTTGCGGCCTACAGGGACGCCGGAGCCTCCGTGCTCGAGTGCCGCGGCGAAATACATGCACCCATTGCGTGTCAGAGGAGCCCCCCTGAGGCCTGGGACAGGGATCCAGCAGTGGGGACCAGCACCAACAGGCCGCACGCTGCTGGGGAAGAGACACTGGAGGCTGAGGTAGGCGGTGGCCATCTTGGCACACCCAGTACACCATTACAGGCCCCTCACACTCCCAAAGGCAGATCCTGCTCCCCCTCAGTACTGTACACCACCCAACTAGAGTACAGTGGCCCTGGAGGGCCCAGGGATGGACATATAATGATATATAAATTGACTGGGGGTGCATGCGCGGTCGCAGGGACAATGGCAGCATAATTTCCTAGCACCGCACCGCCGGAACATTTCACTTGGCGGATAAGGCATATTCAGCTAACAATTACTGTCACATCTACCCCAACCACTGCAGGCGCTATTGTGTGACTGGCGGGTATGTATAATATGCCCCGGAACCGTCCCCGCAACACATCACAACAGAAATCCTCTCCAATCTGGGGAAAGGCGAAAGGGAAGGGCAGGATGGCGCCCGAACCGCCGGAACCTGACGATACCACACAGCATTCAGACGATAGCCTGTCACAGTTTCCCTCTAACCTAGCAAGCCCTGTGGACACAACTCTGAAGCTTTGCTACAGAAATTCCATACCATAGTAAGGGACGAGATCACCGCAGCCTTTCGCAAACTGTCTGCTGAGCTGGTGAAGGGTCTTAAAGAGCTAGGATACCGCACTAATCAGTTGGAGGAGAGGATGGACCTAACAACCACGGTACTGTAGGGACATGAGGAAGAGGTGGAGAAACTGAATGCTGAACTTATAACTCTCCAGGACAAACTTGAGGACTCAGAAAATAGGGCTCGCAGAGGATATTTGCGTATACGTGGCCTCCCGGAGACCATTACAGACCTCCAGGGAACAGCTACAGCGTTCTTCCAGGAGCTTGCACCTGATATTCCTACGGAACGCCTGGAATTTGACCGCATCCATAGGTCCCTCGCTCCCAAGCCAACTGAAGGCCCCCCCAGAGATGTGATCATAAAATGTCACTACTACAGAACCAAGGAACGGCTTCTCCAAGCGGCCAGAGAATTACCAGACATTACATTTCAGGGAAACTCTCTCCAACTGTTTGCAGATCTTTCCCCGGTCACTATCGCTAAAAGGCGGAATATGAAGCCCTACCTGCAAATCCTGCAAGCCAGAAACATCCGCTATAGGTTTCCCTTTAAACTCTCCTTTTATCACCTGGGACGTCAGTTTCATGCCTCATCTTTGCCAGATCTGAGGCGGCAATTCAAGAGCTGCAGTTTGACCTCCCTCCTTCTCAACCCGAAACATCAGTGGCCCGCCCGGGTCCCTCCCGGGCCCCAACAAGATCCTCACAATCCTCACAGCTTGGATCCCAAGCCCTCCGTTCTCTCAAGGCTCAGAGGTTTCAAGAGGTTTCTACAGATGGGCATCGTTAGAAAAATGCTGCTTCCGCCTTTTGTTTGTTTGTTTGTGCTTTGATTTTATTTTTGTTTTTTCCCTGCCTTCGCACAGCAGGCAGGCATCTGGCTCTTGAACCAGTTGCAATTAATGCCACCAGGAGACTGGAGCGAACCACAACTGTGAAAAGTAGTAAGCTAGTCTTTATTTGATTACAGACAGACTGTGCTGATCCTCAACCCTGGACTGTGGCGGCTCACCTTGCCGGCTGGTGATGATGGGAAGGGGAACTGTCTTGATATTTTCTTGGACAACTGTTGCACTCAGGTAATGACTGCCTTCTCCCCCCCCCCCCCCCCCCAATTACATAAGCTTTTTCAATTCCCCACTTCCTTTTTTTTTTTTTTTTTGTAGTGTTCAATTTTTTTTTTCCTCCCTTTTTTTTTCTTTCCTTTTCGGTTCTCCCAATATAGACTATTTTTTATATATGAAGTTCTAATTATTATTTTAATTTACAATTTCCTCGCTTTCAAATTTTATTCCTCGCCCCTCATTGCCCGGATCTCTGTATACTGAGGTATTGGACAGACCACCCCACCCTTCCCCCTTTTTTTTCCCCCCTGTGTTTTTTTTTTTCATAGTGTAAGTTTAGAGTGAGTTCATACATTATGGACTTGGCCCCTGCTTACTATTGGCCTGATGAGGTGAGGCCTTGCACCCGCCCCACGGTTAATAGGCACACCTGTTTTTGGGTTCCACTCAGATGATGCTTGGTTCATGTTGTTTATTCCTGAGCAGAGGGTCACCACATGCACTAACCTGTTTTCTAAGGGGGAGGGGAGGGTGGGGGAAAGGAGGAAGAGAGAGAAATTATTATTTATTTATTTTTTTTGTGTGTTTTTGTTTTTTTACTCGTTCTTGGGGTTTACACCTATATGCCATTGTTGACATGTACTTTAATATTCATGGTTATTGTTTATGTTAAGCCGAGTGGTTTCCGATGGACCACTGCACCCTCATGATGTGGTACTTGATCTGGACTAACATTCGAGTCAACACCCGACCAAGTAGTGGGATGTTAAACCCACGACCCATAGCAATCTTAATGTTACAGAGTTATATGTTCACAGCATTGCATGATTCTACTACCTTTTCTGACATGACACTTTATTTCTCTTTTTCTTCTCCCTCTTCACTGCTTCTACCCCTTTCTTTCTCCTCTGGGTTCGCAGGGTGTGCACTCCGGTTCCAGGTTAACGGCCACCCAGTGATATCCCAATGACAATTAACTGGTTGTCCCTGAATGTCCAAGGCATGAACTCTCCCCATAAGAGGGTGAAGGTTTTTAAATATCTGCGCAAGCAACAAGCTGACATTGCTTGTTTACAGGAGACGCATTTTTATGAGACCTCCCATCCTAGGTACTTTGATGCTCAGTTCCCTCAGGTATTTTGGGCAAATGCTTCAACCAAGCAAATGGGGGTTCTCGTGGCTTTCCGCAAATCTGTTCCATTTGGTTGCACTAAACAGATCGCAGACCCTGATGGACGGTACCTACTGCTCCAAGGCACCATTCACGACACCGAGGTTACCATACTGACGTACTATGCCCTGAATGTAAATCCGGGGCCCTTCTTGACCCATGTCTGCGCCCTGCTTATGTCCCACTGCAAGGGCACCCTCCTTCTTGCGGGTGACTCTAATCTCATATTAAACCCCAAACTAGATAAGCACCCGCCCGAGAGAAACGGTCAGTGGGCAGGGGCTAAAAAATTCACGTCCTCTTTGCAAACACATGACCTAGTTGACCTGTGGAGGGAGTGTCATCCACAGGGCAGGGACTACACCCATTACTCTCATCCCCATCAGGTCCACTCAAGGATAGACCACATGTTTATGCTCAGACGTCACCTTCCGTTAGTGGTTTCGGCCTCAATCTTGGCTGTTCCTTGGTCAGATCACGATCCAGTGCTAGTCGTCTGCCACTCTATCCTAGATAGACCCAGATTATCTCCCTGGGTGATGAATGATTCACTTCTTTCCCATGCAGGGGTGACAGCAGATATTGTTAAGGCTTCGGAGAACTACTTTTGTGAAAATTTGGGCTCGGTGCAGTCTCCGGTGGTCCTTTGGGAGGCTTATAAAGCGGTGTTACGGGGTCGGATAATTGGTCTGGCTTCGGCCCGTAAGAGAGCTAGAGAGACAAAACAGAAAGAGCTTGAGTCCAGATTGGTGTCACTATCTGAGAAGTTTAAACAATCTCCCACCCCGGGCAACCGTAAGTTGCTGGAACTAGCCAGATCGGAGCTCGATCTGTGCCTCACTGAGGGTGCTGAGCGTGTTCTACGCTGGTCCCGCCAGAGGTGGTATGTGAGAGCAAATAAGCCAAATCGTATGTTAGCCAACAGACTCGGAACCTTTGCCCCTAAATTAAACCCGATCACCCTACGAGATCGAAACAATGTTCTATCAGGGAACCCGAAACATGTCCTGGAGGAATTTGGGTTTCGTCTTGCGAAGCTGTACGCGGCGCCGGAGGGAAATGCTGCTCAGAGTACGGCAGACTTCCTTGAAAGCCTTTCGCTCCCATCCTTAACGGGGGCTCACGTTACCCTCATGGATAGGGATATTCAGCTCTCTGAAGTTCTACAAGCAATAAAAGAACTTAAGGTGGGAAAACGTCCTGGGCCTGACGGGTACACCGTGCTTTATTATAGGAAGTTGGCACCAGTAGTAGCTCCCCACCTGGTAGCAATGTACAATGCGGTGAAAAACGGCTATCCTCTCACCCCAAATCTTCTGACAGCAAATGTGGTGATGATCCCTAAGCCAGACCATGACCACTCCTCTTGGGCCAATTTCAGGCCTATCTCGCTCATCAATGTAGATATGAAGCTCCTGACAAAAATTTTGGCGACTCGTCTAAACTCTTTTCTCCCTCGTTTGAGAAAAAAAGACCAGGTTGGCTTTGTACCACAGAGACAGGCAGGCGATGCAATTCGACGTATAGTACAACTCCAACATATAGCCCACGCTCGCTCTCTGGAATCCATGCTTCTATCCCTCGATATAAATAAGGCCTTTGACTCCTTATCCTGGCCCTATCTCATGTCTGTCCTACGGCACTATGGATTCGGGACTTTTATGACTTGGATGTCAGCCCTATATGATTCCCCCCAAGCAAATATTAAATATTACGGATTTGAATCCCCCATTTTTTATATCCGCAGGGGAATCTGACAGGGGTGTCCGCTGTCACCCCTTCTTTTTGTGTTGGCACTGGAACCTCTGGCGGAGGCAATAAAATCTCATCCGGATATCAGGGGCATTGAAATAGCAGGTTGCCCCCATAAGATTTCCTTATTCGCTGATGACATTCTTCTTCCTGTCACCTCTCCTAGAACTTCCCTGCCAAACTTACACACACTGGGGGCGCATGCGCGGCGCTGAGCGAGATGGCAGCCTAGTGTGAGAGCTCCGCACTGACCGGGAATTCATCAGCGCCCTGGGGGCTATAAATCGCCTTTTTCGCCTCAATTTTGCTACCCCTCAGGTCCCCTCAACACGGTGCATGTCTGCCCGAAAGAAGAACACCCGCAAATCGAGCCAACATACGCTAACCCACTACCTCCTTCGGACAAGGGACAGCGGCGTGATGTCTCAAGATGGCGCCGGACGGGGCGGCCTCCCCGCCTCTCCACCTTCCACGCCGCGGGCCTCCCCGGACCCCTTCCCTCCGCTGACCAGAGCCGGTGAGTCTACCTCCCTATCTAAGGCCGATCTGGACGCTAGCCTTGAGACCATGTATGATAAAATGGCAGCTAAATTTCAGTCGGAGCTACACAAGACGTCCCACGTGCTATTGCAAGAGATTGCCGCTTTGGGCTCCAGAACGGAGAAGCTTGAAAGTAAGCACGACGAACTGGCTTTAGCCCATAATGAATTGAGCAGGGAGCACGACAATCTGGCCTCTGCTTTCACTACCATTCAAATGCAACTCGAGGACCTCGACAATAGAAATAGGCGTAATAACCTGCGTCTGAGAGGAATCCCGGAAACAGAAGTGGACTTAATTCCAGCAGTTATCCGCCTGTTTAAATCGCTTCTGCCCGAACACGAAGCCGTCGCTTTTAAATGCGATCGCATCCACCGAGCTCTTCGTCCGAAGCCTCCGGCCGACAAACCGCCAAGGGATATCGTCCTATGCCTCAAAGATTTCCTAGTAAAAGAGGAGATCCTGCGAGCTGCTAGGAATCAACCACGAATTCTTCTAGACGACGTCCAAATTCAGATTTTCCCGGACGTCTCACCCGCTACCCTGGAAAGACGTTGTTCGCTTAAGGAGATCACATCTGCACTACAATCCGCTCGGATTCGGTATAGGTTGGGCTTCCCGTTCAGGCTGATCGTTCCACATAATGGCAGCACTTACTCCGTGTCTACACTTCAGGAAGGACAAGAACTACTGGTTAAACTGGGACTCCTTGATGTCGCGGAGGTTCGTAGGCCCCTGCTGACTCCTAGACCGGCCCCTATCTGGCAAACACCGCCGTCGCAGAGGGATAGGAGGCGGATTAGGTATGGGGCTGGCGAGCCTAGCGGAAGAAGCCCGCGTTGAGGCCAGCTTCTATTCTGCATTCCCCCATGACTTCATTTTTTTGATTGCAACGATTGCAGGCATGCTTCCTCATTTTTCCTTTTATTCCCGGAATGGCGGCCTGTTGCTGTTGTCGCTTGGTGCAGTGACATGCTTCTCCCCCCCAGCAATTTTCTTACACATTGTTGTTTTATCTATTTAGTTTTGCAAGTGCACACTGGGACTGAGACCTCGGTGTCTCGTGGTTACCTTTGGGTTCTCTGTTTTTCAGGCTGTGAGTCTCTCCTAGGGACTTGGGCCCCGGTGCTCTATTTTTTGATGGTCATCGGTCCCCCTGCCAGCCTGACCCCCGGTTAAAAGTCTTTGGATCTGGACTCTATACGCTCTGGATTTGGTTTATGCTCCGGGGTACTGGTTTCCTGAGAAGGATTTTCCCTCCTGATTTCTACAATCTCTTTATGTTTTTTGTTTTTTCCTTTTCTTTTTTTTTTTTCTCCTCTTTTCCCCTATCCCGTTTGGTCTAGCACTTTTCCTACGCTCTCTTTCCACACAAGGTTATGTATATGGCTGTATTTTTTATGCTTGATATGGCTTTAATATGTGAATTTGTCTCTGGTGGCGGGATGATGGCTGTGCCCCTATTTGCTCTCCCTCAGAGTTGCCCCCTCTGCTCTATTTTTCCCGATTACTTTTTGACAGTTGTTGTTCCCCATGAGCTCGTCCCTTATATTCTAGGTCATGGCAATTACATGTATGACCCATAATGTTAAGGGGTTTAACTCCCCCATCAAGAGACGCAAGGCATTTGACTTCTACAAGGGAGTTAATGCTAAAATTCTCCTCCTTCAGGAAACCCATTTCTCCCATAATTCCCACCCCAAATTTTTTCATAGGGACTTCCCACAAGCATTTTGCTCTCTGTACCACTCTAAATCTAGGGGCGCAGCCATCTTCTTGCATTCCTCCTTTCCTATGGAGGTAAAACGTATTTATAAGGATCCTGATAGTAGATATGTCATTATCAAAGGTTTGATACACAACAGAGAACTGACCATCGCTAGTGTTTATGCCCCTAATGATGCTCCAGCTGCTTTCTTCAAGTCCTTTTTTCTTAAACTAGCCTCCTTCCACTCACCGCACCTGATTGTTGGAGGGGATTTTAATCTGGTCGCTAATCCGAATTTGGATCGCTCCTCTCACACCCCCCTCACTAGAGCCTTCCCTAAGTCACTCACCCACGGTCTATTAGAGTGTCAACTTGTTGATACCTGGCGCGCACATAATGTGGGAGTTCGGGAATTTACATTCTACTCTCACCCACATAACAGCTCAGCTAGGCTGGATTATATCTTTGCCTCCCCTATTATCCTGGCCAACTCGACTCAGAGCCGTATCTACCCCTGTGTCTGGTCGGATCACCAGGCCACCGCCTTCACCACGACTTTCATTAGGTTGTCCCCCACATCACATTCTTGGCGACTTAATGAGTCCCTTTTGACTGAAGCGGACACGGTCTCAACAGTGGAAGAAGCGATTGAAGATTATTTCTCGCTTAATGATTTACCAGAAATGTCCCCGTCCACTGTTTGGGTAGCGCATAAAGCTGTTCTGAGAGGTAAATTGATTGCGATCTCGGCTGCCCGCAACAAACTATTAAACGGTAGAATTCTAACCTTGACAAAAGAGCTGGATCACCTTTATAAGAACTCCTCCATTTTACACTTAGACTCTACTAGACAGGAGATTGATCATAAACGTTTAGAATTGGACTGTCTCTTGACTAATAATACTGAAAAAACTCTTAGATTTGCGAGAGCAAACCATATCCTATCAGAAAGTGCGGCCTCCTCCAGATTCGCGCGTAAATTGCAACATTCCCAAAGACCCACACATGTCTACAAATTAACTTCTAGTGATGGCCATCTCACATCACACCCAAAGGAAGTTTTGGCGATCTTTGAAAAATTCTACGCCTCCCTGTTAGCCCGCGACCCAACTGTTAAAACCCAAGAAATAGACACTTGGCTGGATGGGGTGCCACTGCCGACCCTGTCTGAGTCACAATTGTCGAGTCTGAACGCTACTATCACAACGGCGGAAGTTTTAAATGTAATTAAATCCCTAAAAAGAGGTTCTGCCCCAGGCCCTGATGGCTTTGCAGCTATCTATTATAAGAAATTCGCTTCGGTTTTGGCCCCCAGGCTCGCCTACTTTTTTAACTGGGTGATGAAGGGCGGTTGCTTCCCGGAGGAAATGTTACTAGCTACAATGTCCATGATCCCCAAACCAAACAAGAACCATGCACTCCCTCAAAATTATAGGCCAATCTCCGTCATGAATAATGATTTAAAAATATTTAGTAGAATCCTTGCAGACAGATTGGCTCTTCAAATTCCCCGACTTATCTCCCCATTCCAGTCTGGTTTTATCCCCCACAGATTAATCACAGATAACATTCGATTAGCGACTAACATAATTCAAGATGCTAGTATACACTCTCGGGGTCTTCTGCTCCTCAGTTTGGATATCCAGAAGGCATTCGATAGTGTCTCTTGGGCCTATCTTACTAGGGTATTGCAGAGGTTGGGCTTCTGTGGCGGGTTTTTGCATTCTTTCCATTCTTTATACAAGGACCCCAAAACTAGGATAAAGATCCCGGGCTGCTGCTCAGCCTTCTTTGATGTGGGAAGGGGTTCTAGGCAGGGTGCCCTTTATCCCCCCTTCTATTCGCCCTGGCTCTCGAACCCCTATCTATAGCTATCTTGAACAACCCCGATATCTCAGGATATTCAAAGGGTACCTTCACTAGTAAATTCTGTATGTATGCAGATGACGTCTTGATGTTTCTGACTAATCCATTAGTTTCCCTTCCCAATCTGTTTGAGACCTTGTCGAAATTTGCTACTATTTTGGGCCTATCCATTAACATATCTAAATCTGAAGCCCTCCCCATAGGTATCCCCCCACAGGAACTCTCTCACCTCAAACAGACTTTTCCCTTCCATTGGCCTTCCTCCCACCTCTCTTATTTAGGAATATCCCTCTCTAACGATTATAAACTCCTTTTCTCCTCCAATTATCCTCAGTTATTTACCAAAATTAAGTCCACCTTGAAATCTTGGTCTAATTTACACATCTCCTTTCTGGGGCGCATAACGGCTGTTAAGATGGTTATACTCCCCCGTTTATTATATGCTTTCAGATCCCTCCCAATTAGAGTCTCAAAATCTTATATAAATCGACTTCAATCATGTCTTAATAGATTTATTTGGCAGGATAAACCCCCCAGATTCGTGAGAACTGTTCTGTACCGTTCTGCCTCAAGTGGTGGTTTAGGTGTCCCACAAATTTGGCTTTATTACCTGGCCAGCAGATTCTCCCAGCAAGCCCAATGGTCCATTAGGAACTCTAGGGTACCGTGGGTTCAGTTTGAGCAGGAATCCATACGTCCTTTGGTCCTATCAAATGTTATGTGGTCCCCATATGTTCCGCATTGCCCCCATATCCATGAAAATCTTTGTGTCTTGGATGCCCTGCGCCTCTGGCAGATGTATGGCAGTAAATACGGCTTAGCCCCCCAGACCCCTGTTGGGGTCTCTTACTTAGGTGACCCTAGATTCATATCAACCCATAATCCTGATACCGCGTTCCGTATTTGGATTGAACTTGGCCTGGTTACTTTGAAGGACTTCATGGTGGGCTCCCGTTTTGTCTCATTTCAAGAATTACAATCCCATCATCCCATCCCGAATTCAGAATTCTTTCATTACCTGCAGATACGCCATTTTTTCTCACAACATTACCCTGGCCCTTACACCCGTCCCCAGGGGTTTTCTTTTGAGGATATCTGCCTCACTGCTCCTAGGCAGAGGGGCCTTATTTCCAGCCTCTACGAGACCATGTCCTCAACGATTATGACCGTGGTATTGCCATACCGTGCCAAATGGGAAACTGAACTTGGCTCGGATTATGACGCCTTGGACTGGGACCGAGCCTGGAGGAACATGCGCCAATGCTCTAAATCTCTCTCCCTCAGAGAAACGGCTATTAAGTTACTTACCAGGTGGTATTATACCCCTCATCGGTTACACCGCATGTTTCCCCAGGTCTCCCCCACCTGTTTTAGGGGATGTCCCTGTCCAGGTTCATTCAAACACGTTTTTTGGGACTGTGCCCGTATTCAGCCGGTCTGGGGTTTGCTATTTGATGTGATCAATAAGGTAGCCGGTTATACTATAGACCTTGATGTATCTCACGCCTTATTATTTGTTGCCCCACCTGATACTCCTAAACCTTTGAGATGTTTGATTCATTCGATATGTCTAGCCATGTTATGGTCTATAGCACTTAATTGGAAATCTCCCTCTTTGTCATTCCCCCAGATTCTCTCCCGTATAGACCTCATGATGCATGTTGAAAAAATTCACCATACCTTGCATGATTCTATCCCCTTATACGATACTAAATGGAAACCATGGTCTACCTTTAGACTCCTCTATTAACTGTGCTGACCTCTCCTTCTCTTTACTTTGATATCCTGTTGTCCTCTCTCCTTTTCTTTATTCCTGGATGTTCCCCCCTCTTTTTCTCATTTTCTCTCCTTCTGTCTTTCCTGGTTCTTTAGAAATACTCTTTCACTTTCCATCCATGTGGTATCATTTATCGCGTAAGTTACCACTCAGGTTATTCACACTGATTCCATAGTGTTCTTTTTTTTGCCTATTTTGCCATGTTCACTCAATTTTGTACCTATACGATGTACACTATGTAATTTGCATCTTTTGTTTTGTATGATTTTACATGCTTTACCACTGTGTATCCTTTATTCTGATTGTTATTTTCTAATAAACACTTTTGAATACAAACTTACACACACTGTTACAGACCTTTGCATCACTCTCAGGACTCCAGATTAACTCATCAAAGTCGAAGGCATTGTCGACTAACTTCTCTATGGAGTTGCTGGGGGACTTGCAGTCGGCCTTTCCTTACCAGTGGGTCTCCTCCTTGCCTTACTTAGGAATCTGTCTCACATCGACATATCAGGCTTTATATGAGGCGAATTATCCACCATTGTTCAAAAAATTAACGGATATGTTGTCAGCATGGTCCTCCTTACCTCTTTCATGGTTCAGGAGAATAACTGCCATCAGAATGGCGTATCTCCCAAAGCTACTATACTATTTTAGGGTTCTTCCTATCCCAATTCCCTCACATGTCCTCAATACCCATCAGCATAGGATCCTGCAATTTATCTGGGGGTCGTCTCGCCCCCGTATTAATAAACAAATCATGTTCGCCAACAGAAGTAATGGGGGCCTCTCTGTCCCAAATATAAGAGACTACTACGTAGCTGCTACCATTGCTCTGCTCTCTCACCTCCATGAGACATATCAACTCCCGCTATGGGCTACTATTGATCTGCTTGAGACTGACCCCGTCCCAATCTCTTCATTACCATGGCTCCCACCTATGCACTGCCCTAAGATTACAGGGCCTTGTATGAATCACACGCTACGAGTTTGGGACTCGGTGAAGTACTCGGCAGGGCTGGCTTCTCCCCATCTTCCGTTACTGTGACTTCTTCGTTGCCCACTTTTCCCCCCGGGCCTTGATAACCCAGCACAATTCCAGTGGTGGACCATGAATGGATTCGGGGACGTACACTCCTTGCTTACTCCCACTAGGATCTTATCATTTGAAGTTTTACGCTCGTCACATGACATACCATTACGAGAGTATTTCAGGTATCTACAGATCCATCATTTCCTCCAGAGTCTCATTAAGTCTCAAGATGCCCCATACAGGTTGACACCGTTTGAGAGCATCTGTAAATCCAGGCCCCACTCTCCTGGTCTGATATCTATGATATACTCAGCTCTGATCTCCCCTGCTTTTTATTCTACAATCTTTTAATCAACTCTTGACTCTTAGAACATCTTCTTCCCTTCCTCTTCTTTTTCCATCTTACCAATTTACTGTAGATGATTACTATAGGCTGTCTATGTACTGTACGACACGCTTCTGTTGCAGTCACATAAACACCCGGGTTTGACTGGACACAGGAAATGTTGGCATTACTTAGGCAACAGTCTGCTTTAATTTACACTAAACAGTGAAACACCTGTACTGTAATCTGAATGCAAGCCTATTGTATTGGAATGTAAACTTGTTAATTAATAATAAAACTTTTGTAAAAGAAATTAATAGGAAAAAATATTCAACCCAAAGATTAATTAAATAAAATAAAAATCTGAAAAACAGCTGCAAGCATTAAGAACAGGCCAGCCAACCAAAAATTAGTTTATCACAGTAAATAGTGCTGCACTATCTTCCAAAGACAAAGGCAAAGTGCTAAATATATACTATATCAAAAAAGTGAGTGCAATCAATAAGATAATAAAAGACTTAGAAAAGCTGCATATTAAGAAACTAGAAGAATCTCAGTGCATTAAACAGGGAAAAAGGCACTGGAGAAAAATAAACAAGTTGTAATTAGACCTGCTGACAAAGGAGGGGCAATTGTTGTTCTATCCAAAGAATACTACAATCAAGAATTAACCGACCAACTTAATGATGCAAATACATACATTAAAATGAAAGGTAATCCCACTAAAGAATATAAAGAGGAGTTGTGCAATTTGGTATTGAGAGGAGGATTGAAGAATATTCTCACAAAAAAAGAAGAGAGATATCTTATACCTGATACATGTAGGGTACCCATTATATACACACTTCAATCTCTCAACTCAAGACTTGGTGAATATGTAGACAAATTTATACAACCACTTGTTCCATGTACGCGAGCATTTCTAAGAGATACGAAACACCTGATCCAGATATTTAATTTGCTGAAACTGGATCCACAACATAAATATTTGATCGCAACAGCAGATGTATCATCACTCTACACAAATAATAGTCACGATGGAGCAATTGAATCCACTAAGTGGACACTTGAAAAATTCTTAAATCTGATATCAAAACAAAGAAGATTTGTACTTAGATGTCTAGCATTTGGCCTACAACATAACCATTTTTGGTTTAATAATGAATACTTCAGACAGCTCAACAGCATCACTATGGGGGCCAAATATGCACCGAGCGTTGCAAATATTTGTCCAAGTGGGAAGAACAAGTAATATATGAAAATACCCCAGACAAGCTTATTCTATACAAACGATATATAGATGACTGTATCATAATTTGGAAGGGAGAGGAAAGTAGTCTGATACATTTTTTGGACAAACTGAATATGAACCAATAGAACATCAAATTCACTTATGAAGTTGGAAGGACTGAGGCCCACTTTTTGGATCTTACAATCCAACAGGAAAATGGAAAATTAATAACCAAAACATATATCAAACCAGTCGAAAGGAATAGCTATATACCCACCAATAGTTGTCACCATGATCTGTGGTTGATTAACATCCCTAAGGGACATTTAATTTGACTGAGAAGGAATTGCACTACTACTGAAACTTTTTTGGAACAAGCAGACTTAATAAGCAGACTTGAAATTTGTCAATAAAGGGTATAATGAAAATTTCATACAGGATAAAATACAGGAACTCTACAATATCCCAAGAACTGACCTGATAAAGGATAAAGTGAGAATCCCGAACCAATCAGAATGGTTATCCGTCTTGATGAATTGTAGTAGTCAACATAAACAAGTGGAATGAATCATCAATAAACATTGGCCATTACCATTAGCCGACATACAATTACAGAAGATTCTACCAGCTAAACCTCGATTCACGTATAGAAGAGTCCCTGACATTGAGAGACCTAGTGGCAAAAAATATACCAGATCCCCCGAAAAAATCATTTTTTTTTTCTCGTCTTTTAATGAAAAAGGCTTTTTTTCCATTCCGTAGATGCTATGCCTGTATACATACTAAGCTAAATGGAAAAGAATGCTCCAAATTCAATTACACATAAGGAATATGAGATTAGAAAGTTTATCTCATGCAAAACTGAAGGAGTGGTCTATGTTTTACAATGTTCATGCTCACTACAATATGTTGGCAGGACCAAAAGGCCATTATGGAAGCGCCTACGGGAACATGTTCAGAATATCCGCAGTGGCTTCCCAAAACATAGTGTTTCACGCCATTTCGCAGTGGTCCATAGTAAAGATCCTTCCCAACTAAGTTTTTGGGCAATTGATAGATTTGATCCCCACTGGAGAGGAAGTAATAAAATCCGAGACCTCAGTAAGAGCGAATCTTCTGGTAGAATCTTCTGTAATGAAATGGGCACTTTGACACCTAGAGGTTTGAACATTGAGTTTGATTTGAATTGTTTTATTTCAGATTTCTAGATATGAGATTTTATTTGGTTAGGTCCCTCTTTGTTTTACCATAGATGCGTATCTTTTATTTAGGGAAATGTTTTGGGTTCTTTATATATATGAATTTTTATATAATTTTATATAATTTTTTTATATATAAAATAATAATTGTATTTTTTTATAATTTTCGATTATCTTTATGTTTTATTCTATTTTTACACTTAATTTAGTACTGTATAATTTTTATAACATTAATATATATGAATTCTGGATTTTGGATGGTCATATTGTCATTTTGGGGATTTGTGAACTTAGTTTCCCCTTTTTCTCTCTCTATTTTTCCTTTTTTTGGGTCTCTCCTCTGTTTTTTTTTTTTTATATAATATATATTTCTTATATATTTTTTAATTTTATACCTTTTTTATTTCTTATTTTTCAATTTAGATTTTTTTAATTAAAGAATATTTAATTTTAACATTTTTGATAATCAGTTTTTAAATATTAATTCGTATTGATATAATATTAAAAGGTATGGCATTCTTTATTTATGTATTCATTGTATAGATATATGCTCTGATTGATAATCAGCTGGTCCATGATGGCACTTTCTCTTGAGATCCAGCGGAGGAAGCCTCTTATATCTTTTGTCTGATCCCTGATTATTTATATATTTAGTTTGTATCTTATTGTGCTTTGCCATTTGTAATATAAAGTATCTTTTATTTTGGATTGCTAGATAATAATAAAGGTGTCTAAGCTAGCGCAGAATGGAAGGATGATCACTGACTACAGCTGCAAGGTGGGGAGTGTGTAATTACACACTCTCGCTTATAAGGAGAAGTTCTCCTAGCAACCATTTGAGAAAGTCACGTGGCAGTGACGATACACGTGAGGGAGAGGAGACCCGACAGTGTATGAGTGTCTCTAGCAGAGTGTATATATATATATATATATATATATATATATATATATATATATATATATATATATATTTGTACTCAGAGTCACTCTGTGGATGGTGAGGAAAGGAACAAAAAGCAACAAGGAAACAAAGACCTGAAGTGTGCCAAAGGTCACGTGGTCAGTATGCCTAAAAGGGGGCATACTCAAGTGTGAAATGTAAAGAATGAAATTAAAAGAAAAAGGGGAATGGGTGGGTGGGACACGAGACCCGACGTCCAACGAGAAGGAGGCAGAGGAGGGCAGGCTTTATGCAGCCTGACTCCTCCTACAAATACAGGCTTACCCTGCGGTCAGCCTTTACACTTGTACTCAGAGTCACTCTGTGGATGGTGAGGAAAGGAACAAAAAGCAACAAGGAAACAAAGACCTGAAGTGTGCCAAAGGTCACGTGGTCAGTATGCCTAAAAGGGGCCAAAAATAACACAGTAGGAAGAAAGCTCAACAACCAGATGACCCAGTGAATAACGTCTAACCTGGAGTGGTGGCAAATGAGTTATGCCTTTGCCGCAGAGAAGGAAACGCTAAGAAAGGCAGTAGCCCCTCCCCTGGCTTCAGGAACCACAAGGCCAGCTATAGCACCCCCTTGAGCCCAACCCAGCGACCAACGCAAGATAAACCTGAGAGTACGTGAACGTCATAAATTGAAACCCACCATGGAAAGTCAACTAAGCACAGCAGGGAGTCCCTACCGCTGGAGACCTGGATGGCTTCAAACGGAAAAGCCGAAAATAAAACAACCTGACAGATCATCCAACATGAAATGCTGGGACTTAACTGGATACGCCCAGAAAGTGCTGAAGGCTGATACAAGCTGGAGGAGGCAAAAAAGGAAACTAAAACAAAACAGAAAAGCAAAAGGAACTAGACGTTTCACCATCAGGACTGGAAACCTAACCTGGAAACATGCCAAGCAGTGTCATGGGCCTTCCTGGAATTTAAAACAAAACCCAATGATCAAGGCTGCAGTGCCAACTAAATGGAAAACCAATCTACCACAACTGGAACTGACAAGAAAGTGCGTCACTGGAACCTGCTTCTGAGACCCGAGCCTACAGATACTGGCCCGGGCCCCGTGATCCATGAAAGCCCCTGAGCCAGTAGAAACTGTGGATCAGTGAAAACCTGACTAACCAAACTTCCATACCCCAGGACAACTCCTGGCCGGAGACGCAGCTAGGAAATTAAAATAAATAGTGAGGAATGGCACCCAACTGATCAGGAACACAACTAGTGAGAGAATCGTGATCAAACAAAAAATACCTGCGACAAAAACGAAACCTGCGATAAGGAACCGTGACTGAACGAAAACATGAGAAGCGTGAACTGATCACCGTGAGCGGCTTAAGAACCGCAGCCGCTAGAAAACACGACCTGCCTAGGAAATGCAGGTTGCACAAATTGATGAAAAACACAAAAGAAAACCCTGGGGGGTACACAAGAGAAAAGAAAAGCATAAGACACAAAACGTGCGGCATATAGGAATATGTAAGAACACGAGAAACAAAAGAAACATGGGAAACGCGAGAAGATGCATGAGACACGTAAATAGCATCAGACACGTACAATACATCCGACACTAACAAGCATGAGGAACGTAAAAAAGCCTGAGAATCATGAAATTACACAAGGGTAATGACATGAAAGGCATAAGACATGAAACGTGCGGCACATGGGAAATACGGAAGGAAACACCGGACAACACGTAAGGAAACATGTGAATACGTCAAAACCATAGAAATACAGTGGTGTGAAAAAGTGTTTGCCCCCTTCCTCATTTCCTGTTCCTTTGCATGTTTGTCACACTTAAGTGTTTCGGAACATCAAACCAATTTAAACAATAGTCAAGGACAACACAAGTAAACACAAAATGCAATTTGTAAATGAAGGTGTTTATTATTAAAGGTGAAAAAAAATCCAAACCATCATGGCCCTGTGTGAAAAAGTGATTGCCCCCTTGTTAAAACATACTATAACTGTGGTTGTCCACACCTGAGTTCAATTTCTCTAGCCACACCCAGGCCTGATTATTGCCACACCTGTTCACAATCAAGGCATCACTTAAATAGGAGCTGCTTGACACAGTAAGGTCCACCAGAAGATCCTTAAAAGCTACACATCATGCCGAGACCCAAAGAAATTCAGGAACAATTGAGAAAGAAAGTAATTGAGATCTGTCAGTCTGGAAAGGGTTATAAAGCCATTTCCAAAGCTTTGGGAATCCAGCGAACCACAGTGAGAGCCATTATCCACAAATGGCGAAGACATGGAACAGTGGTGAACCTTCCCAGGAGTGGCCGGCCGCCCAAAATTACCCCAAGAGCGCAGCGACCACTCATCCAAGAGGTCACAAAAGACCCCACAACAACGTCCAAGGAACTGCAGGCCTCACTTGCCTCAGTTAAGGTCAGCGTTCATGCCTCCACCATCAGGAAAAGACTGGGCAAAAATGGCCTGCATGGCAGAGTTCCAAGAAGAAAACCACTGCTGAGCAAAAAGAACATCAAAGCTCGTCTCAATTTCTCCACAACACATCTTGATGATCCCCAAGACTTTTGGGACAACATTCTGTGGACCGATGAGACAAAAGTGGAACTCTTTGGAAGGTGTGTGTCCAAGTATATCTGGCGTAGAAGGAACACTGCATTTCATAAAAAGAACATTATACCAACAGTAAAATATGGTGGTGGTAGTGTGATGGTCTGGGGCTGTTTTGCTGCTTCAGGACCTGGAAGACTTGCCGTGATAAAAGGAACTATGAATTCTGCGGTCTACCAAGAGATCCTGAAGGAGAATGTCCGACCATCTGTTCGTGTACTCAAGCTGAAACGAACTTGGGTTCTGCAGCAGGACAATGATCCTAAACACACCAGCAAGTCCACCACCGAATGGCTGAAGAAAAACAAAATGAAGACTTTGGAGTGGCCTAGCCAAAGTCCTGACCTTAATCCTATTGAGATGTTGTGGTATGACCTTAAAAAGGCCGTTCATGCTCGAAAACCCTCTAATGTAACTGAATTAGGACAATTCTGCAAAGATGAGTGGGCCAAAATTCCTCCAGGACGCTGTAAAAGCCTCATTGCACGTTATCGCAAATGCTTGGTTGCAGTTGTTGCTGCTAAGGGTGGCCCAACCAGTTATTAGATTTAGGGGGCAATCACTTTTTCACACAGGGCCATGATGGTTTGGATTTTTTTTCACCTTTAATAATAAACACCTTCATTTACAAATTGCATTTTGTGTTTACTTGTGTTGTCCTTGACTATTGTTTAAATTGATTTGATGTTCCGAAACACTTAAGTGTGACAAACATGCAAAGGAACAGGAAATGAGGAAGGGGGCAAACACTTTTTCACACCACTGTACGTCAGAAAATGCTAGAAAAAACATGGGGAAACGTCAGAAACAAGGGAAACACAAGAAGTTGCATCACGTAAATAACAGCCACGAACATTACATCCGATACGTGAATTGCATGAGAAACGTAAAAACCCTGATAACCATAAATTTATGAGAACCATAAAAGCGCAAGAACTGTAAGTCGTTTAAAAACCGTCAACTGCCAGCAAAACACACGAGAACGCAATTGTATGAGAAACTGTAAAATTGCATGGAAAACCATCAAATGTATGAGAAACCCAACTTCATATGTAAATCACATGAGAGACCTAAATCACATGAAAAAACAAAATTGCGTAAGAACCGTAACTTCAAGAAACACCAACTGCATGGAAACCGTGAATTGCATAAACTGAATTGCATGAGAAAACGGCAATTGCATGTAAAACCGTAAAACGAGTGAGAACCGTGTGTGAAAACAAAGCATGAGAACGTCAAATCGAATGAGAACATAATCGCATGAGAACGTAAAACGAAACGAGAACATAAAATGCATGAGAACGTAAACGAGAACATGAATGCATGAGAACGTAAACGAAACGAGAACATGAGTGTATGAGAATGTTAAAATGAAACGAGAACATGGGTGCATGAGAACGTAAAACGAAACGAGGACATAACTGCATGAGAACGCAAAACATGAAATGCCAAAAGCATGAAACGCAAAACGCATGACGCTGGAACGCGATAGAGAAACCTGGAAAGCGATAGAGAAACCTGGAAAGTGAGAGAAAACCTGGAAAGTGAGAGAAAACCTGGAAAGCGAGAGAAACCATAAAAATGCATGAGAAACCGTAGTTGCATGAACCGTCAACTGTACCACGGGAATACGTCAGAACCACGGGAAACGTCAGAAAACGCTATAAAAACATGGGGAAACGTTAGAAACATGGGAAAGGCAAGAAGTTGCGTGAGACACGTAAATAACATCTAATACGTAAATTGCCTGAGAAATTTAACATGCCTGAGAACCATAAATTCATGAGAACCATAAATGCGTAAGAACTGTACGTCGTTTAAAAACCGCCAACTGCCTGCGAAACGCACGAGTAACGCAATTGCATGAGAAACCGTAAAATTGCATGGAAAACCATCAATTGTATGAGAAACAACAACTTCATAAGAAAAGTAAATCACATGAGAGACCCAAAACGCATGAAAAACAAAATTGCGTAAGAACAGTAAGCAACGTGCTTGAAACCAACAAGCATGAGAACGTCAAATTGAATGAGAATGGAAAACTAAACGAGAACATAACTGCATGAGAATGTAAACAAACGAGAACATAACTGCATGAAAATGTAATCGAAACAAAACGCAAATGCAAGAAACGCAAATGCAAGAAACGCAAATGCAAGAAACACAAATGCCTGAAGATGCAACTGCCTGAGAAACGCAATTGCCTGAGAAACGCAACTGCAAGAAGATGCAACTGCCTGAGCAACGCAACTGCTTGAGAAACGCAACTGCTTGAGAAACGCAACTGCAAGAAGATGCAAATGCATGAAAAACACAACTGCAAGAAGCTGCAACTGCATGAAAAATGCAACTGCCTGAGAAACGCAACTGCCTGAGAAACGCAACTGCAAGAAAAAGCAACTGCCTGAGAAACGCAACTGCCCGAGAAACGCAACTGCAAGACACGCAACTGCATGAAAACGCAACTGCATGAAAACGCAACTGCAAGAAGATGCAAATGCATGAAAACGCAAATGCATGAAAAAACGCAACTGCAAGAAGATGCAAATGCATGAAAACGCAAATGCATGAAAAAACGCAACTGCAAGAAGATGCAAATGCATGAAAACGCAAATGCTTTGAGAACGTGAATGGCCTGAGACCGGAAACGCATGGGACCGAATCGCATGGGAAAACCATAAAATGCACCAGAACGTAAAACTGCATGAGAAAACCGTGAATAGCACGAGAACGTGGAGCTCAGGCGGGGGCAGGCCACATGGAGCTCAGGCGGGGGCAGGCCACGTGGAGCTCAGGCGGGGGCACGCCACGTGGAGCTCAGGCGGGGGCACGCCACGTGGAGCTCAGGCGGGGGTTGGGCACGCCACGTGGAGCTCAGGCGGGGGTTGGGCACGCCACGAGGAGCTCAGGCGGGGGTTGGGCACGCCACGTGGAGCTCAGGCGGGGGTTGGGCACGCCACGTGGAGCTCAGGCGGGGGTTGGGCACGCCACGTGGAGCTCAGGCGGGGGTTGGGCACGCCACGTGGAGCTCAGGCGGGGGTTGGGCAATCTAAAGGACCACAACATACATGTATATACCCTGGTTGCCCATCATCATGGGGATGACTGCTTGACCCAGAGACAGCCAGCTCCCAATGACATTAGCAATTAATGGGCTAACGAAAATGTGAACAGTATGACACCGACAAAAAAGGAGAGAAAAAAAAAACACATGGGGGGAGGAGTTCCTCTTAAGGCTAGGTTTTAGAAAGGTGCCTTAAGTATACCTATAGTATTCTGGAAACTTCTGACTTTTAGGTTCTGTTGCATAAAGAATCTTTATATGCAGCCTCTTTTTTTTTTTTTTTGTGTCCAGTGAGTGTATATCTGCAAATTGCAGCTTTTTTTTTTTCCAACACTCTGGAGCCTCTCCCATATTTCTGTCCAGACAAGTGCTTTCAGGATAAAAAAAACCATATGACATTTTGGTATAAGAAAGGGACCCCCCACCCCTGCAGCTGGATCTGCCCCGGGAGAGGTGGCTGATCACCTCCCCCTCCCCCCCAGGAGAGACAGCGGGAGCACTGTGTATGTGAGGGGGGGGGGGGGGAGCCGGCACGGCCGAATGCCTCCCCCTCCCCCCGCCAGGAGAATCGGAGGGTGCAAACCCCCCAGTGGACAGCACTTGCAGAAAAATAAATTTTTTATTATTTTTTTTTTTTTTTATATATATGAGAGGAGCGGACGGGCAGCCAAACACTCCCTCCCCCCGGCGTGAACACCGGGAGAAGCGGGCAGTTCCCTCAAGGCGCCGGATCAGCCCGAGGAGAGAAACAGACGGGAGGCCGAACACCCCCCTCCCCCCGGCGTGAACACCGGGAGGAGCGGATGGGCAGCACCCTCTGGAGCCGGAAACAGCCCGAGGAGAGGAGCGGACGGCGGCCAAAGGAGAAACAGCGTCCGCACTGCATATGTGGGGGGGGGGAGGGGGAGCCGGCGAGGCCGAAAACCTCCCCCCTCCCCCCGCCAGGAGAATCAGCGGGTGCAAGCCCCCCCAGTGGACAAACGCTCATGGCAGAATCACAGAGGGAAGCCCTTCCATGAGCGCCAGAGCAGCAGAATGACATCCTCCTCCGACCCGCCGGATGTGACGTCAGCCACACGAGACCCGATGTCCAACGAGAAGGAGGCAGAGGAGGGCAGGCTTTATGCAGCCTGACTCCTCCTACAAATACAGGCTTACCCTGCGGTCAGCCTTTACACATATACTCTGCATCCATTGTAGCCTATATCTACAGCGCAGTTTGTGGTGTATATTTTCTACTACACTTCTGGAGGTGTACACAGTTTAAAATACAGTGCAGCCATTGTGCAGGAGGTGTACACAGTATCTAATACAGTGTGTACAGTTTCTACTACACTTCTGGTGGTGTACGCAATACAGTGCAGCCATAGTACAGTTGCTAATACAGTGCAGGCGGAGTATACAGTGTGTAGTTTCTACTACTACACTTCTGGTGGTGTACACAATATCTAATACGGTGTAGTGTGGTGTTGCAAAACAAAATACTGTATACATCATGTCCTGAAGGCCCCCAAGGAGAGGCAGATACTCACAGGCCACTAAAACAGGGCAAGCAGCCTCTGTGTCTACACTCAACAGTGCTGGCCATGGACACGGTGCATCCTCTGCAGGTGTTCGTGGGGCACGCTTGTCCTTTTTTTCTGCTGCTGGCCGTGCTATTGAGCCAAAACATGCAGAACAGTTTGTGGAGTGGATAAAAAAGGCGTCCTCATCCTCCTCATCTTCTGTCACCCAGGCTCAGAGTAGTTTGCTTTCCAATGCAGCTGCCAGAGTGGCCTATTCCACCGGCTCCTTGTCCACAGTCACTCCTTCTGTAGCCCCACCATCATGCATGGAGGAGTCCCCAGAATTAAAATTCCCTCCTAAACTTGGGGTGCATGTTATACACTGGCGCGTGTTATACGCTGATAAATACAGTACTGTATAGAAGGTAGGGCCAGAAAATGACTTAAGCCCAGAGGCCCCCAACACCCTAAGTCCTGCCCTGGGTACAGTATTGGTGTCACTAGCAATGTCAGAGCCAGTTAGCATCCCTTCCAATCAGATTGCCCACCACACAATACCATAATTTGTAGACAGTATAACTTTCACACAAACCAATTAATATACACTTATTAAAAAAAATAAAAATAATAACCAAAGACATTTTGCAGAATACATTTTGGCCTAAAGTTATGAATAAATGTATTTTATTTTTTTAAATTTTGTATTTGATATGTTTTAACAGAAAGTAGGAAATATTGTATTTTTTATTTCTTACTTTTAGGACATTTTTTGTTTATATAATAATAATAAAAAAATCCATGGGTAATCAAATACTGGAAAAATAAATCGTTATTTGTGTGAAAGAAATTATATAAATTTAATTTGGGTACAGTGTTGCATGACCATGTAATTGACAGTTAAAGTAGTGCAGTGGTGAATAGCAAAAAATACTCTGGTCATAAAGGGGTAAAACCTTCCAGAGGTCAAGTGGTTAAGCCAACATGTCATGTTCCAATAACCACTTAAGGACCGGAAGGATTTGCCCCCTTAATGACTGGCCCATTTTGTGATGATACAACACTACGTCGATTTACCTGACAATTGTGTGATCGTGCGACGCTGTACACAAACAAAATGAATGCCCTTTTTTTTCTCACAAATAGAGCTTTCTCTTGGTGGTATTTGTCCACCTTTGCGTTTTTTTTTTTTTTTTTTAAAGCGTCAATTTTGAAAAAAAATTTTTTTTAACTTTTTGCTATAATAAATAATTAAAAATCAAACAAACAAATGTCTTCATCAGTTTAGGTTGATATATGTCCTTCTACATATTTTTGGTGATTTGCGCAAAAGTTATAGCGTGTACAAAATAGGGGATAGATTTATGGCATTTCTATTATATATTTTTTTTTTATTACTAGTAATGGTGGCCATCAGCAATTTGTAGCAGGACTGCAACGTTGCGGGGCGGACAGATCGGATACTTTTGACACTTTTTTGGGACCAGTGACAGATATACTGCAATCAGAGCGAAAAATAGCCACTGATTACTGTATAAGTGGCACTGGCAGGGAAGGGGTTAACATTAGGGGGTGATAAAGGGGTTAATTGTGTTCCCTCGTGTGTGTTCTAACTGCGGGGGGTGGAACTGCCTGGGGGGATGGAACTGCCTGGAGGAGGAGACTGATCGCTGTTCCTAATATTTAAAATAAGGTAAAAAGCTGCATCTTTTTTTTTTTTTTTTTTATAATGCACATTATAAACTTTAACTTAACTTTATATAACACAGGGGATTGTATGACTACAATAGCGTGGCTTTAAAACCACTTTAACTGGACATTTACATTTTTTTAATTATGAGCTTGTAACAATTAAAGTCATTAGAGATCACAGACTGGGAAGCCAGGAAGAGTTAAATAATTCATATTTTTACTAATACACTGTTTTCTGGGGATTACTTATTATAGCAAGGTTTTCTTCCATAGAGAATTCTCAATTGTATATATAAGGCTCCAATGAATATGGAAATTAGTGCATGAAACTCTCAGTCCATGAAAGTGTGAGGTTACCCACAAATAGTGTTACTCCGTCTACTCTTCTGTCTATCTTATTTTTCTTTATCCCACTCTGTATTTTTTCTGCCTTCCCATAGTAAATGCTATTATACACTGTGTAGAATCTTTGAATGCAGCTTCATTATATGTAACAAGGAAACCTGAAAATATAATATTGGTAAGTTAAAAAAATATATATCACATGTCATTACATTCAATGTCAAAATGTCAGTATTTTCTTTGCACGTGGCTGGCCATTCAAAGTGAACCCGGCTTTATTTTCATTCCCTGAGCTAAGTGAACATTAACCTTTTGTAAGTTACCATTCTCTACCCTTTAGTAGGTCAACAATGACTTATTAAATAATTCAATTATTTAATATATTCTAAACCATAGCAAAATGACATTTAGGGGTCTGAATGTTTTTTTTTATATATGAATGTTTTCACCCAAAATTCACACAAGTTTCACACCTTTCTGATACGGTATAATCTTATGTGTGAAAATGTGTGACTCTTAGATGAAAGTTATGTTAATCCTGGATAAAAATACTTATAAATAATTATTTTTTTTCCCTATGAAAAACACAGGGTTTACAAGTGCAGTTGTCCCAGAGCTTAAAGTGATTGTGATTTTTTAATTAACACATATGTTACTTACTTCCTCTGTGCATTGGATCCTCCTCTTCTTGGGTCCCTCTTTGTTGATCCTGGCAGCTTGCTATGGGGGCACCCAAGCCAAGCTGCAGTTCCTAATAGGCCATTCAGACATGGAGCTGCGGTTCCCCCCCCCCCCCCCCCCGCTCTCCTGACCTGATTGACTAACTGACTTTGACAGCAGCAGGAGAAAATGGCATCATAGCTGTGTCTCAGCCAATCAGGAGAGAGAGTCCCGGACGGCTGAGGGACTCATGGACATCTATCGCTAGAGTGGCCTCTTGCGCTTTGGGGGAAATATAGACCACTAGGTGGTTTATTCCAAGGTCAGCTGTACTTAGGATGATCCTCTATGGATGGGAAGAAATAAATGACAGAAGGGGGGCTCTCATAGTGTGAAACTGTAATTTATAAAAATAATCCATGGTTCTGATCTGGGACCAATCCTATTTATGAATAAATTAAATGACCTGAAGGATGGGATAAACAGTTCAGGCTCTGTATTTGCGGACAATACTAAGTTAAGCAGGGCAATAATTTCTCTGCAGGATGTGGAAATCTTGAAAAAAGATCTGAACAAATTACAATACACAATACACTGGGAGGAGAACCTCTGGGGGAATCTAGGATGAAAAAGGACCTGGGGGTAATAGTAGATGATGGGCTCAGCAATGGCATGCAATGCCAATCTGCTGCAAGCAAAGCAAACTGAATATTGGCATGCATTAAAAAGGGGATCAACTCCAGAGATAAGACAATAATTCTCCCACTCTACAAGACTCTGGTCCGGCCACATCTGGAGTATGTCATCCAGTTCTGGGCACCAGTCCTCAGGGAGGATGTGCTGGAACTGGAGGGAGTCCATAAAAAACTAATAAGGGGACTGGAGGATATGAGTTATGAGGAAAGGTTGCGAGCACCGAACTTGTTCTCTCTGGAGAAGAGATGCTTGAGAGGGGATATAATTTCAATACTGTTGACCCCACAATAGGGATAAACCTTTTCCACAAAAGGGAATTTAATAAGACACGTGGCCACTCACTAAAATTAGAAGAAAAGGGGTTTAACCATAAACTGCGTAGAGGGTTCTTCACTGTAAAGCCCCATACACACTATCAGATTATCTGCTGAGTTTTTCCTTCAGATTTACCAAAACCATATAATATGAGGACAAACCTTAGGAGTTTCAATGTGTATGCAATCAGGCAGGCCCTTCTACTACATGGTTTTGGTAAATCTGAAGGAAAAACTCAGCAGATAATCTGATAGTGTGTATGGGGCTTTAGAGTGGTTAGGATGTGGAATTCTCTTCCACAGGCAGTGGTTTCTGCAGGGAGCATTAATAATTATAAAAAACTATTAGATAAGCACCTCAACAACCGCAACATACAGGAATATACAATGTAATACTAACATTTAATCACACACAGATGTTGGACTTGATGGACTTGTGTCTTTTTTTCTACCTCGCCTACTATGTAACTATGATTGGATGATGAAAGTAAGCAGTGCTTTTTCTCATTTACTAAGCTGTGGAGAAACTGCTAATTCCAAAGTGCACAATCTATTTGTCTTTAGTAAATCAACCCCACTGTTTTCTTATCCTCTTTTGCCTCTTTCAGGCTCTTCCTTCCTGTCCGGACACGCTCTCTCGCAGTGCTGGCAGGCCATCATTACCCCAGACTGACTTACTAGACAATGGTGGACCGTCCCCTGTGCAATGTGTGTTTTCTTAACCACTTCTAGTGCTAAACATGCGATAGGGTGACAACACAGGAGCACAACTGGAAGACCGTTGTCACCCAATGAAAGAAAGTGCCTTCACAAGAGGATTACACGGAAATGTTTTAATGAAAGCTGCAGATGTAAAAAATTTAAAACAAGTTTTGAAATAATTTGAAGCTTAGCTGATATTTTGGTAATAGCGTTTCACTAAACCATGCGCTGTCAAGTAATTGGCATTGGAGTATCAAAATGACTGCGCAACCGGACAAAGGACATGAATAGCTGATAACACTACAACATGACAAGTTGTGAAGGGATATATGTAAAAAGTGCAGCGCCGGAAGAAGTGCATGTATGCAAAATACAAACACAATAGTGTAAAAAAATAAACACTAATGCAAAAATGTGCATACAAATAATACATCAACATAATAAAATGCATATGTGCTAAAGGATTAATTCCCTGAATGATAAAACGACTTGAGTAATCCAAAAATATGACAAGTCCACAAATATCCATGTAGGAAAAACCTCACAACACACTATCAAGTGTGAAGGAGTAAGGAAAAGTCAGTGCAGATAAAGATGATAGTGGGCAACCGTCTGTAGAAGAGTCACCTGGGAATGTGCATCCACCACCCAAGGAAAGGGTTAGGTACTTCTTACCAGAAAAAATGGACACACACGCCAGCGGTGGTTGAACTGGCATGGAATGGAAAAAGGATCAGGAACCATGGTCTCCAGATATCCAAGCGACACCCACAAATCTCTCATCCATCAACCGATTGGAAATAGACTCATAAAAAAAGGAGAAGGCTTCCACATGGTGTAGGTCATGTTTATGCAGGTTTATTTAAAACAGAGGTCTCAAACTGGCGGCCCTCCAGCTGTTACAAAACTACAAGTCCCATCATGCCTCTGTCTGTGGGATTTATGCTTGTAACTGTCAGCCTTGCAATGCCTCATGGGAATTGCAGTTTGGCAGCAGCTGGAGGGCCACCAGTTTGAGACCCCTGATTTAAAAGGTACTAACATCTGAGCAATGTGCAGAATAAAAACAATGTGATCACAAAGCAATATGAACAAGCACAATGTGCAGAGCTGACAAGCAATAATCCGACGCGTTACATCCTAAGGGACTTCAACCCCAGTTTGACTCTCCGCAGCTGGTGTGCGTGTCCACATCTTCCGGTAAGAAGTACCTACCCCTCTCCTTGGGTGATGGATGCACAGTCCCGGGTGTCTCTTCTACAAACTGTTGCCCACTATCATCCTTATCTGCACTGACTTTTCCTTACTCCTTCATACTTGATAGTGTGTTGTGAGCTTATTCCTACATGGATGTTTGTGGACTTGTCCTTTATATCATACATTTTTTTGGATTACTCAAGTCATTTTTGTAATTTAGGGAATTAATCCTTTAGTGCATATGCACTTTATTATGTTGATGTATAGCTTGAATGCACTTTATTGAGTATATTCATTCATGTTAATAGTTGCACATTTTTGACACTATTGTGTTTGTATTTTGCATACATGCAATTCTTCCAGCGCTGCACTTATTATATATATGCAACTGACATACTTCTTCCTAAAATAAAGTGTTTTTCTAAAGTAAAATGGAATTGGTTGTTATACTTCCAAAAGATTACACATATGTAGTGAATTTTAGAAATAATGCAATTCTATTCTATTTTTTTTTTTTTGTAGTGTAAACTATGAACGGGACACACATAAATGAAATAATGCTCCTTGGCTTTGAAAACATTCATGCTTCCAAGCATTTTGTTTTCTTTTGGTTCCTCTTGATTTACATATTGACTATAACTGGAAATGTGGTCATCATTCTGTTGGTGTTGACCAGCAGTCATCTTCGATCTCCTATGTTCTTCTTTCTTGGTCACTTATCCTTTTTAGATGTGTTGCTGACTTCAAATATTGTTCCTAGCATGCTCCATATAATATTATCAGAGGGCAGTATAGTACTTCTTGGAAGCTGTATTGCTCAGCTTTACTTGTATGGTTCTGTGATAAGCACGGAGTGTCTTCTCCTCTCAGCCATGTCCTATGACCGCTACCTTGCCATATGTAAGCCATTGCATTACACAACAATTATGGATCTTAATCTCTGTTTTTACCTGGTTGTAACGTGCTGGTCACTAGGATTTGTTATAACACTCATCACAGTTTTCTTATTGCAAACATTGTGGTTCTGTGGGCCCAATGTAATTGAACACTTTTTCTGTGATCTTGGCCCCCTACTTGAATTATCCTGTTCAGACGTTTCCATTATTACATTTGATGTGTTCTTCTTTTCTGTTCTTTTGACATTTATACCATTTGTGTTTATCACTGTTACCTATGTGTATATTTTTCTGACCATCTTAAACATAACCTCAGCCACCGGGAGGCAGAAGACCTTCTCCACCTGTAGCTCTCATCTGGCCGTTGTATGTACCTACTTTGGGGCACTGTTTGTCATGTATGTGGTTCCCTCAAGAGAGCACTCTTTGAACATGAACAAGGTGGTATCTCTGATGTACACCGTGGTCACACCATTGCTGAACCCCATCATATACAGCTTGAGGAACCAAGTAATTAAATCAGTCATACGGAAATATTTATCTGTGTGCAGGAAAAGCTGTACATACTGACATTGTAAAAGTGCTTTTCTACTTTTTAAAGAATGCAAGCTGATTTATTGTTGCCCGCATATGTTAGATCAACATTGGTCACCCTGGCAAATTTAGCCGTATTTAACAAGGTCTAGACCTTAGCTGCTGTATTGTGTATGCGCTAAAATATCCTGATTGAAATACCTAAGGTATACTCTATATTTGTGCCCTTCTTCCCCTATGGATCATCCCACTTCTTTGTATGTTAGGCACAGCTACAACCACATATGCATTGGATCAGATGAACAGCTGCTGAAAATCCAGATGTAGTGACAGTCTCTAAATACTGTAAAAGCCGAGTGCCCAGTTGCTCTTGTACAAGCCATTGAAATCTTATAACACAGGTCATTTATTGATTGCAATTATTAATTCCTTATGGCACAAATGTTAAGGGGGAGCTATTGTATAGTTTCTACAAATCACTGCATCATATCTATGATTTTTTTTTTGTTTTGGGATTTCAAGAACTCTATAGCTTCAGGATTACCGCTGTGGTTAACTATGATACAATGGGGTTGATTAGGAGTGCAATTTGTTCCGTTCCAAATTCATTGTTTAACACATTTTTCGACAAATTCTGTAATTTGGAAATATATGAATTAACTTAAACCCATTTAACATTTTTTTCTGAACATTCATAAATTGAAATATTCGAATATAGGAAAATTCGTAAATTTGCAAATTTGTAAATTTGAAATTTGAAAAAAACTGAAAATTTGAAAATCTGAAATAATAACTAATAATAAGGTAACTGTTACTGACTATTAAATTAGAGGTTATTGGAATTTCCTTTCAAATTTGGCTGTTCCGAAAAGCAAAGAGTCCTACAATAGTAGAATGGGTATGTAAGATGAACGGGATGCAATCCATGGAGGAAATGATTATGTTCGTGGAGAATTTAAATAAACAAACAAAAAAATGGCAACATTGGGAAGAGTTACGGCTCTCAGCAATTCTTAAACAATATTTAGGAATATGTATGTGCACATACACTGCTGCACAGATGCTTTTTTTTTTTTAAATGTTTTGAATGTATGACTGTTTGAAGGATAGCACTGGCTATAGTGGAGAGATTTACAGACAGCTAAATTTTTTGTTTTATATGTAAGTGCACTGATTTTAAAATAAAACTGTTGAGACCTTATTAACCTCCCTGGCGGTGTGATTATTTCTGATTTTAGGTGCTGAAAGTGGTACAATTATTTCGCATGGAAATTTGGCGTATTATATTGTAGGCCTGCAATTCTAAGCCCTTGTACACGCGGTCGGAGATTCCGATGGAATGTATCCTATCGGACCGGTTTGTCGGATAATCCGACTGTGTGTGGTATGCATCGGACTGTTTCCGTCGGAATATCCATCAGACCCAATTTTCCAACTTGTTGGAAATATTTTCCGACAAACTGGTCCGATAGGACATACTCCGATCATGTGAAGAGAATTTTGATCGAACAAAGTGCCACGCATGCTCAGATCAAATTCCTACATCAAAGCTATTGGCTACTAGCCTGAATGTAGTCCCATCGTAACGAAATTACGTCATCACGTTCTGAATGATCGGATTTTTCGACAACTTTGTCCGACCGTGTGTATGCAACAGTTTCGGACAAGATCCGACGGACAAAATCCGACGGATTTGGTTGTCGAAATCTCCGACCGTGTGTACAGGGGCTTAGGAATAACTCACTTAAATCTGTTCAAACCAGAGTCTAGTAGACATCCCGGGTATGATAAAGTTTATAATATAATAAATAACTATAAATAATGATAACAAATAATAATAATAATTATTATTCAATAATGTAATCAAATCCAAAAACACAGAAATTTGCTCATTTGCAGAATTGTCGCTGTCATTAGATTTAGTGTTTGATGAAGGATCTCCTCACAAATCGCTCAATTGTACAAGTGATTCTAATTTATTATCGCTGTTTTCTAGCTGGTCTAAAATCACTTTTGACATAAAGGGACACTTTTTGCTTGCTATGGACAGTATTTATAATATAAAACTACATGCAGGGCACTGGACAGACCTCAAAGGGGATGTGTATTTTTTTTTTTAATATAGTACTGTAATCTGTAATATTACAGTACTGTATGTGTTTTGTGTATTTTAACTTTTTTTAATTTGTCGCCGCTCCCGTGCGTCGTAACGTTGCAGGGAACGGAACTCAGCGGCACTCGCCCACTGTGTGAATCGAGCGGAGGACGGCTCGCACACACAGTGGGGGGACATCGCTGGATCCAGGGGACAAGGTAAGTAACTCTCCCTGTATCCAGCGATGCGATCCCGAGTCTGGCTCAGGGTTACCGCTCGTGGTACTGAAATCACAGCCCGAGCCAGACTCGGGATTACCGCCAGGGAGGTTAAACTATGAGGAGTCTACCTATTTTTTAACCATATTAAACTGAGGATTCATCCATCCTTCCCTTTTGATATGGTGAGCTGGATCATCTTTGTCACCATAAGGGGAACACAGTGAGGCTGGCGGGGGGGAACATTTCTGGATTTTCGGCTGATGATCAGAGATCCCAATAAGCACTGAATGATCTTCCTGAATAAGGAAGAGATTGCTGGTGATCTGGTAAGCCCTCATCTGATTTATGCTGAAGGTGTCACAACAGTGAATGTCTGAGCACTGCACTGTCAGGATCAATCTATCCAGCGTGGGACACTGGCATGCATGAATTGTTTGCACAGGAGTACACTAGTGATCAATTTATGAATATAATATATTTTGCACTATTACATAAGGACCTTTTTGGATTGAATAATATTTTGATTGGATTTTCTGTTCACTTCAAAGGTTTTGCACTGTCAATGTCAAAAATGGTGTTTTGCACATGGTGCTTTTATTTAGAGCTGCACTTTTAGGACATACATTTTTGATTGACATGGTATTTAGGTTTTAGTGCACATCTGCTGTATTTACTTTTTGATAACACACTAGCGCAGATTTTTTTCTATATAATATTTATGAATATGACTATATCCCCTCCTCATTTTTATTATTTTTTTATTTTTTTTTTAGATGTCCAGGTGTTATAGTTTTCTTTTTTCATTTTTTTAGATGAGTTGATAGATATAAAATAGGTGCAGCACTACAAAATGTCCATAGACATTCCATAGAAATGTCCATAGATCCTTTGTGATCATACATAGAAAATGTTAGTAATAAGGTCCATAGGGTACAGCAGAGAATGGTATGGGAGAAAATCACCACCAACGGTACCCAGACACACTGTCTCTTACCCTCCTCTTTGGACCCTTATTACAGGGGTCGAATAAGCATTCCATGGAAGAGGGAAACCTCAAACCGCCATAGACCATCGGACACCAGCAAATATAGCAGACTGGATGCAGGATATATAACACTCTCCACACTCGATTCCCGTTCTCATAACGTTGAATCCATATATATGAATTGACCCATGAAATAGAAATAAATGCGCCTCATAGTGTAGTAAGCTTTAAAAAACTGCTTTATTAATAAAAATGCTATATTGCACTCACATGTTCAAGATGAAAAACAGGCACTGTATAGTAGCTTAAAACCGCCAGCAAGATGGCCACCACATCCCGGCATACACTCTCATCATGTCCCATCACAAGCTTCTGTCTATGCATTTCGTCATACATTTGACATCATCAGGGGCGTGGCTTGGCATTCTTAGAGGTGCATTATATAGGCGGGGTGCTACAATCACGGCAAAAATTGGATGCCTTCCACACGCAAAACCATTTAAGCCACCCCCGTCTGGAATAATTGCTTCAGCCTCAATACTTCAAGGAATAGAATGTGTCGGTATAGGAATGTTCTATATATTAATCATAAAAGTTGATTTTAAAATACAGGAATAGAATTGTAAAGTAGAAAATGACTATAAGATTTTATTTTTCCTCACAAATGATGTATTATAATATCCAATTTTATAATGTGATTAATATGCGTACGTATGTATTTGTTTCAATGGTTTTAAAAATTAATAAAAAGAGATTGAAAACAAATTTGTCTGTTAGTGAAGGTAACAAATACTAATTTATCTGAAGTTATGAATTATCCAAAATAATGAATGCCGTATCTAAATGAATGGAACATAACAAATTAATAATAATAAATAACAATAATAATAATAAAATTATTATATTATTAATTTGTTTTGTCTCATTTGTTTAGATGTGGCATTCGTTATTTTTTGAATACATTTGTATTCGTTGTTTTCACTAACAGCCAAATTTGAAAGGAAATTCCAATACCTATAATTTGATAGTGAGTTATTATTAGTTAGTTAGAGATATAGGGGTCGGAAGCTCGGTCCCCAATCAGGTCTCCTTAGAGTACAGGGGCAATTGGACTATCTTGGTACAAGATAAGCTGAGGTAAATTCAAATGTGTAAACAAGTATGTAAAATATTTTATATAAAGGTTTATTAATACAAAAGTATTAAAACAAAACAAATACTCAAATACAGAATAAAAGCATGGTAACCATCCATGTGTATCACCAAAACAGTGGTCCCCAAATGAGGGAAGATCACAGTGAGATAGTTGATCACGGGTACATCTCAACTAGTTTCGCAGTCAAAGCTCTAAGTTTCTGGATGATGGTACAATTTTCCATATATGTTTTACTACCATTACTGTTGTAGAGGCTACTTCTATTTTTCTAGTTAGTTATTCTTTCATATTTTCAGATTTTCTTTCTTATTTTTGGATTTTCAAATTTACGAATTGTGATCATAATTAATGACCTGAAAAAACAAAAAATAAAGCAAAAAAAATAAAAAAATCAAGCGAAAACGAAGAAATATTTAGACAGTGCACATGTCTATTGATTACTAAAGGTAAATCAACCCAATTGTGAAGGTAAAGGTATGTAGACGCTTCTCTTTTCAAGGGAAGTTTCACTGTGCAAGCACATTTGCCCCTAAGCTTAGTGAATGAGGTGACTCTCTGTTAACATCAATAATTCAATCACACAAAGGAAAAACTTTAGTTTTTTATTATTTCTTAGAACTTCCATTGGGTACTCCTTGCACTATACCTCATTCACTAAGCTCTGGGGAATATTCACTTGCAAACTGAACAGCCTATTTGCCTTTAGTAAGTCAACGCCAACATGTGGTTACTTACAAGAGCTGATTGTCAAAACATGTTAAAAGACACTAACAGAGCCATTGTTGGCAAGCAAAGAATTACTTAGGCCCCTTTCATACAAAAGATTTAAGCAGGTCCGGCTATCTGTTTTTTTAGCTGCTGTCAATCGGACCCTCCATTCTCCTCTTTGGAGCGCCGGATGTAAATTTTCTTGTGTTTGTTAATACCCTCTGTGCCCGATCCAATCTGTCAAAAAAAAAAAACGGAAGGGGGGGGTATGTTCCCCTCTGGCTGTTTGGATCAGCCTGGAATGGTCCGTTTACATCCGGCTGCCCATAGAGCAGAGCAGGCTGTATCTTTGACTGCTCTGCATAAGGGGGTCAGGCACAGACCTGTCATACGCCCACTCGGCTCAGCTCAGCAGGGGATCAGCAGGCAGATCCCCTGCTGAGCAAAAATGTATCCTGCCCATGTGAAAGGGTCCTTAGAGACTGGACTAGGTAGCACCAGTAATGGGTCTGATTGGATAAAGGTGGGAGATTACCATGAAAGAGAGAGACATTAGTAAAGCAGTGCACCTGGGTAAGCCAATACTGCTGAAGCAGCTGATAGTAGAAGCCCTCTAAGATAACAATCAGGTAGATTCTTACTAGCATTCCTATTATAATTATTATTACTATTATTATACAGGATTGATATAGCACCAACAGTTTGTGCAGAGATTTACATGAGGGCAGACCTGGAGTTGTTCTGTACACAGAGTGTGTACTGACCACGCCCCAGAAACATCATTTCCTGCTTGTGTGATTGGCTCACCAATTTTCCCAGAAAGATACAAGTCAGATTTCAGGCATCCCCTGAAACAAAATTTTCATTTTTGGAGAGATACTTGCAATAGGAGCACATCTAAAGGGTTGCAGGCCCAGCAGATTTCCTCATTAGTGCCCTGTAGCTCCACGGATGACAGTTAATTATGAAACCACTTCCATTAGACCCGTTCAGTACAGAGGTGCAGACAAACACGCAGGGCTTTCTTCAGAATAACAAAAGGGTAAGAATATGCAACAAAGGTTGTTAGGATCCTTGCAATGTACAGAGATCACCCAGAGGGGAATGTTTTTTTCTCAACAAAGGTGGAGTTATGCTTTAACCACTTACGGACCGCCCGCCGTCGTTATAGGTCTGTACTTTGAAGAGTGATATTGTTGTTATTGCAGCAGATGGCTACCATAACCTCAGTATCCCCTTCTTCAGCGGGTGGCCCACTTTCAGATAAAAGTGGTCTCTGTGGCAGATTCGCCACAAGATTACTTTTATCGGCGGCAGGAGAGGTCCCCTCCCCCCACGCTCCGGTGCCCTCCATCACTTACCAGGGCCTCCGGCAGGGGCAAGTCTGCTCTCCTTTTAAATATGGAGATGAGTGAGGGGAAGATGGCCCCCACCTGTCTCCATACCATTGCAGCGTGGAAGCGATGTCAAAGTGTCACTTCTGCCCACAGCTCTTAAAGAGACATTTTTATTTCTTTTTTAATTTTTTTTTTTAAACAACATGTTTTTTTTTATTGCATTTTAGTGTAAATATGAGATCTGAGGTCTTTTTGACCCCAGATCTCATATTCAAGAGGTTCTGTCATGCTTTCTTTCTATTAAATGTGATTTTTACATCCCTTGTAATAGGAATACAAGTGACACTTTTTTTTTTTTTTTTAAAGAACAGTGTAAAAATAAAAATTAAAAGGTAAAATAAATAAGAAAAAAAATAAACATTTTAAACCCTGTCCCGCCGAGCTCGTGTGCAGAAACAAACGCATACGAAAATGTTCTGAGGTATCACCACGATCGGTAGAGCGAGAGCAATAATTCTAGACCTCGTCTGTAACTCAAAACATGAAACCTGTAGAATTTTTTAAAGATCACCTATGGAGATTTTTAAGGGTAAAAGTTTGTCGCCATTTACCAGCGGGCTCAATTTTGAAGCGTGACATGTTGGGTATCAATTTACTTAACATTATCTTTCACAATGTAAAAAATTGGGCTAACTTTACTGTTGTCTTATTTTTTAATTCAAAAAAGTGTAGTTTTTCCCCCAAAAAAGTGCATTTGTAAGACCGCTGCACAAATACGGTGTGGCAGAATGTATTGCAACAACCGCCATTTTTTTCTCTAGAGTGTTAAAACAATATATATTGTTTGGGGGTTCTAAGTGATTTTCTAGAAAAAAATAATGTTTTTAACTTGAAAACACCAAATCTCAAAAAGAGGCTCGGACCAAGTTAAAGAAGTGGTTAAAGAATACACATACAAGTGACTCATGTACTTCTTTACTTTTATGCCCTTTAAGTGCAGGACAGAGATCATTAACACTATTCAAAATGTGATTCTACCACAAACTGACATTTTTTTTTTTAAAGTGGAAGTAAACCCATCGATCTAACAGTTTGAAAAAACAGTTACATTCCCAGCATGCCGGCAATGTTAACTGTCACTCTCACCCAAACTGTCAAACCATCCAATGGCTGGTGTCATAACTGATCACATGTGCAGCTTCATGGCAGCTAAAGATTAAAGGGAGGCCAAGATGGCAGCTTCCTTGGCTGAAAACGATAGGAGGGTTACTTCCACTTTCATTTTCCAACCATATAATTGTTAAGCTTTCTATGTGGGCAAAACAAAATGATGGTTGTGGAAAATAATTTATGTGTACAAGATTTTCTAATGATAATTTTCACAGTCCACTATCTAGATGCTTTGCCCTAATTTACAATCACAGGGGCTATCATTTTTGGCATTGGATAGAATTCTCTCCCTTCCCCAGGGTGGTGACTTTGACAACAAAATACTGGCTAGCCATCCTTTTCTTAACTGAGCTACTCATGTTTACAGCTGGGGGGTTTGAGTTTCTTATGTTACCTACAAAGATCCCCCTGAATCTGAATTTTAGACAGGTATATTCAATGTTCCGCATGCTTATCCACTTAACAGCCACCCTATAGCACATTTACTGCTACGGGAGCATGTGTGCTCTGCTTCTGAAGGCAGAAAGGCAAAAGAGAAATCACTGCTCCAGGTGAGCCAAGGAGATCCCACAGCAAGCAACCCTACAGGTGCTGGGCCCGGCTCACTACTGTGATAAGCAAGAACTTGGAAAAGACAGCGGCACATCGCAACGGGATAGCAATAAAACGTCTTTATTGTAATACAGACAGATGTAGTCACAGGTTAACATTCCATTCATTCCTGTGACTGCATGTATAAAACATGCTACAGCAAAAAAATTCTAAAATAAAAAAAAAACGAGTCACATCCCATTTACAATGACTTAGTCCTTGTACACACGATCGGAGATTCCGACGGAATGTGTCCGATTGGAGCGTTTTGTCGGATATTCCGACTGTGTGTGGTCTGCAATGGACTGTTTCCGTCGGAATATCCGTCGGACCAAATTTTCCAACTTGACGGAAATATTTTCAGACAAAATGCTCCGATCGGACATACTCCGATCATGTGTAGAGAATTTTGATCGGACAAAGTGTCACGCATGCTCAGATCAAATTCCTACATCAAAGCTATTGGCTACTAGCCTGAACATAGTCCCGTCGTAACAAAATAACGTCATCACGTTCTGAACGATCAGATTTTCTGACAACTTCGTCCGACCGTGTGTATACAACAGTTTCGGACAAAATCTGACGGACAAAATCCAATGGATTTGGTTGTCGGAATCTCCGACCGTGTGTACAAGGGCTGAGGCCGCGTACACACGCGCGGACTGTTCGCCCAACATGGCCACACACGACGGACGAACAGTTTGCTGAAACCGTGCGCGATGACGTTTCGGCACGCACGACGGATCGAAAATTTCGACGTCCAATACACTGCAATGCAACCTTCCGACGTGGAAATCCTTTCTGAGCATGCGCGAGACTTAGTTGGCCGAACAAGCCTACACACGAGCGAACAGTCCGCTGAAACCTTGTTTCAGCGGACAGTTTTTCGGAATTTCCGTAAGACCTTGTTCGTCCAACTGTCCGCTGAAACTGTCCGCTGAAGCCCCACACACGAGCGGACTGTCCGCCCAAACACTGTTCAGCGGACAAGGTTGGGCGAACAGTCCGCCCGTGTGTACGCGGCCTTACAGTTACATTAGCCAGCACCCAGCGACTGATTTAAAAAAAATAAATAAACAGCATGGGGCCCTCCAAAATCCATGCCAGACCCTTATCCAGTATGATTCACTAACATAGGAACTTTAAGAGCATAAATACCACTGCTTTTGGTTTTATTTTATGTTCTTACATTTTCTCCACTTGTACAGTTGGAAAAAAAAAAACAATATATCATATACAATTCCTACATAGCCATATAGTAATTTAATGTTATTAACCATTTGCCACCCACCCAAAGCAGTTTTACTGCAAACTGGTGGCACAGGCAGGCTGGTACATGTGCACCACCAGCTTGCCTTCAGGTTTTATGCATGCACATGCCACCTGCTGACTGGCACTGGTATTGGACACAGCACAGCACCAAAAGAAAGCTATATTTATGTGAAAAAAAATAACATCAATTTAATTTGTGTGCAGTACAACTTGTCTACTTAGCACTTTAAACCCCCTCCCTGCACAGGTAAATTTTCAGTTTTCAGCTCTGTCACACTTTGAATGACAATTGTGCAGTCATGCAACACTGTACTCATATGAACTTTGTATCTTTTTTTTGAGATAGAGCTTTCTTTTGGTGGTAGTTAATCACCACTTTTTTTTTTTTTTTGCTAAACAAATGAAAAAAATACCATAAACTTTGGGGAAAATAAATCTTTCTTAATTTCTGCAATTTTGAAAACAGGTAATTTTTCTCCTTCACTGATATGTGCTGATGAGGTGGCACAGATGGGCACAGATGAGGCCGCACTGGTGGGTACTGATGAGGAGGCACTGATGAGGCTGAACTGATATGTGGCACTGATGGCAGTAATAGGCAGCACTGAATATGAGGCACTGATATGCGGCACTGGTGGGCACTGATATGCAGCACCGATGATTAGCAGTACTGATGGACATTGATTAACAGCACTGATGGGCACTAATTGGCAGCACTATTGAGGAGGGACTGATAGGCAGCACTGAAGGGCACTGATAGGCAGCACTGATGGGCACTAATAGATGCCACTGATAGGCAGAACTGAGAGACGGCACTGATAGGTGGCACTGATGGGCTCTGATTAGCAGCACTGATGGGTACTGATTGGCAGCACTGATGAGAAGGCATTGATACTTGGCACTGATGGGCCCTGATTGGCAGCACTAGTGAGGAAGCACTGATAGGTGGCACTGATGGACACTGATTGGCAGCACTAATGAGGAAGCACTGATAGGCGGCACTGATGGACACTGATTGGCAGCACTAATGAGGAAGCACTGATAGGCAGCATTGGTGGGTAGGGATGAGCTTGATGTTCGGGTCGAACATAATTTTGACTCGAACATCGGGTGTTCGCCCATCTGCCAGAGAGCAAACATTATGGGGCATTCTCAGTAAATTTGAGCACCACAAACTGCCCCATAAGGCACTGCGAGATCGCCGTACATTGCTGTATGATGATTTGCAATAGCATGCACCTGATCTGCATGTTTTGTCAAATCACAGCGCCCTCTGCTAAGAGAGCCATAATTGGCCAGCGGCCGTGTGTAGTGTTGTTTGTGTGGACAGAGAGATAGCTTGATTTAGATTAAGTAGCCAGGTTATTCAATATAAATATATTAGGGCTGTTACTTATTAAAACTTTTGTGTTCAATTAATTGATTTTTTTTATCAATTAATTTACTAATTTCAATTAATTATAACGCACATACAGATCCAACTACTTTTAGCTGATCTCCTTGCATTGCACCTCTGCATTAGTCAGTGGAAAATGTGGTATACACTATATACAATCACCCGACACTAGTTCGTTTCCACAATCCATGACTTAACTTCACAGTTCACACAAATACGTTTTAAATTCAAACTGTAGCACTGAAGTAAGTAGTTTTTTTTTCCACAGTAACATGACAATCCCTCCACCTCCGGTCTAACTAATCACTCTCACCTTATGGCATGGACCCCTGTGCAAACAGGTGGTCATGCAAGCGGGTATCAAAAGGGTTAACCATAAACTTCTCTCACGTCTCCTTAGATCTCAGCAAGGACGCCAGATCATGGGTAGAAGTGCTCACTGCTTAAGTATAAGATTACATTTTTGTGTTCAAACACAAACTTCTCACATAAAGATGATAAAAACACAGCATGTAAAGCCGACAATCATGTTAGTTCTGTAGGGCAGCACCAGACTCCTCCTCCCCCTTCGTTAGCAGACGGAGGCACTTGGGGAAGGGGGGAGGAGTCCAGTGACGTTCATGTCTGTGACGTCACCGAATCTCCGAAGGAACTCCCTGAAGACACGAAAGCTGGCAGAGAGGTGAGTACCGATCAAAAGAATTTTGATCAATCAAAAAAATTAATCCATTAATCGAGGAATTAATCTTTAATTTCCACAGACCATATATATATATATATATATATATATACTCTGCGTCCAGTGTAGCCTATATCTACAGTGCATTCTGTGGTGTACTGTTTCTACTACACTTCTGGTGGTGTACACAGTTTAAAATACAGTGCAGCCATTGTACAGTTGCTAATGCAGTGCATGCGGTGTACAGTTTCTACTACATTTCTATTGATGTACACAATATAGTGCCTAATACAGTGCAGGCGGTGTACACAATATCTAATACAGTGTGCATAGTTTCTACTACACTTCTGGTGGTGTACACAGTACACAATACAGTGCAGCCATAGTACAGTTGCCAATATAATGCAGGCGGTGTACACAGTATCTAATACAGTGTGTACAGTTTCTATTACACTTCTTGTGGTGTACGCACTACACAATACAGTGCAGTCATAGTGCAGTTGCTACTACTTTTCTGGTGTAGTACACAATACAGTGAAGCCTTAGTGAATTTGCTACTACTTTTCTGGTGGTGTACACAGTACATAATATGGTGCAGCCTTAGTGCAGTTGCTACTACTTTTCTGGTGGTGTACACAGTACACAATACAGTGCAACCATAGTGTAGTTGCTACTACTTTTCTGGTGGTGTACACAGAACACAATACAGTGCAGCCTTAGTGCACTTGCTACTACTTTCCTGGTGGTGTACACAGTACACAATACAGTGCAGCCTTAGTGCACTTTCTACTACTTTTCTGGTGGTGTACACAGTACACAATACAGTATAGTGTGGTGTTGCAAAAAATATATACATCATGTCCAGAGAGCCACAACATGCAGAAGAGTTGGTAGAGTGGATAACAAAGCTGTCCTTGTCCTCCTCATCCACTGTCACCTAGGCTCAGAGTAGTTTGCCTTCCAATGCAGCTTCCAAATCAGCCTATTCCACCGGCTCCTTGTCCACAGTCACTCCTTCCATAGCCCCACCATCATGGACGGAGGAGTCCCCCAAACTATTTGATCATTGTGTCGGGTGCATGCTGCTGGAGGATGCACAGCGATTGGAAGGCGCCAATGTTGGTTCCTAGGTTGAGGAAGGAAGTAACGTGAGCCTAGAGAGAGGGTGTGTCCAAGAAGGACAAAAAACTGGCAGTCATGTTCCCTCAGCTGCAGCATACTGCCAAGTTTGCTCCAGTGACAAGGAGGGGGGGGGGTGATGAGGTCACTGTCTCTACTTTGGTGCCTGATAGAAGAGAGGGGGAGGCACAACTCCAACAGGATGTCCTCTAGGGGGCAGCTTAAGGGCAGCCACCCTATTGCATCACACAGCAGAGCTCCGCAGGTGCCGGGCACTGCTGAATTCCCGCTAACTTTTAAAAGTTCCTTGGTGTGGACCTTTTTCAACACGTGTGCAGCAGATCGCACTGTTGCTGTTTGAAACCTATGTCTGAAGTGGATCAAGCATGGTCACAACAGCAGCCGCTTGGGTACCGCATGCTTGACCAGACATGATGACCTGCCATGCAGTCCATTGGCAACAGCACTTGAAAGACCCACATCAAAGAAAAAAGCAGACTTCTCCTTGCTCCTCATCTGGGATCTCCAACCCTACTATACCTCCTCTCAAAAACCTGCACTGAGAGGAATGATAGTATAGCAATAGGTGTCCCAAGTACTTGCAGCCAATGTGCTAGCAGTACACCCCCATCTGATTTTAGCAGGCACATTTTCCTACCTCAGTTGTTGAACCGTAAAAAGAAATTCGGCTCCAGCCATCCACATGCTCAGCGTCTAAATGATAGCTTGGCCAAATTGCTAGCACTGCAACTGCTGCTTTCTCAGCTGGTAGACTTTGCCTGCTTTCGTGAATTTGTGGAATGTGCTGTACCTCAGTGGCAGGTTCCAAAATTCAATTTCTTTTCACGGAAGGCCATTCCAGCTCTCTACTGGCATGTGAAAGGCAATGTTTTGGCCTCGTTGGACAGGGCGGTCAGCAGTAAGGTGCATATTACCGCTGACTCATGGTCCAGCAGGCATGAACAGGGACGTTACCTTTCCTTCACGGTGCACTGGGTAACTCTGCTGGCAGCTGGGAAGGATGCAGGACAGGGTTCAGTGTTGTTGGAGCTTGTTTCACCACAATGCCTCCAAAATGCTAGTGGTGATTCTGCCACAGCTCTCTCCTGTGGCAGAAGGGGATTCTTCCTCCATGGCCTCTTCTGCAGATTTTTCAGTCAGCAGTCAGGCTAAAAGATGCCATGTGATGCTTAAGATGGTTTTGAGGACAGGAGCCACACTGAAGCAGAGATTCTGTCAGCTTTGTAGGGGCAGGCTCAGAGGTGGTTGACACCATGCCAGCTTCAGCCAGAAATGGTTGAATGCGACCATGGCACCAGCCTTCTCTGCACCCTCCGACAGGGACTCTTGACTCATGTTCCATGTTTGGCACTGAATTTGTCCTGAATTTGGTGGTGCAGCGGTTCTTGAGCAGGCACCCAGACTTACAGGATCTCCTGAGGCAGGCCAGAAAAATCTGTGGTCATTTCCACCGATCATACATTGCCAGTGTTCGGATGGCTTACATTCAAAAGGAATGCCACCTGCCCACCAATCACCTCATTTGTGACATGCCCACCAGGTGGAAATGCTGCAACGGTTGAACACACAGCAGAGGACCATTAATGAGTATCCATGTGAGTATGGCATCAGGACAGGGTCAGGGGAGCTTGGCTTCTTTTCGCTAAGCCAGTGGCTACAGATCAAGGATGCATGTACTGTCCTGTCACCATTTGAGGAGGTCACAAGGACGGTGAGAAGCGACAATGCATGCATCAGTGACACTGTCCTTCTAGTCTTGCTGTTGGAGCACACACTTTGTGGAATCATGGACTGGGCATTTGAGGCAGAACAGTGGGAGGAAGAGGAGGACTTCCTTACCTCTCAAGGCTTCCTTTATCCAGATAGCAGTCCTGCAGGCCCCACAAGCACACAGGAAGAAGAGTAGGAGGAGGAGGATTGTGTCAGCATGGATGTAGAAGATAACACTCAGCCGCAGTCTTCAAGGAATGTTTTTCAGTCCCCAGAAACCCAAGGAGTTGTACGTGTCTGGGAGGAGGTTGTTATGGATCATGTGATCCTTAGTGACCCAGAGGACTCAGAATATAATGCCTCTGCAAACTTACGCTGCATGGCCTCCATGATTCTGCATAGCATGCGAAAGTACCCTAGGACTCGTGGTGTCAAGGAGAGGGATCATTACTTGCTGGCAACCCTTCTTGAGCCATGTTACATCCTCTGATCCTTCACAGAGGGAGCAGAGTATTAACAGGAGTCCTTGAAGAATGGTTTGGGCAATGCATTTCCAGACCCTGGGAGGTTACAATTTCCTGGTGCTGGACAATGTGTTTCTGAGGCTTTGTTCAGTCAGAGGAAGAGCAGTGGAGAAAGTGGCCGGCTGGGCAATGCATTTAAACAATTTTTCAGTCATCAGCACCAAGGTCTGATCAGTTCAAGCAACCATTGCCAGTGTTTGCATTACATGGTGCAGGAATATCTACGGGAAAGAGCAGACTTGGAGACCTTTCCAAAAGAGCATCCACTGGGTTACTGGGTCTTGAGGATGGATTACTGGCCAGAACTTGCTCAATATGCAATTGAGCTACTGGTCTGTCCTGCATCCAGTGTGCTTACTAAATGCATAATCAGTGCTGCTCAAGGGTTTGTAACGGATAAAAGAGTGTGCCTGTACACAGACTCCATTGATAGGCTCACCTTCATAAAATATAATCAGTCTTGGATCAGAAGCTATCAAGCACCTGATGCTGATGTAACTTATTGAATTTGCTATGGATGTGTGATCCCTCGCCTATGCTGACTATCCTATTCCTCCTAAATCTTGATGATGCTAGCTTCCCACAATATTTTTGGTCTAAGGCACCACCACCCAAGGCCCAATATTTCTGCTCATGTTTACCAGGGGCATGTAATTACAATTTTTGATTTAATATTTCACAGCAGGGTCTGTTCCTGCGCCCAACAAGAGTATCTGTGAGGGGTTACAATGTTGTGGCACCTCCACCACCCAAGGCCCAATTTTTATGCCCCTGTTTAACAGGGGCATTTAATTAAAATTTTTTGAATATTATTTCAATTTTTCAACACCCAATTTTTCTGCCTCTGTTTAACAAAAAATGTGCTACTTTTCAGGCATACTAAGGACACCCCCAGGCACAATATTTAAAGGAATAATTCATTTTTTATTGTTTCCCTTTAAGCATTATTAAAGTCACTGCTCCTGAAAAAACTGCCATTTTTAAAACTTTTTTTTGCATTGATACATGTCCCCTGGGGCATGACCTGGGTCCCCAAACACTTTTTATGGCAATAACTTTCATATAAGCCTTTAAAATTAGCACTTTTGTTTTTTCACATTCGTGTCCCATAGACTTTAAAGGTGTTTACGTGTCCAAACAAATATTTTGCCTTTTTGCATGTTCTGCTGTGAACCGAACGGCGGGTGTTCGGCTCATCCCTACTGATGGGCACTGATTGGCAGCACTAATGGGGAGGCACTGATAGGCGGCACTGATGGGCACTGATAGGCACTGTTGAGGCTGCACTGTTAATCAGGACACTGACGATCAGTGCCCTGACTTTTAGGGTAGATGTCCCTTACACACTTGCCAGTTACCATATCTCCTTTCCTCACGCTGTGACAGGAAAGGAATTTCGATAACCGGCAAGTGTGTTTACATTGTCATCAGCTGTGATTGGACACAGTTGATCACATGTTAAAGAGCCACCTTAATTGGTCCTTTAGCCTGTGATCTGCTGTGTCCAAAGGAATAAAAATGCCAGGGTGAGAAGTTTTAATATTTTCTAAAGGGATGCTGACGCTGCAACTTTGCTCATTAGGAGCTGATTATTAATAAAAAAATCACTCCCATTCAAACTCATTTTGCACATTGACATAAAATACACAACTTTTTCTTCAGAGCAGAAGCAGGTGGGAATCTGCAAAAAAATGTGCTGCAATGTACATTGATCACCAAGAGAGAATTTATTTTTTTTTCACAGCAAAAGGGAGTTACTCTTTAAAACATGTGAATCCTGCCTTTATATGCTGCTGTTACATACACATTTCTTTGAAATACCATTTTACATGATATATACAATTGTACCATTGTATGATGTAACAGTGAATCCTTAAAAAAAAACAATAGAAAATAAAAAAAAATATCCTTTATTCAAATGATTGCACCCCAAAACCCTAAACTATATCAAAGAGAGGTTTATTGTTAGGGTTTATATATATACTTTATTTTATTAATTTTTCTTTATCCAAGTAAACAAATTTCTTAGTTGTCCTTTATTTGTAAAAATATTTCTTTGTGTGAATGAAAGTTGATAGATATTTATTTATATAGATATCTATATTTTTTAAATAAGTTAGCCATATTGTGATGTTTTATTATGAAGGCTATGACTACTTTCTAATACTTTATTATTTTCTTTATTCCTATTTATTTTACTCTAGTTTCATAAAAAAAAAAAAAAAAAAAAAAAATTGAAAGTAAACACAATAATTAGAAGTACTCTCTATAGACTTACAATGATCCCAGATGGTGGTGTATGCTTCTTCTGTATATAAATAGTGGCACGTTCTTTTATCAGTAGAATGTGACTATGCTTATAAAAGATACTACAGACAGAGAACTAAACAGACCATTTATTATTTTATAGCTTATTTGGTCCAAATATTTTAATTCATTTTACAAAATTTATATATTACTTTTTATTTATTACATTTTGTTTAAACAGATTTTATGGAAAAATATGCATTATGTTTAGTTTAGATCTAATCTGTATATTTCTGATATGCATATTTTGGATTGCACCTAATTGAATTGTAGCTACATTGCATTGTTCTTTCTTTAGGAGATATGGTAAGTATGTGTGTAGTAAATCATGGCTTATGCTGTAATTAAAATATAGTATTTTTAACAATTATGCAAGTTTGTTGTTCTTTTGTAATAAAAAGATGTGTTCTACAAAACGATTGCAATAGAAATAATAAACTACAATGGGATGCGATCTTGCTACAATTAGAAAAAAAAATAATTAGGTTTACTGAAGGAGATAAAAGGTTACATAGCCCAATGAAGCTACACTATATTGTCAAAAGTATTGGGACACCTGCCTTTACACGCATGTGAACTTTAATGGCATCCAAGTCTTAGTCCGTAGAGTTCAACATTGAGTTGGCCCACCCTTTACAGCTATAACAACTCTTCTGGGAAGGCTGTCCACAAGGTTTAGGAGTGTGTCTATGGGAATGTTTGACCATTCTTCCAGAAGCGCATTTGTGAGGTCAGGCACTGATGTTGGAAGAGAAGGCCTATGTCCGCTCTAGTTCATCCCAAAGGTGTTATATCCGGTTCAAGTCATGATTCAGGACTATGCAGGCCTGCACAGTCCTAACCTAAACCCGATAGAACACCTTTGAGATGAATTGGAGCTGAGACTCTGAGCCAGGCCTTCTCATCCACATCAGTGCTTGACCTCAAAAATTGAAGAATGGTCAAACATTCCCACAGACACACGCCTAAACCTTGTGGACAGCCTTCCCAGAAGAGTTGAAGCTGTTACAGCTGTGAAGGGTGGGCCAACTCAATATTGAACCCTACGTAGTAAGACTGGGATGCCAATTATGTGCGTGTAAAGGCAGGCATCCCAATACTTTTGACAATATAGTGTATTTTCTTTTAGGCCACCTGATCATTTGCAAGTGAACTTTCATTTTTCAAATTTTTTTTCTTAAAACCAAACTCTTTTGTGATACGGCGCTGCGTTGCTTTAACTGACAATTGCGCGGTCATGCTAAGCTGTTGGTTTGCATAAAAGTTATAGCGTCTACAACATAGGGGATAGATTTATGGCATTTTTATTATTTTTTATTTTTTACTAGTAATGGTGGCTGGTACTGAATCAAATATTAAATTCATGTTAATTTGAATTACCTATTCATTTTATTACATAGTTTATTCATTTGTTGGGTTAATTTGTAAATTGATTTTAATTAACATAAAAAAAAAAATATAACTTGAATGAAATGGAAAATTGGGTATTATTACCCAATTAATCAAAGTATGTGTGTGCATTAGTTGAGGTAGTGTATGTGATGATAAAAAAAATTAAGGGTATAGGAATATGATTTGAATGTGATACAAGACACTAGAAAACTGGTGTTGAAAAAAAACAATGAATCATACTGAAAAATACAGATGACTTGATGGTGAGCATTTAGTGCCTTTGCTATTGAGAAAAGCTGAATGCTAAGTGAACTAAAATAGAGTATGGAGTGCCAAACAAACAAGGAGTGTAGGACGCTGAATACGAATGTTCAACGTGTATGAGGGTAAAGCAATGCCTGTAGTGAAATTAAAATTACAGTATATTCATTTGTTTTTTAAATAAAAAAACAAAATGGGAATAATGCGTAAATGAGGTATTCGTATGGAGTGCAAACCACTCAGCAACATAAAACATCACTCATGACAAAAAAACACCCCATGGAAAACGTGGTTTGCAAATTACATTTACAACATTACTATCCCCATGAATACCCCAATGCATTGCGACCCTTTCATTTCTGGTCTTCTTCAGGGGGATTTTTATTAACCCCGAAATGGGAAATATTAGTAAATTAGGTATTTTTATGGAGTGCAAACCACTCCACCGGATAGTCACTGAAAAGCTAACCATCGTATTACAAAACATACAAAACTCAATACAAAAAAGTTTTATCGTTTGTTTTGTTTTAGGCAGAAAAAAGTTTGTAAGAGGGTAATTATGTAAAACATCTTTTAATAGGTCAGGAAATAAATCATAGTCATGAGTGATGATTTATGTTGTTGTTTGTGCAGTTAGAAACACTTCCTAGGACACACATTTAACCCCTTGATGGCCCCCTAGTATTAACCTCTTCCCTGCCAGTGACATTTATAAAGTAATTAATGGTCCTAAAAAAGTGTCAAAAGTGTCCGATCTGTCTACCGTAATGTTGCAGTTCCACTATAAATCACAGATCACCGCCATTACTAGTAAAAAAATAATAATAATAATAATAATAAAAATGCCTTAAATCTATCCCCTATTTTGAAGAGGTTATAACTTTTGCACAAACCATTCAATATACACTTATTACAATTTTTTTAACCAAAAATATGTAGAAAAATACATATTGGCCTAAACTATTTTTTAGGGGGGGGGGGGGATATTTATTATAGCAAAAAGTTAAAAATATTGGATTTTTTTTTTCTAAATTTTCGCTCTTTTTTTATTTATAGCATGAAAAATAAAAACCGCAGAGGTGGTCAACTACCACCGAAAGAAAGCTCTATTTGTGAGAAAAATGTGTAAATTTTCTTTGGGTACAACGTCGCACGACCACGCAATTGTCAGTTAAAGGGGCGCAGTGCCATATCGCAAAAAATGGCCTGGTCATTAAGGCTGGTTTCACACCTATGCATTTTTAGTGCATTTTGCATTTTGCAGATTTGCACAACAGAACGTGTTCCATAGGAAACCATGGTGAATGGACTGTAGTACAAATCTTCAAAATGGAAAAAGCACTAAAAATGCATAGGTGTGAATCCAGCATAAGGGGGTAAATCTTCCAGTCCTTAAGAGGTTAAGCTGGCAATACACAGCTCAAATTTGGCTGATTCATTCAATTCAGTTGAAATTGGAGCTGTGGGTGAAGACTAAGAAATTTAAGAATCTTGGTTGAAAAAGTCAGATAAACAGTGATTGCAGCCAATTGGCTGCAGTCACTGTCCGGGTATTTAACATCCATGAGTGCCAACTGTCAGAATACAGCAGCCAGCAGGGAAGATTCATCCATCTAAGCTGTTAAGTGAGGATGGGGAAATTAGGGAATCTTTACATGTATGGCCAGCTTAAGACTATAAAACATTATTTTTTTTTTTTTTATATTTTGTAAAATTGTATTCAATTACTGCTTGTTTTAGAATGTGTAAACAATATTGCCTCCATTACTTACATATACAACCACAAAACGTCCACTTGTGTCAACATTTAAAAAAATAAAATAAAAACAATATATATATATATATATATAGTTTTTACCATTACCATGCAATAATTCTTACATCTACAGATGAACACTTCTTTGTCTATGGGGTTTATTCTTCTGGGATTTCAAGAGCTCTACGGTTTACAGAATTATCTGTTCACTTTTTTCCTTTTGATTTACGTTATGACCATATGTGGAAATCTTTTCATCATCACATTGGTGATCAACACCAAAAACCTCCAAACTCCCATGTACTTCTTCCTTACCCTACTCTCTTTATCAGACCTAATACTGAGTACAAATATTGTGCCCAAAATGCTTCATGTGGTGGTCAACTTGAGAACTTATATATCTTTTATTGGCTGCATCACTCAGTTCTACTTCTTCTCCTTTTCAGAATGTTCAGAGTGTCTTCTTCTAACAGTCATGTCCTACGATCGCTACTTGGCCATCTGTAACCCCTTAAACTATATTTCAATCATGAATAACATAATGTGCAAGAAACTTATTGTGACATGTTGGATATTGAGTATTTCTATAGCCTTCATCACTGCCCTTTCTCTAGGGTTACTTGAGTTTTGTGGCAGTAATATTATTGACCATTTCTTCTGTGATTACTCCCCTTTGATAGAATTATCATGTTCGGACACCTCGTTAATTCAGTTGGTGGTTACCCTACTTAGCTTTCCCATACTTGTTATTCCTTTTATTATTATCATCTTCTCATACATTCATATTGTCAAGATCATTCTAAGGATTCCATCCAATATCGGGAGGCAGAAAGCCTTCTCTACCTGCAGCTCCCACCTCACTGTTGTGTCTACCTATTATGTAACCTTGATCTTTATGTATGGATTTCCAGTCAAGGGGCAATCCCTCAAAATATACAAAGTCTTATCTCTGCTATACACTGTGGGGACACCATTAATGAACCCTATTATATATAGCTTGAGAAACAAAGATATTAAGAATGCCTTTAGAAAGAATTATCAAATGTTTTGTAGAATTTTATCTTAGAATACTATGGGCATCACTTTCCATAGTCAGGGTCCTCTTTAAGATAAGGAAAATGTATACCAAGATCAGCTTTATTTTGAATGGTATTTTAATGCCAATACAGTGTAGGCGCTGTACACAGTATCTAATACAGTGTGTACAGTTTCTATTACACTTCTGGTGGTGTACGCAGTACACAATACAGTGCAGCCACAGTGCAGTTTCTACTACTTATATGGTGCAGTACACTATACAGTGCTGTCTTATTGCAGTTGCTACTACTATTCTGGTGGTGTACAAAGTACACAATATGGTGCAGTTGCTACTACACTTCTGGTGGTGTACACAGTACACAATACAGTGCAGCCGTAGTATAGTTGCCAATACAGTGTAGGCGGTGTACACAGTATCTAATACAGTGTGTACAGTGTCTATTACACTTCTGGTGGTTTTCCGCAGTACACAATACAGTGCCGCCATAGTGCAGTTGCTACTACTTTTCTGGTGCAGTACACAATACAGTAACGCCTTAGTGCACTTGCTACTACTTTTCTGGTGGTGTACACAGTACACAATACAGTGCAGCCTTAGTGCACTTGCTACTACTTTTCTGTTGGTGTACACAGTACACAATACAGTGCAGCCTTAGTGCACTTTCTACTACTTTTCTGGTGGTGTACACAATACAGTATAGTGTGCTGTCGCAAAAAAAATATACATCATGTCCAGAAAGCCACCAGGGAGAGGCAGACGCTCACAGGCTACTAAAAGAGGGCAAGTAGCCTCTGTGTCTGCAGTCAACAGTGCTGGTCGTGGACATGGTGCAATCTCTGCGGGTGGCCGTGGGGCACACTTGTCCTTTTTTTCTGCTGCTGGCCGTGTTATTGAGCCACAACATGCAGAAGAGTTGGTGGAGTGGATAACAAAGTCGTCCTCATCCTCCTTATCCACTGTCACCCAGGCTCAGAGTAGTTTGCCTTCCAATGCAGCTTCCAAATCAGCCTATTCCACCAGCTCCTTGTCCACATTCACTCCTTCTGTAGCCCCACCATCATGAACAGAGGAGTCCCCCAAACTATTCGATCATAGTGTCGGGTGCATGCTTCTGGAGGATGCACAATGATTAGAAGGCTCCGATGTTGGTTCCTAGGTTGAGTAAGGAAGTAACATGAGTCTAGAGAGAGGGGAGCCCAAGAAGGACAAGAAACTGGCAGTCATGTTCCCACAGCTTCAGCATACTGCCAAGTTTGCTCCAGTGACAAGGAGGGAGGGGATGATGAGGTCACTGACCCTACTTTGGTGCCTGATAGAAGAGAGGAGGAGGCACAACTCCAACAAGGCAGGATGTCCTCTAGGGGGCAGCTTAAGGGCAGCCACCCTATTGCAACACACAGCAGAGCTCCGCAGGTGCAGGGCACTGCTGACTTCCCCCTAACTTTTAAAAATTCCTTTGTGTGGGCCTTTTTCAACACGTGTGCAGCAGATCACACTGTTGCTGTTTGCAACCTATGTCTGAAGTGGATCAAGCATGGTCACAACAGCAGCCGCTTGGGCACCACATGCTTGACCAGACATATGATAACCTGCCATGCAGTCCATTGGCAACAGCACTTGAAAGACCCACATCAAAGAAAAAAGCAGACTTCTCCTTGCTTCTCATCTGGGATTTCCAACCCTACTATACCTCCTCTCAAAAACCTGCACTGAGAGGAATGAAGGTATAGAAATAGATGTCCCAAGTACTTGCAGCCAATGTGCTAGCAGTACACCACCACCTGATTTTAGCAGGCAAATTTCCCTACCTCAGTTGTTGAACCGTAAAAAGAAATTCAGTTCCACCCATCCACATGCTCAGCGTCTAAATGATAGCTTGGCCAAATTTCTAGCACTGCAACTGCTGCCTTTTCAGCTGGTAGACTATGCCTGCTTTCGTGAATTTGTGGAATGTGCTGTACCTCAGTGGCAGGTTCCAAAATTCCATTTCTTTTCACAGGAGGCCATTCCGGCTCTCTACCGGCATGTGGAAGGCAATGTCTTGGGCTTGTTGGACAGGCCGGTCAGCAGTAAGCATATTACCGCTGACTCATGGTCCAGCAGGCATGAGCAGGGACGTTACCTTTCCTTCACGGCACGCTGGGTAGCTCTGCTGGCAACTGGGAGGGGTGCAGGACAGGGTTCAGTGTTGTTGGAGCTTGTTTCGCCACCATGCCTCCAAAATGCTAGTGGTGATTCTGCCACAGTTCTCTCCTCCCCCCTCCTCTTCTTCTTCCTCTATGGCCTCTTCTGCAAATTTTTCAGTCAGCAGTCAGGCTAAAAGATGCCATGCGGTGCTTGAGTCGGTCTTAGGGGAGAAGAGCCACACTGGAGCAGAGATTCTGTCAGCTCTGTAGGGGCAGGCTCAGAGGTGGTTGACACCACGCCAGCTTCAGCCAGGAATGGTTGAATGTGACAATGGCACCAACCTTCTCTGCGCCCTCTGACAGGGACTCTTGACTCATGTTCCATGTTTGGCACAGAATTTGTCCTGAATTTGGTGGTGCAGCAGTTCTTGAGCAGGCACCCAGGCTTACAGGATCTCCTGAGGCAGGCCAGAAAAATCTGTGGTCATTTCCACTGGTCATACAATGCCAGTGTTTGGATGGCTTACATTCAAAGTTAATGCAACCTGCCCACCAATTGCCTCATTTGTGACATGCCCACCAGGTGGAAATGCTGCAGCGGCTGCACACACAGCAGAGGGCCATCAATGAGTACCCATGTGAGTATGGCACCAGGACAGGGTCAGGGGAGCTTGGCTTCTTTTTGCTAAGCCAGTGGCTACAGATCAAGGATACATGTACTGTCCTGTCACCATTTGAGGAGGTCACAAGGATGGTGAGCAGCAACAATGCATGCATTAGTGACACTGTCCCTCTAGTCTTCTTGTTGAAGCACACACTTTGTGGAATTATGGACAGGGCACTTGAGACAGAACAGCGGGAGGAAGAGGAGGACTTCCTTAACTCTCAAGGCCTCCTTTATCCAGATAGCTTTCCTGCAGGCCCCACAAACACACAAGAAGAAGAGGAGGAGGAGGATTGTGTCAGCATGAATGTAGAAGATAACACTCAGCCTCAGTCTTCAAGGGATGGTTTTCAGTCCCCAGAAACCCAAGGAATTGTACGCGGCTGGGACGGTGGAGAAAGTGCCTTTAAACTATTTTTCAGTCCTCAGCACCAAGGTCTGATCGGTTCAAGCAACCATTGCCAGTGTCTGCATTACATGGTGCAGGAATATCTAGGGGAAAGAGCAGACTTGGAGAACTTTCCAAAAGAGCATCCACTGGGTTACTGGGTCTTGAGGATGTACTACTGGCCAGAACTTGCTCAATATGCAATTGAGCTACTGGCCTGTCCTGCATCCAGTGTGCTTACTAAATGCACATTCAGTGCTACTGGAGGGTTTGTAATGGATCAAACAGTGCACCTGGCCAGAGACTAGCTTCCCGCAATATTTTTGGCTTAGGGCACCACCACCCAAGGCCCAATATTTCTGCTCATGTTTAACAGGGGCATGTAATTACAATTTTTGATCTAATATTTAACAGCAGGGTCTGTTCCTGCGCCCAACAAGAGTATCTGTAAGGGGTTACAATGTTGTGGCACCTCCACCACCCAAGGCCCAATTTTTATGCCCCTGTTTAACAGGGGCATGTAATTAAAATTTTTATAATATTATTTCAATTTTTCAACACCCAATTTTTCTGCCGGTGTTTAACAAAAAATGTGCTAATTTACAGGCATAGTAAGGACACCCCCCAGGCACAAAATTTAAAGGAACTTTTCATTTTTTATCGTTTCCCTTTAAACATATTAAAATCACTGCTCCTGAAAAAAATGCAATTTTTAAAACTTTTTTTGCATCAATACATGTCCCCTGGGGCATAACTTGCATATAAGCCTTTACATTTAGCACTTTTGTTTTGTTCACGTTCATGTCCCATAGACTTTAACCACTTGAGATCCGTGCTATAGCCAAATGACGGCTACAGCGCGGATCTCCTTTGCCGGGACTACGTCTATTGACATCGTCCCGTGCACGAGCGGCCTGCGCGCCCCCTGAGGGGCGCGCGCGGCGCACTCTGTGATCGGCGAGTCCATGAGACTCACCTGATCACGATCCGTGCAAGGGGTCGATCCCGACCCCTTATCACGTGATCATCTGTCAGCCAATGACAGCTGATCATGTGATATAATGGAGCCGGTAATCGGCTATTATTCCTCCTCGCGCTTTCAGCGCGAGGAGAAAAACAAAAGCCGATCACCGGCGGCCGTGATCGGGACATCATTCCCGATCAGGGCCAGCCCTGCTAGTGCCCACCTGCCCCCTGCCAGTGCCCACCTGCCCCCTGCAGTGCCAAATGTTTTAAAAGTAAGTGCCCCCCGTCAGTGCCACCCAGCAGTGCCCACAGTGCCACCCAGCAGTGCCCACAGTGCTACCCAGCAGTGCCACCCACAGTGCCACCCACAGTGCCACCCAGCAGTGCCCACAATCTGCCTCAAAGGTGCTGCACCCCAGGGCCACTTATCCGTGCCCATCAGTGTCATCTACCAGTGCCCAGCAGTGCCGCCCATTAGTGCCCAGCAGTGCCACCTATCAGAGCCACCTATCAGTGCCACCTATCAGTGCCCATCAGTCCCGTCTATCAGTGGTACCTATCAGTGCCCATCCGTGCCACCCATCCGTGCCACCCATCTGTGCCACCTATCCGTGCCACCCATCTGTGCCCATCTTTGCCCATCAGTGCCGCCTTATCTGTGCCCATCGGTGCCGCCTTATCTGTGCCTATTAGTGCCGCCTTAACTATGCCTATCAGTGCCCACCAGTGCAGCCTATCAGTGCCCACCAATGCAGCCTATCAGTGCCCACCAATGCAGCCCATCAATGCCCACCAGTGCAGCCTATCAGTGCCGCCTAATCAGCGCACTTCAATGAAGGAGAAAAATGACCCGTTTGCAAAATTTTATAACAAACTATTAAACATGATTTTTTTTTTTTTTGCGTCTTTTTTTGTTTGTTTAGCAAAAAATAAAACTCCGAGCTTTAACTAAATACCACCAAAAGAAAGCTCTATTTGTGGGAAAAAAACGATAAAAATTTCATTTGGGTACAGTGTTGTATGCCCGCGCAATTGTCATTCAAAGTGCATCAGAGCTGAAAGCTAAAAATTGGTCTGGGACTGAGGGGGGTTTAAGTGCCCAGTAAGCAAGTGGTTAAAGGTGTTCCAGTGTTCAAACTCATTTTTTGCCTCTTTGCATGTGCTGCTATGAACCGAACCGGGGATGTTCAGCTCACCCCTACTGATGGGCACTGATTGTCAGCACTAATGGGGAGGCAATGATAGATGGCACTGATGGGCACTGATAGGCACTGTTGGGGCTGCACTGTTAATCAGGACACTGACGATCAGTGCCCTGACTTTTAAAGTAGATGTCCCTTTCACATTTGCCAGTTACCATCTCTCCTTTCCTCTAGCTGTGACAGGAAAAGAATTTCGATAACCGGCAAATGTGTTTACATTGTGATCAGCTGTGATTGGACACAGATGATCACATGTTAAAGAGCCACCTTATTTGGCGCTTTATCCCGATCTGTGATCTGCTGTGTCTAAAGGACACAGCAATAACAGAGTGCGTCAGGTTCAGGGGCACGGGAGGCGCAGTTCTGCGAGGACATCAATGGACATCCTTCTAGATCTGGAAGACTGCGTTGTAGCCATCATTCAGCTGTAGCGCGCCCCTTAAGTGCTTGAATTAGTACAGTGCTGAATAGCAAATTTGGTCTAGTCATTAGGGGGGTAAAACCTTATAGAGGTCAAGTGATGAAAAATCTCCCCCTCTGTTCAATTTCCAGCGCTTTTAAATTCAATGCAATATAGCAACCTAGAGGCCTTCTGTACACAGTTTTTGTACAGAACGCACCCAGAGATGTCATTTCCCGCTCCTGGCTCACTAATTTTCTCAGAAGTCTGCACTAAGATGCCAAATAAAATTTTAGGCATCCTCTGCAATAAAAATGTCAGGGTGAGAAGTTTTAATATTTTCTAAAGAGATGCTGACGCTGCAACTTTGCTCATTAGGAGCTGATTATTAATAAAAAAAATCACTCACATTCAAACTCACTTTGCACATTGACATAAAACACACAACTTTTTCTTCAGAGCAGAAGCAGGTGGGAATCTGCAAAACAATGTGTTAAAATTCCTACAATGTACATTGATCACCAAGAGAGGATTTCTTTTTTTTCACAGCAAAATGGAGTTACTCTTTAAAACATGTGAATCCTGACTTTATATGCTGCTGTTACATACACATTTCTTTTAAATACCATTTTACGTGATATACACGATTGTACTATTGTATTATGTAACAGTGAATCCTTAAAAAAATAAAAAAATTCAATAAAAAATAGCAAAGATATCTTTATTAAAATGATTGCACCCCAAAACTCTAAACTATATCAAAGAGAGGTTTATTGTTAGGGATTATATATACTTTATTTTATTCATTTATTTATTTTTCTTTATCCAAGTAAGTGAATTTCTTAGTTGTCCTTTATTTGTAAACATATGCTTTAAATATTCCTTTGTATGAATGAAAGTTGATATTTATTTATATAGATATCTATATATTTTTTTTTATAACTTTTGTAATGTTTTATTATGAAGGATATGACTACTTTCTAATACTTTATTATTTTCTTTATTCCTATTTATTTTACTCTATTATTTTCATTAAAACATAATAATATAAAGTAAACACAATAATTAGAAGTACTCTCTATAGACTTGCAATGATCCCAGATGGTGGTGTATGCTTCTTCTGTATATAAATAGTGGCACGTTCTTTTATCAGTAGAATGTCACTATGCGTATAAATGATACTACAGACAGAGAACTAAACAGATCATTTATTATTTTATAGCTTATTTGGTCCAAATAGTTTAAATCATTTTGCAAAATTCATATATATTACTTTTTATTTATTACATTTCTTTTAAGCATATTTTATGGAAAAATATGCATTATGTTTAGTTTAGATCTACTCTGTATGTTTCTGATATGCATATTTTGGATTGCACCTAATTGAATTGTAGCTACATTGCATTTTTCTTTCTTTAGGAGATATGGTAAGTATGTGTGTAGTAAATCATGGCTTATGCTGTAATTGAAATATAGAATTTTTAACAAACATGCAAGTTTATTGTTCTTTTGTAATAAAAAGATGTGTTCTACAAAACTCTTGCAATAGAAATAATAAACTACAATGGGATGCTATTTTGCTACGATTAGAAAAAAAATAGGTTTACTGAAGGAAATAAAAGGTTACATAGCCCAATGAAGCTACACTATTTTGTGAAAAGTATTGGGATGCCTGCCTTTACATGCATGTATGGCATCCCAGTCTTAGTCCGTAGGGTTCAACATTGAGTTGGCCCACCCTTTACAGCTATAAAAACTCTTCTGGGAAGGCTGTCCACAAGGTTTAGGAGTGTGTCTATGGGAATGTTTAACCGTTCTTCCGAAACCGCATTTGTGGGGTCAGGCACTGATGTTGGAAGAGAAGGCCTGTCTCTGCTCTAATTCATCCCAAAGGTGTTCTATTGTGTTCAGGTCAGGACTCAGGACTCTGCAGGCCAATCAAGTTCCCCCACCCCAACTCATCCATGTCTTTATGAACCTTGCTTTGTGCATTGGTGTGCAGTTATGTTGGAACAGGAAAGGGTTGAGGGGAGCATGAAATTTTCCAAAATGTCTTGGTATGCTGACACCTTAAGAGTCCCCTTAATCACTCCTCAACCAAATTTTTTGGAGCAGTGCTCAAAGTCCATAAAGACATGGATTAGCGTGTTTGGGAGGGAGGAACTTGACTGGCCTGTACAGTCCTGACCACAACCCGATAGAACACCTTTGGGGCGAATTAGAGCTAAGACTGTGAGTCAGGCCTTCTCGCCCATATCAGTGCCTGACCTCAAAAATACATACACTCCTAAACCTTGTGGACAGCCTTCCCAGAAGAGTTGAAGCTGTGACAGCTGTGAAGGGTGGGCCAAGTCAATATTGAACCCTACGTACTAAGACTGGGATGCCATTCATGTGCGTGTAAAGGCAGGCATCCCAATACTTTTGGCAATATAGTGTATGTTCTTTTAGGCCACCTAATCATTTGCAAGTGAACTTTCATTTTTCAATTTTTTTTCTTAAAACCAAACTCTTTTGTGATACGGCGCTGCGTTGTTTTAACTGACAATTGCGCGGTCATGCTAAGCTGTTGGTTTGCACAAAAGTTATAGCGTCTACAAAATAGGGGATAGATTTATGGCATTTTTATTATTTTTTATACTAGTAATGGTGGCTGGTACTGAATCAAATATTAAATTCATGTTAATTTGAATTACCTATTCATTTTATTACATAGTTTATTCATTTGTTGGGTTAATTTGTAAATTGATTTTAATTAACATAAAAAAAATGAATTTGAATGAAATGGAAAATTGGGTATTATTAGCCAATTAATCAAAGTATAAAGTGGGTGTGTGCATTAGTTGAGGTAGTGTATGTGATGATAAAAAAAATTAAGGGTATAGGAATATGATTTGAATGTGATACAAGACACTAGAAAACTGGTGTTGAAAAAAACAATGAATCATACTGAAAAATACAGATGACTTGATGGTGAGCATTTAGTGCCTTAGCTAGTGAGAAAAGCCATATGTTAAGTGAACCAAAATAGAGTATGGAGTGCCAAACAAGGTAAATATGTAAAAATATTTTAATAGGTCAGGAAATAAATGATAGCTTCAGATATACAATTAATTACATTTTAAAATACAAACCCTGGTTTTCGACACAAACAGCAACATAAAACATCACCCATGACAAAAAACACCCAATGGAAAAAGTGGTTTGTCAATTACGTTTACAACATTACTATCCCCATGAATACCTCAATGCATTGTGACCCTTTCATTTCTGGTCTTCTTCAGGGGGATTTTATTCTTGGAAATATATAAAAAAAAATTCTAATTTAACCACTTTCAGACCGGACCATTTTGCTGGTCAATGACCAGACCACTTTTGCGATTCGGCACTGCGTCGCTTTAACTGACAATTGCGCAGTCGTGCGACGTGGCTCCCAAACAAAATTGACGTCCTTTTTTACCCACAAATAGAGCTTTATTTTGGTGGTATTTGATCACCCCTACGGTTTTTATTTTTTGCGCTATAAACAAAAATAGAGCAACAATTTTGAAAAAAAACGCATTATTTTTTACTTTTTGTTATAATAAATATCCCCCAAAAATATATAAAAAAACATTTTTTTCCCTCAGTTTAGGCCAATACGTATTCTTCTACATATTTTTGGTAAAAAAAAATCGCAATAAGCGATTATTGATTGGTTTGCGCAAAAGTTATAGCGTTTACAAAATAGGGATAGTTTTATAGCATTTTTATTAATACTTTTTTATTATTTTTTTTTACTAGTAATGGCGGCGATCAGCGATTTTTATTGTGACTGCGACATTGTGGGGGACCCATCGGACATTTTTGACACATTTTTGGGACCATTGTCATTTATACAGTAATCACTGCTATATAAATGCAGTGATTCCTGTGTAAATGACACTGGCAGTGAAGGGGTTCACCAGTGGGTGGCAGTGTAGGGGTTAAGTGTTCCTAGGGGTGTGTTACTAACTGTGGGTGGTCGGGCTTTTATTTAGTGAACACTGATCTCTGCTCCAATCACATGGAGCAGAGATCAGCGTCACTAGTTGCTAGGCAGAATGGAGAAATGCTGTTTACACGGCATTTCCTCCATTCAGCCGTCCCGACCAGCGTGGGAGCGCGCCACCGGCGGCGCGCCACTGATGGCAGGGCGGCATTGAAGATTGGACGTACATGTACGCCAATATGCCTGCCCGTGCCATTCTGTCGACGTACATCGTCGCGTGCTGGTCGGGAAGTGGTTAAGGTACAGTGGGGAGATGCAATTACCTTTACAGTTCTCCCCAACCTTTTTTTTCCCACAGTTAAGCCCCTTTAGGGATTCTGTGGGGAGCCTCTTTTGTGCCGATGGTGTCCCTTGATCCCCCCCCCCATTGTCAGTGATGTCACACAATTGCATTGGAGGTGGCAGCAAATGCCAGGGCTCACTCTTTCCGGAACACCAAGGGGACCATGCAGATTCCACAATCAGGGCAGAAGGGACTGACAGGAAAGGGGATGGGGAGGGGTTTAGCATCCGAAAACAATGGGCAATTAACGTAGATATCATATAAGATGGGAAAACAAAGATACACTCACACTACTGTGTATCACCACTGCACTGAGCAAAAACTTTAAACCAAGCCGCCACTTTATAAAAACAAAATGTGTACAATAATCCTTATTTAAACGATAGAATAAGCAGCGTTGAATATAATATAAATCCACACCAGTGAATTAAAAAATATATATTAAATACTATAGATCCACTCCAGTGAACATGAATTACTAAATGTTACTTCACTGTGCAAACCCTGCCCTGTGCATACAGAAATAGAAAAAAAATAAAAATAAAAAAATATAAATTGCTTCAAAATCAATTAACACAAATTATTATATAGTGCATGTCACCAGATGAATAGTGATGGCAAATACATACAATGTATTAAAACAAATCACCCTGTGACTAAATATTGTTCAACACTGAAAATAAACAGAGAACGAGAATCAAATGAATTGTTTCAAGTTCTATCTTCGGATCATAATCCAAATAATGAAATAGTGAAAAAACGTTAACCAGTGTCACTTGAATAAAAAACAGGTTACATCTACACTCCTCCACCACACCGCTCTAGATGTGACTCCTCTCCCCTTATGTGGTTACACTCACCCGCTGTATATGCCTCACACTTTCGTGTTTGGCTGGATACGCTTTTCCCCTTTACAGGGTTTAAATGGGATATCCACATTTCCAATTCAGAATACAGGGCTGGTGCGACGGCTGTTCTCATAGATGCCACGGCTGTTCTCATAGATGCCACGGCTGTTCTCATAGATACCACGGCTGTTTCCATAGATACCACGGCTGTTTCCATAGATGCTCTCATGCAACATAGAACAGATTTGTTTCTATAGCGTGATACAGTATAAAAATTTTAAATCACACATAAAAAACCTCTCACATTGCACTCACATCAAAGGATGAGTAAACACGCCAAATATAAAAAGTCACAGTTTTATTTTCCCCAAACTGCTCTCAATGGGCGGTGTGTAATTACACACAGTCCATTGAGAGCAGTTTGGGGAAAATAAAAGTCAGTTTGTCTTGCCTAGTGACTAGTGATGGACGAACTTCCGACGGGACGTTTCGCGAAAGCGAAATGCGAACGGACCCAAACGTTCGCGAAACCGAACGTTCGCCGCGGGCCCCATTGACTTCAATGGGAGGCGAACTTTGCAAACCTTCATGTCGAATTTGCGGCCACGTGGTAATTATTAGGGGGTAAAACGTAGTCCCACCATCTGGACAATGACATAATACATGTATGAGGTGAATTTGGGATCGATAACTACAAGCATTTTTATTTTATTTGGGAAATTGTTCTAACAATTCAGGACTATGGAGCTAATGAAGGCAATGGAGGAGAGGGAAGGTCAGGGACCAGGGTAGGCAAAGAAGAGGGTGCAGGAGATGATCACCAGCAGCGTGACATACCGGAATGACACATGCACCGTGATAGAGGCATCTGACAGCAGCACCGTAATACAGAGCACTGACAGCAGCACCGTGACATACAGCGCTGACAGCAGCACCGTGACATACAGCGCTGACAGCAGCACCGTGACATACAGCGCTGACAGCAGCACCGTGACATACAGCGCTGACAGCAGCACCGTGACATACAGCGCTGACAGCAGCACCGTGACATACAGCACTGACAGCAGCACCGTAAGCAGCCCCAGGAGGAAGTCAGCACAGCACAGGGATGGTGTGATCCCCTCATAATAAGAACCCCCAGGAGGAAGTCAGCACAGCACAGGGATAGTGTGATCCCTTCATAATAAGAACCCCCAGGAGGAAGTCAGCACAGCACAGGGATATCATAAGCAGCCCCAGTAGAAATATGACACCGCTCAACCTCTTCAAAGAGGAGGGTAGGGGCATATAGTACGGTGTGCTTTTTTGGGTCAAGGAAGTGAGCAGACTGTACGTCAGTCCCTATACCGCTGAAGGACTGCTGCAGTATAGGGCAGCGGTCAGCAGTGGTGCACGTCAACCCTATCTATTGTGGACCGATAGCGGTCCTTACAGAACAGCAGACTGTACCGCACTCAAGCCTATGTACCGTAGCACCCTATACCAAGTTACCAGTCCTTATAAGAACTTTTGTGGAACAAGCAGGTTGTGTGTTAGTGATTAGCAGACTGTACGTCAGTCCCTATACCGCTGAAGGACTGCTGCAGTATAGGGCAGCGGTCAGCAGTGGTGCACGTCAACCCTATCTATTGTGGACCGATAGCGGTCCTTACAGAACAGCAGACTGTACCGCACTCAAGCCTATGTACCGTAGCACCCTATACCAAGTTACCAGTCCTTATAAGAACTTTTGTGGAACAAGCAGGTTGTGTGTTAGTGATTAGCAGACTGTACGTCAGTCCCTATACCGCTGAAGGACTGCTGCAGTATAGGGCAGCGGTCAGCAGTGGTGCACGTCAACCCTATCTATTGTGGACCGATAGCGGTCCTTACAGAACAGCAGACTGTACCGCACTCAAGCCTATGTACCGTAGCACCCTATACCAAGTTACCAGTCCTTATAAGAACTTTTGTGGAACAAGTGAGTTGTGAATGTTTAGCAGACTGCAGCAGAAGGGCAGCAGTCAAGTATAATATCCTTTCTATATTTGGAAGAAAGAATATTATACATGTACAAGCCTATTACTGTACCACTGATACCAGTCCTGAAAAGAACCTTTGTGGAACTAATAATAACAGCAAGTCTTTAAAATTACCCTCACTGCCTGACAACACTGCTTCCTTCCTGTCCCTATACAAATTGGCAAAAAAAGAGAACGATTAGTGGTTACTGGAACAGCTCTTTTGTGGACCTTGATAGTAACAGCTAATGATGATGATGATGATGATGATGATGAAAGACTAATCTGGCTGTCCCTGTAGCATACACCGTCCTTTCCCTTTCTCTAAACTAACAAAAGACACTCAGGCTGCTGCAAGAATCAGCAGCACAGCAAACCTATCAACACCTAACACCTATACCAGTCCTGAAAAGAACTTTTGTGTACCAAATAGCTAGTGGTTTATCTCTCCCTACTCCACACAGGAACCTGTCCCTATCGTAACAGAAGAAAGAATGTAAAATGGCCACCGGATCGGGTGTATTTATAGGTTAGGGGGAATGTCCAAGTGTCCATGTGCTGTCATGTCTCAATTGGCTGTCCTGTATCACATGATAAACGTGTCACCAAAGGTTAAAGTTCTTGTATACATTAAACACGTAAGTCCGCCGCGGCGAACGACGGAAAAAGGCGTTCGAACGTGCGGACCGCGAATGTCGGAAATTCGCCGCGAAACGACCGCCGGGCGAAACGTTCGTCCATCACTACTAGTGACCAGTTCCATGATTAAGTCAAGAGAGAGGTACATATAGGATGCTGAACATCTTACATTGATCCTTGTAAAGTGGTGGTACAGTTAAGGAGCGGTGAGAGACTATCCATCATTCCCGCATATCCTGTCAATGTAAACAGGCAGATTCCCGTTCTGTCAGGGAAGTAGAGATATTTTCTGTTCCTAGTGATCAGGAACAGCAATCTCTCTCCTCCTCCAGTCACTACACTCCCCCCACAGTTAGAAACACTCCCTAGGACACACATTTAACCCCTTGATGCCCGCCCCCCTTAGTATTAACCCCTTCCCTGCCAGTGACATTGATAAAGTAATCAATGGTCTCGAAAAAGTGTCAAAAGTGTCAGATCTGTCTACCGTAATGTTGCAGTTCTACTATAAATCACAGATCACCACCATTACTAGTAAAAAAAATAATAATAATAAAACTGCCTTAAATCTATCCCCTATTTTATAGACGTTATAACTTTTGCACAAACCATTCAATATACACTTATTACAATTTTTTTTACCAAAAATATGTAGAAAAATACATATTGGCCTAAACTATTTTTTTTTTTTTTGGGGGGGGGGGGGATATTTATTATAGCAAAACGTTAAAAATATTGTTTTTTTTTTTCAAAATGTTCGCTCTTTTTTTTATTTATAGCATGAAAAATAAAAACCGCAGAGGTGATCAACTACCACCAAAAGAAAGCTCTATTTGTGAGAAAAAAATGCGCCAATTTTCTTTGGTTACAGCATCGCAAGACTGCGCAATTGTCAGTTAAAGGGACGCAGTGCCATATCACAAAAAATGGCCTCGTCATTAAGGGGTAAATCTTCTAGTCCTTAAGAGGTTAAGCTGGCAAAACACAGCTCAAATTCGGCTCATTCATCCAATTCAGCTGAAATTGGAGCTGTGGGTGACGACTAATGCCCCGTACACACGACCAGACTTTTCAACATCAAAAGTCTGACGGAATGATTCCGGCAGACTATTCGAACGTGTGTGGGCTGCAGTGGACTTTTGATTTGCAAAAGTCTGACAGACTTTAGAAATGGAACATGTTTCAAATTTTTCTGACAGAACTCTGCCGGACCCAGAAATCCGCTCGTGTGTGTGCTAGTCTGACGGACTAAAACCGACGCTAGGGCAGCTATTGGCTACTGGCTATGAACTTCCTTATTCTAGTCCAGTCATACGTCATCATGTTCGAATCCGTTGGACTTTGGTGTGATTGTGTGTGGCCAAGTCCGTTCATTCGGAAAGTCCGTCAGAACTCTGTCAGAACTCCGTCAGAACTCCGTCGAAAGTCTGCCAGACTTAAGTCCTGTCGTGTGTACGTGGCATAAGAAATTTAAGAATCTTGGTAGAAAAAGTCAGCCAATCGGCTGCAGTCACTGCCTGGGTATTTTAACATCCGTGAGCGCCAACTGTCAGAATATAGCAGCCAGCAGGGAAGATAAGCTGTTAAGTGAGGGTGGGGAAATTAGGGAATCTTTATATGTATGGCCAGCTTAAGACTATAAAACGTTATTTTTTTATTTTTTGTAAAATTGTATTCAATTACTGCTTGTTTTAGAATGTGTAAACAATATTGCCTCCATTACCTACATATACCACCACAAAACGTCAACATTTAAATATATATATATATATATATATATATATATATATATATATATATATATTATATATATATATATATATATATATATATATATATATATATATATATATATATGTTTTTTTTACCATTACCATGCAACAATTCTTACATCTACAGATGAACACTTCTTTGTCTATGGGGTTTATTCTTCTGGGATTTCAAGAGCTCTATGGTTTACAGAATTATCTCTTCGCTCTTTTCCTTTTGATTTACGTTATGACCATATTTGGAAATCTTTTCATCATCACATTGGTGATCAACACCAAAAACCTCCAAACTCCCATGTACTTCTTCCTTACCCTACTCTCTTTATCAGACCTAATACTGAGTACAAATATTGTGCCCAAAATGCTTCATGTGGTGGTCAACTTGAGAACTTATATATCTTTTGTTGGCTGCATCTCTCAGTTCTACTTCTTCTCCTTTTCAGAATGTTCAGAGTGTCTTCTTCTAACAGTCATGTCCTACGATCGCTACTTGGCCATCTGTAACCCCTTAAACTATATTTCAATCATGAATAACATAATGTGCAAGAAACTTATTGTGACATGTTGGATGTTGAGTATTTTTATATCCTTCATCAATGCCCTTTCTCTAGGGTTACTTGAGTTTTGTGGCAGTAATATTATTGACCATTTCTTCTGTGATTACTCCCCTTTGATAGAATTATCATGTTCGGACACCTCGTTAGTTCAGTTGGAGGTTACCCTACTTAGCTTTCCCGTACTTGTTATTCCTTTTATTATTATCACCTTCTCATACATTCAAATTATCAAGATCATTCTAAGGATTCCATCCAATATTGGGAGGCAGAAAGCCTTCTCTACCTGCAGCTCCCACCTCACTGTTGTGTCTACCTATTATGTAACCTTGATCTCTATGTATGGCTTTCCAATCAAGGGGCAATCCCTGAAAATAAGCAAAGTCTTATCTCTGCTATACACTGTGGGGACACCATTAATGAACCCTATAATATATAGCTTGAGAAACAAAGATATTAAGAATGCCTTTAGAAAGAATTATCAAATGTTATGTAGCATTTTATCTTAGACATGGAATGCACATCACTTCCCATAGTCAGGGTCCTCTACAATATGGAAAATATATACCAAGATCAGCTTTATTTTGAATGGTATCTTAATGCACTAAGACAACATAGCTTCAACGCACATGGTAATATTGAGTGCAAAGATGCTGCACTGACTATCAGCCCTTGTACAAGGCAATGGTCAAAAATGGCCTTGGCTCCTATTCGGCCACACCCCTTAATTTATTTCACCTCGACCACAGGACTTCATTCATTCATTCATAGAACTTAGTCATAACGCTATGACTAAGCCCTGTGGGCAAGGTAAAACATGTTGGGGGCGTGGCTGGGGGGGGCGAAGCTAAGGTTTTTTTGATCCTTACCTTGTGCATGGGCTGAGAGGAAATGCAGCATATATGCACTCAATATTACTTAGTTGGTTTGGATAAATACCACAGACACCAGTCCATTGGATCACCGGAGTATTGTTATCATCGCTTTGAGTGGCACTCAAAGTTACTTGATAGGTTTAAATGCACATGGGCTGCAATATGTGTTCTGCATCAGAAACATTCTGTGGATTTCATGGAGTCAGGATGGACTTTTAGGCTGCCTTGGACCCTAAGTGGAATACACCTACATGGGAGACAGAGATGCCACAGCAGAGGCTCTAAAGTCGGTTGACAGATAAATTGCTGTTTTTTTGTCCATTCTGGTGTCTTGGCAGCCCATTCTAAATGAATGAATGGCACAACATGCTTAATGTAATGCAAAAGACCAATATAGTATGAATGAGCCCTTAATATTTTGGTTAAGGTACAAATGCTCAGGAAGCATTGCTCCAAGGAGAAAGATAAGTGTGGTAAAAAAAGGACTAAATGTAGCAATGAATTCTCAGCCCGCATACACACGGGCGGACTGTTCGCCCAACTTAGTTCGTCAAACAATCCGACAAACAGTCCGCTCAAAATTTGCATGAACGGACTTGACCACACACGATGAACGAACAGTCCACTGAAAGCGTGCGCGATGACGTGAACGGCACGTACGACGGGACTAGAAAAACGACGTCCTATACACTGCAATGCAACCTTCGCCGTGTAAATCCTTTCTGAGCATGCGCGAAACTTAGTTTGTCGAACGAGCCTACACACGAGCGGACTGTCCGCTGAAACCAAGTTTGGGCGGACAGTCTTACGGAAATTTCCGAAAAACGTTGTTCGTCAGACTGTCCGCTGAAACAGTCCGCTGAAGCCCACACACGAGCGGACTGTCCGCTGAAACACTGTTCAGCGGACAAAGTTGGGCGAACAGTCCGCCCGTGTGTACGCGGCCTCAATGATACTGTTTTTAGAAGTATGCTTGTATAGTTAATGTTTGTGTATTTAGTATAGTTTATGTTGTTGTACTTACTTCTCTAAAAGTTTATATTGGACAGGGAATACATACCGTGTTTCCCCGATAGTAAGACACCCCCGATTGTAAGACGTATCGGGAGTTTCAGAGGGGTCGGCTAATATAAGCCGTACCCCGAAAGTAAGACATATGTCTAACTTCCGGGGAAACACGGAGGTATTGCCGCCTCCCTCTCATCTAGCTGCGCGCCGCCTCCTGCCCACGTCCGCACCGTCCCCCTCTCCATACGTCGCCGCGTCTGCCATTTCCCTCTGATCTTAATGAGCGCCGCCTCCTGCCCACGCCTGAGCCGTCCCCCTCTCCATACGTCACCGCGCCGTCCCCTGCACTTGTCACTGCCGCCTCCTGCTTAAAATACTATGATTCGGCAAGAAATGTCGTCCCGAGAGTCCCAAGAAAATCCACAGGAACCTAAGAGTGTGGATGTTTATGATGATATTCCTGAGGATGATGACATGGTTGTCATGGAATAAATCTGTTTTATCTTCCAGTATTCCACTGTTCGTTCTTACCATTTTTCATTGTTTTACATGTTATGCAATGTTGTAACAAGACATTCTTGGCACTTCCTTTTATAAAACTGTTTTGTGGTGAATACAATACTGTTCAGGTTGTTAATAAATGTTAATTTTATGGTTAAAACAAAAAATTCGAATTTTTTTTTCCAATATAAGACATACCCCGAAAGTAAGACATAGTAGGGCTTTTGGGGATAAAAAGAAAGTAAGACACTGTCTTACTTTTGGGGAAACACGGTACTAGATGAAAAGTATGTATGTTTGTTTCATTTGACTTTTTTTTTCCTTCTCACTTGTAAAAGTTGGAAAACAATAAAGATATAAGAAAAAATGCTCTCACCAGCTGGAGCTGTGAAGGTCAGAGCATAGCTGCTTCTGGAGAAACTGAATAAAAAGGTAAAGCGCGAGAGGAATGTGTTATGAGTCTAGCAAAATCATATCAAAATTAGAACATCAATGACAGCTGAAAAATATCCAAAACCAGATTGCTGGCCAGAGACATTTGGAATTTACAGTACCAACAGAAACCAGTGGCTTCACTGCTGACAAGTCAAAGTGAAAACAAAAGGTGGCATGAATCAAGTAGATTACAGCATGGGAAGAAGGTCAAGGCAGTTGGAAAACTATGGGAAACTAGGAGGCAGAGCCATAGGGGTTGATTACTAAAGAGTAGGGATGATCTGAACCCCCCCCCCCCCCAGGCGAACAGACCGAAAATTTGTGTGAACTTTAGATGCCTGTTAACGTCTATGGGACTTGAACGTTCAAAATCAAAAGTGCTAATTTTAAAGGCTAATATGCAAGTTATTGTCTTAAAAAGGGTTTGGGGACTTGGGTCCTGCCCCAATGCAAAAAAAGTTTTAAAAATGCACGTTTTTTCGGGAGCAGTGATTTTAATGATGCTTAACGTAACAAAAAATGAAATATTCCTTTAAATATCATACCTGGGGGGGGGTCTATAGTATGCCTGTAAAGTGACGTGTGTTTCCCGTGCTTAGAACAGTCCCTGCACAAATGACATTTTTAAAGGAATAAAAGTCATTTTAAACTGCTTTGGCTTTAATGTAATGTCTGGTCCCGGCAATATGGATGAAAATCAGTGAGACAAATGGCATGGCTACCCCCAAAGGTGTGGGGGCCCCCAGGCCCTATATACTCTGAACAGCAGTATACAGGTGGTGCAAACAAGACAGGGACTGTAGGTTTGTTGTTAATTTTGTTTGTAATTTTGAACTGGTACATTTTTAAAGTGTAGCTCCAGTCAAAAAAATTATATTTAAGCTTTTTGGAAAACATAGGGAAGGGTTATCATCCTCTGTAACATTTTTCTTTGTTGTCTGTGCACCTCTTTAGAAGATTTCACCTCACTTTCTGTCCCAATGACAATTTTTTTGTGAAGATTTGGGTTTTTTAGTGAAACAAGGATTGGTGATAAAGCATCAGTGGAGAGGAGACACGTTTTTCCCATTTCAACTCTTACAGGAGAGAATTCCCCTTCCTAGGAGTAGATTTCATTTCACTTCCTGTTGTCTCCTTCCGTTTGCAAGTAGGAGACGTTTGTAAGTTGGATGTTTGAAAGTAGAGGCCTGCCCTATATGCTCTGCAAAAATTTGGACCTAAGGTGTTCGTGTTGCCACAACACCGTAAGCCCTCACAGTTACTCTTGTTGGGCGCTGGAACGCCCTGCTGTGAACTATAATATCAAGAATTGTAATCAGAAAAATTGGGCCTTTGGTGGTGGTGTTGCCACAACACTGTAAGTCCTCACAGTTACTCTTGGTGGGTGCAGGAATGGGCCCTGCTGTGTAACATTAGATCAGGAATTGTAATTACATGTCCCTGTTGAACATGGGCATAAAAATTGGGCCTTAGGCACTGGTGCCACAACACTGCAACCCCTCACAGATACTCTAGTTGGAGTGCAGGAATGAGCCCTGCTGCAAAGTATTGCATCAAAAATTGTAATTACACGCCCCTGTTAAACAGGGGCTGAAACATTGGGCCTTAGGCACTGGTGCTGGTGCCACAAAAGTGCAACCACTCACAGATATTGAAGTTGAGCGCAGCAACGAACCCTCCTGCAAAATTTTGCATCAAACATTGTAATTACACGACACTGTTGAACAGGGGCTGAAAAATTGTGCCTTAGGCACTGGTGCTGGTGCCACAACACGGCAACCCCTCTAGTTGGAGCGTGGGAATGAGCCCTGCTGCAAAGTATTAAATCAAAAATTGTAATTACATGCCCCTGTTAAACAGGGTCTGAAAAATTGGGCCCAGAAAAAAAAGTGTTCTTACAAACTATCAGCATGATCATTGAGAAGGAAGAGGATAGTCACTCAGCATAACAGGATAGTCACTCAGCATCAGCATAGGCAGTCTTAAAGGGATCTAACATTTCAAAAAAAATATTCAGTTACATCAGGTTGCATCAGGTGCTTGGTGGCTGGTGGTGATCCAAGACTGATTCATTTTTATGAAGGTCAGTCGATCAAACGAGTTGGTGGACAGGCGTACCCTCCTGTGATTGGTTACAAAGCCTCCAGCAGCACTAAATGTGCATTCCGAAAGAACGCTGGCTGCAGGACAGGCCAGTAGTTCAATTGCATACTGTGCAAGCTCTAGCCAGTGATCTATCCTCAAGACCCAGTAACTCAGAGGATTTTTGGTGGGAAAGGTGTCCAAGTCTTATCTTGCCCCTTGGTATTCCTGCATCATGTAAATCAGATGCTGTCGATGGTTGCTGGAACCGATCATACCTTGGGGCTGCGGACTAAAAAATTGTCTGAATGCATCGGTCAGACGGCCACCTTCTCCACTGCTCCTTCTATGACTGACCAAAGCCTCAGCAACACGTTGTCCAGGACTAGGAATTTGTAACCTCCCAGTCTCTGGGAACGCGTTGCACAACAAGTCTGCAAGGCCTCCCGAAGATGTTTCATACTCTGTTCCCTCTGCGACGGCAAGATAAGGTCTGCAACCTTACCCTTGTAACATGGATCAAGGAAGGTTGCCAGCCAGTAATGATCCCTCTCCTTGATCCGAAGAATACGAGGATCCTTCCGCAGGCTTTTCAGGATCAGGGAGGCCATGCGGCGTAGGTTAGCTGAGGCATTCGGTCCGGAGTCCTCTGGGTCACTAAGGACAACATGATCTTCAGCTACCTCCTCCCAGCCACGTACAAGTCCATGGGTTTCTTGGGACTGTAAATCATCCCTACAAGACTTCTGCTGCTGCTGATGCTGAGTGCCAGCCTCCACCTCCATGCTGACACAATCATCCTCCTCCTCCTCTTCCTGTGTGATGGGTGGGACAGCAGGAACACTGTCTGGATAAAGGGGGCCTTGAGAGGCAAGGAAGTCATCCTCTTTCTGCCTCTGTTCTGCCTCAAGTGCCCTGTCCATTATTCCACACAGCGTATGCTCCAACAGGTGGACAAGAGGTACAGTGTCACTGATGCATGCACTGTCACTGCTCACCATCCTTGTGGCCTCCTCAAACGGTGACAGGACAGTGCATGCATCCCTGATCATGCCCCACTGGCGTGGTGAGAAAAAACTGAGCTCCTCTGACCCTGTCCTGGTGCCGTAGTCGCACAGGTACTCATTGATGGCCCTCTGCTGCGCGTGCAGCCGCTGCAGCATGGCCAACGTTGAGTTCCACCTGGTGGGCATGTCACATATAAGGCGGTTCTTGGGCAGGTTCAACTCCTTTTGGAGCTCAGACAGCCAAGCACAGGCATTAAATGATTGGTGGAAATGCACACAGACTTTCCTGGCCTGCTTCAGGACATCCTGTAAGCCCGGGTACCTGCCCAAGAACCGCTGCACCACCAGGTTAAGGATGTGAGCCACACAGGGCACATGGGTCAGTTGTCCCTGTCGGAGGGCGGAGAGGAGGTTGGTGACATTGCAAACCACTATTCCTGGCTTAATCTGTTGTGGTGTTAACCACCTCTCGGCCTGCCCCTGCAGAGCTGACAGAATCTCTGCCCCAGTGTGGCTCCTGTCCCCTAAGCACACCGTCGTAAGCACCGCATGGCATCTTTTTGCCTGTGTACTTGTGCAGCCTCTTGAACGCCTATGGAGCACCGCTGGTTCTGAGGACAAAGCACAGGAAGAGGCCATGGAGGAAGAAGAAGAGGAGGGGGTTGAGGAGAGAGGTGTGTCAGAATCACCAGTAGAAGAATTTTGGAAGCGTGGTGGTGGAACAACCTCCAACACTACTGCACCTTGTCCTGCATCCTTCCCAGCTGCCAGTAGAGTCACCCAATTTGCTGTGCAAGATAGGTAATGTCCCTGTTCATGCCTGCTGGACCATGAGTCAGCGGTAATATGCACCTTACCACTGACCGCCCTGTCCAGTGAGGCCAAGACATTGCCTTCCACATGCCAGTAGAGAGCCGGAATCGCCTTCCGTGTGAAAAAGTGGCATTTGGGAGCCTGCCACTGAGGAACTGCACATTCCACTAACTCACTGAAGGGGGCAGAATCTACCAACTGAAAAGGCAGCAGTTGAAGTGGTAGCAATTTAGCCAAGCTAGCATTTAACCGCTGGGCATGTGGATGGCTGGGAGTGAACTTCTTTTGGCGGTGCAGCAGATGGGGCAGGGAAATTTACCTGGTACAATCGGACGTCGGTGTACTGCTAGCAGATTGCCCACAATTACTTGGCTGTGACACACCTAATTCTACACCTTCATTTCTCGCAGTGCAGGTTTCAGAGAGGACTGAAGGTATAGTGGGGTTGGAGATTCCAGCTGATGAGGAGCAAAGAGAGGTCCGCTTTGTTCTTTGGTGTGGGTCTTTTAGGTACACTTGCCAAAGAACTGCATGGCAGGTCGACATATGTCTGGTCAAGCATGTGGTTCCCAAGTGGCTGATGTTTTGGCCACGCAAGATACACTTGAGACATATGTTGCAAATAGCAGCAGTGCGATCTGATCCACTCGTCTCAAAAAAGGCCCACACCAAAGAACTTTTGGAATAACACGCATAGACAGTGCCCTGCATATGCATAGCTCTGCAGTGTGATGCAGTAGGTGTGCCACTCTTAAGATGGCCCCTGGAGGGCATCCTGTCTCCTTGGAGATGTGAATCCTCCTCCTCCTCTTTCCTATTATGCACCCACGTGGAGTCAGTGACCTCATCATCCCCTCCCTCCTCATCACTTGAGCAAACCTGGCAGTATGCTGCAGCTGGGGGAACATGACTGCCAGAATGCTGTCCTTCTTAGGCATCCCCTCTCTCTGGGCTCACATTACTGCCTTTCTCTAGCTTGCTATCATCATCAGAGCCTTCAAAATGCTGGGCATTCTCCTGGAGCATGTACCTAACACTGTGGTCAAACAGTTCGGGGGACTCCTCAGGAGGACATGGTGGGGCTAGGGAAGGAGTGAATGATGCTATTGAGCCAAGGGAAGAGGCCACGTTAGCAGCTGCTTTGCCAGACAAAGTACCCTGAGCCTGGGTGAGAGAGGATGAGGATGGCTTGGTCATCTACTCTACCAAGTCTTTGGCATGTTGCAGCTCAACGCGGCAAGCTGCCGTAAAAATAGGACAAGCGTGTCCCATGGCCACGTGCTGATGAGGATGCACCGTGTCCAAAACCAGCACTGTTGCCTCTCGACACAGAGCCTGCTTGCCCTCTTTTATTGGCTCATGACTGTCTGCCTCTTCTTGTTGGCCTTCCAGACATACTAATGGCCTGCAGGGAGATGTAGCTGCACAAAGCTGGGACGTATATACTGATTATACTGCAGCTAGCAGAATCAACTGCCTGCCTGCAGTATTATTAGTATGAGAACACCAGCAATTGGGGTAGCTTTATGTGCACACTGTGCAGAGCACACAGTACACCAACTGTAATTAATGCAGCTGCCTGCTTGTGGTATAGGATCAGAAGAAAACCAGCAATTGGGGTAGCTTTAGGTGCACACTGTGCAGAGTACACAGTACACCAACTGTAATTACTACAGCTGCCTGCGGTATAGGATCAGAAGAACACTAGCAATTGGGGTAGCTTTAGGTGCACACTGTGCAGAGTACACAATACACCAACTGTAATTACCACATCTGCCTGCGGTATAGGATCAGAAGAACACCAGAAATTGGTGTAGCTTTAGGTGCACACTGTGCAGTTTACACAATACACCAACTGTAATTACTACAGCTGCCTGCGGATAGGATCAGAAGAACACTAGCAATTGGGGTAGCTTTAGGTGCACACTGTGCAAAGTACACAGTATACAAACTGTAATTACCACATCTGCCTGCAGTATAGGATCAGAAGAACACCAGCAATTGGTGTAGCTTTAGGTGCACACTGTGCAGAATACACAGTACACCAACTGTAATTACTACAGCTGCATGCGGATAGGATCAGAAGAACACCAGCAATTGGGGTAGCTTTAGGTGTACACTGTGCAGATTACACAATACACCAACTGTAATTACTACAGCTTCCTGTGGATAGGATCAGCAGAACACCAGAGCAATTGGGGTAGCTTTAAGTGCACACTGTGCAAAGGACACAGAACACAGGAACGAATCTAGCTAAACTGAATACAGTATATATATATATATATATATATATATATATATATATATATATATATATACACACACACAACACCTAGGATGCATATATATATACACACTACACTGACTGCAGCTAACTGACTAACCTCCTGCCTGCTCTATCTAACTCAAATTAAATTAAATGACACCGTCTATCTCTCTCTCTATCACCACGCCGGAACACACTACACAAGGCCGACTTCCAGGTGGCCTTATATATTGTGGGGTATGTACTAAACCCCCTGAGCCCTTATTGGCCAAAGCCACCCTATCTTTGGCCAATTATTGCTCGCTAAACAGACAGAGCTGTGATTGGCCAAGCATGCGGGTCAGCCAGCAATGCACTGCAATGCCGCAGTGAAATATGGGCCGTGACGCGCCACTCGAATTTGCGAATGGCCCATTACGTTCGTAATTCGGCGAAAGGTCAAACAGCCGATGTTCGAGTCGAACATGGGTTCAACTCGAACACGAAGGTCATCCCTACTAAAGAGAAATAAGCTGTTAAGTTTGCAAGGTAATTATCACTTTGAAGGGGAATTTTTCCATAGTTTAGTGAATGTGGAGAAAATTCACTTTACAAAGAATACTGAATAATGTGCAAGGAAGAAAAAAAATGTATTTTTGCTTGCACATGATTGGATGAAGGAAGGTAGCAAAGCTTACCTCATTAGCTAATCTAAAAATATATATTCCCTTGAAAAGTGAAAAAAATCACTGCAAAGTGAACAGTCTGTTTGCCTTTAGTAAACCTTCAACATGTAGCAATCAGGATTTAGAAGGAAAGAGTCAGCAAAAACCTTTTATGCAAATTCCAGACAGATTGCACAGTTTTCAGGCTGATGATGTTATTGCCACTCCTGAATATTTAATAACCATGGTTCCCTGTTTAGGAGATTGCATAGGTGCTCACATGAAAACAGCATGTTTGGCCTAAAGGAAAAGATATGACCACCAGATATATGGGTGGAAAGCTTATGGTTGTTCAAGATAATTAAGCAAGTCAATACATTCTAGGGCACTATTTACACATGTGGCCAGATTGTAGTTAAAATAGTTTTACCACCTCACAACCAGCATGTCACAAGTTATTACTCCAAAGCAAATAAAAACCTGGTCTACCTCATGTTGTGTGGTGAAAAGAGAGAGACTACTTACAGAATCATGATGGTCTGATACAAAATACTTGCGCTTCTCCACAACTATAATCCATTCATTCCCAAGCAATGTTGGAGATGCCATCAAGAAATAGACTCACATTACCATGTTTTTTTATTTTATTTAACCACATGCCGACCAGCCGCCACAGTTATACTGCGGCAACATGGTTCGGCTGCGTGAATCACCAGCATGGTACGTCAGTACCATTGACAGCCACTAGGGGGTGCGTGTGCACCGCCGCAGGTGCGCCCTCAAGCTGATGTGAGTGCCCAGTGGTCTCAATCACCGCCGGGCTCCCTCGATCACTCAGGGCACACGGAGAGCCAGAGTTTCCGGTTCTCTGAGGAGAGAACTGACAGATCCTCTGTTCATACATCCCCCTTCAGTTAGAACACTTCCTAGGATACACATTAACCCCTTCACTGTCCCCTAGTGTTAACCCCTTCACTGCCGGTGACATTTTTACAGTACTCAATGCATTTTTAGTCACACTGATTGCTGTATTAATGCCAATGGTCCCAAAAATGTGTCAAAAGTGTCCGACGTGACTGCCATAAAGTCGCTGTTCCGATAAAAATCCCTGATTGCCGCCACAACTAGTAAGAAAAAAAATGACTAATAAAAATGCCATAAAACAATTCCCTATTTTGTAGACGCTATAACTTTTGCGCAAACCAATCAATATATGCCTATTGCGATTTTTTTTACCAAAAATATGTAGAAGAATACATATTGGCTTAAACTGAGGAAAAAAAAATGTTTTTATATATTTTTGGTGATATTTATTATAGCAAAAAGTAAAAAATTAAGCGTTTTCTTTTTCAAAATGTACGCTTTTTTTTGTTTATAGCGCAAAAAATAAAAACCGCAGAGGTGATCAAATACCATCAAAAGAAAGCTCTATTTGTGGGGAAAAAAAGACGTTGATTTTGTTTGGGAGCCACGTTGCACGACCGCGCAATTGTCAGTTAAAGCAACACAGTGCTGAATCGCAAAAAGTGCTCTGGTCTTTGGCCAGCCAAATGGTCCGGGGCTTAAGTGGTTAACCTGTTCACTGTGCCTGCACAGAGACTGGAACATAGGTTGTACTGGGGTGGCCACAGTGGGAGATTCCAGGTGAGCCGTGCAACTCAGGAACATTTATAATGCCATGGTGAACTGATCCATGTGGTGATCCAGTTTATCCAATCTGGAAAAAAATATTACCAACAAGTGGATTGATTGCATCTTCTGAATTCATGGCCTTCGCCTACTGTCAGAAACCATGAAATCTGATCGAGACAGAAGTACAGTTAAATCACACTTGTTTAACAATAAAAGAAAAAAGAACAGACATAGTAAAAACATAGCCAAATTTCAGTAACTGGAACGGATAGTCAGCCAAGCCAGAAGTCAGGGATCAATGTAGTGAAACAGTAAGAAGGATCTGGAACCAGAAAGGATGTCAGCAAAGCAAGTCTTTAAACAGGAACGCAGCTGATCTTCTCTGTGATGTTAACCAAGGCGAAGGCCGAGATCCTCTGGGCTGGATGGCTTAAGTAGGCAAGACTGATGAGCAGGATATCAACAGCTGTGTAACTATGGATAGAGATGGGAGCTGGCAATTAGCCGACATCTGAGTGGCCAGCTCAGAAAAGGAAGGGCTGAGCCCAGCCCTGACCATTGGAGAGTGACCCTCCGCCCCAGTCTCAAGTCTTTTGCAGACTCTAAGATTGCCTTGTATTTGGCTCCATCCATCTTCCCATCAACTCAGACCAGCTTCTTTGTCCCTGCTGAAGAAAAGCATCCCCACAACATGATGCTGCCACCACCCTGTTTTACGGTGGGGATGATGTGTTTAGGGTGTTTTACACTGTTCGTTTTCCGCCACACATAGCATTTTGCTTTTAGGCCAAAATGTTCAATTTTGGTCTCATCTGACCAGAGCACCTTCTTCCACATGTTTGCTGTGTCCCCCACATGGCTTCTCACAAACTGAAAACAGGACTTCTTATGGCTTTCTTTCAACAATCGCTTTGTGATGTAAAGGTCCGATTTGTGGAGTGCATGACTAATGGTTGTCCTGTGGACAGATTCCCCCACCTGAGCTGTGGATCTCTGCAGCTCCTCCAGAGTTACCATGGGCCTCTTGGCTTCTTCTCTGATTAATGCTCTACTTGCCAGTTTAGGTGGACGGCCATGTCTTGGTAGGTTTGCAGTGCCATACTCTTTCCATTTTTTGGATGATGGATTGAACAGTGCTCCGTGAGATGTTCAAAGATTAGGATATTTGTTTATAACCTAACCCTGCTTTAAACTTCCCCACAACTTTATCCCTGACCTGTCTGGTGTGTTCCTTGGCCTTCATGATGCTGTTTGTTCACTAAGGTTCTCTAACAAACCTCTGAGGGCTTTACAAAACAGCTGTACTTATACTGGAATGAAATTACACACAGGTAGGGTCTATTTACTAATTAGGTGACTTCTGAAGGCAATTGATTCCACTAGTTAGGGGTATCAGATTACAGGGGGCTGAATACAAATGAACGCCATATATTTCAGATGTTTATTTTTAAAAGGTTTTGAAAACCATTTATCATCTTCCTTCCACTTCACAATTATGTGCCTCTTTGTGTTGGTCTATCACATAAAAACCCAATAAAATACATTTACGTTTTTGGTTGTAACATGACAAAATGTGGAAAAGTTCAAGGGGTATGAATACTTTTTCAATGCACTGTAAATGCTCATCTGTACACTCGCCCCATTTAATCATTGATGTCCATCTTCAGTATTAATTCAAGCGAAAGTAATCACATATTCTAGTAGGTATGTGTATGTAATCCACACCTCATTCTAGGAATATGCATATAACTAAAGTGATTCTAAAGGCTCACTTTTTTAAAAAATAATTAACAAGTCATACGTACCTGCTCTGTGTAATGGTTTTGCACAGAACAGCCCCGATCCTCCTCTTCTTGGGTCCCTCACTGGAACTCTTGGCCCCTCCCACCTGCCATGTTCGCACATAGCAAGCTGCTTGCTATGAAAGCATTAGTGCATGCTCACTGCCGAGCCAGTTCTGTGTATCCATAAGTGCCGCCGGTTCACACTTATGCAAATTCTATGAGGATCAGATGCAATCCGAAAAACATACATTCACATGTCATTTACAAAAGCATTATTTCCAAAGAAGGCCATTCACATATATGTTATACGAATTTGACCAGTTCAAAAAAGGGCCCTGTGCAAGTTTGGTGCGGTGCGAATTTCGGTTTTATTGACTTTTATAGGACCGGTTTGAAATCATGGCCCTGTGTTCACATCACTGCGAATGCATTTATTTATTTTCTGCCTAGATTTTATAGAAATAAAGTTGCAGATGGGAGCACTCCCCTCACAAATTTGCACTAGATTTACACTGAAATAGCACATGACAAGCAGAAATTGCACCTTGTACCACTTTCAGTTTGCACCGACTTTGCAGTGCATAAGTGGGAATTGACACTCAGACCCCTTGCACAAAGCCGCCACTGGCATCAGTGGTAAAGTGCCGCTATTTTTATTTGCTGCTTCACCGTCATTTTAGTTGCGCTATTTGGCCGCTAGCGGGTTGGTTTTAACACCCTGCTAGTGGTGAAAAGGGGTTAAATCCACCCGCAAAACACCGCCGGAGCAGCATTTTGCCAGCGACAGGGCTTTTTTTCTCACACAATAGGTGCTATAACTCAACCACGACCCCCCAAAACCCCTCCCCCCACACACACCCTCCAAATCACATCAAATAGTGGGTGTGGTCATATTTCACAAACAGTAAAAGGGTCTTAAAGGGGCATTACATACAGAGTGCAGAGTTCACAGGGGTCACTCACAGAGTGCAGAGCTGTGACTTGTAAACACAGAAACCAGACTTCTGTGTTTACAAGTGATTGTGGTGAGCAGGCACCAAAGGATCTGAGCCAGAGGTGGTGGAACTGAGTTCCACCAAGTTGCCCCTGAAGAAAAGCCCTGGCCAGCGGTATCGCAGCTCTGCCCCATTGATTTTAATGGGGAGCAGCGGTGGAGGAACGGTGAGTTCACCGCTCCTTCACTGCTCCAAAGAAGCTGCTGGCAGGACTTTTTCTGACACCCTGCCAGCACACTGCTCCAGTTTGAAAGCCCTTAGGCTTTCACACTGGCATGAATGGAGCAGCTGTTTTAGGGCATTTTGAAGACGCTATTTTTAACGCTATAGCGCCTGCAAAATGCTCCAGTATGAAAGGGGTCTAAGACACACAGAGTATGGCTCAGCTCTGCTTGCCACTTCCTCCTCATCGGCTGTGATTGACAGCAGCAGGAGCCAATGTGGAGAGAGAGAGTCAACTGAGCTTCTACCCTCATGCACATTGCTGGTTTGAGATCAGGCTCGGGTAAGTATTTAGGGGGGCCGGGGGGTCCTGGGGAAGGGGACCCCAAACGTCCCCAGTCTCTTCGGTACCTTTACATCCCACGTCTGCCTCCCTTCCCTACTACCCCCCCTCCCCCTCCCCTCTCTTTTTCTCCTTTTCCCCTCTTTTCCACACCCACACCCTTCTGCCCCTTCTCCTCCAACCTAGGCACACAGACATACCACTGCACTCCAATGACACAGACCCCCAACATGACGTCACTCCAGCCTTTATCCAAAGCGCCTTTTCAGGAAACTACATGAAGCGACCTGGAAATCTATTACCTACTTTGCCCTATCATTTACCCCTGGACCTCTCTGAAACGGATCCATCCCCCCATGCTTTGAGCTCCGACTCTATCCCCCAGATAGACCCTCCTATCTCACTGGGACAGATATCTCTTTAGCTCCCTGTTGCGGATCATACCAAACCCTTCTTATGCTCCTCTCCATCTCCACTCCCCCTCTCTCCCACTCTTGGTAGTTGCCCTGTACCTAGCAATCTGTACCTATACATTTCACACCTTTATGGTCCTTTCAGTCTAAGAATGTTTACGTACACAGTCTTACGGAACGCGTTGTATGTTTAATTTGCAATTTTGTTGACATCTTACTCCTCCAATTGTTGGGGATCTCTCTGTACATCTGAACTTTTGTGCCTACTATTTCTTTTCAATAAAATTGTTGGAAAAAAAAAAAGTATTTAGGGGGGGCTGGGGGGGGGGGGTTGCTTGCAGATGGTGCTTTACCTTAATGCACAGAATGCATTAAAGTAAAATAAAACATTTTCCCTTTAGAATCATGTGAAATGTCCATAGCCGGCCACACATTCCTATTATTTTCAAGTTATTTTATGTGTTTCCAATCAATAGTTAACAAATGGCTTTTTGAAAGATTAAAAATAAAATATTTCTAAATATAATATTGTGAAATCAACAATAATGAGCCCTGTGAAATTATTATTAAACATTTCCAGTTCCCAGGGATTACATGTAAATCTATCGACTTCTATTTAAAACAGCACTGTTCTGATATAATAAGTCAATGCAACAGCAAAGGGTAAACACTCATTGCTGCACTGAATCTTTCTGATTTTTATTTGTTACATTTTATAACTATTAACCGATTATCCCAATACCGTAAATACATGAGAATACATTTGTTATAAATATTTATTACAATGATAAAATGATGGATAAAGCAGACCTAATGTGACAATCTGCCTTGACAGTGCCTGATCTTTTATGAAAAGCTTTTTTTTCTTTTATGAAAACTTAAAAAAAAACTGTAAGTGTATTTTTCGGTCTGCTGTACCAGAGAATTAATAACTCCAGATCAAAGGTAAGTATTTAGCTGGGCTTCTTAGCTTTTTTTTTTTTTTCTTACTTGAAATCTATTTTATTGAGTAAAAAAAACAAAAACTAAAAAACTAAAAGGCAACGTAGAGGGTTACAAAGGTTGATTCAATAGCAGAGCAAATACAATGATATGTCTGCTCAAGTACTTTAGGCAGATACCAACATATGGTCGGGGATAACAAAGATAGCTGTGACGGGAGTCACTTTGGGCCCATGGAACACAGAATCCCTTGGAGAGGTTGGGAAACCTTTGCTTCAGCTCCCCATGCACCTCCCATGTCATAACCCTGTGTCCATTAGGGGCACAGGGTGACTGAGAAAAAGAATGGACAGCTGTTTAATGGACAATGAGAAGGTGGTTAATTAAAATTGAACAGTAAAGTTGAACAGTAATATTTATTCACAATTTCTCCCAGGATATATATATATATATATATATATATATATATATATATATATATATATATATATATATAAGACTATTCCTGGTTTGTTTGGTTCTTAACTTGACATGTTAATTGAAAGAGCTAATCACATGCCTCTAGGATTTTGTAGGAGTTGGACAGTCTACTCCTACTATAGTCTGTTGCCTACTAGGTTGCTATTGTTTGAAGATTATGATAATGCATACTCTACTGTGTGAAGCTCGGTGACAACAAGTCTGACCTGTAGTGAAATCCTGATGAATCACAACAATAGGCAGGTGGGCATGGAGTCACCTCGGCTGTTTTAAGGAACTAGTTAATTAGCTATGTTAATTCTGTTGCTGGTGTAGGGGATCAGAGGGGTGAACAGCTGGCTCAAAGGCAGTCCAGTAAAATAAAGTGGTTTTATTCAGCAAAAAATTGCAAAATAAACATAAGACAAGACAGACTTGTCTTGTCACACGGTTGTGCAGACAGGTATAGTTCAGTAGCACACAGGTTTACAAGTAACAGTTCATGGCTCCAATCAGAGATACAGTCTTTATGTGGTTAAGCTCACCCAGCAGGTACAATATCCAGTAGTGGAACTTTTCACACACATCCAGCAATAGACCTTTTCGCACAGCGTTCTGCTGTGTCTCTCTCTCCTACTCAAACAGCTCAACACTGACACTTTCAGTACACCTGACCATAAGCAGGTCTGAAGGGGAAGTACCTGCCTTCTTCGATTAACACCTTCTTAACCCTGCCCCAGGCTGACCCTCTACACTGGTTACAGTTTGTATAGTTAAGGCAATATGATCAGAAGGGGGGGGGGGGGTTCCTCCTGGTATATATATTTGGGTGAGGTTGTTCCAATAAAGATTTCATGTTCAAGCTGTGTAACTGTCAGAAACCATGAAATCAGACGGAGACAGAAGTACAGTTAAATCACACTTGTTTAATAATACAAGTAAATAGAACAAACGTAGTCAAATCATAGCCAGAGTTCAGGAACCGGAATGGATAGTCAGACAAGCCAAACGTCAGGAAGCCGGAGATATGCGTATTAAAACAGCAAGCAGGATCTGGAGCCAGAAGGGATGTCAGCCAAGCAAAACTTTTAACAGGATTGCAGGAGATACAGTCTCTGTGATGTTGACTAAGATGAAGCCAGGGAACCACTGGGCTTAACAGCTTAAGTAGGCAGGACTGGCGAGCAGGATATCATCGACAACTGAGTAACTGTGGAGAGATATTAGCTGACAATTAGCAGACAGCCATCTCAGAGAAGGAAGGGCTGAGCCCAGCCCTGACAGTAACTGAGCTAGTCTTGCCTATTTTTTTAGTTACAATATATGGGCTGTAATATCTGAAATCTGAAGGTCCAGATTGGAGGAAGCCGTGCACTGATGGAAGCACTCAAGCGGAGTGCAACGGGGATTCCGTGACATTGGTGGCAAGCAGTGGGACGCTTTCTGCAGTCTGGGACATCCAAGCCTCCACCTGGATCCAAGGTCTGGAAAGCAGAAGAGGAGAGGTGTTAGAATATTATTACAAATTCATAATTCGGCACTTATAGGTGTTATATTATATTCATGGCAAGCTTGAAAAACATATTTGGTTTTATGATTAGTCATAATAAATATAGTATGTGTGAATGACCTTGATCAAATGTTCAGCAAAATAGATCCTCATCTAAAGCTGAGTATTGCTAGAAGTATCTGGTGTATGTAGTTAGTTTGAGAAGGACATATAAGGTATCTAGTATAGAATGTCAAGGGAGGTCCAGAATAGACCAGTATCTATGTAGTTAGATGAATAATACATATTTGTTTATATCCTGTTAAGTTAGTTTAGTGTAATCTTGGTCATATTAATATGTATTAGTATATAGTTAATTAATGTAGTTAAATTTGGTAATATGTGTTCAAATTATAAGATGTTTGGTTATATGACATAACATGATCAGAACATTACTACAAGTATAGGGTGTTACATGTGGGCTTGTCAATCAAAATCTGACTTTGACTCTCTGAGTTAGTATCTTCTTTTGCATATCATATTGCTGAAGTTAGCAGAAATGAATGTGTGCCATACAAGGTTCTAAGTTTTTGTGAGGTTATGACATTCACATGTAATATATAAAGCCGGGCTTCGATATTGAAGGTCAGACAGACACACACACACCCACTAGGAGAGTTGACACTGACATATATTCACATGAAGACCCACTGACAAGTTGAAACAGCTGAATTCTCTCAGAAGTCTAATGCCGCGTACACATGACCAGACTTTCCTGCAGACTAGGTCCGAAGGGATTAGTCCGTTGGATAATCCGATCATGTGTGGGCTGGTCTGATCATTTTTCAGAAAATAAATCTGATGTACCTAGAAATAGAACATGTTTCAAATCTATCTGACAGACTAAAATCGGAAAACCGTTTGTCTGTGTGCTGGTCCGACGGACCAAATACGACGCAAGGTAAGCTATTGGCTACTGGCTATTGAACTTACTTGTTTAGTCCCGTTTATGTCATCACGTTCAAAACAAACGGACTTTCGAACGTTCGTTTGGAAAGGCCATCGGAACTCTGCCGAAAGTCTGTCAGGAAGACTGTCGGACCTAGTCTGCCGGAAAGTCCGGTCGTGTGTACGCGGCATTATAATGTAATTTCCCACTTCTTTTTGGTTACACAAGAAGACATGGAGACAGAAGGCAGCAGCCATAAAGCACACATTCTTTTATAAGCGTTATAAGCTTTATAACTATTTATTCTATTTGATATATGTTTACCTACACTGAACTGAACTCGTATACTTTATACATTGTATTTATTATGCCAACTGTGTGACAATAAACTCACACTTTGTTTTAAGTCAGTCTGATTATCAATGCTATTCATCCACAAACACCCTTGAGATACAAGAATATTAGATATTATTTCTAATCTTCAAGTGGTACAGATACCAGCCGCCATGGAAGAGGAATTTGAAAAGAGGTTGCGAGAGATGCAGATACAGCACAGAGGACCAGTATCAGAGCAGGTCCTGCTGGGATGGTATTATTCTATCCGATAGCCCGTGAGCAGCGCCACCAGGGAAAAATTCTCCCCTCCATCCAGGAAAGGTACTGGTCGCAGTATGGATTGTTTTTGCTGTTTTTGGGAGAAAAACCGCACAAGGAGCAGACAGCTGAGTTAAGCAGGCTGGTCTGGGCAGAGATGTGGCTGGATGAGAGCTACAGAGCCCTCTGTTGGCATGTATCCCAAGCATGCCCTTGCATAGTGGATGATAGCCCAATGGAAAGCTTTGGCTATGGTGGCCAGGGACTGTAGTTCGTGAAGCTGACAGGGGACCATAACTTTTGGAGCGATTTGGAATGGTGGTTGGACAAAATCATGGATTTCAGAGAAGAGATTTTGAATGTCTCGGAAGTGCACTAGGGAACTGGAAGTTATAGAGTTTCTGCCCATTCAGGAATGGAAGCTGTAGATCGCCTACAGATGGCTGCTAGACTCTGCTCAGTACCAGGGCTGAGCTCCCTTTGCCTGGGACTATCAGGAAGTACCAGCAGACGGCTCTGAAATCTTGGCTGAAGTGTCAGCAATGGATTTAATTGACTTTTCATCAGAGGATGTAATCGATGATGAGTCACCTGTCAAAGTGTTGGCACTGGGCTCAAGGACCACCAGCCTATACCCTGAACGTTTAGCATTTCCAGAGACTGGGGATTTAATTCTGTTTCTGTAGAGGAACCACCTAGCGAACCCCCAGCAGAAGTGCTGGCAGCAGGACAGAGTACTGCAGGCCCTTGCTCCACCCCTGTTCCAGCAGCAGACGGCGCCCCAAAATCATGACACCAACCCAGCTGAAGCGTTGGCAACTGGACAGAGGGTCCAAGTCCTCTACCCCAAACCTGCAGCAGTTCTGGAGGCCCAGGGTGAGGAGGTGGTGGCCACGCCCGAGCTGCAGATCAGGATGCAAGGAGAGAATGCAATCAAAACCTCACAACTGCAGCTTGATCTGGTGTTGGTGGATAGGCCTGCAGTCTCCACTAACAGAAAGCCAGAAGAAGTGCTGGCAACAGGACAGAGTGCTACCAACCTCTTCCCAGCACCGGCAACAACTGCCAGGGAGCCAGGGCAGATGATGTGAGGTCTCCAGCAAAAGCGCTGGCAAAAGGGCAAAGTGCTGCTGGCCTCTGTCCTCAAATAACAGAGGATGGATTTCCTGTAAAGGTGCATGGGACATCAGTCTCCACTTGTATACTCCAGGGATGCTGGGCAGTTGGCCCAGATGCCCAACAGCATGACAGAGTGATCCCAGTCACCCTGTCTTCTCTCAGGCAGCTGGAAGGACTCCAGGGGGAAGGATCAGTCCACACTTCTCCCCAGCAGCAGGTATGTTGTACGAGAGAGGCAGAGGGTGGCTGGGTGAGTAATGCTCTATTTGGAACAATTTGTTTGGGGTACTGTGTGGGTACAGGCATTGGGGTACTGGAAATATGGACTAACTTCAGAGTCAACACATCTGGGCTCTCTTTCTATGTTAGTCTGCTGCCGAAAGGGGAGAGATGTGATGGGAGTCACTTTGAGTTGGGGGCCCATGGAACCCAGAATCCCTTGGAGAGATTGGGAAACCTTTGTTTCAGCTCCCCATTCACATCCTATGTCTAAGTAACCCTGTGTCCATTAGGGTTAGCTGTTTAATGGACAATGAGAAGGTGGTTACTTAAAATGGAGTCACCTCGGCTGCTTTAAGGGACTAGTTAATTAGCTATGTTAATTCCTTTTCTGGTTACAAGGTGCATTGCTAAGGTAAAATGATCAGGGGGAATGTCCTCCTGGTGTATATATTTGGGTGAGGTTGTTACAAAAAAGATTCTATGTTCAAGCAGTGTAACTAAGCTATTGTTACCTGTTTTTTTAGCTGCAATATATGGGCTGTAATATCTGATATCTGAACCAGATTGGAGGAAGTGGTGTACTGACGGAAGCGCTCAGGCAGAGTGTGATGGGGATTCCATGAAAGTAGCTATTTAGACTCAAATATAGATCTGGTTATAGATTCTGGTAAATATAGTAGAATATGATACATTTTCTTGATACCTTAAAAGAAGCTAAGAATGGTGAGGCAATGCTGGTTGGTTGTGGTTACAAGCAGGCAGTTCATACTGGATGAAGTAACCAGATATTCCATTGCTTCCAAAAGATTCACGTGCTCTATTTTTCCTTGGAAACATAATTTCATAGTTGAGTATTGAGATTTTGGAGGAAGGTGACTTTGTCGGGAGGATACATTTGTTTCAATGCCATAGCAATGGCTTTCCTGGCAGCAATTATACAGTGGACTATAAAGCCCCGTACACACGAGAGGACTTATGTCCGACAGACTTCCATAGGAGTTCTGCCGGAGTTCTGCCGGAGTTCCGACAGAGTTCTGACGGACTTTTCGACTGAGCGGACTTGGCCACACACAATCACACTAAACTCCGACGGATTCGAACGTGATGACGTACGACTGGACTCGAATAAGGAAGTTCATAGCCAGTAGCCAATAGCTGCCCTAGCGTCGGTTTTAGTCGGAATAGCATACACACGAGCAAATTTTTCGGAGGGACCGGGTCCGGCGGAGTTCCGTCGGAAAAATTTGAAGCATGTTCCATATTCTAAAGTCCGTCAGACTTTGGTGAATCAAAAGTCCGTTGCAGCCCACACACGATCGAATAGTCTGACGGAATCAGTCCGTCGGACTTTGGATGTTGAAAAGTCCGCTCGTGTGTACGGGGCATAAAAGGTTCCTGGGTAACGTCCCAGGGTTCATGATGCAGGAGGAAGAGAGCTGTGGTGTTGCACGTTATAGGGGTATGGAGCTGTCTGCTTAGCTTTTACCGGAGGCAGGCAGCACGGGGGCAGAAAGCAGTGGACCTAAATTCAGTTTTTAACTTTAGATCTATAAAAAGTTCATTTAAAAATGTACTTCAAACATTTTTGTCAACATTTGCAAGAAATGTCCACTTGTTAGCTTTAGGCTTGGTTCACACAGGGGCGACTTGTCCAGGCGACTTCGCCGCCTGACAAGTCGCCCCCGTTCTGTACTACGGAACCGTTCTAATAGGAGCGACTCGGGTCGCTCCGACTTAGAAAAAAGGTTCCTGTACTACTTTTGCGGCGACTTCGGGCGACTTGCATTGACTTCTATACAGAAGTCGTTTTGCAAGTCGCCGCTGAGGTCGCGGCAGGTCGCGGCGCTGCAAGTCGTGCTGCGTCCTGTGTGAACCGAGCCTTAAATGAATGAAGTATTTTCTAATTTTATTGTTATTTACTGTTAGATAAAATATAATTGTCATATATGGTTACTAAGCTCAAACTGCAACTGATTTTAGAATTCACAGATTAACAGGTGTGTCTACTACAATGAAAAGAGATCAGCAGATAGCTCAGTGTTTTATTAAGGGTTTAGAGTGAAACTTCTGCTGGGGTCAGCCCGATCTCAATCCAGTAATGTACATAAGAGTAAAAAGACAAAAAGGTAGTAATGCGCAGTACTATGGCAGGGAATTTAGCCTAGGAGGCTAATAAATTCTATAGGCACTAAGATTATTAGGTGATATATATACTACCGCATAAAGTAAAAAGATGGTGTGTGAAACGGTATGCGTGTTTTATGAGGGGATGGTAAGGGACCCTCACCACTATAGCATGGTAATATACAGGATAAAAATCAAATGTATATACAAACATAAAAAATAAAAATAATCACAGTAATTAAAACTAGTGATTCCCAATGCGATTTGTTAAAGCTGACAAAATCGCATAAAGTGCCAGTGCTAGACAGTAAATAGGTCAGTGAAAATATATTCTACACCATCAAGTAAATTAAACAGTATACATAAAGCAGTCACCAACTCAATAAATCAATTGTGCAGAGAGTGGTTGGTTGTAACTGACAAAATCGCATAAGGTGCCAGTGCCAAAAAAAAAATATAAAAATAAATACGTGTTTAAAAAAAATTATATAAAAATAAACACGTATTTATTTTTATATATTTTTTTTGGCACTGGCACCTTATGCGATTTTGTCAGTTACATTTACAGTATACAAAGACATTTTAGATGTGCACTTCCAACCTTTTGATAACTTTTTAGGGAAGGTCCTTTTGTATTCCATAATGACTGTTCACCTGTGTACAAAGCCAGCTCCACTAAGCCCTTGTACACACAGTCGTCAGATAATCCGACTGTGTGTGGTATGCATCAGACTGATTCCATCCGAATCTCCGTCCGACCCAACATGTTGGAAATATTTCCCGACCAACTCGGCCGGACGGACTTAATCCGATCATGTGTAGTGCATTTTCATCGGACCAAGTGCCACGCATGCTCAGATCAAATTCCTACATCAAAGCCTGAATGTAGTCCCATCGTAATGAAATTACGTCATCACGTTCTGAAAGATCGGATTTTGACGCCAACTTGGCCCGACCGTGTGTATGCAACAGTTTCGGACACAATCCGTCGGACTAAATCCGACGGGCAAAATCCGACGGATTTGGTTGGCAAAATCTCCGACCGTGTGTACGTGGGCTAAGCCATTTATTTTTTTTTTTTTTTTATATTCTTTTTTTTTTTTTTTTCAAAATAGTTTATTGTGGTTTTGAAATATAACAAACAGAGCATACATAAGCAAAAAGATAAACATCAATGTATCATCTCAGAGACAAACAATGCAAATACATAGTCAATGTAATACCTAAGCGTAGAGATTTGGTGAGGAAGCATACCTGGAACAATTATTGTTTATAAAAGGGGAGAGAACAAATAATTGAGCAATATAAGTGGGGTAATGAATTACATGGGGTCCACTACTGTCTATCATGTTGCTTAGAAGATTGGGACATAAGAGTAGTGGGCGTAATAGTGATGGATATGAATACCCCAAACAGCAGTAGCTACGAAAACCCATTACAGGTCAAAAAGGATAAAATGTAAACCTATAAACGTGCATCAAGTCTCTGGTAACAGCATCCACCCCATATGGGAACTAACTGTGGATGAGAGTAACACACCCGGTGGAACAACCGAGGAGTTTGTGTGGAGACTTGATGGAAAACAGTGTAACTGAACAAACCATTTTTGTTTTTAAAAGAAAGATTTAAAGGATAACAAAAGTTAGAGCCCAACTGAATATAGAACATAGAGGGGGGGGGATGAGGAGGAATGAATGGGGAGGAAAAGTAAAGGAATGTTGACTAGAGCAAAAAATACCAAGATCATGTAAGCATCCCAATGGTTATTTAGGACGATGAAGAGGGTGGTAGGTGAGTATCGGTATAAGTAGGGGATAGCTTGAAATGTATCCAACATGCCCAGGTGTGAGTGAATCGGGAGTGTGTGTCATGAGCTTGATGTATAAGTCTTTCCATTTCTTCAGTATGATTGATTTGTCTAAACCAATCAGTCAAGGTAGGAATCTTGGCGGTTTTCCAATGTCTGCGGATGCACATCGTGGCGGCATTTATCATGTGTAAGGCAAGAGACTTCTTATAGCTGCTCTGTGGGATCTGCGTGTGATGAAGGAGATATTGGGCTGGTGAATAGTTCGGAGTGTGTGTCGTGATCTTTACTACATTGTCATGGACTGCTCTCCAGAACGGTTGAAGTACTGGGCAGTCCCACCAAATATGTAAAAAGGAACCAATATCAGAGTCACATCTCCAACAAGTCGGGGGGATGTCTGGAAATAATCTATGTATTTTTTCAGGAGTGCGATACCATCTAGAGTATATCTTATATCGGTTCTCTTGTGCCGATACGTTTAAAGTACCCTTATGGGTATGTTCATATGTTCGCAGCCAATCTTCAGTGGTCAAGGGAGTTAACAGGTCATTATCCCATTGCAGTTTAATAGTGTCCTGTGCTTTGGTGTCCGAGTGAAGTAAAGCAGTGGTGGTGGAAATCAAGTGCTTTTGGGGTTCGGAGCTCTTGCATAAAGTTTCAAAGGGGGTAAGCTCCCTATTCCAGAGTGTCAGTGGTTGTGAAGTAAGGAAGTGCCTGATTTGGAGATATTTAAAAAATGGTAAATGAAGTTCTGGAAATTTAGAAACCTTATGGGGAAATGAGAGAATCTCCCCGCATTCAATGAACTGGGATGTTCTGTAAGTCCCTGTCTGGTGAGGAGGTCTATGTTCTGAGATACCGGGGGGAAAATCCGGGTTAGAGGATAAAGGAGTCATAGGCCCTAGTAGTCCGTCAACGCAGAGAGTGGCCCACGTACGGTGTAGAGCCTGTATAGTTGGGCCTATAAAGGGGTGAGTCCGGATCGGCATGGGGAGTGCTGATTTAGCTATCCATGGGAGATTGGTCAGAGGAAGTGGAATCATGTCTTGTTCTAGGTGGATCCAAGCTTTATTGTGGTGATGAACATGCCAATCCACAATTCTAGTGAGCAGACAAGCGTGATAATAGTTGTGTATATCTGGTATACCCAGGCCACCATCATGTTTGGGGAGAATTCGTTTGGCCCAGCTTAGCCTCGGGGCACGGTATCCCCAGATAAATTGTCTGCACATATGTTTATATGCACGGAAAAAAAGTTTGGGAAGAAGTATAGGGATTGTTTGTAGGAGGTATAATAGTCTAGGAAGGATATTCATTTTGAGGATTGCAATCCTTCCAAACCATGAAAATGGGCCTTTGTGCCAGGTAACAAGGTCTTCTTGAATTTTAAGTAGCTTCGGGCCAAAATTCAGATCATATAATTTGGATAAATCAGAGGGGATGTTTATACCTAGATATGTTAAGGCCTGACGCTCCCAACTGAAGGGGAAGTTACGCTTGCAGTGAGCCAAGTCAGAATCCGATAAAGTGATATTCAACGCTTTCGATTTTTCGAAGTTTATTTTTAAATTAGAGAGGGTTTGGAAGGATTGCAGGTTCCTCAACAAGTTTGGAATCGAGATTATCGGGTCTGTAAGAAAAAGCAGTATATCGTCTGCGTACGCAGCAATTTTATACGATTTACCCTTTATGTCTATCCCACGTACATCAGGATTATCTCTCAACATTCGAAGAAGGGGTTCAAGGGTCATTACATAAATGAGTGGGGATAGTGGACACCCCTGACGGGTACCATTGGCGATGGAGAAGGCACTCGACAGACGACCATTAACTCTTATTTTAGCCGTGGGAGTAGAGTAGAGGACCGCAATCATGGACAGAAGTCGCGGAGGAAGGCCAAGATGCTGGAGCACAAGATGCATGTAGTCCCACGCCACTCTGTCGAATGCCTTCTCCGCATCCAACGAAAGAAAAAAGCCTTTCTTTTTTGTGTTAGTCAGCCAATGGTGAATGTTCAGAGCTTTTGTTGTGTTATCTCTGGCTTCTCTACCAGGGATAAAGCCCACTTGGTCAGTTGAAACGATATCAGAAAGTAGGGGGGAAATCCTATTAAAGCCATTTTTAGATGTGTTGAGTGGGAAGGAATGCCTGCACAGAGCCCTGACATCAACACTACTTAACATCCTTTTTTGATAAATGTGATCGCCAATTGCAAATCAGATCTTTTTGTCCAACATCAGTATCTGACATAATGACATAATAGTAAAATATTCTCACAGCCATCCTTCAAAATCTTGGGAAAAGCTTTCACAAAAGATTGTAGGCTTTTTTTAATGGCAAATAATGAGGGGGGGGGGGGGGGGGACAACAACTCCATATTAATTCTGATGATTTTGGAATGGGATGTCCAACAAGTTTATGCTGTCGCAATGGTCAAATGCCTACTAACCTTTTGTCAGAAACATGGTGCCAACCATGATGCTTAGACACACCGTCTGGCTAATGTGCGTGCACCCAGGCATTAGATTGCACATGAGCATAGAACATGGAATGCACATTTAGCACTGTTCATCAATGCTTGCACACATGGACATGCATGCATGTGCACTGTTGCAAAGCAGCCTATTCAAACCTGAACTCTGCAATAGTTATTTGCTGTATGGTCTTCAACTTTGTTCCTGTGATCCACTCTCTGATATATATCCTTGACCCAGTTACTGAACTGGTTTCCTATTGACCTTGCTCTCGGATTACCCTTGCCTGCTCATGTTCGCTGTCTGCCTCTGCCACCGACCCCAGCCTGGACTACTGACCAGACTTCCACCTAGTGAATCTGTACCTCGCTGATAAATGTTTCTGCCTGTTTCTGCTTCTGATTCTGCTTACTCCCTGGTGTGTTTCCATCCAGCTGTCACTTGACCAGGTGTGGGCCCAGACCCCACCATCAATTGGGCATGGCTTGGCATCTTCAAGTTGTATCAGCAACTGTACATCTGCTTGCCTGATACAGTGCTCCCCAGGTCCTGCTCAAGGTGCCTACACCGTGGCACTTATGCCTTTCCTTCACACTTGCAGACCCTGTTTTAAAGTTGTTTGGTACCTAAAAATGAAAGTACATGTTATTAAAATCAACAGATAGCATACTTACCTAAACGAACCCTGAAAAAAAAAATATTATTTACTTACCTTTTATTTCTGATGTTTCAGCTGACTTCCGGGTTGTCCTCCCGTGGGAGTAGGCGTGGCTATCGTCCTCGCAATGGTCCTTGGGAAATTTGTAAGCTATTTCCCAAGAATCCATGGGGGACAATGAAATTGCGAAATCTCGCGAGATTTCGTTAGGACGTCGGTCACGTGACGAGGACGTGTACGAATTTGCCATTTTTAAAGTGGGCAGGCAGCTGTATCTGCCATTACACTGCTCTCACTGAGCATGTGCAAGATGGAGCGGAGCATGCTGGGAGCCAGACGTCATCATATACCAGGAAGTAAATGCCTGTGGGCTTCAGACGCCCACAGTTAAAATGGAAAACGCCAGAGCAGGTTTTTATAAGTCATCCTGAGGAAAAGATTTGTCGCGCCGGGGGTCAAATAAATGCCGGACGTGGATGCCAATCGAAGGTAGCACTCGCCCACCTGTGAGACAGGTAAGAAAAAAAAAAAAAAAAGAGCGGAATCCCACTTTAACATCTAGGGGTGCTTGGATGGGAATTGTGCAAGAGGCCATCCTAGTCATTTCGGGCTCTGCATTCAGGTATATGAAACCTTTGAGCACATAGTGTATGCCTTCTGACACATTTAACATTTTATATATCTTTGTCTCATCTTTTATAAACATACTAGTAACATATAATTGAATGAAATAACCTAATTTAATTTTATCCTCTGAACAGAGCTGATTCCTTTGTTATTGTTCCCTCTCCAGGTTATGGAGGTGAAAAATGTGTCCCGTATTACCATGATCCACCTATTAGGACTTCAGACTCCCCAAAGTATAACATTTCTGATCTTTTTTCTTTTCCTTTTGATTTATTGTATGACAATATGTGGAAACTTTCTGATCATCACACTGGTGTCCTACAGCAAATCCCTCCATTCTCCCATGTACTTCTTCCTCTCCCAGCTCTCTGTATCGGATATCTTACTGGTAACTGACATTCTTCCTAACATGCTCCATGCTGTTTTAATGAAGGGGACCCTAATATCATTTTCTGATTGCATCACCCAGTTTTATTTCTTTTGTGTTTCAGAAACTTCTGAGTGTCTTATTCTAACAGTGATGTGTTACGACAGATATGTGGCCATCTGCAAACCATTGCATTATACTTTAGCAATGAACTTCCAGTTTTGCTGGTTGATGATTATCACATGTTGGGTGTTAAGTCTTTTAGTAGTACTGATTCACACTTTAACAATATCACAATTACATTTTTGCGGTCCCGATATTATTGATCACTTTTTCTGTGACCTTGAGCCAATCCTACAACTCTGCTGCTCTGATACTGCTAATGTTCTACTTGAAGTGACATTACTGACTTTCATTTTTGTTTTTATCCCATTCTTTATAATCATTGTATCGTATGTTTATATTATAATCACCATTTTTAAAATCCCATCTATTACCGGCAGACAGAAAGTTTTCTCAACATGCAGCTCCCACCTGACTGTGGTTTGCATTTATTATGGTACTCTAGTTTGCGTTTACTTGGTACCCCGTAAAGGGCAGTCATGGGATGGCACTAAATTCTTGTCATTGCTGTACACTGTAGTTACCCCACTGATAAATCCAATTATATACAGCCTGAGGAATAAAGACTTAAAAAAAGCTGTAGCTAAAATCATCAAACACAATGGGGGCAACATCTAACTGGGGTTACACATTCTCGCCACATATCCAGAAAGAAGTACTCCATCATCTTTCTCAATTGCTGAACCTGTTAAATTTCTCGGCTTGTGAGGAAATACAACTTCTTAGTTGGCTGGTATTTTTAGAAGACCCATGTTCACAGACAACACTACCATCAAGGCTGTGGCCTTTTCTTCCACTAAGGGAGTATGACTATTAGAACCCCACTCAGTCGACTTTTTATTTCTATCGATTCCGATAGGTTCTTATGTACTCTCTGATACTACACGCTCACTTGTCTACTTTCTTCTTCTTTTCTCTCAAATCCAAACCCCAACCACTCCCGTTATTCTTGACCTCCTGTTATTCTTGACCTATCCTATGCCTTGCCTAAAAACCCCATCCCTTCTTGCACCTGATCACAGGACTCCAACGGCAATTCCACAAATATCCTTTACATCCTTCAATGTAGAAGGGTTCTATATCCCAGAAAAAAATATTTTTGCAGGATTTATGGGAGCAACAAACTTAAATTGTATTTTTATAGGATCGGATAAAGTTCATATTTCTTATAGCACATAATTGTACTTTCTCAGAAATTAAATCTAAAAGAGACTCTATTTTGCTCTATAAAAATTTGCCTTGGAAGGAAACTGAGGTGATCACAGATGGTGATGGACGACTGCACACAGTTAAAGGACAACTGAGACCAGAATAACGCTGGTCAACTTATACCTCCCCAAAAATGATCCCCAAACAGAATAGAACAACACAAAGCAGTTCTGTTCATGATAGAAGGACACTGTAATATAGCCCTAGACCTGACAATGGACATAAGGAACTGCTTATCTTTTCTCTAAATTGCGTAGAGTTAAAGAAAAACAATATAACTACAAATTGGTAGACACCTGGAAAACACCTAAGTCAAAAGCCAGGGATTATACTTTTTTTCTGCTGTCCACCAGAAATATTACAATTTTATACAACAAAATATTCTCCCGCTTCTGCCCGTACTGTAGCTAGCATAGGCTCTATTACAGTTTCAGATCATGATCCCTCTCACTGCTCTTTGGTGTTGGTGGAACATATGCCACAGCATTGACAACAGAAAGTGAATGAATCCCTTATAAAAGAACTTGCGTACAAAAGTCAAATCCAAAGAGAACTAGACTTTCTCTTCTTCACTAACTGTGATACAGACACCTCACCCTTCTGCTTGATGTACTGACAGCCTATCTAATTTTTTGAGGCCCAAAAATGGCAGGACAGTACAAATAGCCAATGACAGTAAAAGCCCTCAAATTGGCTTTTTTTGAAAAGTAGACAGTCCAAGTTTTTTATTAAGAGGCACGGCTAACTTTTTGAAGTTGCAATTTTTTGTCACAATTATTTGGAAAATTAAGTAATAAGAAAAAAAAATCATATATATTTTTTATTTACATGCTGTCACCAGTGCATGACAACGTTATCATATAACTGGTGTGTCGGTGATCAGGGACACTGACTGGTGACAGTATAAAAAAAAATAATAATAATACTTTTATGACATTATTTCTCACATTGTTTTTTTATTTTCTAACACACTGTGACCAGAGCAATACATTGTTACCATAGTAAAACTTTTACTAATCTGGGTAAGTAATCAGGATTTTTTTTTTCAAACATTATGATTTCATATACCAATAAATTTCATTGCTAGGAGCAAACATTTTTAACAAATGAAACGAGTTCATTAAGTGTCCTTTGTTGTGATTAGCTGTGATTGGACAAAGCTAATTATATGGTAGAGATAGGCTGTGATTGGCTTGACTGTACCATGTGATCACTGTGACATATCACAGCTGGGAACCCAATTGTTTACAATGGACAGCATGAAAGGAAGCCATCCATTGTTTACATTCATCATGTGATCTGCTGTGATTGGTCACGTCAATCTGATGACACTGGCAGCAGGCCAGTGCAGTGATCAGTCATTGGCTGTGTTTTTGGAAGATGTGAGTTCTGGAAGGAAGTCATATGATGTCCTCCCAGAACAACAGCGCTCCCTCCCAGCCATCATTTTTCTATAGGAAAGTGTTAAAGTGAACTTGCATTCTACATCAAGACCACATCCTTGTCCGTGCAATCCTGACACCGGTATTCACATACATACGTCTGAACTTCAATCACAAGATATACCACTTACTACATGCTAAAAACCTACCATTGGAGACACAACAGTAAGCCCTTGTACACACGGTCGGAGATCCTGACAACCAAATCCGTCTGACTTTGTCCGAAACTGTTGTATACACACGGTCGGACGAAGTTGTCGGAAAATTCAACGTGATGACATTATTTCGTTACGACGGGACTACGTTCACGCTAGTAGCCAATAGCTTTGGTGTAGGAATTTGATCTGAGCATGCGTGGCACTTTGTCCGATCGGAATTCTCTACACATGATCGGAGTATGTCGGATCTGAGCATTTCGAAAAAAAATTCCAACAAGTTGGAAAACAGTCCGATGTAGACCACACACAGTCGGAATATCCGAGCAAAACGGTCCGATCGGACACATTCTGTCGGACTCTCCGACCGTGTGTACAAGGGCTAAGAGAATCGCTTGGGGGGACATAAGTGTTTTGGCAATGATCCCACTCCTAATGTTTATAATAGTTCTATCAATTTAGCTATGTCTGATATACATTTTTCATTAAATCGAACTTGCATGTCAGATCTTGATATTGAAGATGAAATTCATTAGACCTTTGTTATTTAAAAAAAAAAAAATTGCAGTCATAGATTGATCATTGTAATTCTCCTAATCTATATCACTCTCTGTAAATCTGATCAAATCAATTGTTTAATCTTTTTCTTTCTTTATAACTTTTGTAAAAATACTATTGTAATGCATGCCCTGTTTATGAGGACTTGATACTAGTACTATACTTCCAACATACTCTAATATTTTATACTCCAAAACAGAGATTTGGTTCAAAGTCTTTATTAACTGCTTAAGGACAGCCTCCTGCACATATACGTCAGCAGAATGGCACAGCTGGGCACAAGCACGTACCGGTACGTTGCTCTTTAGGTGCCCAACCGTGGGTCGGAAGCACGCCGTCGGCGGCACGCTCTCAACACGGTCTTGAGCTCTGTGATCATGGGTGCAAGACCAACGGACCCAATCGCTGCTGGTGTCCTGCGATCTGGTCACAGAGCTGAAGAATGAGGAGAGGTCTGTGTAAACAAACCTCTCCCCGTGCTTCCCAGTGAGCCTGTCACTGATCGTCTGTTCCCTGTTATAGGGAAAGACGATGAGTGACGTCAGTCGCCAAGCCACGCCCCCCTACAGTTAAAAAAAAAAACCCCACACACTCACTTAACCCCTCTCCACTCCCTAGTTGTTAACTTCTTCACTGCCAGTGTAATTTACACAGGAATCAGTGCATTTAAATAGCAGCGATTGCTGTATACATGACAATGGTCCCAAAAATGTGTCAAAAATGTCCGATGTGTCTGCCATAATGTAGCAGTCAAAATAAAAATCGCTGATCGCCGCCATTACTAGTAAAAAAAAAATATTAATAAAAATTCTATAAAACTATCCCCTATTTTTAAATGCTATAACTTTTGTGCAAACCGATCAATAATCACTAATTGTGATTTTTTTTACCAAAAATATGTAGAAGAATACGTATCGGCCTAAACTATTTTTTGGGGGGATATTTATTATACCAAAAAGTAAAAAATATTTAATTTTTTTCTAAATTGTCGCTCTATTTTTGTTTAGTGAACACTGATCTCTGCTCCAATCACATGGAGCAGAGATCAGTGTCACTAGTTGCTAGGCAGAATGGAGAAATGCTGTTTACAACGGCATTTCTCCATACAGCCGCCCCGTGAGACGGTATGCCCATGACGATTGTGTCCGCGGGACCCGCGACCGGACTCACTGGGGTCCCGACCAGCACGGGAGCGCGCCGCCGGTGGCGCGTTCCTGATGGCAGGGCGGCAAATTTAAAGGGACGTACAGGTACGCCCATTTGCCTGCCTGTGCCATTCTGCCGACGTACATTGGCGCAGAGGTGATCAAATACCACCAAAAGAAAGCTCTATTTGTGTGAAAAAAAGGACGCAGATTTTGTTTGGATGATCGTGCAATTGTCAGTTAAAGCAACACAGTGCCGAATCGCAAAAAAGGGCCTGGTCCTTTGGCTGCAAATTGGTCTGGGGCTTAACTGGTTAAAATGGTTGTGAAAAAAAGTTTGTCTATCCATCCTTTTTTCACGGAATATGTGTGGACAATTCCGGTAATCAGAAAGAAATTATTCACATTGCTCATTCATCCTTACAGTTGCCTTCATTTATAAATGTGGAGTAATGCAAATCTGAGGACAGATGAAAAACCATTGCTCCCTCATTTTCCAAGTGGAGAAATTATTTCAGAAAATCCATTAGGTCAGGTTTCATGATAGGCGAGTGTACCCGGCTCGCAGTGAAGTCAGTTCACACATGCCCGAGGTGGCCACGGTCCACATTCCAAAAGGGTCCTGTGCATCTTTGAGTCCGGTTCAAGTACAAATTCAGGCAAAAATTTGGACCTGATTTGCACCTGACCACGGGACCCCATGCTGGGAACTGCTGCTGACCACAGTGCGAATCCGGCCTTAAGGCTTCTTTCAGACAGGCATCAATGCTTACTGCCCTCTAAAAAGTGATCAGCTGTGGGATAGCAGCAGCTTGTTTTTTCTTTTCAATCCCAAGGAGTATCTTGTATTAAAAAATTGCACTACAACCTCAAGCCAAGCATTTGGAATGTGGCTGCAGTGTACACCATAACTAAATGGTTAAGTTTGACAGGTGGCAACATCTGTTAAAATATTGCTGCCCTAGGTTAACCAGTTCCCGACCAGCGCACGCCGATGTACGTCAGCAGAATGGCACAGGCAGGCAAATGGGCGTACCTGTACGTCCCTTTAAATTTGCCACCCTGCCATCAGGAACGCGCCACCGGCGGCGCACTCCCGTGCTGGTCGGGACCCCCGTGAGTCCGGTCGCAGGTCTCGCAGACACGATCGCCATGGGCATACCCGCGATCATCTCACGGGGCGGCTGTATGGAGAAATGCCGTTGTAAACAGCATTTCTCCATTATGCCTAGCAACTAGTGACACTGATCTCTGCTCCATGTGATTGGAGCAGAGATCAGTGTTCACTAAATGAAAGCCCAGCCCCCAACAGTTAGTAACACACCCCTAGGAACACTTAACCCCTACACTGCCACCCACTGGTTGACCCCTTCACTGCCAGTGTCATTTACACAGGAATCACTGCATTTATATAGCAGTGATTGCTGTATAAATGACAATGGTCCCAAAAATGTGTCAAAAATGTCCGATGTGTCCGCTATAATGTCGCAGTCACAATAAAAATCACTGATCACCGCCATTACTAGTAAAAAAAAAAATATTAATAAAAATGCCATAAAACTATCCCCTGTTTTGTAAACGCTATAACTTTTGCGCAAACCAATCAATAATCGCTAATTGCGATTTTTTTACCAAAAATATGTAGAAGAATACGTATCGGCCTAAACTGAGGGAAAAAAATGTTTTTATATATATTTTTGGGGGATATTTATTATAACAAAAAGTAAAAAATAATGTGTTTTCTTCAAAATTGTCATTCTATTTTTGTTTATAGCGGAAAAAAGAACGCAGAGGTGATCAAATACTGCCAGCTCTATTTATGGGAAAAAAAGGACGTCTGCGCAATTGTCAGTTAAAGCAACGCAGTGCCGGATCGCAAAAAGTGGTCTGGTCTTTGACCAGCAAAATGGTCCGGTCTGTAAGTGGTTTGGACCATGAAGAAAAGCCTGCCAAGCAGTAATGATAGAATTTGGGTTGGTGGTCAGGGGGCTCAGCCACTTTTTTGTATAATCCCTGGCCACTGTATTAAAAAAGCCCTATGGGTGATTGGTTTTTCACTTTGATATTTTTTCGCCAAATGGTATATTTTTAGTGGTCACAGAGTTCCAATAGATACCTGTAACGGTACCCCATAGGGGCTGCTGAAGGTTGTTGTCCCACCTGTCACCCTGCCCAGCCCAGCATTCACTTCCCAGTCACGTTTGAGACAATGAACAGTCCATGTGGTTGTTTTTGTATTTTTATTGAGGGATTTGAACTTGGATAGGGATGGGAATATATGGGTATCCCAGAAGAATTAAAGAATAGTCAATTTGGCACAGAACTTTGTACACTCCCTTTCTTCAACACTTCTTCAAACTCCTTCTGCACAACACTTGTTTGCAGACTATTACTCTCACCCTCCAGCACAACACTTGACTCCGGGCACAGCTAGCACATGGTTAGGCCCAACTTAGGAATTGCCATTTGTAGGCAGGGACCACAGGTCCTTTTTAGTGTAGAAAAAATAGAACAGATATCCCTCTTCAGGCCCTGCCAGCTCTACTCGACTCTACTGACGGTGACATTGCAATCTTCACTGGCTCCACACCCAGCTCTGACTGTTGCCTCTCAGTCCTCTCTGGCATGCCTCTCCAGTACTGCCGATTGCACATGACACTCACCAGCCGCCCTGGCTGCACACACACCGGCGGTTCCCTCCTGAAGACTTGCCCGCCTGCACTAGCTCCTGCTGTCCTCTTTGACTCCTCTCTGTGGAGGGATCCTTCCAGCACCCAAGTCCCCAGACCCAAAGTCACCCCCCCCAGAATGGGGAGCATCTTCAAAGGCCCTGACAGCCTAGTACTCCATCCTCAGTTCTTCCACCCAACAACAATTCCCCAGCTGGGCTGACTCTAGGTATTTAAAGAGACCTACCCGCTGTCAATCCAAGTTGAGGATTGGTCAGGGCCCCTTAGAACACCCCAGGCACCTCCACCTCTCTTCCCATCCTATCTTTGAGTCACCAGCCTACTCTGAGTCGCTCCCAGCCCACACAGATCAAATCAAAAAAGCCTTCCAGCTAGACCTGCTTAAATTTACCCGCACTCACAAAAAATATAACTCTAGCACCTACCTAAGTATAGGGTGCTTCATATCAATCATCCATGTAGTAATACACACCTGTGCTTGAGAGTGGGCCCAAAGATGTCTAGTAGGCTGTACTTCTATTCTGGCTATCATGCATAAGCCTCATCGTGCTGCCCTCATTAGACTAGGGAAGTCTGAAACCTCTAAAACACACAAAACAAAACAGAGGGCGCACTGACCTACTGCATTATCCTAAGAGAATAACTTTATTATTATATTATTATTATTATTATAGGATGACAATGCATCAAAGCTCATCACAAAGAATAGCACCATTGAGTCCACAGTACATCATAACATAGTGGAGAAGGATCTGGGAGTTTTGGTAGATCATAAGCTCAATAATGGCATGCAATTTCCAAAGCGAGCAAAGTCCGCCCTTGTATTAAGAGAGGTTTGGACTCCAGAGAGAGAGATATCATTTTGCCCCTCTTCAAATTATTTGTAAGACCTCATCTGGAATATGTAGTTCAGTTTTGGGCACCAGTTCTCAAAAAGAATATTGGGGAACTGGAGACAGTGCAGAGAAGGGCAACCAAACTGATAAGAGGCATGGAGGAACTCAGCTATGAGGAAAGATTAGAGGAACTGAATTTATTCACTCTTGATAAAAGGAGATTAAGGGGGGGATATGATCAACATGTACAAATATATAAGGGGTCCATATAGTGAACTTGGTGTTGAGTTATTCACTTTACAATCAACAAAGAGGACAAGGGGGCTCTCTTTACATCCAGAGGAAAAAGAGATTCATCTCCAAATACGGAAAGGTTTCTTCATAGTAAGAGCTGTGAAAATGTGGAATAGACTCCCTGCAGAGGTAGTTCTGGCCAGCTCAGTGGATTGCTTTAAGAAAGGCCTGGATTATTTCCTAAGTGTACATAATATAACTGGGTACTAACATTTATAGGTAACGTTGATCCAGGGATAATCCGATTGCCTCTCGGGGGATGAGTTTTTTCCCCTGTTTTAACAAATTGGGTCATGCTCTGCTGGTTTTTTTGCCTTCCTCTGGACAAACTGTGGGTATAGAATTGGGTATATGGGATTGTATGATATACAGTATATATATTTTTTTTATGTGGTTGAACTGGATGGACGTGTCTTTTTTCAACCTGACTTACTATAACATGTGACAGGACAAATTAAGGTTTTGAGGACTAGCCACTTCCTCAGAGTCTGGCTATCAAGGTAGTGGGGGAACGGGGTAGGAAAGAAGTACAGAGTGCAGGGTGTCCCACTAACCTGGGAGTGCCCTGCCTCTCCTCTTCATCTCCAGCCCCCATTTCTACTTGGGGAAGTCATTATTACCCAGGTAGATAGAGTAGTGATAGGTGAGAAAATAAGCAGCTGTGTAGTTGAGAAGCCTGCTTTACGCTGGCATCATTTGGAAATTAGTCCAGCAAGATCATGTGTTCATAAACAGGAGGGATTGTCTGCTATTAGTTCTTCCATGTCAGCCATTTTACAGAGCTATAGAAGTCAGTTTCAGAAGGTCAGAATGCGGGTTGGCTCCAGAAAATAGGCACAAGGAGTCTGGCTGCATTTACTATATACACTACCAGCAACTTAAAATACACTTTCCTTGGGAAAAAGGTGGAGCGGGTGTTGGGCTGTGGTAGTCCAGCGTAAGGGTGGTTACAGAAGAAATTATGAGGTGAACCTCAGACATATAAGTCTGAAGTAGCTGACAGGCCCAACAAAAATGCAATTGTTTACCTGTTTTTATTTTTATTAAATTAACTGGACTACTACTATATCACAGAAAAAAACATTAGTAAAAAATATAAAATAAATATAATAAATAAATATAAAAATATATATCATTATACACACTTGTGTGGGGGGGCACTACCCAAGAATTTTACTGTATTAGTATTTGTAACAATTGTTTGGATACTGTTTCTGTAATTTATGAACCTCTTGTATATTAGAAAATATAAAAGAAGTTCATAAATTACAGCAACGGTATCCAAACAATTGTTACAAATACTAATACACTAAAATTCTTGGGTAGTGCCCCCCACACAAGTGTGTAGGGGTACAGTTAGTGTTGGTGTAGACGTAGACCTTGACTAGCTTTGTGGCAACTATCACTTCCTCAGGAGGTGTCAACCCAAACATCTAAGGAAAATTCATTACAAAATTATAATAACAGAAAATCAAAAAGGACAGTGAAAATAAACAATTAATAATGACATAACATTGGAGTATTTAGTTGAATCTGTGCGACTTACCGACACAACCCAAAAAGGGTGACAGGCTGCATAACTGAGAAACCTAGGTAAGGGTGTTACCCTTGGGGGCGGAGATGGGGGGTATGTGTGCAGGTTAGAAAAAATTATATAAATTAAATAAATGAAAATATCATAGGGGGTTATTTTTAAAGGTGGCAAAAAAAGGAAAGGGAAAAGGAAAAAGGAAGGAAAGGAAAAGAAAGAGGAGGAAAGGACAGAGGGAGAGAGGAAAGGAAAGACCTGGGGGGAAGGGAGGAGGAAAGAAAACAAGGGGAGGGAAAAGTGTGGGAGGTGGGGAAGGGAAAAAGACTGGAAGGAAAAAGGGGTGAGGGGGGAGGGGGAGGAAAAGAAGGGAGGGGGGAAGGGTAAGAAGGGGAGGAAGGAAGGGAAGAAAAGAGAAGGGGGAGGTGGGAAAAATAGGGGAAAAGGGGGTGGAAGACAGGGGGAGGGGGAGAAAGGAGCACAAATGGAGGGAAGGGAAAGGGAAGAGGGGGGAGGGAGGGAAAAAGGGGAGAGCAAGGAAGGGGAAGGGAGATGGAGAAGGGAAAGGAGGGGTATGTGCAGCAGAGGGGAAAGGAATAGGAAACTTAACCCCAAAAAAAACACCACGTGTGAAAGGAAAGTGCACTAAAAATGACCCACCTAATGCCAAAAAGGTTAACATTACACATAACACACCCAGGAGTTCATCAATGGTTGGTAAGGAGCTTAAACAGCAAATGGCTAGTATAGAAAAGAGGCAATACGCACTCTAATGGTGCCTGATAGCAGAAAGAGCCTGAAAAACGGACGGTAAAATGAGTATAAATAAATAATCATGAGAGTTTTGCATGCTGGTCAGAAGAGCAATCAAACTGACTAGTAAAATTCAGATAATGACCAGGGCATCAGTGATGAGTGTAGGAGCAATAAATCTTACCTTTCAATTGATTGAAAAACTTGGAAGTCTGTATGAGTGTCGTGACATACGTCAGGCACCCAACATCACCGGGGAAGGGACAGGAGGGCACAAAAAACAGATACTGACCCTTGAGGTAGCACAGGGATATGTGTCATCCAAACAGTACATAACATCAAACTTAGCTTATTATTTATTTTAGTAATTACGATTGTAGAACGTGTGTTTAATATTTGTTTCAAGATCAGCTAAAAAATGGCACCCGTTTTGGTTACTGACTTTAGACTACAAGAAAATGGGCGCGGTTGCAGTTTTTCATGAACATTTATAAAAAATGGCCGCCATATTGTTTTAACTATAGGGCTAAAAGAAAATGGCTGCTCATTAGTACATAACATTAAACCTATTTAAGGACACTTCCAGTGCTAATATTTATTCCCTGATGAAGTCACGTGATCGTGATGATAAGCATTGGACTAGACGGGCACTGGAAGTGACATCAGGCCGCAAGGTTGCTGCTATTTTTCTGTTTTACTTCATTTTAACTGCTTTTATGTGAATATCTTACTTTAGCTTTTTGGGGGAAAAGATGGGAAGGAAAAAAGGGGGGGGCAAGGGAGGGGGGAAGGCAAAGAAGGGGAGGAAGGAAGGGGAGAAAAGAGAAGGGGAGGGGGGGGGGAGAGTGGAAAGGGGGAGGGAGGGGGGAGCACAAATGGAGGGAAGGGAAATGGAAGGGGGAGGGGAAAAAAGGGGGGAAAGGAGAGATAGGAATGGGGGAGGGGAAGGGGGAAAAGGAGAAGAAGGGAAGGAGGAAAAAGAGGAGAGGAGGAAGGGAGAGGGAGGAAGGGGAGGGGAGATGGAGAAGGGAAAGGAGGGGGGTGTGCAGGGGAAAGTAATAGACTTAACAACCCCAAAAAAACACCCCATAGCCTGGATTGATAGATATGGGGAGAGTGAAACATATCTTATGTACAAAAAAGAGGGAGCTAGAGAGTTAGTAAAACTATGTAAAATATATCATATATATAAAAAAATCATAGTACAGTACCTCCACTGTGCAGCTCATTTTGCACAGAGTGGCCCAGAACATCCTCTTCTGGGGTCCCCTGCAACTATTGCGGCTCCTCCCCACAACAGATAGCCCCCTAGGAAAAGCTTTTTCCCGCGGGGGTTAACTTGTGGGCGCACTCCTGAATCCAGCATTTGCACCCACAGACACAAATTCCAGACTCGACCCTGCCCCCCCGATACCCGTGTCATTGGATTTTATTGACAGCAGTGGGAGACAATGGCTGCACTGCTATCAATTTATCCAATCAAGAGCCAGAACCCCACAGAGAGAGGGACAGTGCGTCCCCATCAAGGAGATGAAGGGGCTCAGGTAAGTAAAACGGGGAGGCTGGGGGGCCTGCGACTGCCAGGTGTTTTTTCATCTTAAGGCATAGGAGGAATTAAGGTGAAAAAACACGAGGGTTTACAACCCCTTTAATGCACACTTTCAGGAGTATTTTCGTACACCCTATATATTGTAGCCACAGCTATATTCCAAAGTGTAAACTGCTCCTTCTGTATTACAACATATGAAGTCATTGACCTCATAGGTGTTGCCTATACTGGTAGACGTGAATGTGAATTTCTTTTCAGCTGGCTGTTTTCTTTTAATGCATGCAAAACACAGTTTTCATGGAAAAAAGCCTTTTCCTGTAAATAACGTGATTCCCCTTAGCCCTTGTACATACGGTCGCACATTCCGACAACCAAATCCATCAGATAAATACGACGGCACTAGAAAAGGGAAGTTCAGCACCGCATCCGGCACCCTTTGGGCTCCTTCTGCTGATCTCGGGTTTATCACGTGTTAGTAGAAGTTTGGTGAGAGACGATTCACGCTTTTCAGATTTGTGCTTCAGTTCGTTACTGCTCTTCAGTTTGTGCTTGTATGTGCGTATCTGATTAACAGTGCGTGTAGTCAGTAAGCATTTGTTTATCATTGTGGACTATATCTTGGTATAGTACTCTTTGATTTGCATTTCTTATACTCTGCTTGCTTCTGCTTTTCAGGTCGTTCTTTCAGCCATTGCTGTTTATTGGTGCTTTCTGTTGTCCGTTCTGACCAGCCAACCGTTTTCAAGCCATGTTTCGTGTACGTACTCGTCGTAGAGTTTGTGCTGTGCAGGGGCTTGGTGTTGGGCATTTAGCTTTCACACAAGCCCGGTCCATGAACAGGGCGAGGAGGCGTTTGTGGACCAAGAATTGGTTGCGCCAGCGTGACCAGTTCTCCCACATGCCTTTGCTCCGTGAGATCCGGGAGAATAATCCTGATGATTTCAGGAATTATCTCCGGATGACAGACCCCGTTTTTCACGCAGTGACGTAAGCTGTGTACGGGACTAGAAAAGGGAAGTTCAGCACCACGTCCGACACCCTGCTGATCTTGTGTTAGTAGAAGTTTGGTGAGAGACGATTCGCGCTTTTCAGATTAGTGATTCAGAACGCTACTGCTCTTCGGTTTGTGCTTGTGTGTGCGTATCTGATAATCAGTGTGTGCAGCCAGTAAGTATTTGTTTCTCATTGTGGACTATATCTTGGTATAGTGCGCTTTGATTTGCATTTTTTATTGTCTGCTTGTTTCTGCTATTCAGGTTGTTCTTTCAGGCCTTGTTTTTATCGGTGCTTTCTGTTGTCCGTTCTGACCAGCCGACATTTTTCAAACCATGTTTCGTCTACGTACTCGTCGTACAGTTTGTGCTGTGCAGGGGCTTGGTGTTGGGGTTCTTACTTTGACACAAGCCCGGTCCATGAACAGGGAGGGGAGGCGTTTGTGGACCAAGAATTGGTTGCGCCAGCGTCACCAATTCTCGCACATGCCTTTGCTCCATGAGATCCGCGAGAATAATCCTGATGATTTCAGGAATTATCTCCGGATGACGGACCCCGTTTTTCACTGCCTGCTGACTTTGCTGACCCCTTATATCACCAGACAGGATACCTGCATGCGGCAAGCCATCACTCTGGAGCAGAGGCTCATCGCCACGTTGCGCTACTTGGCGACAGGGAGAAGCCTTCAGGACCTGAAGTTCTCCACAGGCATCTCCCCCCAGGCTCTGGGGATCATTATTCCAGAGACCTGTTCTGCCATCATTCAGGTCCTGCAGAAGGACTATATGAAGGTAAGTTTTATCCTTTAACATCACATTCTATGTATTTAATGATTGCTCATGTCTTGGATTTCTTTCCTCATTCCCTAATTACCATGATTGCAATATGCTCTAATTGATATGCTCTGCCCCTTTGTCCTCATGCATGCTGGAAGCTTTTCAAGTTCCTTTTATGTCCTTCATGCATATTTGCCTTCACTAACTTCCCCACCATGCTCGTCTGGGCCCATAAACCTAGGGTCTAGTCACTTAGCAATGTCTTTTGTCAGCTCCATAGTATTGCTTTCCCCTAAACACCCCCTAAAATGTCTACAAATGTTATGTGTGTGCTTCAATTCATGCAGAGTGCAATTTTTTTTTTGGTTGGGCCAAACTCATTAGGAACCCCTCTCCCCCCAACTGCTAGGTCAGCTGATAGAAATCCTCTATCTGCTGACTTTGCCAAACCCAATACACACTCTACCTACCTTTTTTCTGGTCAGATTTATGGAAAATTCACCAAAGCATGTAGTGCAAGGGCCTGCCTCAATACTTTCAAATGCTTCCGTTTTTTTTTTTTTTTTCTCCTATTATAGATAATAGCTAAATGTCAAAATGTGCTTCCATTTTTATTTATTTTTTTGGTATTATGACACTTCTTACCTGTCCGGTGGGCTTCCAATAGTGTAAGTAAGGAGGGGCATACCAAAGTATCACACATTATTTATGCATTCAGCTCTCAATCAAGTGGAGAGGGTTACCTGTCCAAAACATCCCCCCCTCAATTTTTGCAAGGGCCCATCAAATGGGGGGGATGGGGGGTGATGACTCTGATAAGGGGACCTTATACTTTAGGCTTTAAATACTCATTTACCAAAATGTTATACTGATCTTGGCCAAAAATGTTGGTGTCTAATCTGCTTGCAATGTTGATGTGCCAAATCACAAATTTTTTGTCTTGTTTCACCCCACAGTTTCCTTCAACGCCACAGGAATGGCAGACTGTGGCCTCCTACTTTGCCAGTTTGGGACTTTCCCAATTGTGGAGGTGCAATTGGTGGGAAACACGTCCGCATTGTCCCACCCCCAACTCAGGGTCGTACTATTATAATTACAAGGGGTTTAATAGTATCGTGATGTTGGCAGTGGTGTCAGCGACCCATGACTTCCTGTATGTGGACGTGGGGCAAAATGGCCGGATGTCGGATGGTGGAGTGTTCTCATGGACGGAATTCTACTGGCATCTCCAGAGTGGCAGTCTGGGCTTGCCACCCCCAGAGAAGAATCTGGAAGGACTCCCATTTGTATTTGTCGCGGATGAGGCGTTTGCCCTGGTAAACCACCTAATGCGGCCTTTCCCAATGAGGACCCTCACCCCTGATCAGAGGACCTTTAATTTCCGGCTGGCCAGAGCCAGAAGAGTCATGGAGAATACTTTTGGAATACTGGCCAGCCAGTTCTGCCTTTTTTTGACGCCAATCCACATGGCGGAATATAAACTCAATCACATAGTGCTTGCCTGCTGTGTTCTGCACAATTTCTTGAAAAGACATTCAGCAAACTATGTGGTCTCAGTTGGACCTGATGCAGACTTGCCCTTAAAATGACAATCTCATGGCCCTTGAAGCTGCTCGTCCTGACTTGCCCCCCCCCCCCCAAAGTGCCCGCGAGGTCAGAACCCAATACATGGAGTACTTTGTGGGTAGGGGGGGCCATTGATATGCCAGACAATGTCTGAGTGGCATTTTTGAAATAATATTTTCTTTGAAACTACAATAATCTTTGTTTTTTTTTACTGCTTGGCTTGGTTTTTGGTGTCTCTTAGGTTTTTCTTTTTTTTTGTCGGGCCTTTTTCTACAACAGTGCAAACTCAAGTTCAGAGCAAGATGAGGTGACAGTCTCTTCTTCAGATAATCTTATTATGTTGTGGGTCTGCTATACACACACCTTGTTTTTGTTGCTAATATATGTAGTGCATTACTGACAAAAATCATGCTCATTTTCAGCACCATGGCAGAAATATGTGGGGTCATGAAAACGGCATGATTAGGGAAATTTACACATCACTGTGGTTGTTATTTACTAAAGGCATATCCACTATGCACTACAAGTGCACTGCAAAAGTGCACCTGAAACTGCACTTGGAGTGCAAAGTGGATTTGCCTTTAGTAAATAACACCCATTACTACAGAAAACAACAACTTTACTCCAAATACTGCTACAGCCACACATTGTTTATAATTTCACTTTTTAATCAAAGCACATTCACATGTTCGTTTAGAAAAGGGTCTTACAACAAACCAACATATTGGGTGTATCGAAAGCATTTTTTTCGGTAACTTTTTTGTAACTTGGCGTTTTTGTGTAAACAGGCATGTATCAAAGCATAACATACAGAAGACAGGAACTTACAAAGTTCAACTTTGAAAAGTGAAGACAATATCAGACATGAGTATGTACAAACTGGGCTTCATCACATGGGGTGTCACCCCTGGAAAAGCCAAATGTCAATGTACATGTTTTGGGGGTGCAATCCCTTCATCTCAGCCACTTTCCACAAAACACGTACATTCATCCCCCATTATGGGAGATAGCACATGTTGACACACTGTGTGCATCTTCCAAATTTGGCTTTTAGTAAAATACAAATGTTGTTTGTTTGAAAAACAAAAAACACGAGCTTGTCCAACTTCAACTTCAACAATCTCTCCTTCCTCCTCCTGCTCCTCTGCTTCTGGTTTTGGTATTTGGCCTTCTTTAGGAGGGGTGTGGTCCCTGGTGTCCTCATACTTGCCGAGTCTTCTCTCCCCTATGAGAATGTAAAAAAGTAATGCTTAGCACACAGAGGGCAGAAATAGGAATATGAAACATTGCTTGGAAGCGTCGTACAATTGTGTTTTTTGGCCGAGTTCAAAGGTGAGAACATTATTTTGGACACTTTCTAAAGCTGGAATACTTACCTGCAGTGTGAAGAAATGTAGTGAAGTGTAATTTGGGAAAACATTGTGTTGGGAGTGGGCTAACGAACAATGTTTATTACGAACGATGGAACCCATGAACTTGAGTGGCCATTTTAAACTGTACAACATGAAATCAAAGCACATGGAGCAGTATGCAAACAATAATAATAATATAAACACACGACAACTACTTACTTTTTTGAAGAACACGCTTGATCCTTCTGTACTGATCGTGCTCCCTCAGTTTCAGGTCTGACCAGCGTTTTCTTAGTTGATCCTTGGATCGTCTTACCCCAATATTCTTCTGAAGACTCTTCACAACTTTAGTCATGATCTTGGCCTTTCTGATATTTGGGTTTGGGTAAGGTCCATACTTCCCATCATAGTCGTTCCTCTTCAATATGTCCACCATCTCCAAAAGACATATTTGAGGCCTTAAATCTTCTCCTCCAGGATCGTGTCGTTTCAGGCTCCGGGCTTTCCTAGCCCTCCTCCTCATTAGTGGAACTCTGATTGCGCACCTGCGTTGTCTCCGCCATGTGCTCTCCCCACTGCGCTGAAAGAGAAGGGGCGGGGAATAGTCTAGAAAGAACGTCAGGGGCGGGCGGAGTTTCACGCATGCGCACTGTATATAAAACGCAACACGCGTGTGTCGTAGTACGATCTGTGAACAGAGGGAGAAGCTGACGCGCCGATCGTACAAACAAAGGTACCATTTTTAACTTGGTACATCACTAGCCTATACTGCTTCTAGATTGAGGCCTGCATTAGTGGAGTTTAGCCTGACATTAGGGTTTGTCTTGTGTTGTGTCTTGCAGAGATTATGGACGGTCTCAATGACCACAGTTTCCTCCCTCTGTTCATCGATAAATACAGGGAGCTGCCCTGCTTGTGGCAATCTATGCACCCACATTACAGTAACAGACTAAAGAGGCGGGCAGCGATGGAGAAACTGGTTGAGTTTGTGAAGTCAGTGGTCCCCAGGCCAAAGATCAAATATTTAAAAGTGAAAATTGGTGGCCTCAGGAGTACATATCTGAGGGAGAGGAAGAAGGTTCTGGAGTCCATGCAATCTGGAGCTGCAGAAAATGAAGTTTATGTCCCCAGGCTGTGGTATTATGACAGGATGCAGTTTCTGTCAGACCAGACTGAGGTCAGGGAATCCCTCTCTACCCTTCCTTCCACGCGTCCTTCTATGCTACGTTCCACACCTTCCACTCAGGAAGAACTGGAGGAGCCCAGCTTGAGCCAGGTATAGTATTGTTGTACATATTTTGGGAGTAAAAATGAATGATCTAAAATAGTTTTTTGCTCTCTAATTGCTGATTTTAGAAAGTGTTTCACATATCAATAGACAGTAGTGGCCAAAACCTTTGGGCCAAGAATGAAAAATGCTGGGCTCAGAATGATAGCCTTTTCTATTGGTTAACAATTTGTAACAGTCTTGAGGTGAAAATTGTGTGTGTCAGATGAACCAAAAACTAAAACTATGTCCCTTTTTCATACACAGGAAGAGGGTGTGGAATGCAGCAGCCAGGAGAAGGCAGGGGTAAGCGGCAGCCAAGTGGTGGGCGGGAGGAGGAGCCTGATGGAATCTCAGGTCCCTCCCCTCCGTCTTCCATGCAAAAGGGCGAGAAAGGGGGGGAATGTGGAGGAGTCGGCTCTGAGGCTCATCAGGGAGGCTTCAATGGCCCTCGAAGCCACCCCCACCTATCAAGAGGCCTCTGCCGCCTTGGCTGCATCTAAACTCCAGCAAATGGAGGAGGGGCAAAAGATCTTGTGTGAGGAGCTAATTCTCCACACCCTCAACAAGGGACTGTTGGACCAAATCACACAAGCAACACACTTGTGTGATTTGGCCCATGCCACTCCTCCTCCTTCTGCCACACCTCCAGCACCACAGCCACAGACTGGAAGGAAGCGTGGAAGGAAGACCAGAGTGTGATAACCTGGGTTCAGTCTGGTCTGACAGAAGATGCAGCCTCTTGTAGTACCACAGCCTGTGAACATAGATGTCATCTGCTGCTGTTCTGGGTTTCTTGGACTTCAGGACCAGACTTCTCTCCCTCAGACATGTACTCCTCAGGCCACCAATTTTTGCATTTAAATAGTTGATGTGTGTCCTGGGGGCCAAAGGTTTCTCCAGTGCTGCCTCCCTCTTTATTTGTTACTGACACCTAAATAAAGTTTTTTTTGGTTGAAGAAATACTTGCGTATGTGTTTTACTTCAAAAAGGACAGTCTATTTGTGAGTAGGCTGGTACATTTGAAAAAAATAAAGTGAAATGAATAACAAGGGGCACCAACACCAAACAACCTCCTGTAGATGAAAAAAGAAAAACAAAATTAAAAAGATAATAATAGTGTTGTGGTAAGTTGACACACAAAACACACCAACAAAAATGCAAAGATGAGCAAACTGTCAAAAAAGGAGATGTTGATTATAAAAAACAACCACAAAATAAAATAAAAACAACAAAAACTGATTGTGTAGATGTGACGATTTAAAATATTGTATTGCTGAAATGAGTAAAAAGAATAAAGAAATACGTTCGGGAGAAGTGTTTGTGAATATGAGCATCAAACCAAGTTCATTCTTGCAGCATTGCAAAGAACAAGAGAATGCACTGCATGAAAGAATTTTTAACATTGCAGCGTGACGAATGTGCTATATCGATTACAAGTGGTAGTTTTACCTGAGCGAGCGCTTCCGTGTCCGAATTTGATTGTGAGTAGGGATGAGCTTCGAGTTCGAGTCGAACTCATGTTCGACTCGAACATTGCCTGTTCGCCTGTTCAGCGAACAGTGAACAATTTGGGCTGTTCGCAGCAAATTCGAAAAGCCGGAACACCCTATACAAGTCTATGGGAGAAATCTAAAGTGCTAATTTTAAAGGGTAATATGCAGATTACTGTCCTAAAAAGTGTTTGGGGACCCGGGTCCTGCCCCAGGGGACATGGATCAATGCAAAAAAAAGTTTTAAAAACGGCCGTTTTTTCAGGAGCAGTGATTTTAATAATGATTAAAGTGAAACAATAAAAGTGTAATATTCCTTTAAATTTCGTAGCTGGGGGGTATCTATAGTATGCCTGTGAAGGGGCGCATGTTTCTGGTGCTTAGAACTGTCCCTGCACAAAGTGTCATTTGTGCAGGAAAAAAAGTCCTTTAAAATCACTTGCGGCTAAATTGTCGGGTCTCCGTAATACAGAGAACACTCAATGAGTGTTCTCTGTATTAGCCGACAATTCATTCATTCATTGATTAAAAAAAAAAAAAAAAAAAAAAAAAGCGTGGGGGTTCCCCTAAATTCAATTACCAGGCCCTTCAGGTCTGACATGGATATTAAGGGGAACCCCGTGTCAAATTAAAAAAAAAAATTGACGTGGGGGTCCCCCAAATATCCATACCAGACCCTTCAGGTCTGATATGGATATTAAGGGGAACCCCGCATCAAATTAAAAAAAATAATTGACGTGGGGGTCCCCCTAAAAATCCATATCAGACCCTTTATCCGAGCACGCAACCTGGCAGGCCGTAGGAAAAGAGGGGGGGACGAGAGAGTGCCCCCCCTCCCTCCTGAACCGTACCAGGCCACATACCCTCAACATTGGGAGGATGCTTTGGGAGTCTGTGACCCCTCAAAGCACCTTGTCCCCATGTTGATAAGGACAAGGGCCTCATCCTCACAACCCTGGCCGTTGGTTGTGAGGGTCTGCGGGCGGGGGGCTTATCAGAATCTGGAAGCCCCCTTTAACAAGGGGACCCCCAGATCCCGCCCCCCCCTGTTTGAAATGGTAAGGGGGTACAAAAGTACCCCTACCATTTCACAAAGAAAGTGTCAAAATGGTTAAATAAGACAAACACACTTTTGAAAAATTCCTTTATTAAAAATGAAAAAAAAAAAAAAAAAAGATTCCAGCGGTGCTAATCCACTCTTGCTATCCAGCGACGGATCTCCGGGGTCCAGAGATGGATGATCATATCCAGCGACGGGGGAATCTCTCAGTCCAGCGCTGTCCATACATCCTTCTTCTGTCTCCTCTTCGGAGACACTGCAGAGAGCACAGCGCTGACGTTTCTTATATTGGGAGGGCGGGGCCACCCGTCACCTGACCCCGCCCCTCTGACGCTGGAGAGGGAAGCCAGGGGTTCCCCAGTGACGTGTGGGTGACCCCGCCCCCTCTGATGTAACGGAAACCTGTGCTACATCAGAGGGGGCGGGGTCACCCACACGTCACTGGGGAACCCCTGGCTTCCCTCTGCAGCGTCAGAGGGGTGGGGTCAGGTGACGGGTGGCCCCGCCCTCCCAATATAAGAAACGTCAGCGCTGTGCTCTCTGCAGTGTCTCCGGAGAGGAGACAGAAGAAGGATGTATGGACAGCGCTGGACTGAGAGATTCCCCCGTCGCTGGATATGATCATCCATCGCTGGACCCCGGAGATCCGTCGCTGGATAGCAAGAGTGGATTAGCACCGCTGGAATCTTTTTTTTTTTTTTTCATTTTTAATAAAGGAATTTTTCAAAAGTGTGTTTGTCTTATTTAACCATTTTGACACTTTCTTTGTGAAATTGTAGGGGTACTTTTGTACCTCCTTACCATTTCAAACAGGGGGGGGGGCGGGATCTGGGGGTCCCCTTGTTAAAGGGGGCTTCCAGATTCTGATAAGCCCCCCGCCCGCAGACCCTCACAACCAACGGCCAGGGTTGTGAGGATGAGGCCCTTGTCCTTATCAACATGGGGACAAGATGCTTTGAGGGGTCACAGACCCCCAAAGCATCCTCCCAATGTTGAGGGTATGTGGCCTGGTACGGTTCAGGAGGGAGGGGGGGCGCTCTCTCGTCCCCCCCTCTTTTCCTGCGGCCTGCCAGGTTGCGTGCTCGGATAAAGGGTCTGATATGGATTTTTAGGGGGACCCCCACGTCAATTTTTTTTTTTAATTTGATGCGGGGTTCCCCTTAATATCCATATCAGACCTGAAGGGTCTGGTATGGATATTTGGGGGGACCCCCACGTCAATTTTTTTTTTTAAATTTGACACGGGGTTCCCCTTAATATCCATGTCAGACCTGAAGGGCCTGGTAATTGAATTTAGGGGAACCCCCACGCTTTTTTTTATTTATTTTTTTAATCAATGAATGAATGAATTGTCGGCTAATACAGAGAACACTCATTGAGTGTTCTCTGTATTACGGAGACCCGACAATTTAGCCGCAAGTGATTTTAAAAGACTTTTTTTCCTGCACAAATGACACTTTGTGCAGCGACAGTTCTAAGCACCAGAAACATGCGCCCCTTCACAGGCATACTATAGATACCCCCCAGCAACGAAATTTAAAGGAATATTACACTTTTATTGTTTCACTTTAATCATTATTAAAATCACTGCTCCTGAAAAAACGGCCGTTTTTAAAACTTTTTTTTGCATTGATCCATGTCCCCTGGGGCAGGACCCGGGTCCCCAAACACTTTTTAGGACAGTAACTTGCATATTACCCTTTAAAATGAGCACTTTAGATTGTGAACGTTCGAGTCCCATAGACTTTAATAGGGTTCTAAAGTTCACACGAAGTTTAGGTCTGTTCGCAGGTTCTGGTGCGAACCGAACAGGGGGGTGTTCGGCTCATCCCTAATTGTGAGCATGCGTGGCACCTTGTCCATTGGAGTAGGCTACACATGATCGGACTATGTCTGATCGGAGTATGTTGTTGGAAAATTTTATAGCCAAGTTGGAAAACTTTGTCCATCGGAGTATCCGATGGAGACCACACACTGTCGGATTATCCGACAACACGGTCCTATCGGACATTGTCCATCGGAATGTCCGACCGTGTGTACGGGAGCTAAGACAGTCCACATTGTCTATTTTGGCCTCTTATTGGATTGGCAGCCTTCCAACCATCCAATTTCCAGGAAGGTGGTGAGGAAACAGTATCCTTCGACAACTTAGGCATTTCTGAGGTTAATGTAAGGGTTAATTGCTTCAAAGTGCCTAAAGTTACAGAGGTCACTTGTTTTAAATCTTGGTTGCTGCTTTTTAAGAAAATTTAATTACTTGAATGTCCTTAGCCTGGACAAAAGTTTGCTTTAAATTGAGCAAAATCCTTCCTACAGCCCTCAAATCATTTTACTTGTTTTCCCAATAAACAGTTAACAAAAGGTTTTGTGAAAGAGCAATAAAAACAAATCTAAATATAACATCTCAACATTAAAAATAATAAGCCCTGCAAAATTATATTTAAACATTTCCAGTTCCCAGGGATTACACATAATTCCATCAGTTTCTATATAAAGCAACACTATTCTGTATGATTTGTCAGTCCAACAGGGAAGGGCACACAGTTATTGCTGCATTTCATATTTTTGCATTTTATTTCTTGGCTAAAGCCAACCTAAAGTCACAATCTGCCTTGAGTTCAGACTGCCTGATCTGTCTTCCTTCTTGAAAAGCTAAAAAGACCAGTCAGTCTATCTACCTTTCACATTTCTTGTCCCTGGGTTATGGCTTTTGGCATGCTTTATCAGGGAATCATCATTTCCAGAGCAGAGGTATTTGGCTGGTCTCCGTAGCTTTTACTGAAGGTAAGCAGTATAGGCAATGGGCAGGTGGACTTAAAATCAGTTTTCAACTTTAGGTCTGAATAAGTTCATTTAAAACTCTACTGCAAACATTTTTGTTAACATTTGCAAAACAAAACATGTTTTAATTTTAATGAATTAAGCATACTTTACTGATTGTATTGTATTTTATTGTTAGATTGATATACACCAATCAGCTATAACATTAAGATCGCTGACACAGGTAAAGTGAATAACATTGATTATCTCATAAAATCTGAAAATCTGTGGGATACATTAGGCAGCAAGTGAATATGTTGTCCCAGAGGTTGATGTTTTGAAAGCAGAAAAATGGGCATCACAGTTTGTTGTGTTTGAGGCTATGTAGCCACACATCGGTCAAAGTGCCTATACTGACCTGTGTCCACAGCCATAAGTGACTACAATGGGTATTTGAGATTGTGTGTGTCGCTTGTGATGTTTTGGTCAATATTCTCTTGGGAAACCTTGGTCCTGCCATTCATATGGATGTTACTTTGACAAGTACAATCTACCTAAACATTGTTGCTGACCAAGTACACCCCTTCATGAATATGGCATTACTTGATAGCAGTGGTGTCTTTCAGCAGTATAATGCACCCTGCCACACTGCATTAATGGTTCTAGAATGGTTTGAGGAACACAACAATGATTTCCACATCTCAATCTATTGAGCATCAGTGGAATGTGTTGGAAAAACAAGTCCAATCCATGTAGGCCTCACCTCACAACTTACAGGACTTAAAGGATCTGCTACTGATGTCTTAGTGCTAGATACCACAGAATAGCTTCAGAGGTCTAGTGGTATCCATGACACGACGGACAAGGGCTCTTTTGGTTGCAAAGGGGGCTGTAATGGCTGATCATTTTAAAATCTTCACACAGATGCCCAGCTAAGTTAGTGAGTGCATGTGTTTTCAGTGAAGTGTACTCTTAATTCTACAATATACAAAGACATTTTAGATGTGCACTTCCAAACTTATTATAAAAGTTTGGGGAATTACCTTTTCTGTTCAATCATGACTGTGCACCTGTGTACAAAGACAGCTCCATAAAGACCTTGTAAGGTGTGTTTGGTGGAAAGGAATACCCATAGCTCCCAACTGTCCCTGATTTCAAAGGACTTTCCCTGATTTGGAGCAATGGCCCTCTGTCCCTCTTTCCTCCTCATGTGTCCCTCATTTTGGTCTGATCTATATCGATGTATATAATATGCACTTTTTATCTTTCAAAAAAGTGTTTCCAGACCTAAACCTTTCATCCAATCTCTAAATTGCTGCATTTGTAAATTTTAAAAGCCAATATAAAGTAATAGAAGTGGTAAATAAAAAAGCCCTTGTGGATTTAAAGGATTAACCCTCCTTTAACCCCCTTAAAGGATGATTAATTCTCCTTTAAGGGGGGTGTGGCGGGGACGTGGCCTATGCCTACATACATTTGCTAGTAGGTGTCCCTCATTACCATCTCAAAATGTTGGGAGGTATGGAATACATGTGAAAAAAAAAAGGTTTAAAAAATAAAAAAAATTGAAACAAACCTCCACACAAAAGACCTCAAAGAAAGGTGTAGGTTCAATTGGACTTTTTAGGCAAAAGAGATAGTTGTAGGAACAACCGACATATTCAAAAATATATTATTTATTTAAAAATAAAAAAGAGAATTAATATTATTAAAAACAGAATTCTAAATCTCTGACCGTGTGTACAGAGACTTAGGCCGCGTACACACGCGCGGACTGTTGGCCCAACTTTGTCCGTCCAACAGTTTGAGCGAACAGTCCGCTCAAACTTAGCATGGACGGACATGGCCACACACGACGGACGAACAGTTTGCTGAAACCGTGCGCGATGACGTGAACGGCACGTAAGACGGGACGAAAAATACGACGTCCTATACACTGCAATGCAACCTTCCGACGTGGAAATCCTTTCTGAGCATGCGCGAGACTTAGTTGGCCGAACAAGCCTACACACGAGCGAACAGTCCGCTGAAACCTTGTTTCAGCGGACAGTTTTTCGGAATTTCCGTAAGACCTTGTTCGGCCAACTGTCCGCTGAAACTGTCCGCTGAAGCCCCACACACGAGCGGACTGTCCGCCCAAACACTGTTCAGCGGACAAGGTTGGGCGAACAGTCCGCGCGTGTGTACGCGGCCTAAGACTTAACTTAGTCTCTGAGCAATTCTGTACCACTACAGGATTTGCAGAAGTACATTGGAGCTCTCATCCTTGCATGTAATATTTCTGCTTCTTCTTAAATGTTTTTCAAATTTTTCTAACATGCTTAACCAACCTTCATGCAAGATTTCGTAGTGTTACCATAGCATGCATCATTTATTTGTACAAGATTTATCCCAATTAAACTTTCTGTGATGTTCCTTCATGTATACATGCAGTATTATTTATGTTTTATTGTAAACATTATTTTTTGAAAACATTAAAATAAAGATTTTTTTTTTTTTTAAAGACATCTTCCAAAATCTTAGTGAAAGTCTTCCTCGAAGAGTGTAGAATGGTGTAACCACATATAAGGGGAAGACCAACTCCATATTAATTATCTTAATTTTGGAATGGGATATGCAAAAAGCTGTGATGGTCAAATGTCTACCAACCGTTGACCATATATTGTATGGCTTATGGCACTTTTAACACTGTATTTACCCTTGCATCACTTTTTATAAACATATCAGCACAAAAATATTGAGATTAGCTGAATACATTTCATTTTACCCTCTGAACAAAGCTGTTTCCCATCTTTATTGTTCTCTCTCCAGGTTATGGAGGAAAAACATATGTCCAATATTACCATGATCCAACTATTAGGACTTCAGACTCCACACAGTATAACATTTTTAATTTTTTCTATTTTGCTTTTGATTTATTGTATGACAATATGTGGAAACCTTATGATCATCACACTGGTGTCCTACAGCAAATCCCTCCATTCTCCCATGTACATCCTCCTCTCCCAGCTCTCTGCATTGGATATCATACTGACAACTAACATTCTTCCTAACACACTTCATGCTGTTTTGATGAAAGGTTCCATAATATAATTTTCTGATTGCATCACCCAATTTTTTTTCTTTTGTGTTTCTGAAGCCTCAGAGTGTCTTCTTCTGACAGTGATGTGTTATGACCGATATGTGGCCATCTGCAAACCATTGCAATATACTTTAATAATGAATGTCCAGCTCTGCTGGACAATGATTATCACATGCTGGTTTTTAAGTGTAACAATAGTATTGATTCCCACTTTAACAATATCCAAATTAAAATTTTGTGGTCCCTATATAGTTGATCACTTTTTTTGTGATCTTGAGCCAATCCTACAACTCTCCTGCTCTTATCCCTTTATTGTTATATTTGAAGTGACATTCATCATTTTTGGCTCTGTTGTCATTCCATTCTTTATTATTATTGTATCGTATGTTTATATTATATTCATCATTTTTAAAATCCCATCTATTACCGGCAGAAAGAAAGTTTTCTCAACATGCAGCTCCCACCTGACCGTGGTTTTCATTTATTATGGTAGCATAGTTTGCGTTTATTTGGTACCCCGTAGAGGACAGTCATTTAATATTACTAAATTCTTGTCATTACTATACACTGTGGTCACCCCACTGATTAATCCAATTATATACAGCCTGAGGAATAAAGATTTAAAGAAAGCCGCAGCTAAAATCATCAACCACTGTCAGCACTTTTAGAAAATGATAATAATATTTGAATATGTTTCAATTGAAATTGCAAGTTGAATCTTGATGTCAAAGATGAAATCCATACGAGATGATTCAACCTAGTTACATGGTTGCATAATTAATCTGACTGAAAAATGAGTTGACCCAGTTTAGCCAATGGAATAAAAAAAATAGACACACAAATAGGAAACATTATCCAATGCCCACAGTTGATCCAGAGGAAGTAAAAATATGTATATCAGTGGCGCCTGAGTATCCATAGGGGCGCCTGGGTGCTGCCCCCTACCCCCCTCCAGGCAGTCACAAAAAAAATTAAAATTTTTTTTTTTTAAAGCTGACCCTTTAAAAAAAAAAGAAGGTCCTTAAGTGCACTGTGCTCGGATGCCGGACACAGTCTGATGCTGGACACAGTGCACGTATGGGAAGCGACATATCTATGCAATCACGAGATTGCAGATGTGGCACTTCATTTGTGTGCATTTAGCCTGCCTTGCGGCGCTTTCTGTAGCGCCAAGTAGCTTCCGCCCATTTGTAGTATATATTACTATGGCCGGGCGGTTTGAGTAACATCTGAGTTGATGTCACTTCCTGTTTTTCTCTCTCCAATTGCGCCCAGGAGAGAGGAAACAGGAAGTATGAGAGGACGGACCTCTCCACAGGAGACACCGCTGGAGAGGACAACACACTGCAAGGTAAGTAAGGTGGGAGGGGGGTTTGATGTGAGGTTGCTGCAATTGACGGTGACACATTCTGCTGCAATTGATGGTAATACATTCTGCTGCAAATGATGGGGACACATGCTGCTTCAATTGGTGGTGACACATTCTTCTGAAACTTGGTGGGACATATGCTGCTGCAACTTAGTGGGATGCATGCTGCTGCAACTTGGTGGGACGCATGCTGCTGCAACTTGGTGGGACATATGCTGCTGCAACTTGGGGGGATGCATGCTGCTGCAATTTGGTGGGACGCATGTTGCTGAAATTTGTTGGGACAGATGCTGCTGCAATTGATGATGACACATGCTGCTGCAATTGGTGGTGACACATGCTGCTGCAACTTGGTGGGATGCATGCTGCTGCAATTTGGTGGTGATACATGCTGCTGCAATTTGATGGTGCCACATGCTGCTGCAATTTGGAGGGACACATGCTGCTGCAATTTGGAGGGACACATGCTGCTGCAATTTGTTGGGACACATGCTGCTGCAATTTGGTGGTGACATATGCTGCTGCAGGTGTTTGGAATATCTTTATCTGCTGATTGTTAAACTTTATAGAATACACATATTTCTATTGTTGTGTAGAACCTGGGCCTGCTGTCCCTCCATCCCTCTCTCCCTCTTCCTCCGTCCTTTGTGCCTTATTTATCCCTTAAGAGGCAATCAAATATTCCCTGGAACTTTACCTATAAATATTAGTACTCACTTATAATATGTGCATTCCACAGCAATGCTGTTTACAACAAGGTTCTGAATGGTATGAGTTAATTGCTGATCCATGTGTTGGACGATTTCTATCATCCACATTTTGGATGATTTCCATCAGAGCTCCAATCGCAACTCCCACTGTAAGCTGTTTAGTGTTTGTCTTTGGAGTCTACCTATTTGTAATGTTCTGCCTGACTGACTCACTGGCATGTGTGTCCACATCATCAGGTAATTGGAGAATTGGGCCAAGAAAGCACTATCCCGGGTGATCCAATTTTGGCTTTTCAGGTTTTTTCATGCACCTTCCCCTCTGCATTGGACCACTTGCTTAGATCCCTCCTCCCTGAGTGGACTGCTCTAGTATATTAAGGCATTAACACACCACTATATGAACTTTACTCACCATTCAATTATTTGGAGTTTTATCACTACATGAACTCTACTCACCATATCATTATTTATATTTGCTATTTGGCCATTCAGCGACTTTTTTTTTTGCACTTGGCACTTTAATCTAGGAAGGTTGTTTAATTATAGCATTGAATAATTTATTTTGTACATGATTTATATGCCATTATTTTGTTTTATCCATCATTGGATGAGGTGCGAATGCGGGGGATCGTCATCTGCTCGGGGGGCACCTGTTGATCTGGGACGCGCCTTGCTCCAATGATATTAAATATATCAAACACGGCTGAACTGAATTAACCTAATTAATGGCACTGTGTGACGCCTGTATATAACAGGCCAGTCACAAGTGCCTTTTCCTGCTTGCAGCTGATCACGGGTTTGGGATACACAGAGACCGGCTTGGTAAGCTATACGGATATATAAATATTATGGCTAACTAGAGTTCTGTCTGATTACGAGAATGGAGCTATTAATTTGCTTGTCTATATCTGATGCTTTCAGATTTTGATTACACCACACTTTTTAAGTGTGGTGACATCGGTGGCTTTTGCCCCTGTGGAGGGATTTTCCAAGCCTGGTCTCGGCAGGTGGGTCCACACCTGTGATCAGATACACCTGGCATCAGCAGTGAGGGTAGTATTTTTCATTTTTCATTTCAGTTTATGTGCAACTATATATCCCTTTGATATCACCTCAATACTGATACATATGCCCTTGCACTGGGTAGTTAATTATATGGTACTCTTTATGTATTTTTTTTTATTTAGTTATCTAAGATGGTTAATTGGAGTATGGCGTGTCCTTGTGGGGTGTCCTTTGTGATACCATGTGATGGCCGGGATCCCGGAGTAATTAAGGGGAACATGGGGTTTATGGTTGGGGTGTATTTTTCCCCCAATAACCCCCACTTTTGGTTACACATCTGAATTTCTTCTTATTCTTTGGGCCGTCTGACCTCGGTGGAGCTGTGGCAGATTGATCTTCTCCTTGGATGTTATGAGAAGCTTACCGTTCATGTATACGATCTACATGATTTGACCGTAAATTACCCCTGAAGAGGTCAACTGTTTATATATACCTCGAAACGTTGGGTTATCTTTATTGTACATATTATTCACGATAGAGCTGGTCATTTACTGTTTCATGTATATGTTATACACTTCTAGTATACATCCAATTTTTTAGACATGTGCATTTGTTTTCGTCCGAATGCATTTTCGTCCGAATTTCAGCTATTTTCGTTTTCATTTTGACAAATGATAACGAAAGCACAGAACCCGAAAAACGAAAGATCCAACATAAGATCGTTGTTACAACAGTTCGATATAGAATAGGAGATTCGACGTGACTCTGACAATAACAATCTGTGTCTATAGAACCTGTGGCCGAATGTGCCTAACCTTACCTCTATTAGTCCAAGATTATATAGAGAAAATATTCGACAGAGAAAAAAGATTTGACACAGAGAAAATATTCTGCAAGTTACTGTCCTAAAAAGTGTTTGGGGACCCGGGTCCTGCCCCAGGGGACATGTATCAATGCAAAAAAAAGTTTTAAAAATGGCAGTTTTTTCGGGAGCAGTCAACATTGGGACAAAGTGCTTTGAGGGGTCACAGACCCCCAAAGCATCCTCCCAATGTTGAGGGCATGTGGACTGGTACAGCTCAGGAGGGAGGGGGGGCCACTCTCTCATCACCCCCTCTTTTTCTGCGGCCTGCCAGGTTGCGTGCTCGGATAAAGGGTCTGGTATGGATTTTTAGGGGGACCCCACTTCAATTTTTTTTAAGGTTCCCCTTAATATCCATACCAGACTTGAAGGGCCTGGTAATTGAATTTGGGGGACCCTCAAGCTTTTTTTTAATGAATTTTTTTTTTTTTATCAATGACTTTCAATGAGTGTTCTCTGTATTACGGAGCCGACAATTCATAATAGCTGCAAGTGATTTTAAAGGATTTTTTTCCTGCATAAATGACACTTTGTGCAGGGACAGTTCTAAGCACCAGAAACATGCGCCCCTTCACAGGCATACTATAGACACCCCCCCCCCCCCCGTACGAAATTTAAAGGAATATTACACTTTTATTGTTTTACTTTAATCATTATTAAAATCACTGCTCCCGAAAAAACTGCCGTTTTTAAAACTTTTTTTTGCATTGATACATGTCCCCTGGGGCAGAACCCGGGTCCCCAAACACTTTTTAGGGCAGTAACTTGCATATTAGCCTTTAAAATTAGCACTTTAGATTTTGAACGTTGGAGTCCCATAGACTTTAATAGGGTTCTAAAGTTCACACGAAGTATGCTATATACTAGCTCCGTCGAATCTTCTTTATACATTCGACAGACACCATAAGCCTTCAAAGACAGATTCGACCGTAATTCATGTGGATTTTCGGACGAATGCAATTTTTGAACGAAAAACGAAATAAATAAAAACGAATTTCGGGAGTAACTAAATAAATTAATTTTTCAGACGAAAACGAAATTCCGAAACGAAATATTTTACTCTGCACATGTCTACAATTTTTATGTGTAATGTCATAGGTTATTTGTTTTTGGTGTCTTTTTGCTAAATAAATACAATTCTAAATAAAATTATTTTTACTCATCAATAAGTGCTGGCAACCCAATTTAAATTCCCATAGAGGTCATACACTCATGTTTGAGTGTTTTTTGTTTATAATATTATAGAGATGTGGGTTTGCAAAGGCACTAAGTACATATAGGGTGGACACCAACTCTTTCAATATTTCGTTTTAGTGCTACACCCAGGGGTCAAGTCCTGGGGGAAAAAAATGTGGGAACTCCCACCCAAGATCCACTCCCCCACCAAAAAAAAAAAAATGATACGCTCATATGCATATATATTTCATAGAAAATACAGTGCAACATTTATTTTAAAGTGCCAGTTTACAAAAACAAAATAAGTTAACTTGTCAAACTAACAGAATAATAACCACAATGGTTGATAATCTTTCCCTCGTTGGATTCCTCCCACTTACACCAATGATGGGGGACTATACCTTCCACCAGAGAGCAGGTGTTCCCATCAGAGTGCCCCCCATCAGAGAGCCCCCCCATCAGAGTGTCCCCAAAGTTCCCCATCAGAGTTGTGACTGAGCCATCTCAAAGTAGAAAAACATGTACCTGGATAAGTCCTTGAAGAAGGAGTATGCTGCAGTGGGGCAAAAGCCGGGCGGAGGAACTTGCTGATGAAGGCAGGGAGCACAGGTGATGTCATTGGTTGTTAGAACAATGGTGGTTCTAGCAGCCAATGACAGTATTGCAGCGGGGATCTAGCACTGCAGATTGGCAGGCACGCTCCTGTATAGCATAGCCCCGGCTGCTGGAGGATGAGGACCGAGGGAGGGGAGGATGCCTGTGGCCAATTATAGCTGAGGGGGTGTAGTACACGCCCCACACTATATAAGGCAGCCAGCATGGCGGCCTTATGTAGTGTGTTCCGGCGTGCAGGGAAACAACAAGATAGGCAGGGACAGTGTGTTCTTTTCTCAGACATCTGCAGGAGTTAAAGTGGGTGCTGTGTGCCTCCTAGACATGTGCACTTAGTTTCGTTCTGAATCGAAATTCAGATGAAATTTCCTTATTCGGACATTCGGATCTGAATGACCGAATTACAATGCTAACAAATTCAACCGAATTCGGACGAAATTCAAATCAAATTCGAAAAATGACATTTTGTGACCAAAATTTGGGGCCACGTATCTCGGGGACACTTGTAGCTAAAAACCCCAAATTTGGTAAACAAACACAGTAGAACTCAGACAGGGATGCCCCCTATCCCCCTTGCTGTTTATATTATGCTTAGAACCCTTGGCTGCAGCTATACGGGCGGATTCAGACATAAGGGGAGTCTCCCTCAGACTGAAAGAATACAAACTGTCTCTTTATGCGGACGACATTCTCCTCACACTGACGAAACCCCTAACCTCCCTTCCCAAACTTCACACTCTTTTAGATTCCTTCGGTAGGCTCTCGGGTTATAAGGTAAATACGTCTAAAACCGAAGCGCTCCCTATTCATATCCCCCCCGCACTTCAAGCTTCCTTAGAATCCACGTACCCCTACCGTTGGTGCCCCGTTTCTCTCAAATATCTTGGCGTTAACCTGACCGCCAAGTACGGCTCCCTTTATGAAGCTAACTATATATCCTTAATAGCGGAAACGCATGGTCTACTCAGAAGTTGGTCGTCTTGCCCCCTATCTCTCCTGGGTAGGATTAATGTATTGAAAATGGCCATACTCCCCAAGTTTTTATATCTTTTCGAAACATTACCAGTTGCTATCTCCATGCCTCAGCTTAGGAATATTCAGCGAGCCTTTGCTAAATTTATATGGGGGAATAAGAGGCATCGGATTGCCCAAACGGTGGTTTTTGCTCCACGATCTCATGGAGGACTGGGAGCCCCCGATATCGTGAAGTATTACTATGCGTCGCACCTAGTGGCGGCTGTCTCCTGGTCATCATATTTTGCTACCAGTAGATGGTCAGAGCTAGAAATGAGTGTGGTCACCCCGGTCCATCCGTGCTCCATGCTATGGTCTGATCTGACCTCCTCTATGGCTCAGCTTAGGCGTATATGCCTGGGACCGATGCTTTTTACTCTCTCCATATGGAAACAGTGTCACATACGGTTCTCTCTCTCTTCTCCATGCTCACCCCTGCTGAATGTCATTTTTAATCCAGATATGCCTGACAGCCTTTCGGTGAAGAATATGTTTCCTTGGTATAGGTCTGGCGTCTTTCAACTCCGCCATCTGGTGCATCCAGTATCTCGCAAATTCCTATCCTTTCCTGAGCTTCAGGACAAATATGGCATTCCTGATCAACTCTCTTTCTCTTACATTCAATTCAAACATTATTTCCACTCTAGATCTCCTGACCTGACTCTGGCCAATCCTAACACTTTTGAAACTTTGTGCTCACAAGGCCCGTACCAGAAAGGACTTATTTCCTCTATTTATAGTGCCCTCCACAATTCAATCTCACCCACCGCAGACACACATCTCTATATGAGAAGATGGGCTACAATTTTACCATCCCCCTTAACCATTTCCCAATGGCAGGACATCTGGACCTCTACCTCTAGAGTCTCCAGATGTGTGGAGCAGAGAGAGAGACGGCCTACAAGATACTAATGTTCTGGTACAAAACCCCTGAAATGTTACATAAATATGATCATTCCGTATCTAATTTGTGTTGGAGATGCCAACGAGATGAAGGCACCCATTACCATATTTTCTGGAGCTGCCCTTTGATTGTGCCTTTTTGGTCCATGGTCCAATCCCTACTACAGTCTGTTTTGGAGGTAGATATTCCATTAGACCCTAAACACTACTTATTAGGCCTGCCTATCGCGGCGTTATCTAAATACGCCAAGAAATTAACAGCCTATATTCTTCTAGCTGCTAAGAGAACGATTCCCACTCTTTGGTTGTCCACCTCCCCTCCGCCCCAATCGCAGCTAATCTCTGCTATTGCATATATACGCAGAATGGAACATCTGACTGCGCTGGTGCAAGATACTCTACCCAAGTTTTCTAAAATATGGGACAAGTGGGACATTTCCATGGTTAACCCTGAGACTGTACCTTAACTCTTTTGACCATGTACTCTAGGGAATGGCTTTCTCAGGTTTGGCCTTGGGATTTCTGCCCCACAACCCCTCCCACACTGATATATATATTCTTTGGTTTTTCTATGCATTTTTACTGGTAGACTCGTGGTGTGTCCTTTTTCTTTTTACTTTTTGAGGTGATATACTGAAATGTTCACAGTCTATTTCCCGCCTGCGGCGGTTTTCTTTGACGATGTTGCATTATCAATCTTGACTATTTGTATCACTGTGTACGATTTCACCTGTTGTATGAAAATCTTTTTTCTTCAATAAAAATACATTTAAAAAAAAAAAACACAGTAGAACTAGCACTACAACATCTCCAAATTTCTAGCTCCAAGCGACCCCAAGTTACGAGGCCCCAAAGTTGGGTCGCAAAATGTCAAGCACTTTTCTGCAGCAGAGAATGACATTTTGTGACCCGAATATGGGGCCAAGTATCTCAGGGCAACTTATAGCTAGAAACCAACAATTTGAGGATTTTGTAGTGCTAATTCTACTGTGTTTGCATACCAAACTTGGGGTTCCTAGCTACAAGTGGCCCCGAGATACGTGGCCCCAAAGTCCGGTCACAAAATGTCATTCTCTTCTGCAGAAAAGTACTTGACATATTGTCCATATCTCGGGGTCACTTGGTGCTAGGAACCCCACAACTTGTGACAGGTGACATGGCAAGTGGACAATCCACAACTTGGTCATGTGGCACTCGTGGCAGGTGTCATAGCAAGTGGACAATACACAACTTGTGGCAGGTGACGTGGCAAGTGGACAATGACATACAGCATATGCACTTGCCTTGCGATCGACATCCGTGACTTCTTCAATCAGGCATGCTGACAACTTCATTGATGTGATAAATATAAATGAAATAAGATGTGTGTGTTTTTTGCACTGGTACACTGCAAGTATGAGAAGTTGATGTGACAGATGTATATAAGTTACTAACCATCTTCCAAAATTTCTAATTCAAATAGAAAATATTAGAAAAAAATATAATTGAATAGAATAAAATAGAAAGAATATACAACCATCTTCTGAAATTCACATTTCAAATAGAATAAATTTGAAATTCGAATAGTATGAATTCAAATTTTTTAATTAATTAATTTTAAATTTGGATAGAAAAGATTATAATAAAATAGAAAATAGACTAGAAAAACAATAGAACAGAACAGAATAGAATATATTATATTTTAAGTCTATTCTTTTATATTCTATTAAAATCTTTTCTATTAAAATTGAAATCATTATATACTAAATTCACATTTCGGAAGATGGTGGTTTTATAATATATATATATTTCTTTCTGACATTCGAATTTCGTATAAAATTAATTCAAATTTGAATAGAAAAGATTAGAATGGAAATAGAGAATAGACTAAAAAAACAATAGAACAGAATAGAATATAGATACTATCTATTTCATTTTTAATTTCTTTTTGCAGATTACTATTTGTTTTCATAAGATCTCCTGCAGACTATTAGCATCTATTTCATTTTTTTGCAGATCTCCTGCAGACTATTAGTATCTATTTAGTTTTCTCACCAGATCTCCTGCAGACTATTAGCATCTATTTCTTTTTTTAGCAGATCTCCCATAGACTATTAACAGCCATTTCATTTTTATTTTCTTATTTTACATTAGAGCAGCCATTTCCTTTATTTCAGCAGATCTCCTGCAGACTATTAGCATCTATTTCATTTATGAATGGAGGAATGGTATGAGAAAGAGACAACAAGAAAGACATCACCGCTTATATCTCTATACACAGGGAAATGGCTGCTAATAGTCTGCAGGAGACCAGCAAAAATAAATAGATGCTTATAGTCTGCAGATCTGATGAGAAAATGAAATAGATACTAATAGCCTGAAGAAGATCTGCAAAAAAATTATATAAATTCTAATAGTCTGCAGGAGATCTGATGGAAATAAATAGTAATCTGCAAAAAAAATTAAATAGATGCTAATAGTCTGCAGGAGATCTGCTGAACTAAAGGAAATGGCTGTTCTAATGCAAAAAAGAAAAAAATGAAATAGAGGCTAATAGTCTGCAGGAGATCTGCAAACAAATTAAATAGATGTTAATATACTGCAGGAGATCTGATGGAAATAAATAGTAATCTGCAAAGAAAGAAAAATGAAATTGATTCTAATAGTCTGCAGGAGATCTGGTGAGAAAACAAAGTAGATACTAATAGTCTGCAGGAGATCTGCAAAAAAAATTAAATAGATAATAATAGTCTGCATGAGATCTGCAAAAAAAGAAATAGATGCTAATCGTCTGCAGTCTTATTAAAACAAATTGTAATCTGCAAAAAAAAAAATAATGAAATAGATAGTATCTATATTCTATTCTGTTCTATTGTTCTAGTCTATTCTCTATTTCTATTGTAATCTTTTCTATTCAAATTCAAATTCATTCAATGTGAAATTCGAATGTCGGAAAGAAATATATATATATTATAAAACCACCATCTTCCGAAATTCGAATTTAGTATATTATGATTTTGATTTTAATAGAAAAGATTTGAATAGAATATAAAAGAATAGTAGGAATTCACATTTTTTAATTATTAATTTTAAATTTGGATAGAAAAGATTATAATAAAATAAAAAATAGACTAGAAAAACAATAGAAGAGAACAGAATAAAATATAATATATTCTATTCTGTTCTGTTCTATCATTTTTCTAGACTATTTTTTATTTTATTATAATCTTTTCTATCCAAATTTAACATTAATAATTAAAAAATTTGAATTCATACTATTCGAAATTAAAATTTATTCTATTCAAATTCGAATTTCAGAAGATGGTTGTATATTCTTTCTATTTTATTCTATTAAATTATGTTTTTTTTCTTTTCTGTTCTAATCTTTTCTATTTGAATTAGAAATTTTGGAAGATGGTTAGTTACTTATACTTACTTATATATATCTGTCACATCAACTTTTCATACTTGCAGTGTACCAGTGCAAAAAAAAAAAAAACACACACATCTTATTTCATTTATATTTATGGTATCAATGAAGTTGTCAGCATGCCTGATTGAAGAAGTCACGGATGTCGATTGCAAGGCAAGTGCATATGCTGTATGTCATTGTCCACTTGCCACAAGTTGTGTATTGTATTTGTCCACTTGCCACGTCACCTGCCACAAGTTGTGTATTGTCCACTTGTCACGACATCTGCCACGAGTGCCACGTGACCTGCCACGAGTGCCATGTGGCCGGCCACGAGTTCCACGTGACTTGACACGAGTGCCATGTGACCAAGTTGTGGATTGTCCACTTGCCACGTCACCTGCCACCAAGTGACCCCAGATATAGGCAATGTGCCAAGTACTTTTCTGCTGCAGAGAATTACATTTTGTGACCCGACTTTGGGGCCACGTATCTCGGGCCACTTATAGCTAGAAACCCCAAATTAGGTATGCAAAAACAATAGAACTAGCGCTACAATATCTCCAAATTTGGGGTTTCATGCACCAAGTGACCCCGAGATACGTGGCCCCAAAATAGGGTCACAAAATGTCAAAAAAAAGGAAGGAAAAACTGTGCTACGGGATGTTCAAAAATGAATAATGGTCGGAAGCTGCAATTCTAATGTATACCAAAAAATACACCAATGAACATAAGAAAAAAAGGGAGAACTGCGCTTAACCTCAAAATCCCAGAGTGAACAGGATGTGTGTATGTATAAGAACAAAAGTACAAAACCTAAAAGTAATGCCTATGAAATCACCTCCTATATGGCACATATATATGCATGTGCATCAGTGTACAACACTACTCCCCTCAAGTGAAATACAATAACATAATATTAATGTGCCAAAAAAGAAAGAAAAAAAAAAACACTATATAGTGAAAGACAATAAAAAAGCCAATAATCAAAGGACATAAAAGAAAATTAAAAATAAATAAAGGTTGGTCCCAAAAAACTAATTATGTACCTAATATTGCAAATACATAATAATAGAGCAATACTTTAAACACCAATGATTTAAACAATACTGACACTAAATAGCATCCATGTGATCTTATATCCTATTGTTAAAGTGAAATGTCCAAATAATTAATCCAACACCAGTGAAAGATCTTCATAAAGAGAAGCTTGATTAAAGCACACTATCCCTTCCTTCTCCGGAAACAATGTGCGTTTTCCCATCACCAGATATATAGATTGGCTCCTTACCAGCTAGAGGCGACCCCCCGTTACAGAGGGTCACAACAGGCGAGACAAGTTTAGATGGACATCCAGGTTGCTGCACCCTTCGGTCGGTCCCAGATCATCCACAGGATAAAGTTATAGCGGTCACTATCGTCACTCCATGTTACACTCCCCACTCAACGTAGTATCATATAGAGGAAACACAGGATCCATATAGTGTAAAAAAGATAACTTTTAATTTAAAATCAAAAAATATGCACTTACATGTAAAAAGTGACAACAGGCTCGATAAGAGGTGTGCGCCGGCCGGACACACGCCACAAAACCAACCCGTTCTTCCTGGTGTATGTCAAGCGAACACGACGGGGGTGACGTTCGTACGTCGCTCCGCCCTACGCGTTTCGTAATAACTTACGTCGTCCAGGTGCACGGGCGGCGTACAACGTCACCCCATTTATACTCCTTCCCATACCCAAGCCTTGCTCTGGGTCCGTGGCCATCTTGGACGCCCATTGATCAGCAAAACATCACATGATCAACTGTTAAGCCTCGCTCACAGTCCGCGGGCATCTTACGTGTGCGTCTACACACACTGTATGGTCGCGGGCCAAGCCTCGCTCTCGGTCCGCGGCCATAGTAAAGACTTAACTCTCCAATTTACCTAAAGCCTCATACACACGATAGGACTTTGTACAAACTTTCCCTTGGATTTTTGTACAAAGGGCGTCGGCCCTGAACTTGTATTGCATACACACAGCAGGACTTTTTCAGCCAACTTTCACCAAACCACGTGGTTTTTCTGCTCTCTACCGCCACCTTTGGTCAACTTCTGTATTGTTGTCTGATCTTTTGCATTGGTTCTGAGCATGCCTGTTTGCACTTTGTACAAAAGTCCTATGGTTTTCTGTACACACGATCAGACTTTGCTCCATCGGACTTTTGTTGGCAGAAAGTTTGTCCGTTCGCACAGCCAACAAAAGTCCGATGAAAACCAAAAAAGTTTGTCCGATGGAGCGTACACACAGTCGGATGTTGCTCCAAAACAGCTAATTTGCATGTTTGTTGTCAAAAAGTCTGATCGTGTGTATGGGCCTTAACTGATATAAGCCCTAAAAGGGAACAGCGAGGAATAAGAGAACCAAGCCTCGGTCCGGATGAGCACATATCATATAAAAATTATTTTGGAAGAGAAAAAATAGACATATAAAATAAAAATGAATAAAAAACAAAAAAGAAGCCACAAACTTGCTCCCAATGATTCACCATGATCTAAAATTCACTCGTTTTAATAAAATGAGAGAAATGCAAAACAATGACTGGGAACAAAAATAGTCCTCATTGTAGAGCTTGCTTCTTATATTCAAAGCAGACCGGAAGTAGATCCAAACCGTGTAACGAAGACACATAAGTATAGTCAAAGGGACTTTTTTTCCTTTATAAAATTATAAAAAAAAAATATATTTTCGTAAAAAAAATGAAGATTATGATTCATGGCTAAACCTCTACCTGGTCACCATAGGAAGAGGAAACAGGCAAGAAAAGATATACTCTAAATCTCACCTTGCCCTCATCTCACAGATAGTGCAGCCAAAAAGGAATCATCATCTCATGTTTGTGGGAACATGCTTAATGTATATCACCTCATCTAGATCGCTGACCGACCCAGAGCGAAGGCCCACATCAAAGTAAGGAAGTGTATACAGTAAAAATACCATCAGATTACTTGTGTACCATCTAGGTCGAAATGCAATACAAAAAAACAGGTCAGGAATTATTAATGAAGGCATTTACATCAGTTTCCACATTCAGGCCAAACGGGACATATGTTCTTAATTTGTGGATCCAGGCCATTTCTAGCTTGGATATCTCCCTGACCAAGGATCCACCCCTCCAATGGGGCCTATATTTATCAATACCAACAAACTAGGTACCCGATGGGTCTCTCTTGTGCATTTGATCGTAATGCCTGGACACGGGATGCTTGTCAAACCCATGCGAATATTCCCTATGTGCTCATTCAACCTGACACGAAGTGCCCTTTTGGTCCGCCCTATGTATTGGAGGCCACAAGGGCACTGTAAAAGATAAACCACAGCCTTCGAGGAGCAGGTAATAAATGATTCTATTTCATATGCTCTGGTGGTGCTTGAAGACACAATGTTAGAAATTTTTGAACCTCTGTAGGAGTTCAAAGTGCAAACTTGACAGTTTTTACACTTGTAATAACCCGTCAAGTTCTGAAAGAAGCACCTATTAGCCCTGGGCGGGTCTTGTACACTAGGGGCAATTTTTCTCCCCAAAGACGAGGCCCCTCTAAAGATAATTTGTGGTTTTTCAGGCAAAACCGTGTTAAGAACCTGGTCATTGGTTAACAAGTGCCAATGTTTCTGAATCAGGTTCCTCACACCACGGTGTTGCACTGAAAAAGTCGTGATGAACGGTACTCCACCCTGAGTGTTAGCTCTCGGATTCAACCTATCTGTCAGCAGTGATGACCTATCTCTTTCTCGAGCTGTCCTCACTGTCGCTTCAAGGGAGATAGGGTCATATCCCTTCTCCAGATAGAACTAGTTCCCCCACAAGCGGGGTTTTTAGGCAGCAAGAGACAGTAATAGAAGCCAATAGAAGTAGTATAAAAGGTATTTTAATAATAATAATTGGTAAAAACAAACATGAGCTTCACCTGAACACTTGGATAACAGACAAAATCATGTATATAAAGTACATATAATGTCACATGGAAGTAAAATAACAGACACAACTATGTTACACTGTATGAGTAGATAGCAGTGAGAGCATAAAGCTAACGCGTTTCGACCCCAGAGGGGGTCTTCTTCAGAGATGGTGGTCTGTTAAAAGAAAAACAAGATTACACTGAATAAGTAAATCCGGTGTTATACATATTAGGGATACCCAATATCAATTTAAAAATGGTTTACCCAATAATGTACTTCCAGGTAGGTAAGATGGATTGTAGTGCTTCAGAAGAAAGGTTCTCCCATAAGGCAATGTCTCAATTTCCTTTACACATCTTGAGTGGTACTTGGTCCGTATGTATTGCCAAGATGCCAAATGGAAGAAGAGGCAGTGTCACACACCCACTGGCGTGACTCACGGGAGGTCACACTGTTGCCTTGCCCCCCAGAAGAGGAAACTCCGGGGGGGTAGGTGCGAGTAAGGGTACACCGAAGATATGGCGGGTCACACCTGCAGCAAAATCCCAACAATGGCAAAAAATTAATTAATTAAATAATTGAAAGCAAGGATTATTTAGTGTTGGAGACATGGAGTGCATACATAATATGGGGATAATGGTATCATATCCCCATTATGTATGCCAAAGGTTGTGCACATGTACACATATACATATACACACTTGCACCCCCAATTGTCCAAATGTCCATATAACATGCTTTCTAAAACCCGGACAAAGAGAGAAAGAAGAGGGGGGGAAAAGGAACCACGCCTGGGAGTCCAAGGAGCCTAAGAAAGAGGGGAACGAAGGAAAAAATGGCCTGGGATGAGTGGGTATGCAAATGTTGTCAGTGTGTGAGCTCTAATACACAGAAAAAGGGGGACGGGAGAAAAATAAAATAGAGAAGAAAAAGAGGAATAAAGGTGATGGGAAGTGGGCTGTGTGAAAACGGTGTGAGTATGCGCTTAAACAGAGAAAGAAAAAGTGCGCAAAGGAATGGTGAAAAAGTGAAAACATGAGTAAATAATAATATATGCGGGTCATATAACAAACAAACAAGAAGACACCACATGTGAAAGTGTGCAAAAACAAGATGCGCTAAACTAGGTGACAGTGGTAAGGGACACTAGCTGTAGAAACCCGGACCAAACTCCGGGATGACTTATCCATCTATAATAAAAATATTTTACGCAAGAAGGAATCCAAATACTGGAGGGATAAATTTGCCTTCTCAGAGGGACGAGCCTATAAATGGAGTATTAATACACAATCCAAAAAGAATGTTAATGGAAAGATACATCTTCCCAATAAGAACACAAATAAATCCAAGGACCTGTCTAAACCTAATGAACCAACTAAACAGGTGCAAAAATCACGGGGAAAGTTTAAAAGGAACCGTAGCAACAAAGATTCCCCTGAAGGTAACACTAAAAAACGCATTACCGATAACACCCCAACAGGGAGACCCGAGAACGGTCGGGATCTGCATACAGATGCACAGGAGGCATTTGCATTTGGGGAAGTTCCATGCAAATACCCCGACGACATAGGCACTTCCACATGTGACAATGGGTCACGCAGTGGGAGAGAAAGGGATGCCCCGATATTCCAAGGGGAACCTAATCGTAATATCGAGGCTATTTGTAACAATGGGACATCTAATGGACATGCTAGGGACATTGTAGCACCCAGCCTAGAACTATGTCAGAGCTCTTTAAACTCGAAACGGGGATTTCCCTCACCCCATCCAAACAAGGGAACAGGAAATTTGGACGCATTTGTCACACGGATTCAGGTGAATCACTCAGTGTGATTAATCTTTCGTCCTATGCACTATCTACGGTTGAAAGTGATGTTCTGGCACGTGGCCTGACATTTTGCCCACAGGCAAACCTAGACCACTTCGGGGCCATTTTTGATATCCAACTATTTGCACGCAGGCTCCTACTAAAAAGCCTGCATGCAAAAAGTATTACCGACATCGATATTACCGACTGTTCAGTTTTTGGCTCTTTTCCTTGCAATCATTGCTCATGCTGTAAGTACATTAGACGGGATAAGATCTTTTGCCTACCAAATGGTGGCATCTTTCGACCTATTCATTTTGTAAACTGCCAAACACGTGGAATAGTATACCTTATGGAATGCGAATGTGGGGCATACTATGTGGGTAAAACCAAGCAGGAATTCCACCGTCGCGTATCCAAACACGTGTACAGTATGGAAATCGGCAATTATTATTTGCCAGTTGGTCGACATGTTGTAACAGTACATAATTATAAGATGCCGAAATTCACATTTGTGGCCTTAGATCGCATACACATACCGGCCCGGGGTGGGGATTGGAACAAGGTCTTATTGCAACGGGAACAGAGGTGGATACACAACTTGGACGCCACCTCTGCCCCGGGCTTAAACGAATCGATCTCTTTTGCCCCCTCCCTCAAAGGTTTTTCCTCTGGAAGGACACAATAAAGCCTCCCTTGCTTTGCAGTGGGGGCCTCACCTCTCCCCTACCCGGGCCCCTCCTTTTTCCCTTCATCATTACATCTCAGGCTCTTTTTCTGTATCCGCCAACAGATTATTCTGGATTGTTTTGTATATGCAATGTATCCTTATATCAATAATTACCCAGAAAAACCATGTGTTTAACTGTCATGCGTTTCAATTGATGTACATTTTACTATAGTTTGCATATTTGCTCCGCTCAGGCTCTTGATAGAGACTTATATTTACATGACAATAGATGCCATTAAACTTTGAAGAGTATTATAGAATTATACAACTTGATTGGTGAATTCCACTTGGCTTTTTGTGATGGTATGCCCCGACCTGCCATCTACCTCTCTTTTTCCCCCACCCTTGGATCTTCTTCCCCTTCACGAGCATAACCTCCTTTTTAATTTTTTTTATTTTTTTTTTTTCTATCCTTTTGAAGATCCCGGGTGGGTGCTTAGGGGGTACCCGGCTAGTCTCGGCTTTTTGACATCGCTTAATTTTTATTTTTATTTTATAACAACTTTTTTCCTTCCGGTGAGAATATGTCTCTCTTCCCTCGAAATCTCCAACGGTCCTTTGCCGAGTTACAGAGGGGAGGAGGGGCTAATGTGTCTGCCCCCTGCTCTGACTCCCCGGCAAGGGCAGGAGGGGTTTCTGCCTGTATTTTACGGACAGGCCTCTCCATTGGTTCCCCCTCCCCCCTTGTGGAGGGATGGTGGACATATATTCCCTTGCCAGTGGCATCCTCGGACACTTCCGGGCGCATACCTCGGGCGCGTCCGCTCGTTTGGGCGAACGTGCGTGATATATACTTCGCGCGCGTCCGTTCGATCGAACGGACGTGCGCGACGTTGTGACGCCACGTTTTTGCGACGGAAGTGACGAAATTTCGGGGCCGGTTTCCGGCCTTCCAGGACGCCGGGGCGGCCACACGAGGCTGATCCTATTCAGGCAGCCAACATGTTTGGATACGCCGACTGATTGGTGGGCGTTTGCACCTGCAGCCAATCTCCAGGCTTTATATACGAACCTTCATTCATAGGAGGTGTATATTCATCCAGGAGGAAAGAAACCTGTACCCGTGGTTAGGTGAGCACTTATTTCCCCTTTGTACTTGACCTATATTTGGTGATATACTGCACCAAAACAAGCCCTTTTTACTGGCTGTTTAATATGAGGACTGATCTAAACTAATTTACAGATCGGACTTCAGGAAATACGTTGTAGGGACTGCGCCAGTTACCACTTGTGGATTAACGCCTAAGTCGCCGTCCCTCATCTTTACCTTCTGGAACAGTTTCCTATTAGGTCTTACAATTCAGGTAATAACCTCACCACCTGCCTGGTTATTCCAATGACGCTAATACACCGGTGTGGTATTTTCTCACACACCACATTTACACACTTTTCTTACATGTATATATCATCATGCACTTGACACTCTCATTGATCATGTCCCTTACCACTGTCACCTAGTTTAGCGCATCTTGTTTTTGCACACTTTCACATGTGGTGTCTTCTTGTTTGTTTGTTATATGACCCGCATATATTATTATTTACTCATGTTTTCACTTTTTCACCATTCCTTTGCGCACTTTTTCTTTCTCTGTTTAAGCGCATACTCACACCGTTTTCACACAGCCCACTTCCCATCACCTTTATTCCTCTTTTTCTTCTCTATTTTATTTTTCTCCCGTCCCCCTTTTTCTGTGTATTAGAGCTCACACACTGACACACATTTGCACACCCACTCATCCCAGGCCATTTTTTCCTTCGTTCCCCTCTTTCTTAGGCTCCTTGGACTCCCAGGCGTGGTTCCTTTTCCCCCCCTCTTCTTTCTCTCTTTGTCCGGGTTTTAGAAAGCATGTTATATGGACATTTGGACAATTGGGGGTGCAAGTGTGTATATGTATATGTGTACATGTGCACAACCTTTGGCATACATAATGGGGATATGATACCATTATCCCCATATTATGTATGCACTCCATGTCTCCAACACTAAATAATCCTTGCTTTCAATTATTTAATTAATTAATTTTTTGCCATTGTTGGGATTTTGCTGCAGGTGTGACCCGCCATATCTTCGGTGTACCCTTACTCGCACCTACCCCCCCGGAGTTTCCTCTTCTGGGGGGCAAGGCAACAGTGTGACCTCCCGTGAGTCACGCCAGTGGGTGTGTGACACTGCCTCTTCTTCCATCTGGCATCTTGGCAATACATACGGACCAAGTACCACTCAAGATGTGTAAAGGAAATTGAGACATTGCCTTATGGGAGAACCTTTCTTCTGAAGCACTACAATCCATCTTACCTACCTGGAAGTACATTATTGGGTAAACCATTTTTAAATTGATATTGGGTATCCCTAATATGTATAACACCGGATTTACTTATTCAGTGTAATCTTGTTTTTCTTTTAACAGACCACCATCTCTGAAGAAGACCCCCTCTGGGGTCGAAACGCGTTAGCTTTATGCTCTCACTGCTATCTACTCATACAGTGTAACATAGTTGTGTCTGTTATTTTACTTCCATGTGACATTATATGTACTTTATATACATGATTTTGTCTGTTTTCCAAGTGTTCAGGTGAAGCTCATGTTTGTTTTTACCAATTATTATTATTAAAATACCTTTTATACTACTTCTATTGGCTTCTATTACTGTCTCTTGCTGCCTAAAAACCCCGCTTGTGGGGGAACTAGTTCTATTTGTATCTACTTGGGGTGAGCAGCACCCTCCTAGCTTCTTATAGCACTGTGTTCTTATTTGATTGTTTATCCCTTCTCCAGAAACCTCCTTGATAGAATCGCCGCCTGTTCGTCAAACTTCACAGCATCTGTACAGTTCCGTCTGAGGGACCGCTTTCAGCCAGGGTTGGAAATGGCAGCTATCTATAGGGATGTAAGAGTTCCTATCGGTGGACTTAAAATATGTAGATGTTATAAACCCTTGTCGACAGGGGGATCAAACTGAGTCATCTGTGAGATGAGGGAAAGGTGAGATTTAGAGTATATCTTTTCTTGCCTGTGTTTCCTCTTCCTATGGTGACCAGGTAGAGGTTTAGCCATGAATCATAATCTTCATATTTTTTACGAAAAGAAAAACATTTTTTATAATTTTATAAAAGAAAAAAAGTCCCGTTGACTATACTTATGTGTCTCCATTACACGGTTTGGATCTACTTCCGGTCTGCTTTGAATATAAGAAGCAAGCTCTACAATGAGGGCTAATTTTGTTCCCAGTCATTGTTTTGCATTTCTCTCATTTTATTAAATCGAGTGAATTTTAGATCATGGTGAATCATTGGGAGCAAGTTTGTGGCTTCTTTTTTGTTTTTTATTAATTTTTATTTTATATGTCTATTTTTTCTCTTCCAAAATAATTTTTATATGATATGTGCTCATCGGGACCGAGGCTTGGTTCACTTGACATACACCAGGAAGGACGGGTTGGTTTTGTGGCGTGTGTCCAGCCGGCGCACGCCCCTTATCGAGCCTGTTGTCACTTTTTACATGTAAGTGCATATTTTTTGATTTTAAATTAAAAGTTATCGGTTTTACACTATATGGAGCCTGTGTTTCCTCTATATGATACTATGTTAAGTGGGGAGTGTAACATGGAGTGACGATAGTGACCGCTATAACTTTATCCTGTGGATGATCTGGGACCGACCGAAGGGTGCAGCAACCTGGATGTCCATCTAAACTTGTCTCGCCTGATGTGACCCTCTGTAACGGCGGGTCGCCTCTAGCTGGTAAGGTGCCAATCTATATATCTGGTGATGGGAAAACGCATATTGTTTCCGGAGAAGGAAGGGATAGTGTGCTTTAATCAAGCTTCTCTTTATGAAGATCTTTCACTGGTGTTGGATTAATTATTTGGACATTTCACTTTAACAATAGGATATAAGATCACATGGATGCTATTTAGTGTCAGTATTGTTTAAATCATTGGTGTTTAAAGTATTGCTCTATTATTATGTATTTGCAATATTAGGTACATAATTAGTTTTTTGGGACCAACCTTTATTTATTTTTAATTTTCTTTTATGTCCTTTGATTATTGGCTTTTTTATTGTCTTTCACTATATAGTGTTTTTTTTTTTCTTTCTTTTTTGGCACATTAATATTATGTTATTGTATTTCACTTGAGGGGAGTAGTGTTGTACACTGATGCACATGCATATATATGTGCCATATAGGAGGTGATTTCATAGGCATTACTTTTAGGTTTTGTACTTTTGTTCTTATACATACACACATCCTGTTCACTCTGGGATTTTGAGGTTAAGCGCAGTTCTCCCTTTTCACAAAATGTCAAGCACTTTTCTGCAGCAGAGAATTACATTTTGCGACCCAAATTTGGGGCCACTTATCTCAGGGTCACTTATAGCTAGAAACACTAAATTTGGTAAGCAAACACAATAGAGCTAGCGCTACAATATCTCCAAATTTGGGATTTCTAGCACCAAGTGACTCCTAGATACATGGCCCTAAAGTCGGGTCATAATTTTTTTTTCGAATCCGGTTGAAATAATTTTGAATCACGTTGACATCATTTCGAATCCAGTAGAAATATTTTCGAATTTGGTTGAAATATTTTCGAATGCGACCGATTTTTCGAATTTGGTAGAAATTGAAACAAAATCCGAAAACGAATTTAACAAATTTAACGAATATAACTAAACAAAATGAATTAATTAACGAATTAAAACGAAATGAAACAAAACAATGTTTTTTCCTTTTGCACATCATTTTGGCTCCAGCACAGTATACACCTGTATCTACCCTTTATTGCTGGTGTTCTCTAATACAAGCATCTGCAGGAGTTAGTGGGTGTTGTGTACCTCCAGCAAAGCACAGTATACACCTGTATCTACCCTTTATTGCTGGTGTTCTCTAATAGGGATGAGCCGAACACCCCCCGGTTCGGTTCGCACCAGAACTTTCGAACGGACCCCAAATTCGTACGAACTTTAGAACCCCATTGAAGTCTATGGGACCCGAACGTTCGAAATTAAAAGTGCTAATTTTTTTTTTTTTTTTTTTTTTTTTTTTAATCAATAAGTTTTTATTGGTGTTCAACAAGTTTCACATGTAATGAATCAAGATACATGGGGAAAAGTTGTTCACAAAAAAGAACAAAAACAAAAACAAAAGAAACAAAAAAAATAAAAAAGGATATATCAATAAACAGGAATTGTTACACACAGTATGTCAAACACATCAGATTCAAGAACAGTTATATGCTTATCAGTACAATACAGTTACTCCAGCCTGAGGCTGTTAAAGTAATCAAGGTATTACTCTACGAGTTAGGTTTAAAGCTCTTGCACCAGATCTCCCAAGTTTTGTCAAACTTGTGGCATTGTAAGTTATTGATGGCTAGGAGGCGTTCAAACGTGTGGTATCTATTTACCAGGGTGTGTACATCAGAGACATTAATGGCCGTGGTATTTTTCCAATTTTGTAGGATGAGATTTCTAGTAGCCAGCAAGATATGGGTAACAACTGGTCTATCGACTGGGGGGGAAGTCATTTATACCTATTTGCAGTAAAGCCAGGGCAGGGTTGGGTGACGTTAACATGCCTGTGAGGGATGAGATAAGGCGGAAAATGTTATTCCACAGACTAGTTAGGCTCGGGCATTCCCACAGCATATGAAGCAGATTGCCTGGTTGACCACAATTTCTCCAACACAGTGGTGATAAACCCGGAAAGAAAATGGCAATTCTGACTGGTGTATAATGCTATCTATTGAGAATTTTAAGAGTCATTTCCCAATGTGAAACACAGTGGGAAGCTTGGTGAATAGATTGAAAGGCTTGAGACCATTGTTCATTGGAGAAAGTGGTGGACAGATCTCTTTCCCATCGTTTAAGGTTTGGTGTTTTGCGAAAGGTATTTTTATCATTGATGATATTATAGAATAGAGTTATGCCTTTAATAGAGTGTTGGGCATTAGAATAGAAGAGCCATGCTTTAGGGGGTAGCATTAACTCAGGGGCTGGGTGGGTCTTCAAATAGTGGGAGATAAGAAGACAGGAAAACCATAATGCGTTCGGAAGCTTAAATTCAGTCATAATGCGGTCAGCAGATTTCGGTTGCCCATTTGTAAACAGATTCGACATGGATATGGCTCCTCCCACCTTCAACTGTGCTGTGGAAAGCAGGGGGAGTTTCGCCTCCAGAATTTCTATGGGAAAATCATAAGGAATGATTTGCGAGTCGCTGCAGTCAAGTTGGAGGAGAAGCCTCCATGCCTGTACAGATACCTGTGCCGAAGGTAACATGTTTCCCAAAGGCAAGTGTTCCCACAGATCACTCAGGAGAAATAGGCGGATGTCGGCTGTTTGCAGCAGTGCTTTTTCTAGGTCTACCCATAACGGTTGGTCTACCTGGAGAAACCAATGGCGGAGTTGGTCGAGTTTAGTAGCCCAAAAGTAGTCTAATAAATCCGGGTAACCCATTCCTCCTACTCTCTTGTGCGGATTGAGGTTAGGGCGTGAACATCTAGCTCTCTTACCTCCCCAAGTGAATTTCCATAAAATCGTGGACATTTCACAAACGAAACGTAACGGAATTGGGATAGGTAACGAACGAAAAAGGTAGAGGATTTGTGGTAAAAAGTGCTAATTTTAACGGCTAATATGTAAGATACTGTCCTAAAAAGGGTTTGGAGACCTGGCTCCTGCCCCAGGGGACATGGGTCAATGCCTAAAATGTTTTTAAAAATGGCTGTTTTGGCGCGAGCACTGATTTTAATGACGATTAAAGTGAAAAAGAAAAAGTGAAATATTCCTTTAAATATGGTGCCTGGGGGGTGTCTGTAGTATGCCTGTGAAGTGCCACGTGTTTCACGTGTTTAGAACAGTCCCTGCACAAAATGACATTAAACAGAAATAACACTATTTAAAACTGCTTGCGGTTTTAATGTTATATCTGGTTCCTGCAATATGGTTGAAAATCATTGAGAAAAATGGCATGGGTAGCCCTCCCTGCCCATTACCAGCCCCTTTGGGTCTTGTACGCATATTAAGGGGAACCCAGTACCCATATTAAAAAAAGGAAATGCATGTGGCCCCCAGGCCCTATATACTGAGAACAGCAGTATACAGGCGGTGCAAACAAGACAGGGACTGTGTAGGTTTGTTGTGTTAAGTTGAATCTGTTTGTAATTTTCAACTGGTACATTTTTAAAGTGTAGCTCCAGTCAAAAAAACTATTTTTAAGCTTTTTGGAAAACATAGGGAAGGGTTATCACCCCTGTATAATTTGTTTTGTCGTCCATCTTTTTTCATCTCACTTGCTGTTGTCTCCTTCCGTTTGCAAGTAGGAGATGTTTGTAAGTTGGATGTTTGAAAGTAGGGGCCTGCCCTATATGCTCTGCAGAAATGGCGGAACAAGGTGTTGGTTTTGCCACAACATTGTAAGCCCTCAAAGTGACTCTTGGTGGGCACTGGAGCGCCCTGCTGTGAACGATTATATCAAGAATTGTAATTACATGTCATTGTTGAACAGTGGTAGAAAAATTGACCTTTGGTGGTTTGTGGTGCTGGTACCACAACACTATAAGTCCTCACAGTTACTCTGGGTGGGCACAGGAACGGGCCCTCCTGTCAAATATTATATCAAGAATTGTAATTACATGTCCCTGTTAAACAGCGGCAGAAAAATTGGGCCTTAGGCACTGGTGCTGGTGCCACGACACTGCAACCTCTCCCATATACTCTTGTTTTATTGTAGGAATTAGCCCTGCTGCAAAGCATTGCATCAAAAATTGTAATTAAACGCCCCTGTTAAACAGGGGCTGACAAATTGGGCCTTAGGCACTGGTGCTGGTGCCATCACACTGCAACCTCTCCCATATACTCTAGTTTTATTGCAGGAATTAGCCCTGCTGAAAAGCATTGCATCAAAAATTGTAATTAAACGCCCCTGTTAAACAGGGCAGAAAAATTGGGCCTTAGGCACTGGTGCTGGTGCCACCACACTGCAACCTCTCCCATATACTCTAGTTTTATTGCAGGAATTAGCCCTGCTGCAAAGCATTGCATCAAAAATTGTAATTAAACGCCCCTGTTAAACAGGGGCAGAAAAATTGGGCTGATGGCATCGCCCAGAGCCAGAAATGTTCTTCCAACATATCAGCAGAGGAGGAAGAGGATAGACAATCAACATAACAGGACAGTCACTCAGCATCAGCATAGGCAGTCTTGAAGGGATGTGATATTTCAAAAAAAATTATTCGGTTACATCAGCTTCAGGGGCTTGGTAGCTGTGGGTGATCCAAGACTGATTCATCTTGATGAAGGTCAGTCGATCAACTGATTTGGTGGACAGGCGCACCCTATGATCGGTAACAAAGTCACCAGCAGCACTGAAGGTGTGTTCCGAAAGAATGCTGGATGCAGGACAGGCCAGTAGCTCAATTGCATACAGTGCAAGCTCTGGCCAGTGATCCATCCTCAAGACCCAGTAAGCCAGAGGATTTTCGGTGGGAAAGGTGTCCAAGTCTGACCTTGCCCCTAGGTATTCCTGCACCATGTAAATCAGACACTGGCGATGGTTGCTGGAACCGATCATACCTTGGGGCTGCAGACTAAAGAAATTGCCTGAAAGCATCAGTCAGATGGCCACCTTCTCCACCGCTCCTTCTGACCGATGCCTCAGCAACACGTTGTCCAGGACCAGGAGTTTGTAACCTCCCAGTCTCTGGGAACGCGTTGCACAGACCTTTCTGCAAGGCCTCCCGGAGGTGTCTCATCCTCTGCTCCCTCTGCGATGGCAAGATAAGGTTGGCAACCTTACCCCTATATTGTGGATCAAGGAGAGTGGCCAGCCAGTAATGGTCCCTCTCCTTGATCCGAAGAATACGAGGATCCTTCCGCAGGCTTTGCAGGATCAGGGAGGCCATGCAGCGTAGGTTAGCTGAGGCATTCGGTCCGGAGTCCTCTGGGTCACTAAGGACAACATGATCCGCAGCTACCTCCTCCCAGCCACGTACAAGTCCACGCGTTTCTTGGGACTGTAAATCATCCCTACAAGACTGCTGCTGCTGCTGCTGATGCTGAGTGCCAGCCTCCACCTCCATGTTGACACAATCATCCTCCTCCTCCTCTTCCTCCTCCTCATCCTCTTCCTGTGTGATGGGTGGCACAGCAGGAACACTATCTGGATAAAGGGGGCCTTGAGAGGCAAGGAAGTCCTCCTCTTCCTGCCTCTGTTCTGCCTCAAGTGCCCTGTCCATTATTCCATGCAGCGTATGCTCCAAGAGGATTGACAAGAGGTACAGTGTCACTGATGCATGCACTGTCACTGCTCACCATCCTTGTGGCCTCCTCAAACGGTGACAGGAAAGTGCATGCATCCCTGATCATGCCCCACTGGCGTAGTGAGAAAAAACCGAGCTCCCCTGACCCTGTCCTGGTGCCGTAGTCGCACAGGTACTCATTGATGGCCCTCTGCTGCGTGTGCAGCGGCTGCAGCATGGCCAACGTTGAGTTCCACCTGGTGGGCATGCCACATATAAGGCGGTTCTTGGGCAGGTTCAACTCCTTTTGGAGCTCAGCCAGCCGAGCACAGGCATTAAATGATCGGCGGAAATGCACACAGACTTTCCTGGCCTGCTTCAGGACATCCTGTAAGCCGGGGTACCTGCCCAAGAACCGCTGCACCACCAGGTTAAGGACGTGAGCTACACAGGGCACATGGGTCAGTTGTCCCTGTTGGAGGGCGGAGAGGAGGTTGGTGCCATTGTCGCAAACCATCATTCCTGGCTAAAGCTGGTGTGGCCTCAACCACCTCTCGGCCTGCCCCTGCAGAGCTGACAAAACATCCGCCCCAGTGTGGCTCCTGTCCCTCAAACAAACCAGCGCAAGCACGGCATGGCATCGTTTTGCCTGCGTACTTGCGTAGCCCCTGGGACGCCTACGGAGCACCGCTGGTTCTGAGGACAGAGCACTGGAAGAGGCCATGGAGGAAGAAGAAGAGGAGGGGGTGGAGGAGAGAGGTGTGTCACAACCAATAGTAGCATTTTGGAGGCGTAGTGGCGGAACAACCTCCAACACTACTGCACCTTGTAGTCAGTATTAGGAGATTGTGCGTGCTGTCTGCGTGCTCTGAACCCAGTATACACCGCTATATCCACCTATATAGCTAACTGTCTTGCTCATTTTAAATAGAGCTTGCAGTCAGTGTTAGGAGATTGTGCGTGCTGTCTGTGTGCTCTGAACCCAGTATATACCGCTATATCCACCTATATAGCTAACTATCTTGCTCGTTTTAAATAGAGCTTGCAGTCAGTGTTAGGAGATTGTGCGTGCTGTCTGCATGCTCTGAACCCAGTATACACCGCTATATCCACCTATATAGCTAACTATCTTGCTTGTTTTAAATAGAGCTTGCAGTCAGTGTTAGGAGATTGTGCGTGCTGTCTGCGTGCTCTGAACCCAGTATACACCGCTATATCCACCTATATAGCTAACTATCTTGCTCGTTTTAAATAGAGCTTGCAGTCAGTGTTAGGAGATTGTGCGTGCTGTCTGCGTCCTCTGAACCCAGTATACACCGCTATATCCAACTATATAGCTAACTATCTTGCTCGTTTTAAATAGAGCTTGCAGTCAGTGTTAGGAGATTGTGCGTGCTGTCTGCGTGCTCTGAACCCAGTATACACCGCTATATCCACCTATATAGCTAACTGTCTTGCTCGTTTTTTTTTTTTTTTTTATAAATATTTTTATTAGAGTTTAACGAGATACAAGAAGCATATCATTTGACAAATTGCATGAGGTATGAGATTCAAATACCTGGTAAAACAAGACTTAGGAGAAAGACCTAACCATAAGAATCACTCAAGAAGAAGGAAGAAAGAGGGGAAAAAGAAAAGAAAGGAGAAGAGGAGGAGGGGGGGGGGGAGGAATCTGGGGGATGTGTGCCATCTGAAGCGCTGCATAGTACAGTAAACACCATATCACGGGGAACTGACAAACATAAGAAACATAATATCAATATCCAATACCCCTAAATACTACTGACAGTTGATACTTTGAAGACACATTAATAGTAGATCTGTGGTGGCCAAAAAGATAAGTCTGAGGAGACACATGGTGGATAGAGAGAACAAGCAACAAGGAGGTAGTAGGATGACCGGAGCAGCTGGAAGGTTATCTCATGGGTTCATGGCGGATAATGTACTACATTGAGAGGATGGGTAGGAATATGGGAGGTCGGTAGCTTAAGTACTCCTAGCGAGTTATTAAGGTTGCGATGGAGGTACCATTCGGTGTATCTGAAAGGGTACATAATTGATGGAATGTCGTCTAGAGAAAAGGATTGTTCCACCTTGCGAAAAACCGGGTAGTAGACTGGAGATGCGAGGAAATAGTGTCCAATCTTTCCATGTAGAACAGGGATAAAAGAGCCTGCTGTACGCCATGTAGACTCGGAGCGGACGAGGAGATCCAATGGGACATAATAGTTCTACGAGCAGCCAGCAGACAGATGTGCATCCAGTGTGAAAGCACCCCAGATCCAGGGTGAGTCTTGTCAGAGTTAGTTAGGCCACAGCTAAACAAGCACAGGAGTGGCTCCTTTGGCAAACGAATTGTGGTAATAGTGAATATGTAATGTATCACCGAGTCCCAAAAGGTGGAAATTGAAGTACATTCCCAGAGGCGATGTAGCAAGGTGGGGCGATCCAAGGAACACCAAGGACACTTTGCTTGGGAGGGATCTCCAGTGGTGGTGCAAAATGGGTAGTAGGCCCTGTGTGCAAGCTTAAATTGCGTTTCCCTCCAGACTTCAGAAATGACGAGTTTATGAACGAGTCTGTATCCTTTTAGAATATCGTCAGAGAGGGTCGTGTCGCCAAAGATGGAGGCCCAATTTTTGAAAGGGGCGAGGTGGTACTTATCAGCTTGATAGGAGATCAACTGGGAGTAGAGATCGGAGATGGAATAAGTGTCACGTTGAAGCATGGAGTCCAGGGGGGACTTGGAGCAGGAGCCTGGCTGAGTCCCTCCTATAGCTTGCAGATAGTGAGTTACCGTATATACTCGAGTATAGGCCGACCCGAATATAAGCCGAGGCCCCCAATTTACCCCCAAAAAAACTGGCAAACTTATTGACTCGTGTATAAGCCGAGGGTGAGACATGCCTGTCCATCCCTGTGTGTGTGTCCGTCCATCCCTGTGTGTCCGTCCATCCCTGTGTGTCCGTCCATCCCTGTGTGTCCGTCCATCCATCCCTGTGTGTGTGTGTGTCCATCCATCCATCCATCCCTGTGTGTGTGTCTCCATCCATCCATCCATCCATCCCTGTGTGTGTGTGTCTCCATCCATCCATCCATCCATCCCTGTGTGTGTGTGTCTCCATCCATCCATCCATCCCTGTGTGTGTGTGTATCCATCCATCCCTGTGTGTGTGTGTGTCTCCATCCATCCATCCATCCGTGTGTGTGTGTCTCCATCCGTGTGTGTGTGTGTGTGTGTGTGTGTGTGTGTGTGTGTGTGTGTGTGTGTGTCCAGCCTACCTGCACCTACACCCGCAGCAGATCGCAAAACGCAGTGCGGAAATGAATAGGGTTTGCAGTGTTAGCTGCATGGCAATATAGTGTGAACCAGGGCTGAGGACCCATTCACTTTGGCAGGGAAAAGGGAATAGTTGAGTCGCAGATTTATTCCCGCTGGCCACCCACACAGAGAAGACCATCCAGCAGCCACTTTGCGTCATAGCCACGACAAAAATCCCATCATGTTTAGTGGGCAGTACAGGTGTGTGTGTGTGTGTGTGTGTGTGTGTGTGTGTGTGTGTGTGTGTGTGTGTCCAGCCTACCTGTGTCCCGAGCCTTTGTCCCGAGCCTCCGTCCCGTGTCGTGCCTTGCCTTCGTCCCGTCCCGTCCCGTCCCGTGCCGTGCCTTGCCTTGCCTCCGTCCCGTGCCCTCTTCGTCGGCGGCCATTGTAAAATTCAAAAGCCGCGCCTCCTCCTTCGCCTGTGATAGGCGGAACACTGAATTTCCCAGCAGCCTGTGTTCCGCCTATCACGGACGTCGTATCATCCTCGTCCGTAGTACGAGGATGAGACGATGCCCGTGATAGGCGGAACACAGGCTGCTGGGAAATTCAGTGTTCCGCCTATCACAGGCGAAGGCGGAGCCGGAGGCGCGGCTTTTGAATCATAGAATGGCCGCTGTCTGTCTGCTCGACACGCTGATCGAGCGGGCAGACAGCGATGACTCGAGTATAAGCCGAGGGGGGCACTTTCAGCCTCAAAAAAGAGGCTGAAAATCTCGGCTTATACTCGAGTATATACGGTAGTTGGAAGTAGTGAAACACTTGAGATGGAGGGAGGGAGTATTCACCAGCCAAAGTATGGTAAGGTTTGAGTCGTCCCTGAGGAAGGTCATATAGGGAGGCTACCGAAGTAAGACCTTTCGAACTCCAAAGTGTGAAGGCCTGGTGTGTCGTGGAGGGAGTAAACATTGGGTTCCCCTGGATAGTCAGATGTGTAGAGAAGTTGGTAGATAGTCCCATGAGTTTTCTGACTTCCCTCCATGCAATAATTGTGTCACGGATAAGAACATTAACCTTAAGATGACCCGGAAGAACATGTAAATTGGAGTGAAGAACAGCAGGGAGAGTATAAGGATGTACCAGTGCATTTTCGAGAACATAGTTCGAATATCTAGATTTACCCACTAGCCAATCCAACCCTTGGCGTACTAGACAAGACAGGTTATAGAAGCGAATATTGGGCAGGCCAACCCCTCCCTCGGACTTCGGGAGACTTAGTTTCTGAAGAGCAATGCGAGGCTTCTTATTTGCCCATAGAAAGGCATTCAGGGCTTTGTGTAGTTTTTGGATGTCAGAGTGTTTTATCAAAAGTGGGATAGTTTGCATCGGGTATAACAATCTCGCAAATGTAACCATCTTGAAAAGGTGGCATCTCCCAAAGAGCGAGAGCGGCAGGCCTGCCCAAGACTCTAGTTCCCGCACAATCTTGGTCAACAGTGGGGGGTAGTTGAGGGAGTACAGTGAGGAGGGTTCCCTACCTATGCATATACCTAAATATGTGATGGAGTGTCGTGCAAGAGTGAAGGGTGAAGATGACTGCCAGAGTATGGCTTTGCGTGGATTTAGGGCTAGAACTTCAGTTTTGTCATAATTAATCCGAAACCCCGAGCATTGCTGGAAATTTGTAAACAGGTCACGAATGGTGGTAAAATCTGTTAAAGGGTCCGAAGAGAAGAGGAGAATGTCGTCTGCAAAGAGGGCAGATTGCAAGGTTTGGTCGTGTATGGGGATACCACTAATTCCTTCAGGGGAATTTAGGATTCTTGACAGGGGTTCAATGGCCAAATTAAAAAGTAGGGGAGAGAGTGGACAACCTGGCCGTGTGCCTTTAGTGAGGGGAATAGTCGGAGAGACAAAATCTGGAGTCACCAGCTTGGCAGTTGGGGCAGCATACATCTGGCGCAGGAAATGCAAGACCGGGCCAGAGAAGCCAAAGGTCTGGAGAAACTTAAACAGCCAGGTAAAATTGATGTTATCAAAGGCCTTCTCGGCATCAACCGAGATAATGGCACAATCAGGATTTCGCTTGGCACATTCCAGTGCCAAGAGAACCTTACGGATGTTAAGGGTTGCAGATCTACCAGTGGTGAAACCAGATTGAGCTGGGTGAAGAAGAGAGGGGAGGAGCGCCGCTAGACGGGATGCAATAATTTTGGACAGGATCTTCACGTCAACATTTATCAGGGAGATCCAGGGTGGGAGGGGTCCTTGCCCTTTTTTGCTATCAGTTTAATATGTGCCTGGGAGCCCGTAGGAAGATAGGAGCCCCCCTTCCAGAGAGCAGTAAACACCTTACACAAGGTGTCAGGAAGGAAGTCTTGAGTAATCTTATAAAATTCCGCAGTATAGCCATCAGGACCTGGGGCTTTGGAGGAGGATAAGTGTTTAATAGTGGATTTAACATCTGCTATTGTGATGGGGGCGTTAATGGCTTCCAGTTGCGTGGCAGTTATTTTTGGCAAGTGGATTTTGGATAATAGTCGATCCGCTAAGGATTGGTCGATAGGGTCAGTGGCGTATAAAGAAGTGTAATATTCAGTGAGAATATTACTAATCTCCTCTGGAGCAGAAGCAAGAGACCCATCTGCACGTTTCAGGGTATGTATGTAGGTGGGGCGATGAAAGCCTGAACAAAGCCTAGAGAGAAGTTTCCCTGCCTTGTTGCCGTATTTATGGAGGCGCAGTGTGTGGTAGGAGGAGGTCAGACGTTCCTGTGCATCGGCCCAGAGGTCAAATTCCTGCTTGGCTAATTGCCAGGCAAAAAGGTTAGCAGGAGAACGACTGCGCAGAAGGTTGAGATGCATTGTACGTAACTTTTGGCTAGCTAGCAAGTATTGCTTCTTGGAATGTTGCTTATGTCTGGAAACATAGGCTATGATCTTGCCCCTAAGGTAGGCCTTTCCTGCTTCCCAAAACAAGTTAGGGTCATTTAAGTGTGCACCGTTAGTGTCAGTATATTCCGACCAGCTAGTTAACAGCATCTGCTTGAAATCCTCGCTATCTGCTAAATGTGTAGGGAAACGCCACGTGTTTATTGGCGACGAGGGTTTGGCATATAGTAAACGGACTAGGACTGGGCTATGGTCTGTGATTACCATATCTTTAATCTCCGGATCTCTAACGAACGACACTAGGGGCGGGGATGCAAAAAAGTAATCGAGTCGCGAGAAAGATTTGTGAGGGGGCGAGAAATAAGTGAATTCCCGATCGGTGGGGTGAGCAAGGCGCCAGACATCAGTGAACTGGAGGGTGGAAAATGTCCTATCTAGTGGTGTGGTAGCGGGTGTGCGAGGACCGATCATGGTGATATCAGGAGGATCCCGATATTGCCTATCCTCTAGCGGGTTAATGACTGAATTAAAGTCCCCACCAACTAAATGTAGAGTTTCAGGCACGTTCGATATCCAAGCCAGCAGGTCTTGGAAAAACACGGAGTCAGGTGAATTAGGGGCATAGATGTTAGTAAAGGCTAGATCTTTGTTGTTCAAAGAGAGACGTACGGTAAGCATACGCCCACCCGAGTCAGTGCGAACGTCCCGTGTCGTATAGCGAAGGTGTTTGTGTAGGAGAATAACTACACCTGCTTTGCGACCATCCGCAGGTGAGCCAAAGACCTCTCCGACCCAGAGTTTCCGGAGGCGAGAGATGTCGCCGGCGGACAGATGGGTCTCCTGAAGGAGCGCGACATCCGTCCGCAGATGTTGAAGATGTCTAAGTATTTTCATGCGTTTAGCAGGAGATCTAAGGCCCTTGACATTCCACGTAACCACGGTCAGTTGGGTTCCGCTTGTGTCAGCCATCAGGTGTGTGGTGAGTGCATAAGAGTCTCAGATCTACTATTAAAGGAGATCCGATGGGGCATAGGGTGGGTATCGTAGTAGGGGCGGGTATGTGTATATACGACGGCACATTGGACAGGGGGGGTGGAGAGAGAGGGGAGGAAAGGAGAGTAGGAAAAGGAGTAGTAGGAAAAGAGTAAAGAAGAGAGAGAAAGACAGGACAGTAAAGCAACTAAACAAGTGTAAACCACATCTTCACTTTTTTCCACACAAGGAACGTTGTAGAAACACATCTCCCAGAGAGTGACCGCACCCCCTGGGAGAGGCAAGATTTGCACCTCGGGGTAGAGGGAGGGGTATAAGGAAAGGCTAGGGGAAAAGGGGGAGGAGCCAGATAAAACAAGGGAAGGGAGGAGGGGGAAGGGAGGAAAAAAGAAGAAAAGGGGAGGGAGGATCAGGGAAGAAGGGTAGGGTAATGGACTGCAGGAGGAATCAGATAGCAGCAGCAAAATAAAATAATGGGAGCATCAATATATCAAGTAACATAGGTAAAAGAAACATAGGTAAAAGAAAATAACCAAAACACATCAGTAGACAAGCCCATGGCAGGCAGCCGGGCCTAGGTTATTAAAAACAACAATGAAAAATGTAAACCATCCCCCTGTATATACCAATCCGTAACAAAAAAAAAAACGACGGGAGAGGTATAAAGTGAGGGAGCAGTCGCAAACCCAACACACTGAAGGTTAGCAAAACAACTTGCAAAACTGTAGGGCAGCGAACATCCATCCTGCATTAAATCAATTGGAGTAGCAGGATCACCAACACAAGGAAAGGCGCTGAGGCTCAGCAAAAGGTGATCTTCAGCGAAGGGCTGTGCGGGGAGGATGAGTGGTCGAGCGGCTTCGTTTGTAAGGCGGTTTTTCAGGACTCATACGTTGGGGGGTGCCGATGTGAGGCTCGAGAGCCGATCCAGGCGAAAGACTTCTGGTTGAGGGGGCATGGGCCGTGTCCATGTCTGCAGGATAGTTAAGAAAGTGTTCTGCCTCAGCAGGAGAGGTAAACGTGCGGCGGGTACCATCAGAGGAAGTAATATGAAGTACTGCCTGGTATGCTAGAGTAAATTTAACATGGTTGTTGAAGAGGGCCGCACAGATCGGTGAAAAGGCCTTGCGCATCTTCATGACTTCAATGGAATAGTCAGCAAACAGAAGCAAGGTCGCCCCATCGACAGTCAGGGAACGTTGGGATCGAAATTTTTGTAGAATGGCATGCTTATCAGCATAGTTGAGGTAGCGGACAATGACTGCTCTGGGTTTAGCGCGCTGTTCATTGGGGTGGCCTAGGCGGTGGGCCCGTTCAACAATGCATGGCGTTTTGAGGCCTAATTGCGCAGGAATGGCTTCAGCGCAAATGTCAGTCAGCTGTGCAGCAGTAACCGATTCGGGTAGTTCCACTACCCTCAAGTTGTTCCTTCTGGCCCGATTTTCCAAATCATCGATTTTAACCCAGAGGTCTCTGGTAGAATGGGTAAGGCGTGCTATGGCCGCAGATTGTGCTGTGGTGTCATCTTCCATGAGGGAGATGCGTTCCTCCGCGTGTGTGAGGCGTTGGGCCTGCAGCTGGAGTTCAGTGTGGAGCTGCTCCATGGCCTTTTGTATAGCTGTGTCTATAGTAGCGGTTAGTGTGGGGGTCAGGAGAGACACTACTGCCTGAGCGATGTCAGCAGAGGGGGCCGTTGCAGCGTTGGGAGCCGCCGGAGACAGCGGGGAAGGCTCAGTGAGACATTGCATAGGCGCCATCTTGGCCGCAGTCTTGGCCTGGTCCGTGTCAGCGGCGACCGCCGCGGCGAACGATCTGTGCGCGGATCGCTCCACAAAGCGATCCATCGGCGGCTCAGCTACTCCCGGAGTCCGGTGGGGGGGTCCCCGAGGCGTATGGCAGGCTTAGAGGCCGGTTTCAGGGGGGTGAGCGGTCGGAGCGGTATCCGCTTACCTCCTCCTCATGTGGCGCCGGAACCGGAAGTGTCTTGCTCGTTTTAAATAGAGCTTGCAGTCAGTGTTAGGAGATTGTGCGTGCTGTCTGCATGCTCTGAACCCAGTATACACTGCTATATCCACCTATATAGCTAACTGTCTTGCTCGTTTTAAATAGAGCTTGCAGTCAGTGTTAGGAGATTGTGCGTGCTGTCTGTGTGCTCTGAACCCATTATACACCGCTATATCCACCTATATAGCTAACTATCTTGCTCGTTTTAAATAGAGCTTGCAGTCAGTGTTAGGAGATTGTGCGTGCCGTCTGCATGCTCTGAACCCAGTATACACCGCTATATCCACCTATATAGCTAACTATCTTGCTCGTTTTAAATAGAGCTTGCAGTCAGTGTTAGGAGATTGTGCGTGCTGTCTGCATGCTCTGAACCCAGTATACACCGCTATATATATATACACCTACATAGCTCTTCTCTATTTGAGTCATCTGCCATCTGCAGGAGTTAGTGGAAGTTGTGTGTGCCTCCAGCACAATATACACTACCCAATTGCTGGTTTTCCCAACTCCCTTCAGGCCATTACCATGTCTGGAAGGCCAGCAAGGAGAGGCAGACAGGCGCGAGCCGATAAAAGAGGGCAAGCAGGCTCTGTGTCTAGAGACAACAGTGCTGGTCGTGGACGCGGTGCATCGTCATCATCAGCACGTGGCCATGGGACACGCTTGTCCTTCTTTTCGGCAGCTGGACATGTTGAGCCGCAACATGCCAACGACTTGGTAGAGTGGATGACCAAGCCCTCTTCATCCTCCTCATCCTCTCTCACCGAGGCTCAGGGTACTAGCAAAGCAGCTGCCAACGCATCATCTTCCCTCCTCTCAATGTCATCATCAGTGACTCCTTCCCTAGACCCACCACGTCCTCCTGAGGAGTCTCCTGAACTCTTTGAGCACAGTGTTGGGTACATGCTCCAGGAGGATGCCCAGTGTTTTGTGTGCTCTGATGATGATACTCAGTTAGAGGAAGGCAGTAGCGTGAATGCAGAGAGAGGGGATGCTCAAGAAGGACAGCAATCTGGCAGTCATGTTCCATAAGCTGCAGCATACTGCCAGGTTTGCTCCAGCGATGAAGAGGGAGGGGATGATGAGGGCACTGCCTTTACGTGGGTGCCTGGTAGGAGAGAGGAGGAGGAGGCAAGGAGGCACATGTTCAACAAGGCAGGATGCCCTCCGGGGGCCAGCTTAGGGGCAGCACACCAACTCAATCACACCGCAGAGCTCCGCCTGTGCAGGGCGCTGCCTCTGCGCGTTATTCTAAAAGTTCTTTGGTGTGGGCCTTTTTTGAGATGAGTGTATCAGATCTCACCGCTGCTATTTGCAACATATGTCTCAAGCATATCTCACGTGGCCAAAACATCAGCCGCTTGGGCACCACATGCTTGACCAGACATATGTTGACCTGCCATGCAGCTCGTTGGCAAGCGTACCTCAAAGACCCACACCAAAGATCAAAGCGGACCTCTCCTTGCTCCTCATCAGCTGGGATCTCCAACCCAACTAGACCTTCAGTCCTCTCTGAAACCTGCTCTGAGATGAATGAAGGTGTAGAATTAGGTGTGTCACAGCCAAGTGCTTCTGGGCACTCTGCTAGCAGTACACCCACGTCCGATTATAGCAGGCAAATGTCCCTGCCCCAGCTGCTGGACCGGCGAAAGAAGTTCACTCCCAGCCATCCACATGCCCAGCAGTTGAATGCTAGCTTGGCTAAATTGCTAGCACTTCAACTGTTGCCTTTTCAGTTGGTAGACTCGGCCCCCTTCCGTGAGTTTGTACAATGTGCGGTTCCTCAGTGGCAGGTCCCCAAACACCACTTTTCTCACGGGAGGCGATTCCGGCTCTCTACCGGCATGTGGAAGGCAATGTCCTTGCCTCGCTGGACAGGGCAGTCAGTGGTAAGGTACATATTACCGCTGACTCATGGTCCAGCAGGCATGGACAGGGACGTTACCTTTCTTTCACGGACTATTGGGTCACTCTTCTGGCAGGACAAGGTGCAGTAGTGTTGGAGGTTGTTCCGCCACCACGCCTCCAAAATTCTACTATTGGTTGTGACACACCTCTCTCCTCCACCCCCTCCTCTTCTTCTTCCTCCATGGCCTCTTCCAGTGCTCTGTCCTCAGAACCAGCGGTGCTCCGTAGGCATTCCAGGGGCTACGCAAGTACGCAGGCAAAACGATGCCATGCTGTGCTTGCGCTGGTTTGTTTGGGGGACAGGAGCCACACTGGGGCGGATGTTTTGTCAGCTCTGCAGGGGCAGGTCGAGAGGTGGTTGACGCCATGCCAGCTTAAGCCAGGAATGGTGGTTTGCAACAATGGCACCAACCTCCTCTCCGCCCTCCAAAAGGGAAAACTGACCCATGTGCCCTGTGTGGCTCACGTCCTTAACCTGGTGGTGCAGCGGTTCTTGGGCAGGTACCCCGGCTTACAGGATGTCCTGAAGCAGGCCAGGAAAGTCTGTGTGCATTTCCGCCGATCATTTAATGCCTGTGCTCGGCTGGCTGAGCTCCAAAAGGAGTTGAACCTGCCCAAGAACTGCCTTATATGTGACATGCCCACAAGGTGGAACTCAACGTTGGCCATGCTTCAGCGGCTGCACACGCAGCAGAGTGTCATCAATGAGTATCTGTGCGACTACGGCACCAGGACAGGGTCAGGGGAGCTTGGTTTTTTCTCACCATGCCAGTGGGGCATGATCAGGGATGCATGCACTGTCCTGTCACCGTTTGAGGAGGCCACAAGGATGGTGAGCAGTGACAGTGCATGCATCAGTGACACTGTACCTCTTGTCCACCTCTTGGAGCATACGCTGCATGGAATAATGGACAGGGCACTTGAGGCAGAACAGAGGCAGGAAGAGGAGGACTTCCTTGCCTCTCAAGGCCCCCTTTATCCAGACAGTGTTCCTGCTGTGCCACCCATCACACAGGAAGAGGATGAGGAGGAGGAGGAGGAGGATGATTGTGTCAGCATGGAGGTGGAGGCTGGCACTCAGCATCAGCAGCAGCAGCAGTCTTGTAGGGATGATTTACAGTCCCAAGAAACCCGTGGACTTGTACGTGGCTGGGAGGAGGTAGCTGCGGATCATGTTGTCCTTAGTGACCCAGAGGACTCCGGACCGAATGCCTCAGCTAACCTACGCTGCATGGCCTCCCTGATCCTGCAAAGCCTGCGGAAGGATCCTCGTATTCTTCGGATCAAGGACAGGGACCATTACTGGCTGGCCACTCTCCTTGATCCACGGTACAAGGATAAGATTGCCGACCTTATCTTGCCATCGCAGAGGGAGCAGAGGATGAGACATCTCCAGGAGGCCTTGCAGAAAGGTCTGTGCAAGGCGTTCTCAGAGACTGGGAGGTTACAAACTCCCTGGTCCTGGACAACGTGTTGCTGAGGCATCGGTCAGAAGGATCGGTGGAGAGGGTGGCCGTCTGACTGATGCTTTCAGGCAATTTTTTAGTCCGCAGCCCCAAGGTATGATCGGTTCCAGCAACCATCGCCAGCGTCTGATTTACATGGTGCAGGAATACCTAGGGGCAAGGTTAGACTTGGACACCTTTCCCACCGAAAATCCTCTGGCTTACTGGGTCTTGAGGATGGATCACTGGCCAGAGCTTGCACAGTATGCAATTGAGCTACTGGCCTGTCCTGCATCCAGCGTTCTTTCGGAACGCACCTTCAGTGCTGCTGGTGGCTTTGTTACCGATCACAGGGTGCGCCTGTCCACCGAATCAGTTGATCGACTGACCTTCATCAAGATGAATCAGTCTTGGATCACCCACAGCTACCAAGCACCTGAAGCTGATGTAACCGAATAATTTTTTTTGAAATATCACATCCCTTCAAGACTGCCTATGCTGATGCTGAGTGACTGTCCTGTTATGTTGATTGTCTATCCTCTTCCTCCTCCGCTGATATGTTGGAAGAACATTTTTGGTTCTGGGTGATGCCATCAGCCCAATTTTTCTGCCCCTGTTTAACAGGGACGTTTAATTACAATTTTTGATGCAATGCTTTGCAGCAGGGCTCATTCCTGCAATAAAACTAGAGTATATGAGAGAGGTTGCAGTGTCGTGGCACCAGCACCAGTGCCTAAGGCCCAATTTTTCTGCCCCTGTTTAACAGGGACATGTAATTACAATTCTTGATATAATATTTCACAGGAGGGCCCGTTCCTGTGCCCACCCAGAGTAACCGTGAGCACTTATAGTGTTGTGGCACCAGCACCACAACCACCAAAGGTCAATTTTTCTACCACTGTTCAACAATGGCATGTAATTACAATTCTTGATATAATCGTTCACAGCAGGGCGCTCCAGTGCCCACCAAGAGTCACTTTGAGGGCTTACAATGTTGTGGCAAAACCAACACCTTGTTCCGCCATTTTTGCAGAGCATATAGGGCAGGCCCCTACTTTCAAACATCCAACTTACAAACATCTCCTACTGCAAACGGAAGGAGACAACAGCAAGTGAGATGAAAAAAGACGGACGGCAAAGCAAATTATACAGGGGTGATAACCCTTCCCTATGTTTTCCAAAAAGCTTAAAAATAGTTTTTTTGACTGGAGCTACACTTTAAAAATGTAACAGTCGAAAATTACAAACAGATTCAACTTAACACAACAAATCTACACAGTCCCTGTCTTGTTTGCACCGCCTATATACTGCTGTTCTGAGTATATAGGGCCTGGGGGCCACACGTATTTCCTTTTTTAATATGGGTACGGGGTTCCCCTTAATATCTGTACAAGACCCAAAGGGGCTGGTTATGGGCAGGGAGGGCTACCCATGCCATTTTTCTCAATGATTTTCAACCATATTGCAGGAACCAGATATTACATTAAAACCGCAAGCAGTTTGAAATGACGTTATTTCCGTTAAATGTCATTTTGTGCAGGGACTGTTCTAAACACGGGAAACACGTGGCACTTCACAGGCATACTATAGACACCCCCAGGCACGATATTTAAAGGAATATTTCACTTGTTTTTTTTCACTTTAATCGTCATTAAAATCAGTGCTCCCGCCAAAACGGCCATTTTTAAAACTTTTTTTTGCATTGAGCCATGTCCCCTGGGGCAGGAGCCAGGTCCCCAAACCCTTTTTAGGACAGTATCTTGCATATTAGCCGTTAAAATTAGCACTTTTAATTTCGAACGTTCGAGTCCCATAGACTTCAATGGGGTTCTAACGTTCGTACGAATTTGGGGTCCATTCGAAAGTTCTGGTGCGAACCGAACCGGGGGGTGTTTGGCTCATCCCTACTCTCCACCTCTCCATACTCTCCACCTTCCTCCATGCTCTCCACCCCCTATACTCTCCACCCCAATACTCTCTACCTCCCTCCCATGCTCTCCACCTCCCCCATACTCTCTGTCACCCCCCATGCTCTCTGTCACCCCCCATGCCCTCCGTCACCCCCCATGCTCTCCATCACCCCCCATGCTCTCCACCTCCCCCCATGCTTTCTGCCACTCCCCCATGTACTCCACCTCTCCCCATGCTCTCTGCCACCCCCATGCTCTCTTCCACCCCTCCATGCTCTCCTCCACCCCACGTGCTCTCCGCCACCCCGCTGTGCTCTCTGCCACCCCAGTGCTCTCTGCCACCCCCCATACTCTCCACCTTCCCCCATGCTCTCCACCTCCCCCCATGCTCTCTGCCACCCCCCATACTCTCCACCTCCCCCGTGCTCTCCACCTCGCCCCATGCTCTCCACTTCGCCCCATGCTCTCCACTTCGCCCCATGCTCTCCACCTTCTCCCCATGCTCTCCACCTCCCCCCATGCTCTCTGCCACCCCCCATACTCTCCACCTCCCCTCCATGCTCTCCACCTCCCCCCATGCTCTCTGCCACCCCCCATACTCTTCACCTCCCCCCATGCTCTCTGTCAACCCCCATACTCTCCACCTCCCTCCATGCTCTCTGTCACCCCCCATACTCTCCACCTCCCCTCCATTCTCTCCACCCCCATACTCTCCACCCCCCATACTCTCCACCTCCACCCATTCACTCTGCCACCCCCATGCTCTCTGCCACCCCCATACTCTCCACCTCCCCCCATATTCTCCACCTCCCCCCATACGCTCCACCTCCCCCAATGCTCTTTGCCACCCCCCATAATCTCCACCCCCATGCTCTGCACCTCCCCCAATACTCTTTGCCACCCCCCCATAATCTCCACCTCCCCCCATACTCTCCACCCCCATGATCTCTGCCACCCCGATACTCTCCACCTACCCCATGCTCTCTTCCACCCCCATACTCTCCACTCCCCCATGCTCTCTGCCACCCCCCATGTTCTCTACCTCCCCTATGCTCTCTGCTAGCCCCCATACTCTCCACCCCCCATGCTCTCTGCCACCCTCCATACTCTCCACCTCCCCCATGCTCCTCACCTCCCCCATGCTCTCCAGTCCCCCATGCTCTCTGCCACCCCCACGTGCTCTCCGCCACCCTGCCTTGCTCTCTGCCACCTCCCATGCTCTCCACCACCCCCATGCTCTCTGCCACCTCCATGCTCTCCGCCACCCCCATGCTCTCTGCCACCCCTGTGCTCACCACCTCCCCCCAAGCTCTCCAGCAAAGCAAAGTTGGCGCAGGGCAAATTTTACAACCACTGGTAATCCTGGATATCAGACCCAAGGGCTTCATTTAGCCCCTAAATCTCTACATAGCCTACCCTCCACCCTGGAATGAATAGAGCCTCTGGGACTGACTTCTGACTCTTGATAAAATATTCACTTTCTGGTATAACTTTATCTTCATCTTTCCCCTTTAAATGCTCCCCCTTATCCTCCCTTCCTTTCTCTCCATTATTTGTATGATTAAAAACGTTTTTGCACTACATATACCAGGCTATACCTGGTACTGTATAACTTTCCATTAATGTTGCTGTTATTTGACAAATGTAATATTTAAGCAAGTTATAGTACGCCACTTAAACCTTTTCTCAATAAAGATATTTTGAAACTTAAAAATAAATAAAAATAAATAAAGAATGTAAAAAAAAGACATCCTTCAAAATCTTGAGGAAAGCCTTCCCAGAAGAGTGTAGGCTGTTATAACCACAAATAAAGACTAACTTCATATTGATTTTCATGACTTTGGAATGGGATGCCCAACAAGCTTATACAGCGCCTTGTAAAAGTACTCATATACCTAGAAATTTTCCACATAAATGTATTTTATTTGGATTTTATGTGATAGACCAACACAAAAGTGGCACATAATTCTGAAGAGAAAGGAAAATGATAAATGGTTTTCAACATTTTTTACAACTAAATATTGTGACAGAGCGAGGCTCTGTCCCTATGAAATTAGAGGTAAAGGAGACACAGAGTTTGCATATCTGCGGACTGCAGGACTACAGAGTGTAGAGTTTAAATGGAGAAAACTGCTCTGTCAGTTTTCTCCAGGTTTTGCTAGCTCCAGATGGGATTCTGTAGTTTGGAGATCCCTGAGAGTTATGGGTGGGACGGGATCTCCAACCCTGTGTCCGGGTCTTGAGGCTAGCGAGCAGGGTGTGTGCCCAGCTGCACACAGCCCATATAACGAGGGGATTTGTGTAGGATGGTGGTGTGTGAGCAGCTTGCTGCTTGAAGCTGTGCATGTCCAAAGCTGTGTGAAGGACTTGAAGCTGTGTGCGTCCAAGGAGCCGTGTGCTGTGTGTCGAAGGGTTGGAAGCTGTGTGCGTCCAAGCAGTTTGTTGGACGGGGCAAGTACCTATAGCAGCAGTACTGCTGAAGAGTAGCCAGGTGGGCTAGCATTTTCGTTCTGATTTTGCTGTATTTAATTTAAGCTTGGACCCCTGCGTGGGATTACTGGATGGACTAATATTTTGTTTTCTTCTAATAAACGTGGGCTACCAGGCCCTTAACCATACACGCCTGACTGATGTGGACTAAAAAATGCATCTACCAATTGGGCTAATCACCCCAATGTCACAATATGTGAAAAGTGTGGCGTGCATTTGTATTCAGCCCCCCTGAGTCAATACTTTGTAGAACCTCTTTTCTCTGCAATTACAGCTGCAAGTCTTTTTAGGGATGTCTCTACCAGCTTTGCACATCTAGAGAGGAACATTTTTGCTCATTCTTCTTTGCAAAATAGCTAAAGCTCTGTCAGAGTCTATGGAGAGCGTCTGTGAACAGCAATTTTCAAGTCTTGCCACAGATTATAAATTTGATTTATATCTGGACTTTGACTGGGCCATTCTAATAAATGAATATGCTATCTAAACCATTCCATTGTAGCTCTGGCTGTATGTTTAGGGTTGTTGTCCTGCTGGAAGGTGAACCTTCGCCTCAGTCTCAATTCTTAAGATTGCCCTGTATTTGGCTCCATCCATCTTCCCATCAACTCTGAGCAGCTTCCCTGTCCCTGCTGTAGAAAAGCATCCCCACAACACAGTGGGGATGGTGTGTTCAGGGTGATGTGCCGTGTTTATTTTTCGCCACACATAGAATTTTGCTTTTAGGCCAAAAAGTTAAATTTTGGTCTCATCTGACCAGAGCACCTTCTTCCACATATTTGCTGTGTCCCCACATGGCTTCTCGCAAACTGCAAACAGGATTTCTTATGGCTTTCTTTCAACAATGGCTTTTGTTCTTGTCACTCTTCCATAAAGGTCAGATTTGTGGAGACCACAACTAATAGTTGTCCTGTGGACAGATTCTCCCACCTGAGCTGTGGATCTCTGTAGCTCCCCAGAGTTACCATGGGCCTCTTGACTGCTTTTCTGATGAAAGCTCTCCTTACCCAGCCTGTTAATTTAGGTGGACGACCATTTCTTGCTAGATTTGCAGTTCTACCATACTCTTTCCATTTTTGGATGCTGGATTGAACAGTGCTCCGTGAGATGTACAAAGATTGTGATTTTTTTTTTAAGTGCACCATTACAGAAGCATAATCTTGGTTCTTGGCCTTGACATAGATAAAGAGAGACTGGGAGAAAGAAGGAAAAAAAGGTTAAGTTGACTGTATATTTTTACCTGGTTAATATATGATATATATGATGTATATGTTTGATTATGTATGATAGTAAAAATTACTTAAAAAAAAAAAAACATGTTCTGAAAAGTATTGATGTGTTGTTTGCCATTTTTTTTTTTTTTCTAGACTAGTTCAAAGTGAAACTGCAGCCAAGCTTCAATTCATATTTAAAGCTTCAAGCAGAAGCACTAAAATCCTAATCTAAGTTTATATTGCCTGTTCCTGCCTCCTATTGGCTTGGCAGCCTTCCAACCATCTAGAACAGGGGTCTCAAACTGGCGGCCCTCCAGCTGTTGCGGAACTACAAGTCCCATCATGCCTCTGGGTATGAGAGTCATGCTTGTAACTGCCAGTCTTGCAATGCCTCATGGGAATTGTAGTTCTGCAACAGCTGGAGGGCCACCAGTTTGAGACCCCTGATCTAGAATATATAGAGCTGGTGTACAGCAAGAGGGGAGGTGAGTGAGGAAACAGTCACCTTGGACAACTTCACTGCTTCTGAGGTTAATTTAAGGGTTAATTGGTTTGCAGTGCCTGCAGTTACAGAGGTCACTTGTGTTGTTTTAATTCTCAGTTGCTGGTTTTTAATGTAATCTAATTACTTTAATGTCCATAGTCACAAGCTTGCTTTAAATCAGTGTATATTCTTCCCACAGTTCTCAAATCATTTTACGTATTTTGAATAAACAGTTAACACATTTTTTTGCGGAATATATATATATATTTATCCCAACATTAGAAATAATGAGTCCTGTGAAATTATTATGATGACACACTTCCAGTTCCCAGGGATTTCATGTAATTTCATTGACTTCTATATAAAGGAACATCTTTGTGTATGATTAGTCAATTCATCACTGGAGGGAAAGAAACCATTTAGTGGTGCACTGAATACCTTTGAATTTTTATTTGTAGCATTAAATAATTATCAACAGATTATACAATACTGTAAGTGCATGAGAATAAATTTTGATATAAATATTTATTAGAATGATAAAAGGATGGTTAAAGCCAACCTAAAGTCACACAATATGCCTTGAGGTCAGTCTGTGCCTGATTTGTCTTCCTTCATGAAAAACTATATCTTGTCCCTGCTTTTGGCATGCTGAATCAGGGAATCAGCAACTCCAGATCAGAGGTCAGTATTTGGTTGGTCTTCTTAGCTTTGACCGGAGGCAGGAAGCATGGGGTGGGGAGGGGGGCAGATGGACCTCAATTCAGTTTTCAGATTTAGGTCTAAAAAAAAGTTCATTGAAAAATGGACTGCATCTTTTTTGTTAAATTGTGCAAGAAATGCCAACTAAATGAATTAAGCATACTTTACTGGTTTTATTGTAGTTTATTGCCAGATTGATATACACCGATCAGCCATAACATTAAGATCACTGACATGTAAAGTGAAAAACATTGATTATCTCATGGCAATAGCATCTGAAAGCCTATGTGATAAATAGTATTGAGCAGCAAGTAAATTTGTTGTCCTTGAGGTTGATGTATTTAAACCAGAAACAATGGGCATCACAGTGTGTTGCATAGTCGCAGACTGGTCATGGTGCCCATGCTGACCCATGTCCACAGCCATAAACTCCTGCAGTGGGCACATGAGCATCAGAACTGGATCACAGAGCAATAGAAGAAGGTGGCCTGGTCTATTAAATCACACTTTCTTTTATTTTGTGAATGGCTGGGTTTGTGTGCATCGATGATGTGATGCTTTGGGTAATGTTCTGATGGGACATCTTGGGTCCTGACAGTCATGTGGATGTTATGTTGACATGCATCATCTACCTAACATTGTTCTACCACTTACAACTTTCATGGAAAAGGTATAATACACATTTCCACACTGCAAAAATGGTTCAGGAATGGTATGAGGAACACAAAAATGAGCATCTGAGGGGTATGCTGGAATTATAATCCATTGAGGCCCCAACTCACAACGTACAGGACTTAAAGGGTCTGCCAGTGTTGGCTTGATGCCACATACCGCAGTATACCTTTAGTGGTCTAAGGGCATCCATGCAGCAATGGGTTAGGGCTACTTTGGTGGCAAAAGGGAGACATACTCCATATTAGGTGGGTCATTATAATGTTATTAAGAGATTAAAGAGAGACAAAACTGCGCTATGGTGATAGATATACTATGCTGAACAAAGGTTGCTGCCGTCCTTATACCTCACACTTCCCGAAGAAGAAAAAATGCCACATATCAGTGCCAAAAAACGGACAGATAAAAGTGGTCACTCTATATGTATACATGGGCCAGAATAGGGGTCCCTATATTAATATTCTATGTTCTCAAGCCTAGATGGGTTATCTACTGCTCTCAACATACATCTCTAGGTATACTAGTATACTAGGTATACTAGTGCAGTTAAAGAGGTCAGGCTACGTGTATGATCACATATAGAGCCATGCTCAGAATCTACCACCCATTAGAAACCGAATTTAGAACCAAACTCAAAGAACACCAATATATGGAAATAATCAAAATAAGAACTAAAAGATATATAAAGATGTATAAATATCTAGTTAGATAGTGACACTTATCAGCATTTGACCATATAAATTATGAAGGCCCCTATCTTAATAGAGGGCACTGGGCCAACTAAACAAAGGTTCTACAGTCCAACATCAGTATATCATCTAGACAGTTATGCAATATGTGGTGGATATACACCTACAATTGTAGTATACTGAGGAAGACCAAATGTGCAAAATACAAAAAATTAATTAGATAATGTGCAAAAATAAGCATGTGCAAAGTAATACAATAGTGCAAAAACTAAGATAAGTGTACCACATGTGTGACCAAAATATAAAAGGACAGGTGAGGATGTAATGTGTGCTAAAACCAAAAAATAATAATAGTATTAGTGTTTAGCCGATACAAATAGTATCGAAAAATTAAAATAAAAAATGCAAAAAGTCCAAACTACAAAAACATTAGAAGGTGTATGTTGTATAAAAAATCCTCAAAAAATGTGAAAAAATCCTAAAAAATGCAAAGAATGACAAAGTGCAAAAATACAGTAACTCCAAATTACACATAAATAAGCACTACGTGTGCATTAAATCTGTGACTATCATATAGAGCCCTTGAAGAATAAAGTCCACTTGGCAAAAATAGTTGTATGTATTATGAGTCTTCAAACAGGTAGATCTTTAAAGTGACTGGTGCACATACAGATAATTCGGTGACTTCTGTGCTCAGGAGACAATTAACCTACCTAATCTACCAATTAACCTACCATTAGTGGGGAGAAGATCCACACAAGCACAGGAAGAACATACAAACTCCATACAGATAATGTCCTGGTGCACAGAAGTGCTGATCACCAAGCCACTGTTCTGCTCACCTACACTGTTGTACAGATGCCCAGCCAAATTAATGAGTGCACGTGTTTCCAGTGAAGTATGCAAAGACATTTTTAGATGTGCACTTCCAACCTTGTGATAACAATGTGGGGAAGGTCCATTTGTGTTCCATCATAACTGTGCTCCTGTGTTCAAAAACCAGCTCCATAAAGCCTAGGTTAGATGTGTTTGGTGGAAAGGAATGCATGTGGCATGGCATGCACAGATCCCTGACCTCAACCCTACTGAATACCATTGGGATGATTTTGAATGCCAACTGCAAGTGAGGTCTTTTTGTCCAACATCAGTACTTGACCTCCCAAATGCTCTTTTTGCCTAGTAGACAAATAATCCCACAGACATCCTCGAAAATCTTGGGGAAAGCCTTTCCCAGAAGAGTGTAGGCTTTTTCAACTGAGAATAAGAAATGATGGGGGGGTTTATATTAATTCTGGTGATTTTGGAATAGGATGCCCCAGAGGCATAACTAGAACCTTCAGGGCCCCGGTGCAAGAATCCATGAAGGTTGTCCTTGACCCCCCTCTTCCCCTTCAAGCCCAGGGCCCTTCCCATTGATCCTGGGGCCCTTTACTCCCATCATGGGGCCCTTTATTATGATCCCCTTCTTACCATCTTGGGTAAGGTTGCCACATAGTTACATAGTTACATAGTAGGTGAGGTTGAAAAAAGACCAAAGTCCATCAAGTGCAACCTGTGTGTGTGTGATTATATGTCAGTATTACATTGTATATCCCTGTATGTTGCAGTCGTTCAGGTGGTTATCTATTAGTTCTATCAATGCCCCCGCTGAGACCACCGCCTGTAGAAGGGAATTTCACATCCTTGCCACTCTTACAGTAAAGAATCCTCTACGTAGTTTTATGTTAAACCTCTTTTCTTCTAATTTTAATGAGTGGCCACAAGTCTTGTTAAACTCCCTTCTGCGAAAAAGTTACATGCCTATTGTGGGGTCACCAGTACGGTATTTGTATATTGAAATCATATCCCCTCTCAAGCGTCTCTTCTCCAGAGAGAATAAGTTCAGTGCTCGCAACCTTTCCTCATACCTAATATCGTCCAGACCCTTTATTACCTGTGTTGCCCTTCTTTGTACTCGCTCCATTTCCAGTAGATCCTTCCTGAGGACTGGAGCCCAGAACTGGACAGCATACTCCAGGTGAGGCCGGACCAGTGTCTTGTAGAGCGGGAAAATTATTGCTTTATCCCTGGAGTTAATTCCTTTTTTAATGCATGCCAATATTCTGTTTGCCAATATTCTGTTTGACATTGCTGAGCCTATCATCTACTAGAACCCCCAGGTCTTTTTCCATCCTAGATTCCCCCAGAGCCCCCCCCCCCCCCCAGTGTATAGATTGCATTCATATTTTTGCCACCTAAATGCATTATTTTATGTTTTTCTATATTGAACCTCATTTGCCAGGTTTCCACAACTTTTCATCAAGCCAAACCTGAAATCTTTAGTGGGACATGTCAGTTTTTCTTTTAATATACACTATACATCTATTTTGTGATTAAATTACTTCTAAAACCAGAGAGTTTCCCTTTACATCTGAATCTGCAGAGATTACTCCTTACATCTGAAGAGTTCCCTAACACTGTAAAGGGCGACTCTGCAGACACTGATGTAAGGGAGATCTCTGGGGACTTAATTTAAGTGCGAACACTGAGAACTCATATGCAATAAGGAAACTATGATGTAAGAAGTAGTGCTCCAGACTCTGGTGTAAATGGGAACTGTTATATAAGGAGGTGTCTTGTAACCAGAGCCCTCACTTACATCAGAGTTCCCAGCATTCCCCTTTAACCACTTGCTACCAAATCACGTACCTGTACGTCATTTGACTTCAAGTGGTTGTACTAGAGCCAACTTTTTTTTAGAGCCGACGGTCAGCTCTCTTGTAACAACAATGTGCAAAACAAGTATAAATGTGCATATACAGTATGCAAGACAATATGAACTCAAATATGTAAGGTAATGTTACCATATACTTATAATTTTAAAGTGCAAAGTGCTGAAAACAACCAAAATTGTGATATTGTGGCTGTGGGTCACATAGTTTTAGTCATATTGAGGCTTGGATTGCACTGTGGGCAGTGCCTTCCCACACATTGGTATTCATATCGAGGCATGGGGAGCCACTCTAGATGTCATGATGGATTCAATTCTGGTACCATGAGCGGTCTGACACTGGACATTATACATGATGGGGTAATTGCTCAGTTTCTACTTATATATATATATATATACAGTGGTGTGAAAAAGTGTTTGCCCCCTTCCTCATCTCCTGTTCCTTTGCATGTTTGTCACACTTAAGTGACAAACTTAAGTGTTTCGGAACATCAAACCAATTTAAACAATAGTCAAGGACAACACAAGTAAACACAAAATGCAATTTGTAAATGAAGGTGTTTATTATTAAAGGTGAAAAAAAATCCAAACCATCATGGCCCTGTGTGAAAAAGTGATTGCCCCCCTTGTTAAAACATACTATAACTGTGGTTGTCCACACCTGAGTTCAATTTCTCTAGCCACACCCAGGCCTGATTATTGCCACACCTGTTCACAATCAAGGCATCACTTAAATAGGAGCTGCTTGACACAGTAAGGTCCACCAAAAGATCCTTAAAAGCTACACATCATGCCGAGACCCAAAGAAATTCAGGAACAATTGAGAAAGAAAGTAATTGAGATCTATCAGTCTGGAAAGGGTTATAAAGCCATTTCCAAAGCTTTGGGAATCCAGCGAACCACAGTGAGAGCCATTATCCACAAATGGCGAAGACATGGAACAGTGGTGATCCTTCCCAGGAGTGGCCGGCCGCCCAAAATTACCCCAAGAGCGCAGCGACGACTCATCCAAGAGGTCACAAAAGACCCCACAACAACGTCCAAGGAACTGCAGGCCTCACTTGCCTCAGTTAAGGTCAGCGTTCATGCCTCCACCATCAGGAAAAGACTGGGCAAAAATGGCCTGCATGGCAGAGTTCCAAGGAGAAAACCACTGCTGAGCAAAAAGAACATCAAAGCTCGTCTCAATTTCTCCACAACACATCTTGATGATCCCCAAGACTTTTGGGACAACATTCTGTGGACCGATGAGACAAAAGTGGAACTCTTTGGAAGGTGTGTGTCCAAGTATATCTGGCGTAGAAGGAACACTGCATTTCATAAAAAGAACATTATACCAACAGTAAAATATGGTGGTGGTAGTGTGATGGTCTGGGGCTGTTTTGCTGCTTCAGGACCTGGAAGACTTGCCGTGATAAAAGGAACTATGAATTCTGCTGTCTACCAAGAGATCCTGAAGGAGAATGTCCGACCATCTGTTCGTGTACTCAAGCTGAAACGAACTTGGGTTCTGCAGCAGGACAATGATCCTAAACACACCAGCAAGTCCACCACCGAATGGCTGAAGAAAAACAAAAGGAAGACTTTGGAGTGGCCTAGCCAAAGTCCTGACCTGAATCCTATTGAGATACTGTGGTATGACCTTAAAAAGGCCGTTCATGCTCGAAAACCCTCTAATGTAACTGAATTAGGACAATTCTGCAAAGATGAGTGGGCCAAAATTCCTCCAGGACGCTGTAAAAGCCTCATTGCACGTTATCGCAAACGCTTGGTTGCAGTTGTTGCTGCTAAGGGTGGCCCAACCAGTTATTAGGTTTAGGGGACAATCGCTTTTTCACACAGGGCCATGATGGTTTGGATTTTTTTTCACCTTTAATATTAAACACCTTCATTTACAAATTGCATTTTGTGTTTACTTGTGTTGTCCTTGACTATTGTTTAAATTGGTTTGATGTTCCGAAACACTTAAGTGTGACAAACATGCAAAGGAACAGGAAATGAGGAAGGGGGCAAACACTTTTTCACACCACTGTATATATACGCAATACATGGGGGCTAACTCATACCCCAGATGATGTCCTTGTGGACGAAACGCATTGTGTCATATTGAGCCTGCTCCATGCTATTGCGCTGTTTGGATTTCCTATGTGATCACAACTTTTCGTACCTGTATACGTCAGCATTGATGTAAGTGTTCTACCTTTTAAATAGGCCTTTTTCTTTTAGTGGGGTCCAAGATTCAAGTCTGTGATGAGATGTTGTGGTACACTGTACTGACTGATCTCCAGTGACTGTTCTTCAGAGCATCAACACGCAGTTTCATCTTCGTGGTTGTTTGACTCTTTAACCGCTGGCAATAGGGTCCACGCATCCTGGTAAGAGTATTTGCACAGTTCTGGGTGACTCCTTTAGTGGACAGTGGTCAACCATTATCCACAATGAGTAGATCTCCACTTCCAGTCTTCCTTACCTCAAACTGTTTTAATGTACAGTGGCTGCTTGCACTTTTTTCAACATTTATTTTTGGTTGTTTTCAGCCCTTTGCACTTTATTATTATATTAGTATTTATTATTATTATACGTATATGGTATGGTACCTTACATATTTGAGTTCATATTGTCTTGCATATATACAGATTTATGCTTGTTTTGCACATTTATATGGTATATGTTCAGATTTGAATACTTGCACATTGTTACTATAGGCTTAGCGCTGCACTTTTTGAATTTTTTACTTACACAATTTGTCGGATTGTAGTGTCAGCAGTTATTATATGGTTAGACATTAGCGCAGTAATTCCTTAAGGCATTTATGTTTATCTTTTGCAATAACGACTTATGCGGCTAAGCAGCTGCTCGATTGTTATTACAAGCAGTGGGAGGGGACGTGCCCCCCCACCTCTACTGCTCCCTTCCACCACTTGCCTGGACTCTCCTGTCCCACTGAGAGACCAGAGTGACCAGCCGAGAAAGGGTTAAAACTGGCTGCAATACGCCGCAATAGCGGCGTTGTGCCGGTGGTAATACAGCGCTGCCCCATTGATTTCAATGGGGAGCAACGGTGGAGGAGCGGTAAACACACCGCTCCTTCACCGCTCCAAAGAAGCTGCTGGCTGGGCTTTTCCTGACGTCCTGCCAGCGCACCACAACGGTGTGAAAGCCCTCGGGGCTTTCACACTGGAGCCAAAGGAGCAGCAGTTTAAGGAGGATTGCAGGCGCTATTTCTAATGCTATAGCGTCTGCAAAACGCCCTCGGTGTGAAAGGGGTCTAAAGGCTTTTAAAGCGTTGCCTATGGATAGTAAAATTTACGTTGTTTGTTGCCGTTGTGCGGATGTGCACAATTTTAAAGTGTGACATGTTTGGTATCCATTTTCTCGACATGACATCATATTTTATATATTACTAAAAAATTGGGTTATGAATTGTGTTTTTTTGCATTAAAATTAAAAAAGTGTATTTTATTAAATATTTTTCCCAAAAACTGCATTTGAAAACCTGCTTCACAAATACCATATGACAAAATGTATTCTCTGGGGCCTCTGCTTTAAAAAATATATATAATGTTTGGGGGTTCTATCAAATTTTCTAGAAACAACTGATTTTCACATGTAAACAAAAAGTGCCAGAAAATACCTGGTCTTTAAATGGTTAAACAGGGTTCTCAGAGCCCCCCTTACATCGAAGTTCACAGAGTTCTCTCTTACATCAGAGTTCAAAGCATTCCCCTTTAATCTGGGGTCCCAGAGAAAACCTTACATTAAATCCCCCTTAAATCAGTGTTTGCATAACCCCCCTTAAATCTGATTCTGCAGAGTCTCTTACATCAGAGTCTGCTGAGCACTCCTTACATCAGAGCCCATAAAGCCCCCCTTACATCAGGGCCCATAAAGCCCCCCTTACATTAGATTCTGCAGCGTGCCCCTTACATCAGTTTCTGCTGAACCTCCCTTACATCAGAATCTGCAGAGCCCCTTAAATAGGAGGGCGCAAAAAGCCCCTTACATCAGAGTCCACAGAGTGTCTCTTACATCAGAGTCTGCAGCTCAGAGTCCTGACACTCACAGCTCAGAGCCCTGCAGCGGCTGGGGAGCCACAGTCTGGGCTCTTGGGATGGCCCTGGGTGGGTGGGCCCCCACGCTGGCAGAAGAACTCCAGGGTCATGTAGCAAGTGTGACCCTTGCGACCCTGGTAGTTCCGCCACTGGGATGTCCAAAAAGCTTATGTAGCTGTGATGGTCAAATGCCTACAAGCCTTTGATCATGTGGTGTATGGCTTATGGCACTTTTAACATTTTATATATCTTTGCCTCACCTTTTCTAAATTTCCATCACAAATTAATTCTGATTACCTAATTATTAAATTTTTCCTCTGAACAGTACTCTTGTACTCTCTTCAGGTTATGAAGGAGAAAAATGTATCCCGTATTACCACGATCCAACTATTAGGACTTCAGACTCCACACAGTATAACATTTCTAATATTTTTTCTTTTCCTTTTGATCTATTGTGTGTCAATATGTGGAAACGTCCTGATCATCACATCGGTGTCCTACAGCAAATCCCTCCATTCTCCCATGTATTTCTTCCTCACCCAGCTGTCTCTATCAGATATCTTACTGGTAACTGCCATTCTTCCTAACACACTCCATACTGTTTTGATGAAAGGGATCATAATATCTTTTTCTGATTGCATCTCCCAGTTTTATTTTTTTGGTGTTTCTGAAGGTCTTGAGTGTCTTCTTCTGACAGTGATGTGTTATGACAGATATGTGGCCATCTGCAAACCATTACATTATACTTTATTAATGAACTTCCAGCTCTGCTGGTTGATGATTATCACATGTTGGGTGTTAAGTCTTTTAGTAGGATTGATTACCACTTTAACAATATCACAATTGGATTTTTGTGGTCCCGATATTGTCAATCACTTTTTCTGTGATCTTGATCCAATCCTACAACTCTCCTGTTCTGATGCTCCTAATGTTCTACTAGAAGTGACATTAATGATTGTTATTATTGTTATCATCCCATTCTTTATAATTATTGTATCATATGTTTATATTATAATTACCATTTTTAAAATTCCATCTATTACCGGCAGGCAAAAAGTTTTCTCAACATGTAGCTCCCATCTCACTGTTGTTTGCATTTATTATGGTACCATGGTTTGTGTTTATTTGGTACCTAGTAAAGGACAGTCATGGGATATCACTAAATTCTTGTCATTAGTGTACACTGTGGTCACCCCACTGATTAATCCAATTATATACAGCCTGAGGAATAAAGACTTAAAAAAATCTGTAGCTAATATCATTAACCACTGTCTGCAATTGCATATCTGTAAATAGTCATAAAATAATAATTTAGTAAGTTTAAATTGAAGTTGGATATCAGATCTTCATATCAAAGATGAAATCCATAAGGCTCAATTCACACAAATAAATTTTTTGATGCTTTTTGCAGTAACGCATTTGCTTTTTTAACATGGGTTCCTATGGAACACATTCACATCAATGCATTTTTGTGCCTCTGTGTTTTTGGGTGGTGGACTTTCCTACAAAATGCAGCATTTTGCATGTAATAGATTTCAATGGACCCACATCCAAAGCGCAAGTACTACGTTTTTAGCATGATTTTAACTGTGATTTTGCCGCAATTTCCATTTTGCAATTTGTGTGCGTTTTTCTTGGCTTTACATTCACTGAATATAGCTGGTTGCTAAGGGGCGGGCCGGCATCCTTAACAACCCATGAGTCATGGGGACCCGCTGACAGCTGAAAGTTAAAAAAAACTATTTGCTAAACCCTTCCAGGCCCTTTGGTCTGATATGGATTTGGAGGGGACACTCCCCACGCCATTTTTTTTTTTAAAGTAGTGTAGTGTGACAAAAGACAATAGACAGTTTTAGACAAGTCCGTATTAAAAATGTCTTCTTCCTCCTCCGCTTCTTCCTCCAGTCTTCTTCTTCCCCCACTTCTTCCTCTGGTCGTCTCCTTCCCCCGCTTCTTCCTCTGGTCGTCTCCTTCCCCCGCTTCTTCCTCTGGTCGTCTCCTTCCCCCGCTTCTTCCTCTGGTCGTCTCCTTCCCCCGCTTCTTCCTCTGTTCTTCTCCTTCCCCCGCTTCTTCCTCTGGTCTTCTCCTTCCCCCGCTTCTTCCTTTGGTCTTCTACTTCCTCCGGTCTTCTTATTTTTTCTGCAGTCTTCTTTCTCTGGTGTTCTTCTTTCTCCATGCTCGCTTTCACTGCCGACCCACTGAAAATAAAAAATTACCCTCCTCTGATGCTGCACCCCGGCGATCTGTCCGCTTAATTGTCACGTTTCATATATAACTGTGGGGCATGGCCATTGGATGCCGTCAGCCAGAGACCCCACCCCCTTTTGACATCACAGACACATCATAACCTCACAAGGGGGCGGGGTCTCTGAATGATGTTATCTGTCACACTTATTTTATTTTCAGCGGGTTGATGATGGGAGTGGTGACGGAGGAAGAGGAACCCTGGAGAAATAAGAAGTCGGCCAGAGGAAGAAGAAGAAGATCAGAGGAGGAAGCTGGGGAAGAAGAAGATGGAAGGGGGAGAAGAAGAAGACCGGAGGAATAAGCAGGATAGAAGAAGACAGAGGAAGAAGTGGGGGAAGAAGACCGGTGAAAGAAGCGGGGGAAAGAAGTCCGGAGGAAACAGTGGGGAAGAAGAAGACATTTTAAAAAAAGGTCTCGTCAAAAAATGTCTATTGTCTTTTGTCACAATACACTACTTTTTTGGTGAATGGGGGAGTACCCATACTCATTCACATAGGGGGGGTGGACCAGGATCTGGGGGACCCTTGTTAAAGGGGGCTTTTGGATTCTAATAAGTTCCCCACCTGCAAACCCCCATAACCCCCTGCCGGGGTTGTGGGGAAGAGGCCCATGTCCCCATCCACATGTTGAGGGAATGCGGCCTGGTATGGTCTTTTTCCTGACCTCCAAGACTGCATGCTCAGATAAGGGTCTGGTATGGATTTTTTGTTAAATTTTGGCGTGGGGGTGTCCCCTCCAAATCCATACCAGACCAAGGGTCTGGTGTGGATTTTGGGGGGACCCCACGCCGTTTTTTTCCCAGCAATTTTTCTTTTACATTCAGCTGCCAGCAGGGAAGCCCACTGACGACTGATGACTCATTGGTTGTTAAGGAAGTTGCGGTAGCTTCTTAGAAACCGGTTATATACAGTGAATGCATAAAAAAAGAAGCAAAATGCAAGTCACTGCAAAATCCAAAGCACAGCAAAAACGGTCAAAAGCAACATACATAGATGGGAATCTGACTCCACATCCTTGTTTTTAAAAGTTTTGCAGTCATAGATTGATCATTGTAATTCTCCTAATCTATATTACTGTACATATACTGTACAGTGCATTCGGAAAGTATTCACAGTACATCACTTTTTCCACATTTTGTTATGTTACAGCCTAATTCCAAAATAAATTAAATAATTTTTCTCAAAATTCTACAAACAATACCCCATAATGAAAATGTGAAAGAAGCTTGTTTGAAATCTTTGCAAATGTATTAAAAATAAAAATGAAAAGATCATGTGTACATAAGTATTCACAGCCTTTAAGAATACTTTGCTGAAGCACCTTTGGCAGCAATTACAGTCTCAAGTCTTTTAGAGTATGATGCTACAAGCTTGGCACAGATATTTTTGGGCAGTTTGTCCCATTCTTCTTTGCAGGACCTCTCAAGCCCCATCAGGTTGGATTTGGAGCATCGGTGCACAGCCATTTTCAGATCTCACCAGAGATGTTCAATCGGGTTCAAATCTGGGCTCTGGCTGGGCCACTCAAGGACATTCACAGAGTTGTTTCATAGCCACTTCTTTGTTATCTTGGCTGTATGCTTAGGGTGGTTGTCCTGTTGGAAGATGAACCTTCACCCCAGTCTGAAGTCCAGAGCTCTCTGGAGCAGGTTTTTATCAAGGATATCTCTGTACATTCCTGCATTCAACTTTCCTCCGATCCTGGCTAGTCTCCCAGTTCCTGCCACTGAAAAACATTCCCAAAGCATGATGTTGCCACCACCAAGCTTCACTGTAGGGATGATATTAGCCAGGTGATGAGCAGTGCCTGGTTTCCTTCAGACATGACGCTTGGCATTCAGGCCAAAGAGTTCAATCTTTGTTTAAACAGAACAGAGAATTTTGTTTCTCATGGTGGTGCCTTTCAGCAAACTCCAGGTGGGCTTTTACTGAGTGTCTTCTGTCTGGCTACTCTACCATACAGGCCCGATTGGTGGAGTGCTGCAGAGATGGTTGTTCTTCTGGAAGTTTCTCCTCTCTCCATAGAGAAACGCTGGAGCTCTTTCAGAGTGACCATTGGGTTCTTAGCCTTCTCCCCCTATCGCTCAGTTTGGCTGGACGTCCCGCTCTAGGAAGAGTCCTGGTGGTTCCAAACTTCTTCCATTTACAGATGATGGAGGCCACTGCTCATGGGAACCTTCAATGCTGCAGACATTTTTCTGTACCCTTTCCAGATCTATGCCTCAATACAATCCTATCTCAGAGGTCTACAGACAATTCCTTGGACATGGCTTGGTTTGTGCTCTGACATGCACTGATAACCGTGGGACCTTATATAAGCAGGTATGTACATTTCCAAATTGTGTCCAATCAACTGAATTTACAACAGGTGGACTTCCATCAAGTTGTAGAAACATCTCAAGGATGATCAGTGGAAACATGATGCACCTGAGCTAAATTTTGAGTGTCATGGCAAAGGCTGTGAATATTTATGTACATATGATTTTTTTCATTATTTATTTTTAATAAATTTGCAAAGATTGCAAAAAAACTTCTTTCCCATTGTCTTTATGGGGTGTTGTTTGTAGAATTATGGGGCAAATAATGTCCATTGTATATCTAGAGGAGACCAAATTGTCCCCTTTAAAAAAGGATCTCCTAAACTCACCTACCTAAAATGAGATGTCCCATATCTAAGAAGAGAAGTAATGGTAGGGAAAACAAATTAGAGGGGTTAAGAGAGAGAGGGAGAGAGAGAGAGAGAGAGGTAGAGGAGTATAAGTGTGTCCTCCCAAAATTTCCTTACAAACTCAGGAGTCTTGTATCCTTTTGCACTATTGAGAAAATCTTCTTTCAAAACCCTATTATTTTGGGAAATTCCGACCAAATATTATCACCGAGCCCGTGTGAGAGCGGTCTCTGAAGCAGCGGGGGGAGGGTAAAATTTTGCTAATCTAGAGGGGACTAAATACCACCATGTCAGAACCTTGAGATCAGCCTCAATCAAAGAGATGTTTAGAATGCCTCGGTATGAAAAGGAAAGCCATGGAGAGTGATTCGTAGGTCATAGAAATCCCACCTCTTTGCTCCATGGGCCAGTCATACCATTGTTTAAATGGAGTAATGTTGGGTGGCACGGGTTTTAACTCTCACAAGGAGTGTAAGAAATGTGAAATTTGGAGAAATCAAAATGTCTTTGTCGTGGGCATTTCAAGTTTTCTGATGCAATAGCTAAGGGTGTCTGGGCCCGCAGAGTTGAAGAAATTACCAATCCTGTGCAACCCCTTTTTCAGCCTCCATTGGAAGGTTTTATTGTTCATACAATAAATTGGGGATTGTGGAAAAGGTTTGCAAGTAGGCATGTCTGAGAAACTAACTCTGAATGACCCTTGAGGTTCTCCTACAGAGAAAACGAATGAGAGAGCATATGGGCTAAGTTTGCTGGGTGTTTCTTAGGATTACACCATAATAGGTAAACCAGGGTAAACTGTGGAACCGCCTCTCTTTCTATATGCACCCAGTCAGGTTTGGCTGTGCGTGAGTAAATAGCAGAACTCTGGGCTAGCTTGGTAGTACCAGAGCAGGTTGGGCAAACCTAGACCGCTTTGTTTGGGCTCTGGAAAGTATCCCTTTAGCTACTCATGCCCCTTCAAGCCCCAAACAAAGATGATCATTTTTGCCTGAAATTGTCATAGATGGTCCCTGTTGATTGGTACGGGAAGGGAGCGAGAGGATGAGGATTTGCAGGGGTAATGTCATCCTGATAGAGTGAACCCATTTCAGCCATGAAAGGTTGAGTTGAGACCAGCAACTAATGTCCATTTCAAATTAAGCAAGGGGAAAATTGGCAGAATATAGTTGCTCCACCCTTTTTGAGAGAAGGACCTCTAAGTAGGGTATAGTGGATTGACTCCATTTGGGTGATTATGGAATCTTGGAAGTTGATGTTAAGGACTTGAGATTTTGACATATTTACATATATTGGGTAGGGAGATGGTGAGGAAATGAACAGGAGGAGATTACCTGCGAAGAGTGCACATTTGTGTGTTTATGAGCAGTAACGGACTCCATAGCTATCTGGCTGGGTCCTGAAGGCTATTGTTAAGGTTTCAATCACTATTGCGAAAATCAGGGGGGATAGAGGGCAACCCTGCCTCATGTCTTTATATACTTGGATAGGGTTTGAATAATAGCCTTGGAGACAAACCTGGGCTTTGGGGGTAGAATATAATGTGCTTAAAATGTTAGTGAAATGCCGGCCAAATGCCCACCTCTGCAAGATAGATAAGAGATAAGCCCAAGAGACAGAGTCAAATGCTTTCTGCAATTCGATAGAAGGAAGCCTTCTTGAGGCTGCCCTCCATCCCATCCCGACTGCAACAGCAAAATTATGTCTATTGCCCTTTTAATTTGATCAGGGCCTTGTATGCCAGGTATGAATCATATCTGGTCCTTGTGGATGTATAGGCTGATGAATGAGGAGATCTGATTAGCCAGGATCTTAGTCAGGATTTTCAAATCATTGTTTATCAGGCATATGGGGCGATAGTTACTGACCTCATTCGGATCCTTCCCCGGCTTTGGGATTACTGTAATGAATGCAGAGTTCAGCGAGAGCTCCAGGGTACCACCCTTCTTTGGGGCATTAATAAAATGTGCAAGGTAGGGAGATAGAGTAACCAAATGGGCTTTTCAATAAGGAATCAAAAAGCTGTCCGGCCCAGGGACTGAATCTTGTTTCAGATTTTTGATAACCTGAGTGACCTTGTCGGCTGTTATCAGGGCTTCCAGTCTGGAGCAGTGACAATCTTCTAGTTTGGGGATGGGAAGCAAGTCTAAGAAGGAATCAATATTAGTTTGGTCTATCGGAGTCCCCCCGCTGTATAGTTTTTTTGTAAAAATCCTGAATGACGCTCATAATTCTCTGAGGGTACTGCATCGCCGAACCACCCGGCAAGCAAAGCAAAAAATCCCTGCTCACCCTCCCAGAGTAGTACAATGTCACTATGGTGACACTAAATTACTCTGGTAACATTATATTAAAAAAAAACTGTAAAGGAAAAAAAAGTATCACCAGTCAGCAAAGATGACAGTATGTAAAAAAATTGAAAAAATAATAAAATTTCTTAATATTCCAAATAATTGTGACAAACAATTGCAACTTCAAAAAATTAAACATACCTCTTACTAAATACTTTGGACTGTCCACAAAAATGGTAAGAAACACAGGTGCCAGATTAAAGCGGACCTCCACCCACAAGTGGAAATTCCGCTCATCGGAAACCTCCCCCCTCTGGTGCCACAATTGGCACCTTTCAGGAGGGAGGGGGGTGCAGATACCTGTATAATCCAGGTATCTTGCACCCACTTCCGGGAATAGCTAGCTGCAGCTAGCCGCAGATGCCCCACCCCCCGTTGTGTTCTGGGAAACATACAGTTCCCAGTACACAGCGGGGACAAGTGAAGATGCGCAGCACGAGTCACGCATGCGCAAAAGGGAACCGGGCAGTGAAGCCGCCACGCTTCACTTCCTGATTCCCTGACTGAGGATGGTGGCGGGGGCAGCTGAGAGACGAGCGATTCCTTGTCATCTGCTGCCGACATCGCTGGACCCTGGAACAGGTAAGTGTCCATTTATTAAAAGGCAGCAGCTGCAGTATTTGTATCTGCTGACTTTTTATATTTTTTTTTTCTCAGGTGGCACTCCTCTTTAAGTGCAGTATTAGGAAAACAAACACTCTTGCACATAAGTATAATGGTCAGCCCAGTTATAAGAGATGGTTCACTCCTTAATGAATAATGTTTCTGGATTTTCTGCCCTCCAGGACCAGGGATATCCTCGATACACTAGAAGGATAAAAGAAAAGAGGGCGCACCAGCCTAGTACATTATCCCAGTTGAATATATTTTGTTAAAAGGATGAAAACTACTCAGGCTCTGAGGAAGAAAGCTTACCTTCGAAATGTGTTAGCCAGCAGGGGCTCCTGCATAGTTACCTCTATGTACTGGAGATTGCTGTTCACAGGATTGTATATCCACAGGATGGTGACCTGCTTAAGCGTATTTATTTCTACATGCTCGTGGGTATTTTTTTATCTTTTTAAAAAATTAATTCACTTGGGATAATGCACTAGGCTGGTGCACCCTCTTTTCTTTTATCTTTTAACTGCAGTATTAAATTCACCTTGGTTTGTTAAAAATTCAACAATTGTAGAAGCAAGCAGGCATATATAGTGGTACTCCTTTGCTTAGCATGGGGAGTCTCCTTTGAAGTCCTTATCAGTTGTGGTACCAATGCAGCAAGGTGGCAAGGTGGAACTGGAAAACCAGGAAGCAGCTATCACCACCACAACCAACACTGAATGCAAGATGGCGCCGGACCGAAACTGACGTCAGGTGGAAGACATGCTGCCGTGGATGGGCAGTAACGAGTTTTAAAACTTCTGCTTCTTCCTCAGACCTGATTGGCTGTCATAGAAGACAGTCTAATAAAGGCTCCGAGTGGGGGGGGGGGACTACCGAGGCCACCCAGCACCAAAATCGCCAATGTTTAAATGTAACTAGTACTATCAGCAACAGTCATAGTGGCATGAGTAATTAAACAATGTAAACTACCATATAGATTGTAACCAGCCTAAAATAGCAACCAGACAATATTAAATGAGGTAGAAATAAATAAAAAATAAAGAACAATTTAACAACAAAAAAAAAATATATATATACTGTATATATATATATATATTTATATATATATATATATATATATATATATCATTTTTTTTTTCTTATAAAATTCCAGTAGAGGGGGCGGAGCCAGCAGCCGGAGCGCATGGTGGTGTGAGAGGAGAGCTCCGACACAGCGGGGATCCTAACGCGGCACACAGCGAACCCACAAGCCTCAAATTAGCATCCTCTGAAAGGGGAAACTGCCAGGCACACGCCGATCACCATGAGCAAGTCGAAAGAACGAGAGGGGCCACGAAAATTGACCAATTTCTTTCCTCTAGCAACAAGCAGAGAGATCCAAGATGGCGCCCGCGATGTACACAGCGCGGCGGCCTCCCCTGGACACGCAGCCCACGCAGCTCAGACAGGCCTGGGTGAGTCATGTTCATCACTCTCCCCAATGCCCCCCTCCCCATCTGTGAGCCCAGTCAAACAAAAAAGAAGGATAGGGGAGGGTGAGGAAACCCAGGCAGATACAACGGCAGAGGGGGAAGGCATGGAGGAATCCTCCATAACTGCACAGCAGCTGGATACTTTCCCCACATCAGGGCAACCCATATTAGACACCACTATGAAGGAGATGTTACAAACACTAAGAGGGGCCCTGCAACAAGACATGGCTTCATTTGTACATGCTACTAAGGCAGAGATGTCTGCAGTTAAAGCTAGAGTGACATATCTGACATATGTGGAACGCAAAATGGAGGAATTCACTTTTGCACATAATGAACTAGTGGATGCTCATTTTGAGGTTGAAGATGAAATAAAAGCTATGCGCCTTAAAATGGCGGATATTGAAGACAGGGCATGCAGAAACAATCTGAAATTTATTGGAGTCCCAGAAACTGCTAAACCAGCTGAATGTACTGCCTATCTACAAAAGCTTATGACTACTGCTCTCCCAACGCTGGGACCTGCAGATGTTATCATTGACAGAGCGCACAGACTGACCAAACCCTCATTCTTATCTGAGCAAGTCCCCAGGGATGTTATAGCAAGAATCCACTTCTTCCACGGGAAGGATCAGCTAATGTGATATGCTAGACAACACCCGTCACTCCCGGATCCCTTTACAGGGATCGCACTATATGCCAACCTGTCACAAGCTACGCTCACGAATAGGCATAACCTAGTCCCCATCACCAAGATACTGCGTAACCATAAGATTTTGTATAAGTGGGGCTTCCCAGCTAAGCTCCTTCTGGAAATGAATAATGAATCGCATGTGATTGCTTCTGATCATCAATAATGACTTCCTGGTCTCACCTCTAACCCTTATCCCTGGATGGCAACGAATAGCTTACCCACCTTGAAATGAACATTAAGCTCATGTCTCACAATGTGAGAGGCCTCAATAGCCCCCACAAATGTAGGGCGCTCTGGAAATCTGCTTCTGACATGCACTGTGATATTCTATGTGTGCAAGAAACTCATTTTGCCAGTGCTAACCCACCTAGATGCACACATAGAAAATTCCCACATGTATTTACTGCAAATGATCAAAAGAAAAAGAATGATCACCATAAAGGACACTGTAACCTTCTCTTTGTTGCAGGAACACACTGACCCTCGCGGTCGATATATTATCCTGATTGCTGAAATTAATAATTCTGTGTATACATTGGTAAACCTCTATGCACCAAATGTGAAGGCCATACACTTTATCCGTAAAGTGGTGCATAAGGCTAAAGCAATGCAGAAAGGTTACTTAATAATATGTGGTGATTTTAATGTAGTGCTTAATGTTGAACTTGACTCCTCCTCTGTGGCCCTCAAGCAGCGATCCTGCCTGGACAGCTTTTGTCATGAGGAAAGACTTTTTGACCCCTGGCGATGCACCAGGGCCACAGAGAGGGACTATATGTATTACTGTACAGTACATGATAGCTATTCAAGGATTGATTTTTTTCTCACGGATATGCATATTTTACAAAATGTTGTTAGAACTGATGTCCATAACATCACTTGGTCGGACCACGCTCCAGTGACAATTGGGGTTGTGGACATCAACAAAACTGCTAGTAGACCTCTCTGGCATAACAATACCTTTCTTCTGTCTCGTCCCTCTATTAGAGACGAGATAGAGGCAAAGGTCAAGGAGTTTTTTCATCTCAACACTAGTGAGGAATGCTCCCCGGCTATGATATGGTGTGCTCACAAGGCCTTTACCAGAGGCGTCCTTATACAGATAGCCTCGAGAGAGGGTAGGAAAAAAAACATCGTATAACACAGCTCCACAAAACGATTGCTGAATTGGAGAGCCTACACAAAAACCCAACTACCACCTCCCCTAGCATACTTCAGCAACTTACTAAATGTCGTGAAGAGCTACGACAAGAACTTAAAGTAGACCACGATATTTACTTCAAAAGAATGAAACTATCCTACTACTCACAAAATAACAGAGCAAGCAAACTCATGGCCCACCAACTAAAAAAACGGCAGGCTAAAACTAACCTGCCCCTCATCCGACATCACAACTCTAATCAGGTTTTCTGTAACCCTAAAGATATAGCAAACACATTCAAAGATTATTATCACTCTCTATACAACCTTAGTCAGGACCCTGATACCCATCAGCCCTCTGAAATGGAAATTGATAAATTTCTCCGCGTTCTTAAATTGCCCAAGATAGAGCCTTCCACTCTGCTCACATTAAACTCCCCCATCACTTGCGAGGAAGTGGCCACAGTGATCAAATCACTACCTATGCACAAATCCCCAGGAGCAGACGGCTTCTCGGCCGAATACTACAAGGCCCTCATGACGGTCCTGACCCCTAAACTAACAGATATCTTTAACTCTGCTACTATCACGGGTTCCTTTCCAAAGGAAATGCTACAAGCTATCATAGTCACGATCCTGAAGCCAGGCAAAGATAGCTCCCTCCCCCAGAACTTTAGGCCGATCTCACTTTTGAACTCGGACCTTAAAATTTATGCTAAAGTGCTCGCCAACAGGCTAATGAATATTACCCCCTCCCTTCTAGGATTAGATCAAGTGGGCTTTGTTAAAGGCAGGCAAGCACCAGATGGGACAAGAAGGATGCTCAACCTTCTACGGTACACTGAACTTAACAAACTCCCTAGCGTTTTCTTAGCCTTAGATGCAGAAAAGGCCTTCGATAGGGTGAACTGGCTATACCTATCTAAGACCCTACAAAAATTTGGACTAACAGGACAAATACATACGGCTATAATGTCTTTGTATTCCCAACCGTCTGCAAGAGTTTACAACTCAGGCCTTCTCTCTGACCCTTTTAATCTTACTAATGACACTAGGCAAGGATGCCCGCTGTCCCCTATTATATTCTCGCTCATCATAGAACCCTTAGCAGAGAGCAATAGAAATACTGACTCAGTAAAGGGCATAAGGGTAGGATCGAAGACTCATAAACTAGGCCTCTTTGCCGATGTCATCCTCATGGTCACAGACCCTGTATCATCCCTTACATCCATTCAAACCCTGATAACCAATTTCGGGAAAGTATCCTTCTACAAGGTCAACACATATAAATGCTATGCACTGGCACTTAATATGCCAACCAGCACTCAAAACAAACTTAAACACGTCTTCCCATGTAATTGGAACCCCCTTCTATCACCTATTTAGGGGTGCAGCTGTCCCCCTCATCTGCTGACACATACCTCCACAACTACCCTCCCCTGTTGAGTAGATTGGCGGATGAAATGAACCAAATAGCTAAAGTGCAACTCTCATGGGTGGGAGGATAGCTGCATACCAAATGCAAATTCTGCCTAAGCTACTGTACCATTTTAAAACGTTACCAGTGCCTATACCCCAAAAATTCTTCGCTCAATTATCCGAAACTTTGAACACTTTTATATGGGTGGGAAAAAAACCCAGAATAGCACTAGCACAACTTTACAAACCCAAACATCTAGGGTGGATGGGACTTCCTAATGCTCAAACATACTACCGAGCCACAGTACTGGACAAAATGAAATACTGGTTCTCAGATATAGAATGCACTATCACGCCTGGACATGACCTCCCAGCTCTGGCTATGGCGGCCAGCTTACATCACAAACCTGATGCCCCACAATACCCTACTGTGCAGGCCACATTAAAGGCATGGTCAGAGCTAACCCAGAGAAAAATCAATGACACACCAATGTGCACATTACCAATCCCTCTAGCGAATTATCAATATCTCATACCCAACTTATCGACCCACCACTGGAAACAAACGGGCAATCACTTCCTGGCACCCCCCGAAAGGGAGAGAGATATGTCAGACACATACAAACTATATCAAATTAAACATTATAGCATGTCCAACGTAACTAAGCCAGTGGAAATCCCCCAAGCACTCTGGGATTTCCTTCTTAATAAACAATCTAAATGCAGGAAGGGGATTTCACTACAAAATGAAAAACCCTCTATACATGAACTCCAAATTGCCCTGCATGTTACGCTGGGAACAGGAATTGTGGAAGGAATACTCAACTACTCAATGGCACCTCGCAATTAAATATAACGGTAAATCCTCTGCCTGCATAGACCATTGGGATAATGCTCAAAAAATACTTCACCTGTGGTATCTAACACCACTTCGCCTACACAAAATGTACCCGAGTATAACCCCATTGTGTTGGAGAAATTGTCAACACACTGGGAGCCTCCTCCATACTTTATGGAGCTGCAAAGCTATAATTCCATATTGGAAAAAGATAGAATCTTTAATTAGGGAAGTTACACAAACTAAAATTACCCTTGAACCAGACTTAGCACTGCTTAGCATTAGTATTGAACAGTTCCCTCCGGAGCTAAGAAAAATAGTGGTAAATATTTTATATGCTGCTCGCATTTCATTAGCAAAACAATGGAGATCTCCCACACCACCATCCCTAGAGGTGGTAATAGCCAGAGTGAATAACCAATTTCTCATGGAAAAGCTACTAGCATATAAAAAGAAAGTAGAGCTTCAGGTTTCCACAAATATTGGGAAACATGGAGATCCTCCAAATATGCCTCCTCACACTTGTGAACTAGATCTGATATCTTTTTGATGAACATATATTTTCTAACGAGAGTTGCCTTAGGTTTTAAACCACTAACTGAAGTGAGAACTTACATGACCGGAGGTGACTGCGACACTGGGACTCTCCCTAGGGGGTGTGGTGGGCGCAGTCTCCCCCACTTTGACTCAGGTGTAGTGTCAAGAGATGAACACATATCAATGTTTTCAAATTTAATTAATGTTTTCCCTATGCTTTTTGAAACATTTTGCTGACATCAGTCAAGCCTGCTAAACGCTCAAGGGTTGTTATGGGAAGGTAAGCACCCCAGTTCTTCCACCCTAGACCCTCATTAAGGTCGAGGGGAGCTACTTTTTCTATTTCAGCTCTGAATCTGAGCCTGTTCACAGTTCAATTGGGGTGACGGGCTCTACCTCCCAGGAGTCCATGTTCTTATAATTTGTCAAGTAGCTCTAATGTGAAGTTATAGTTCCAAGCCTAAGCACCCACAGATAATTGCTATAACTGTGTACTTCATTGATACCGATTTTACTGTTTTTTGATACTTGTAACACGCAAAACTCAATAAAAATCTTTTGGTTAAAAAAAAAAAATTCCAGTAGAGAGGTATAAGAAACTCATTGGTTACAGGAGGCGATTGATTTCAGTTATTTTTTCCAAGGGGTGTGCTACCAAATATTAAATTGAAGGTGCCAATAATTTTGTCCAGTCCCTGTTTGGAGTTTTGTGTGGAATGTGTCAGATTTGGCTATTTGTTTCTCCACTTTTTCATGTCATACCAATTAAACAAAAGAAATAAACATGAGAATGCCTAAACATTTTTAAATGTAACAAATTTATGGGCGAAGTGGTGCATGATCCCACTGAAATGCATGGGGTGCCAATATTTTTGGCCATGATGTATGTATGTAGATGTTGCCCAAAAAAAATAAATGATATATTATGGGCTAGGAATATTAAAAGTTTTTTTTTTAAGCCACATGATTAGAGTCTAATTGGATTGAAAAGTGTTGGGCTCGGGCGCAGAGCACTGTGCGCCAAACCCACCCACTTGTGACACTAACAAATCAATATGTGCTATTGTATTCCGGCTTCTCCTCTCAATCAGGAGAGGAAGTGGATTGGGTTGGCTGGGAGGGGAAGCCAAAGAAGCAGAGGAAGCCATGGAGGGGCTGTAGGGGTGACTATGGAGGGGTGAGTGCAGGGGGGCATGGAGGGGCTGAGTGCAGACATGGGGGGGGTTTGTTTGCCTCCCCTCCATTGACATGTTGTTTGCATTTTTTTTTTAGATTAGTTTGAAAGTGAAACTGCAGCCAACATGATTGTGCTTATTAATCACAAAATTTGCTTTGAATCAAGTTATCACTGATCTTTGTAGCTGCAATCACTGTGGAGCAATTCAACATCGAAGCTTGAAGCAGAAGCACTAAAATCCTAATCTAAGTTCATATTGCCTGTTCCTGCCTCCTATTGGCTTGGAGGCCTTCCAACCATCTAATCTCTAATGTAAATATAGAGCCGGTGCACAGCAAGAGGGGAGGTGAGTGAGGAAACAGTCACCTTGGACAACTTCACTGCTTCTGAGGTTAATTTAAGAATTAATTGGTTTGCAGCGCCTGCAGTTACAGAGGTCACTTGTGTTGTTTTAATTCTCAGTTGCTGGTTTTTAATGTAATCAAATTACTTGAATATCCATCGCCTAGTCACAAGCTTGCTTTAAATCAGTGTATATTCTTCCTACAGTTCTCAAATCATTTTACTTATTTTGAATACACAGTTAACAAAATTGTTTGGAGGAATAAATAAATAAATAAATAAATAAATAAAAATCTAAATATATTATTTCAACATTAGAAATAATGAGTCCTGTGAAATTATCATGAAGCACTTCCAGTTCCCAGAGATTTCATGTAATTTCATTGACTTCTATATAAAGCAACATCTTTGTGTATGATTAGTCAATTCATCACTGGAGGGCAACCATTTAGTGGTGCACTGAATACCTTTGAATTTTTATTTGTAGCATTAAATCATTATCAACGGATTATACAATACTGTAAGTACATGAGAATAAATTTGATATAAATATTTATTAGAATGATAAAAGGATGGTTAAAGCCAACCTAAAGTCACAATATGCCTTCCTTCATAAAAAAAACTAAAAAGAGCAGTCAGTGTATCTACCTTTCATATTTCTGGTCCCTGGGTCATGGCTTTTGGCATGCTCTATCACGGAATAAGCAACTCCAGATCAGAAGTAAGTGTTTGGTCTTCTTAGATTTTATCGGAGGCATGAAGCATGGGGTGGGGAGATGGGCAGATGGACCTTAATTCAGTTTTCAACTTTAAGTTCATTGAAAAATATATTTGCAAACTTTTTTGTTAACCTGTGCAATAAATGTCTATGTCTTTTTTTTCCTTGAATGAATTAAGCATACTTTTCTGTTTTTATTGTATTTTATTGCTAGATGAATACACTGATCAGCCATAACATCAAGATCACTGAAAGGTGAAGTGAATAACATTGATTATCTCATGATAATGGCATCTGAAAGTCTGTGGAATAAACAGTATTAGGCAGCAAGTAAACATGTTGTCCAAGAGGTTGATAAGTTTAAACCAGAAAAAAATTGGGCATCACAGTTTGTTATATATGGGGCTATGTAGTTGCAGATTGGTCAAGGTGCCCATGCTGACCCATGTCCACAGTCATAAACTCCTGTAATGGGCAAATGAGCATCAGAACTGGACCATGGGGCAGTGGAAAAAAGGTGGCCTGGTCTGATGAATACATCATGTGAACGGCTTGGTTTGTGTGCATTGCTTGCGATGTGATGCTTTGGGCAATGTTCTGCTCCGAAATCTTGGGTCCTGTCAGTCATGTGGATGTTACTTTGACATGCACCAGCTACCTAAACACTGTTGCTGACCAAGTACACCCTTATATGTTTTTCCCTGATGGCAGTTACCTCTTTCAGCAAGATAATGCACCCTGCCACACTGCAAAAAGGGTTTAGGAATAGTTTGAGGAATACAACAATGAGTATATGTGGGATGTGTTGGAAGAACACGTCTAATCCATTGAGGCCCCAACTCACAACTTACTGGACTTAAATGATCTGCCAGTGTTTGCTTGGTGACAGATACCACAGTATACCGTCAGTGGTTATAGGGATATCCATTCAGCAATGGGTCAGGGCCAGAGGCATAGCTTGAAGCTTGTGGGCCCTGATGCAAAAGTTGACCTGAGCCCCCCCCCACTACTTCCAACGTGCGTGCAAATACATCCACCGCGTGCCAAGATGCTCAACGTGGATTAAGAGTTTTGAGTTCACAGAGTTCCTCCTTACATCAGAGGACAGGGATTACTGCTGGATAATCAGAGGACAGGGACCAATGGCAGGTCACTTGGCAGAGCTCCTTTCCCATCCGAGCACCATATACAGCCCCCCCCCCCCCCTACACTGGGCTGAAATCAAATTCCTTTACACACAGTCTGTCAGCCTTCACAGGGTATATCTGGCTTTTATGTTGCCCTTCTGACCTGTGAAATTGGTCGGAACGGCATTGTAGTTGCAGGAGGCAGATACACCCTGAGCAGATCATGGCTAACTGGCTGTGTTGTAAAGGAATGTGATTTCAGCCCTGCGGAGGAGGAACAGTATAGAGTGCTGTAATGGGAAAGAAGCTCAGCAGCGAGCATAGCATGCAGGATGGAGGGGGTGGTCAGGGGGCTTTGGGGGGGCAACTTAGATCTTGGAGGGAAAAGCCATGTGAAACAAGATCTGGAGCCTGCAGCCCTTCAGCCCCCCCGATGATGTGTTAAAGGATTTGTTTCAGCAATTTCTGAAGGTTTCTCTGTCAGTGTTGGCAGGTGTTGGGAGAAGATCACCTCCCGGAGGTGTGTCTTTTCCCCAGTTGTCAGGGAAGTGGGGTAAGAAGACATCCCCAAATGGGGGGGGGGGGGTACAGAGAATCCCAGCTGGTGACTAGGAGACACTGAGCAGTGTCATACCTCACCAGTGACATCGGTCCCATCGTGGCTACAGGACGGCACTCTCCTTCTCTTGCCTCGCTGAGCTCGGTTACCATTCCATGTTGCCAGCACACAGCACAGACTATTCCCCATCCTGGGCTGTTTTCACCTTGTGCTCCTCTCCATTCAGGAAATGGCTCACAGCTTCTTCTCAGCCAATGAGAACAGAGGGGTGTGGACTGTGGAAGGCAAAGTAAAAGCCCAGTACTGGAGCGTGGCCGTGGGGCCCTAGGGCAGATCGGAGCTGGATTTTGTGGAGGATATGACAGGGAGGCTGCAGGGGCCCCCTGGAGCTAGGGGCAGGCTTGCAATTGTGACCCCTGCAACCCCTTATGCTACAACCATGGTCAGGGCTGTTTTGGTGGCAAAAGGGAGACCTACTCAATATTAGGTGAGTCATCATAATGTTATAGTGATTGGTGTTTAATTTTTATATCCAATTATTAAGGTCAAACTGCAACTAATACTAGAATTTAAAGAGCATAGTTAGTCAGGTTGAAAAAAGACACAAGTCTAGTTCAAACATAAAGTAAATAAAATACAATACAATATATCCATTTCTATACCCATAGTTGATTCAGAGGAAGTGAAAAGCCCCATCAGAGCATGCTCCAACTTGTTACCAGCCTTTGATCATATGGTGTATGGTCTAGCTCACTTTTAACATTTTATATATCTTTATACCAGCAAAAATTAGTCAGCATTGCCTAATTCAATAATTTTTTTTTCTGTCTGAACAAAGCTGTTTCCCAAACTCCATGCAAGATATTACACCCGTCACGCTATGGGAAGCTCACAAATGTGTCATTAGGGGAGAACTTATATCCCTAGCAACAATAGCAATTAAGAGTACACTGTGCAAACCCTGCCCCGAGCATACAGAAAATTAATTAATAGTTTGTATCAAAATTAATTAACACAAATTATTATATAGTGCATGTCACCAGATGAATAGTGATAATTTATACGATCTGTTGAAAAAAATAATATCCTGTGACTAAATATTATTCAACACTAAAAATAAATAAACAAATAACGAGAATCAAATGCATTGTTTCAAGTTCTATCAAGCAATGTCCACTTCCTAACAACATTGTTACAAACACCACTGTGAACGCTCCTGAGACTATAATGTATCCCAGTAAAATTATAGTCCATACGTTGAATCTTCAAATCATAATCCAAATAATGGAATGGTGAAACAAACGTTTAACCAGTGTCTCTTGAATAAACAGCAGATTACATCTACACTCCTCCACCACACCGCTCTAGATGTGACTCCTTTCCCCTTATGTGATTCAAAGTGCAATGCCACACCATGGTACTGGAACCCCTTCCGGGTGTTTCCTAGATGTTCAGAGATTCGCACTCCTAACATCCGTTTGGTGCGACCCACATAAACCAATCCACAGGGGTACCATAACAAACATTAACCCTTCCTTCTGATAGTAACAGAGGTCAAAACATCCCACCATGTTTAAGCCTACTGTTCTAGCAGGTGATCAAGATTTTATTTAAAAAATCCCTGATATATCTAACTCCCCTTCACTCATCTCACAATTAGTTGAGAAGATGTTGTCAGGGTTGATCTGTCTGTTCGACAGATCCTGATAGCATCCATAGCAGCAGGTGGTTATATAAATAATATGTAAAACAAGGATACACTTACTCTTTCCCCCATCTATTGTGTATCACCACTGCGCTAAACAAAAAACTTTAAACTAAGCCGCCACTTTAAAAAAACAATATATGTGCAATATTCCTTATCTAAACAGTAGGATAAGCAGCGCTAAATATAAATCCACACCAGTGAATTCAAAAGTATTAAAGATTATAGACCCAGTCCAGTGAACATGAATTACTAAATGTTACTACACTGTGCAAACCCTGCCCCGAGCATACAGAAAATTAATTAATAGTTTGTATCAAAATTAATTAACACAAATTATTATATAGTGCATGTCACCAGATGAATAGTGATAATTTATACGATCTGTTGAAAAAAATAAAGGTCCATGATTAAGTCAATTCTATGACGAAACATGTCGGATTTTGGCTACTAGGCGAATGAGAGAGATACATATAGGATGCTGAACATCTTACATTGATCCCTGTAAATTGGCGGTACAGTTAAGGAGCGGTGAGAGACTATCCATCATTCCCGCATATCCTGGGTCCGCCGTGACCACCTATGCTTCAGTATGGGTTACTCAAGAGTGCTGTGAATTTTTTCATATTTGGCGTGTTTATTCATCCTTTGATGTGAGTGCAATGTGAGAGTTTTTTAAGTGTGATTAAAAAGTTTTATACTGTATCACGCTATGGAAGCAAATCTTTTCTGTGTTGCATGAGAATATCTATGGGAACAGCCGTGACACCTATGGAAACATTCGTGGCGGCTATGAGAACAGCCATGGCATTAGCCCTGCATTCTGGAGTGGAAACCTGGATACCCCATTTAAACCCTGTAAAGGAAAAAGCACATCCAGCCAAACACGAAAGTGTGAGGCATATACAGCTGGTGAGTGTAATCACATAAGGGGAAAGGAGTCACATCTAGAGCGGTGTGGTGGAGGAGTGTAGATGTAATCTGCTGTTTATTCAAGAGACACTGGTTAAACGTTTGTTTCACCATTCCATTATTTGGATTATGATTTGAAGATTCAACGTATGGACTATAATTTTACTGGGATACATTATAGTCTCAGGAGCGTTCACAGTGGTGTTTGTAACAATGTTGTTAGGAAGTGGACATTGCTTGATAGAACTTGAAACAATGCATTTGATTCTCGTTATTTGTTTATTTATTTTTAGTGTTGAATAATATTTAGTCACAGGATATTATTTTTTTCAACAGATCGTATAAATTATCACTATTCATCTGGTGACATGCACTATATAATAATTTGTGTTAATTAATTTTGATACAAACTATTAATTAATTTTCTGTATGCTCGGGGCAGGGTTTGCACAGTGTAGTAACATTTAGTAATTCATGTTCACTGGACTGGGTCTATAATCTTTAATACTTTTGAATTCACTGGTGTGGATTTATATTTAGCGCTGCTTATCCTACTGTTTAGATAAGGAATATTGCACATATATTGTTTTTTTTTTTAAAGTGGCGGCTTAGTTTAAAGTTTTTTGTTTAGCGCAGTGGTGATACACAATAGATGGGGGAAAGAGTAAGTGTATCCTTGTTTTACATTTTACAAATTTTACAAATTTACAAATTATATCAAGCAATATTTGCTTGATAGAACTTGAAACAATGCATTTGATTCTCGTTATTTGTTTATTTATTTTTAGTGTTGAATAATATTTAGTCACAGGATATTATTTTTTTCAACAGATCGTATAAATTATCACTATTCATCTGGTGACATGCACTATATAATAATTTGTGTTAATTAATTTTGATACAAACTATTAATTAATTTTCTGTATGCTCGGGGCAGGGTTTGCACAGTGTAGTAACATTTAGTAATTCATGTTCACTGGACTGGGTCTATAATCTTTAATACTTTTGAATTCACTGGTGTGGATTTATATTTAGCGCTGCTTATCCTACTGTTTAGATAAGGAATATTGCACATATATTGTTTTTTTAAAGTGGCGGCTTAGTTTAAAGTTTTTTGTTTAGCGCAGTGGTGATACACAATAGATGGGGGAAAGAGTAAGTGTATCCTTGTTTTACATATTATTTATATAACCACCTGCTGCTATGGATGCTATCAGGATCTGTCGAACAGACAGATCAACCCTGACAACATCTTCTCAACTAATTGTGAGATGAGTGAAGGGGAGTTAGATATATCAGGGATTTTTTAAATAAAATCTTGATCACCTGCTAGAACAGTAGGCTTAAACATGGTGGGATGTTTTGACCTCTGTTACTATCAGAAGGAAGGGTTAATGTTTGTTATGGTACCCCTGTGGATTGGTTTATGTGGGTCGCACCAAACGGATGTTAGGAGTGCGAATCTCTGAACATCTAGGAAACACCCGGAAGGGGTTCCAGTACCATGGTGTGGCATTGCACTTTGAATCACATAAGGGGAAAGGAGTCACATCTAGAGCGGTGTGGTGGAGGAGTGTAGATGTAATCTGCTGTTTATTCAAGAGACACTGGTTAAACGTTTGTTTCACCATTCCATTATTTGGATTATGATTTGAAGATTCAACGTATGGACTATAATTTTACTGGGATACATTATAGTCTCAGGAGCGTTCACAGTGGTGTTTGTAACAATGTTGTTAGGAAGTGGACATTGCTTGATAGAACTTGAAACAATGCATTTGATTCTCGTTATTTGTTTATTTATTTTTAGTGTTGAATAATATTTAGTCACAGGATATTATTTTTTTCAACAGATCGTATAAATTATCACTATTCATCTGGTGACATGCACTATATAATAATTTGTGTTAATTAATTTTGATACAAACTATTAATTAATTTTCTGTATGCTCGGGGCAGGGTTTGCACAGTGTAGTAACATTTAGTAATTCATGTTCACTGGACTGGGTCTATAATCTTTAATACTTTTGAATTCACTGGTGTGGATTTATATTTAGCGCTGCTTATCCTACTGTTTAGATAAGGAATATTGCACATATATTGTTTTTTTTTTTAAAGTGGCGGCTTAGTTTAAAGTTTTTTGTTTAGCGCAGTGGTGATACACAATAGATGGGGGAAAGAGTAAGTGTATCCTTGTTTTACATTTTACAAATTTTACAAATTTACAAATTATATCAAGCAATATTTGCTTGATAGAACTTGAAACAATGCATTTGATTCTCGTTATTTGTTTATTTATTTTTAGTGTTGAATAATATTTAGTCACAGGATATTATTTTTTTCAACAGATCGTATAAATTATCACTATTCATCTGGTGACATGCACTATATAATAATTTGTGTTAATTAATTTTGATACAAACTATTAATTAATTTTCTGTATGCTCGGGGCAGGGTTTGCACAGTGTAGTAACATTTAGTAATTCATGTTCACTGGACTGGGTCTATAATCTTTAATACTTTTGAATTCACTGGTGTGGATTTATATTTAGCGCTGCTTATCCTACTGTTTAGATAAGGAATATTGCACATATATTGTTTTTTTAAAGTGGCGGCTTAGTTTAAAGTTTTTTGTTTAGCGCAGTGGTGATACACAATAGATGGGGGAAAGAGTAAGTGTATCCTTGTTTTACATATTATTTATATAACCACCTGCTGCTATGGATGCTATCAGGATCTGTCGAACAGACAGATCAACCCTGACAACATCTTCTCAACTAATTGTGAGATGAGTGAAGGGGAGTTAGATATATCAGGGATTTTTTAAATAAAATCTTGATCACCTGCTAGAACAGTAGGCTTAAACATGGTGGGATGTTTTGACCTCTGTTACTATCAGAAGGAAGGGTTAATGTTTGTTATGGTACCCCTGTGGATTGGTTTATGTGGGTCGCACCAAACGGATGTTAGGAGTGCGAATCTCTGAACATCTAGGAAACACCCGGAAGGGGTTCCAGTACCATGGTGTGGCATTGCACTTTGAATCACATAAGGGGAAAGGAGTCACATCTAGAGCGGTGTGGTGGAGGAGTGTAGATGTAATCTGCTGTTTATTCAAGAGACACTGGTTAAACGTTTGTTTCACCATTCCATTATTTGGATTATGATTTGAAGATTCAACGTATGGACTATAATTTTACTGGGATACATTATAGTCTCAGGAGCGTTCACAGTGGTGTTTGTAACAATGTTGTTAGGAAGTGGACATTGCTTGATAGAACTTGAAACAATGCATTTGATTCTCGTTATTTGTTTATTTATTTTTAGTGTTGAATAATATTTAGTCACAGGATATTATTTTTTTCAACAGATCGTATAAATTATCACTATTCATCTGGTGACATGCACTATATAATAATTTGTGTTAATTAATTTTGATACAAACTATTAATTAATTTTCTGTATGCTCGGGGCAGGGTTTGCACAGTGTAGTAACATTTAGTAATTCATGTTCACTGGACTGGGTCTATAATCTTTAATACTTTTGAATTCACTGGTGTGGATTTATATTTAGCGCTGCTTATCCTACTGTTTAGATAAGGAATATTGCACATATATTGTTTTTTTTTTTAAAGTGGCGGCTTAGTTTAAAGTTTTTTGTTTAGCGCAGTGGTGATACACAATAGATGGGGGAAAGAGTAAGTGTATCCTTGTTTTACATTTTACAAATTTTACAAATTTACAAATTATATCAAGCAATATTTGCTTGATAGAACTTGAAACAATGCATTTGATTCTCGTTATTTGTTTATTTATTTTTAGTGTTGAATAATATTTAGTCACAGGATATTATTTTTTTCAACAGATCGTATAAATTATCACTATTCATCTGGTGACATGCACTATATAATAATTTGTGTTAATTAATTTTGATACAAACTATTAATTAATTTTCTGTATGCTCGGGGCAGGGTTTGCACAGTGTAGTAACATTTAGTAATTCATGTTCACTGGACTGGGTCTATAATCTTTAATACTTTTGAATTCACTGGTGTGGATTTATATTTAGCGCTGCTTATCCTACTGTTTAGATAAGGAATATTGCACATATATTGTTTTTTTAAAGTGGCGGCTTAGTTTAAAGTTTTTTGTTTAGCGCAGTGGTGATACACAATAGATGGGGGAAAGAGTAAGTGTATCCTTGTTTTACATATTATTTATATAACCACCTGCTGCTATGGATGCTATCAGGATCTGTCGAACAGACAGATCAACCCTGACAACATCTTCTCAACTAATTGTGAGATGAGTGAAGGGGAGTTAGATATATCAGGGATTTTTTAAATAAAATCTTGATCACCTGCTAGAACAGTAGGCTTAAACATGGTGGGATGTTTTGACCTCTGTTACTATCAGAAGGAAGGGTTAATGTTTGTTATGGTACCCCTGTGGATTGGTTTATGTGGGTCGCACCAAACGGATGTTAGGAGTGCGAATCTCTGAACATCTAGGAAACACCCGGAAGGGGTTCCAGTACCATGGTGTGGCATTGCACTTTGAATCACATAAGGGGAAAGGAGTCACATCTAGAGCGGTGTGGTGGAGGAGTGTAGATGTAATCTGCTGTTTATTCAAGAGACACTGGTTAAACGTTTGTTTCACCATTCCATTATTTGGATTATGATTTGAAGATTCAACGTATGGACTATAATTTTACTGGGATACATTATAGTCTCAGGAGCGTTCACAGTGGTGTTTGTAACAATGTTGTTAGGAAGTGGACATTGCTTGATAGAACTTGAAACAATGCATTTGATTCTCGTTATTTGTTTATTTATTTTTAGTGTTGAATAATATTTAGTCACAGGATATTATTTTTTTCAACAGATCGTATAAATTATCACTATTCATCTGGTGACATGCACTATATAATAATTTGTGTTAATTAATTTTGATACAAACTATTAATTAATTTTCTGTATGCTCGGGGCAGGGTTTGCACAGTGTAGTAACATTTAGTAATTCATGTTCACTGGACTGGGTCTATAATCTTTAATACTTTTGAATTCACTGGTGTGGATTTATATTTAGCGCTGCTTATCCTACTGTTTAGATAAGGAATATTGCACATATATTGTTTTTTTAAAGTGGCGGCTTAGTTTAAAGTTTTTTGTTTAGCGCAGTGGTGATACACAATAGATGGGGGAAAGAGTAAGTGTATCCTTGTTTTACATATTATTTATATAACCACCTGCTGCTATGGATGCTATCAGGATCTGTCGAACAGACAGATCAACCCTGACAACATCTTCTCAACTAATTGTGAGATGAGTGAAGGGGAGTTAGATATATCAGGGATTTTTTAAATAAAATCTTGATCACCTGCTAGAACAGTAGGCTTAAACATGGTGGGATGTTTTGACCTCTGTTACTATCAGAAGGAAGGGTTAATGTTTGTTATGGTACCCCTGTGGATTGGTTTATGTGGGTCGCACCAAACGGATGTTAGGAGTGCGAATCTCTGAACATCTAGGAAACACCCGGAAGGGGTTCCAGTACCATGGTGTGGCATTGCACTTTGAATCACATAAGGGGAAAGGAGTCACATCTAGAGCGGTGTGGTGGAGGAGTGTAGATGTAATCTGCTGTTTATTCAAGAGACACTGGTTAAACGTTTGTTTCACCATTCCATTATTTGGATTATGATTTGAAGATTCAACGTATGGACTATAATTTTACTGGGATACATTATAGTCTCAGGAGCGTTCACAGTGGTGTTTGTAACAATGTTGTTAGGAAGTGGACATTGCTTGATAGAACTTGAAACAATGCATTTGATTCTCGTTATTTGTTTATTTATTTTTAGTGTTGAATAATATTTAGTCACAGGATATTATTTTTTTCAACAGATCGTATAAATTATCACTATTCATCTGGTGACATGCACTATATAATAATTTGTGTTAATTAATTTTGATACAAACTATTAATTAATTTTCTGTATGCTCGGGGCAGGGTTTGCACAGTGTAGTAACATTTAGTAATTCATGTTCACTGGACTGGGTCTATAATCTTTAATACTTTTGAATTCACTGGTGTGGATTTATATTTAGCGCTGCTTATCCTACTGTTTAGATAAGGAATATTGCACATATATTGTTTTTTTAAAGTGGCGGCTTAGTTTAAAGTTTTTTGTTTAGCGCAGTGGTGATACACAATAGATGGGGGAAAGAGTAAGTGTATCCTTGTTTTAAATAGCAATTAAGAAGCAGCAGGAATGGATCAAAAAATTAATCAACAAAATTAAACACTTAGCCCTTGTACACACGGTCGGAGAATCTGTCGGAATGTGTCCTATCGGACCATGTTGTCGGATAATCCGACTGTGTGTGGTATGCATCGGACTGAGTCCGTCGGAATATCCGTCGGACCCAATTTTCCAACTTGTTGGAAATATTTTCCAACCAACTGGTTCGATCGAACATACTCTGATCATGTGTAGAGAATTTTGATTGGACCAAGTGCCACGCATGCTCAGATCAAATTCCTACATCAAAGCTATTGGCTACTAGCCTGAACATAGTCCCGTCGTAACAAAATTACGTCATCACGTTCTGAATGATCGGATTTTTCGACAACTTAGTCCGACCGTGTTTATGCAACAGTTTCGCACAAGATCCGACGGACAAAATCCGACGGACAAAATCCAACAGATTTGGTTGTCGAAATCTCCGACCGTGTGTACAGGGGCTAAGAAATCTCCCATAAACATTTGTCCTCACAAGCTACCCTACAGGACTTAATACATACACACTCCACGCTACTGGAATAATTAGGGAAACACTCAAAAAGATGTTATGTTTCAAGCAGAGTGTTCTATAAACACGGCAACAAGAGTGGGAGGCTACTAGCATGGTACAGGCTGCTAAATCAGCATCTACGAACCATAATTTACGAGATAACTAGGGCACGCTTTTCTCCAAAAATGAAGACATAGCTAAACAATTTGAAACCTTCTACTCCAAGCTTTATATGAAAATATATTAAGAGGGGGTTTGCGCTATGGATAGAAACAGTATGTTAGTGGTATGAGCTGCCTCTGCCTGATATCACCACCACATGGATGGAAATATATTACATGTATAAGGAAAGAGACAGATCTGGCGCTATACCTTTAAAAAAAATAAAAAATAAAAAAGTTTTTTAACAATAAAGAAATGTGTGTACTTCTATTATTTTAACCCCTTATGCTGATTTAATAAATATGTATTTATAAGGTGTAACCAAGTGCGCCTGTCAAAACTACTTTCTAGTGTATAAATAATAAAAATAAATCAAATGATATCCTTGCAAAATTATACCAATCTTAAAAAGAAAAAAACAGAATAATGATAACCGTGCAAAATTATACCAATGAAAAAATATATGAATCAAACAATATCCATGCTTAATTGTGAAAAAAAAAATAGCATATATTTATCAATGTATACAAGCCCAGTGTACAATCATTACTCTAAAGTGCTACTACACTATTAATTTGTGACAATACAAACAAATGTATCAAAGGTGCAAAACTATAAAAATATAAAAGTCTCTCATAAATAGTTAGCAAGTCCTCAAATGCACAGGTGCAAGGAAGCACTAAAAGTTTCCACAAAGTCCCAGAAGGTTTATACAGACAGTTCGTGCAGGAGATGTGAAGTTAAATGCTGAGTATAATTCCAGTGTGCGTGACAGAAGAATTTTTTTTTTGATAATGCCCTCACCAGATACCCTGCCCCTGCAGGGGTGATATAGCCTCCACAGTGTTAACCCCCCTGTGTGGATCTCTGGGGGTTCGTTTGTCATCCACTGTGGGTACTTCCGTATAGATTCTCAACAAAAAAGAGGAGTCTCCATAGTGTGAACCGTTTCAAATGAGCAATATTTTATTCAGTGACAGGGTTATACTCACATTACATATGTATCAAAACCGCCAATAGCGTAAAACTCCAGCAACATAAAACACGTCCCGTTGTTGCTACAGCTGAAACTGAATGGTGCACGTCCCGTGGCCACGCCCTACTAGTTTTGTCACACCGACGTCATCTGGAGCGGCCATTTTGGTGCACCCTTCACTTTATACAGGGTGCAATACTCCACTGCACCTGCGCGGCGCGTAGAGCGCCATCTTTGTCATGGAAATATCAGATGTTCTCTTGTGCGGTTCATAAATCGCCATCTTTTTAATGGGAATGCCAGCCCAAAGGCTGTGAGTGCACTCCCGAGGAGGCGGAACCCAATGTCCTAGCAGATGTAGCCCGCAAAGGAAGAAATTAAGTGGAGCACTGCACACTATGGTACATACCGGCATCGCCAACTCACATAGACAATTCACCAGCCTTACCTACACATTCGTATTAACATTACAAACTATATGTCAGCTGGCCGCCGGATGTTGTAATTATACAGCATGTTAACAACCTCCCATAAAATGACTTAATTCAATTGTTAACTACCGTAATAATGAAATAAGTGATGCCAAAAAAATTAACCAGAAATAATTATTAGAAGTTATTATTATAACCTAATGTCTAATAACCCAGACACAAATACCTTAGAATTCCATACCACACAAATCAGGTGTTTCCTAGTTCAATATTGCCCAAAACAATTACAACTCAGCAGGCCGAAGATTTTAAAAGTCCTCTCTCCATGGAGGAATTATGCACCACCATAAAACAAATGAAAGTAGGTAAAAGCCCCGGACCGGACAGCCTCCCACTCCAATATTATAAATGCCTCTTGTATGTTTTATCATCTAAGGTGCTATCGACCTTTAATACCCTAACCAGCTGACGTCCTGAGGAAGAATGCTAGAAGCCCACATAGCTGTCATGATGGCAAGGACCCGACACAAGTCTCCAACTACAGACCCATATCATTGCTCAATGTGGACATAAAGCTTTATGCCAAGATATTAGCCAATAGATTACTTCCTATTATACCCAATCTTATCTCCTCAGACCAAGTAGGCTTCATACCGGGCAGAGAGGTAAGAGATAACACCATACATGATTAAATCTACACCATTGGTTCACCAAATCTGAAGCTCAGTGTTTCTTCCTCTCCCTTAAAGCAGAGAAGGAGTTTGACAGAGTGTCCTGGGATTATATGCAAGAGGTACTGAAAGGAATTGGACTTCTACCTCGCATGTATACGCATATTAAAACATTATACTCCACTCCCTCAGCGAGTGTATGAGTGAATGGTCACCTGTCTAACCCCTTTACTAGGGATGAGCTTAGAGTTCGAGTCAAACTCATGTTCGACTCGAATATTGCCTGTTCGCCTGTTCGGTGAACAATGAACAATTTGGGGTGTTCACGACAAATTCGCAAAAAAGCAGCGGAACACCATGTACAAGTCTATGAGAGAAATCTAAAGTGCTAATTTTAAAGGCTAATATGCACGTTACTGTTCTAAAAAGTGTTTGGGGACCTGGGTCCTGCCCCAGGGGACATGTATCAATGCAAAAAAAGTTTTAAAAACTGCCCTTTTTTCGGGAGCACTGATTTTAATAATGATTAAAGTGAGACAATAAAAGTGTAATATTCCTTTAAATTTCGTACCTGGGGGGTGTGTATAGTATGCCTGTGAAGGGGTGCATGTTTCCCGTGCTTAGAACTGTCCCTGCACAAAGTGTCATTTCTGCAGGAAAAAAAGTCATTTAAAATCACTTGCGGCTATATTGAATTGTCGGCTCCCGTAATACAGAGAACACTCATTGAAAGTCATTGATAAAAAAAAAAGTGTGGGGTTCCCCCAAATTCAATTACCAGGCCCTTCAGGTCTGGTATGGATATTAAGGGGAAACCCTGCGTCAAATAAAAAAAAATGACGTGGGGTTCCCCCTAAAAATCCATACCAGACCCTTTATCCGAGCATGCAACCTGGCAGGCCACAGGAAAAGAGGGGGGGGACAAGAGAGCACCCCCCTCCTGAACCATACCAGGTCACATGCCCTCAACATTGGGAGGATGCTTTGGGGTCCCCCCCAAAGCACCATGTCCCCATGTTGATGAGGACAAGGGCCTCATCCGCACAACCCTGGCCAGTGGTTGTGGGGGTCTGCGGGCAGGGTGCTTATCAGAATCTGGAAGCCCCCTTTAACAAGGGGACCTGCAGATCCCAGGCCCCCCTGTTTGAAATGGTAAGCGGATCCTGGCACTGCAGGACACTGCAAGATCCCGGCAGCCTGACATTTTTTATATGACCCCACCCCCTCTGATGCTAGTGGGGAAGCCTGGTTTCCCCAATGATGTGTGGGTGACCCCGCCCCCTCTAATGTAATGGAAACCTGTGTTCATCAGAGAGGGGTGGGGTCTCCCATACATCATTGGGGAAGCCAGGCTTCCCCACTTGCGTCAGGGGGGGTGGGGTCAGGTGATGGGTGGCCCCGCCCTCCTCATATAAGAAATGTCAGGCTGCCGGGATCCTGCAGTGTCTCCGCCAGTGGAGACAGAGGAAGGATGGATGAACTGAGCTGCGCTGGACTGGAGGGAGAGATGACCCGTCACTGGATCAGTTTAGCCATCACTGGACCCCGGAGAGATGATCATCCATCGCTGGATAGCAAGAGTGAATTACCACCGCTGGAATCTTTTTATTTTTTTATTTTTATTAAAGGACTTTTTCAAAAGTGGGTTTTTCTTATTTAACAATTTTTTACACTTTCTTTGTGAAATGGTAGGGGTACTTTTGTACCCCCTTACCATTTCAAACAGGGGGGGCGGGATCTGCGGGTCCCCTTGTTAAAGGGGGCTTCCAGATTCTGATAAGCCCCCCACCCGCAGACCCCCACAACCACCGGCCAGGGTTGTGGGGATGAGGCCCTTGTCCTCATCAACATGGGGACATGGTGCTTTGGGGGGACCCCAAAGCATCCTCCCAATGTTGTGGGCATGTGGCCTGGTACGGTTCAGGAGGGGGGACTCTCTCTCGTCCCACCCTCTCTTCCTGCATCCTGCCAGGTTGCGTGCTCAGATAAAGGTTCAGGTATGGATTTTTAGGAGGAACCCCACGTCATTTTTTTTTACATTTGACACGGGATTCCTCTTAGTATCCATACCAGACCTGAAGGGACAGGTAATTGAATTTGGGGGAACCCCATGCTTTTTTTTTTATCAAAGACTTTCAATGAGTGTTCTCTGTATTATGGGAGCCGACAATTCATTATAGCTGCGATTGATTTTAAATGACTTTTTTTCTGCAGAAATGACACTTTGTGCAGGGACAGTTCTAAGCACGAGAAACATGCGCCCCTTCACAGGCATACTATACACACCCCCCAGGTACAACTTTTAAAGAAATATTACACTTTTATTGTTTCACTTTAATCATTATTAAAATCAGTGCTCCCGAAAAAAGGGCAGTTTTTAAAACTTTTTTTTGCATTGATACATGTCCCCTGGGGCAGGACCCAGGTCCCCAAACACTTTTTAGGACAGTAACTTGCATATTAGCCTTTAAAATTAGCACTTTAGGTTTTGAATGTTCGAGTCCCATAGACTTTAATAGGGTTCTAAAGTTCACACAAAGTTTAGGTCTGTTCGCAGGTTCTGGCATTTGGCTCATCCTTACCCTTTACCATAAGTAATGGGACATGGCAAGGATGCCTATTATCTCCCTTGATTTTCGTCCTGTCATTAGAACCCCTCTAAAACAGACTAAGAGCTAAACCTGATATTAAGGGACTAACCATACCAAACAGAGACTTCAAAATCACGGCCTTCACTGGTGACATACTCCTCTATCTGAAATCACCTTGATTATCCTTTCCCAACCTACTGAAAGATATAGGACAATTCAGAGAACTGTCAAACCTCAAAATTAACTACTCTAAATCACATACCCTGAATGTTTCACTCTCCCCACAAGAAGTAACTCACTGTCAAGAATCCTTCCCATTCTTATGGAAGGACGCCATTACCTACCTTGGCATCCAAATCACAAGGAAGATATCTGAACTGTAGCCATAATTTCCTGTCAGCACTCTCCAATATTCAATCAGATCTGAAGGAATGGGCCAGCCTAAATGTATCCTGGTTTGAACACTCAGCCCTAGTAAAAGTGATTATACTTCCCGCCTACTCTATCTAATGCAGGTGATCCCAATCCCTCTTCGTTGTAGGCGATATACAAGAAACCGTGTTTGGCTTTCATCTAGAAAAAATACAATTGGTAGCTTTCAAAAAGGAAATGATTTCTTCAAAACTTTCCTCAATTCCATGCCTGTTGACTTCGCTGAGGGAAATCCCGATTCCCCTCCCCCCCCCCCCCCGGGGAATCAAGCGCATTCCTGCAGCACAAGGAAGTGCTTGCATACCAATTTTTCTCTAAATGATGCATACATCCATATGAAGGCTTGGTGTCTTCATCATGTACCAACTCATTTCCCTTTTGGATGTACAGACAACTGAGGCACCTTCCTACAAAACAGGACCCATCTACCACATGGAATAGGCAACTCACACCATTCAAATCCCTTTGCTCGCGTAAATCACCACAAAGACATTTAATATCCTATATCTACACCTTACTCCAGTAAGACCCCTCCCCCCAAAATGGATGCATCACGTATTTTCTGGGAAAGAGACTTACAACTGACTCTTACTGATGAAAATTGGGACGACATATGAGTATGCACACAAGGGTTCAATGAATATAGCAATTCAGGAAAACTGATATAAAATTGCAACTAAATGGTATAGAAACCTCAGCTTGACTTCACAAATTCTCTTCTACTATCCCAAATGTATGCTGGAGATAAGCAGAAGGTTCTATGCTCCACATTTGGTGGGAGTGCACTCTACTCCAACCATTTTGGAGGGAAGTACATACACTAACTGCACGAATCCCCACATATACTTTGGACTACAACCCTGCACAATATCTTCTACACCAGCGGTGTCAAACTCAATTCCTTTGTGGGTCGCATCAACAATATGATTGCCCTCAAAGGGTCAGTTGTATTTGTAACACTACATGTCCAGAGCACCCCCCTCTTACATCACATGTCAAGCGTCCCCCACTCTTACTTACATCACAGTAGACCCCCCCTTACCTTGTGATGCTGCTGGGAAGAAGCTGGGGCATTGCTGGGAAGCATAAAGTGCAGGGACTGGAGGAGGACCAAAGAAGGGCTGGAGTTCTCCTGCAACTGCAGGAGAGGTGCGAGGGCCACATAAATTGGCCCGGTGGCCCGGATTTGGCTCACGGGCCTTGTGTTTGACACGTGTTCTACACCATACTACTCTACCTTAAAAGGGCTATCAGAAATCACTTGCTATGCACATGGTCAATGCGGATAGACTTTGTATACCTGTTCACTGGCGATCCACAGATATACCATCAATCAGGGAATGGCTGACCAGGATCTCTATGATAGAGGAGATGGAGGAATTGATCCACACCTCTTACCTGGTTGGAGAGTGGTCCCTACACACGCCCCTACCATTTCTCATTCAATCTTTCTTCTTGAGACTACCTTTACCACCTCCCCCCTTTTTTTCTTCTTCCCCCATCACTTTATATTCCCTTGCCCCCTTCCCCCCTTCTGTCTACAAAACTTAGGAATCTTTGCATCCCACCACAATTGTCCAGAAACCCTTCTACAAAAACACAGGTTTGGGTTACTAACATTATTACTATTATTATTACAACTGGTGGTACTGGTTTAAATTTGATTACTACCATTATTATAGATGCTTTACTCAGAAAAGAACCTGATATCTAAATGTTTCCTTATGTTGACTGTTCATGCAACGTTCAAGTCTCCTTTTTAGCTTCAACTTTGAGTGATATTTCTCCGTTCTCTTTGATATGATCCATGACTCATTCACAACCTGTTATTTTATTGTACACGTATGTCACGGGTACCATTTTAATCAATGTGATTACTGTTCTGTAAACATTACTTTATTATTTTCAATAAAACTTTTGTGGGAAAAAAAAACAAAAACTGATACCCTTTTTTGTTCTCTCTTTAGGTTATGGAGGATAAAAATATGTCCCGTATTACCACGATCCACCTATTAGGACTTCAGACTCCACACAGTATAACATTTCTGATCTTTTTTCTTTTCCTTTTGATTTATTGTGTGACAATATGTGGAAACTTCCTGATCATCTTACTGGTGTCCTACAGCAAATCCCCCCATTCTCCCATGTACTTCTTCCTCTCCCAACTGTCTGTATCAGATATCTTACTGGTAACCGACATTCTTCCTAACACACTCCATACTGTTTTGATGAAAGGCATCGTAATATCATTTTCTGATTGCATCTCCCAGTTTTATTTTTTTTCTGTTTCTGAAGGTCTTGAGTGTTTTCTTCTGACAGTGATGTGTTATGACAGATATGTGGCCATCTGTAAACCATTGCATTATTCTTTAACAATGAATTTCCAGCTCTGCTGGTCGATGATTATCGCATGTTGGGTTTTAAGTCTTTTACAAGGATTGATTCTCACTTTAACAGTATCACAATTACATTTTTGTGGTCCCGATATTGTCAATCACTTTTTCTGTGATCTTGATCCAATCCTACAACTCTCCTGCTCTGATACTGCTAATGTTCTACTTGAAGAGACATTAATGACTGTTATTAATGTTCTCATCCCATTCTTTACAATTATTATATCATATGTTTATATTATCATTACCATTTTTAAAATCCCATCTATTACCGGCAGACAGAAAGTTTTCTCAACATGCAGCTCCCATCTGACTGTGGTTTGTATTTATTATGGTTCCATGGTTTGTGTTTATTTGGTACTCCGTAGAGGACAGTCATGGGATATCACTAAATTCATGTCATTAGTGTACACTGTGGTCACCCCACTGATGAATCCAATTATATACAGCCTGAGGAATAAAGACTTAAAAAAAGCTGCAGCTAAAATCATCAACCGCTTTCAGCACTCATATTTCAGTAAATAGTAATAAAATAATAATTTAGTGCTCATTTCCCAAGGACCAGCGGCTCGGAGACGGCGAGCAGCTTCTACACCCGGGCCTAACAACACAACCGCAGAGCAGCAATCATGTCTAAGGGACCAGCAGTCGGCATTGACCTTGGCACAACCTACTCATGTGTGGGTGTCTTTCAACATGGGAAGGTGGAAATCATTGCCAACGATCAGGGAAACCGAACCACACCCAGTTACGTGGCTTTCACAGATACCGAAAGGTTGATTGGGGATGCTGCCAAGAACCAGGTTGCTATGAACCCAACAAACACAGTTTTTGATGCCAAGCGTCTAATTGGCCGCAGGTTTGAAGACACAGTTGTACAGTCTGACATGAAGCACTGGCCCTTTGAAGTAATTAGTGATGGAGGAAGACCCAAACTCCAAGTAGAGTATAAAGGAGAGGTCAAGTCTTTCTACCCAGAAGAAGTCTCTTCCATGGTTTTGACTAAGATGAAGGAAATTGCAGAAGCTTATCTTGGAAAGACTGTAACAAATGCAGTGATCACTGTACCAGCCTATTTCAACGACTCCCAACGTCAGGCCACAAAGGATGCCGGCACCATCTCTGGGCTCAATGTACTACGTATCATCAATGAGCCAACTGCTGCAGCCATTGCATATGGTTTGGACAAAAAGGTTGGAGCAGAGAGGAACGTGCTGATCTTTGACCTTGGTGGTGGAACCTTTGATGTCTCCATCCTGACCATTGAGGACGGTATCTTTGAGGTCAAATCAACAGCTGGTGACACTCATTTGGGTGGGGAAGACTTTGACAACAGAATGGTGAATCACTTTGTAGCAGAATTCAAGAGGAAGCACAAGAAAGACATTATTGACAACAAGAGAGCTGTTCGCCGTCTCCGCACCGCCTGTGAGCGTGCAAAGGGTACCCTGTCCTCCAGCACCCAGGCTAGCATTGAGATTGACTCTCTGTATGAAGGAATTGACTTCTACACCTCAATCACAAGAGCCCGATTTGAAGAACTCAACGCAGATCTCTTCAGAGGCACCTTGGACCCAGTGGAGAAGTCCCTTCCTGATGCCAAGCTTGACAAATCCCAAATCCATGATATCGTCTTGGTTGGTGGGTCCACACGTATTCCCAAAATCTAGAAACTTCTTCAGGACTTTTTCAATGGCAAGGAACTGAACAAGAGCATCAATCCAGATGAGGCTGTGGCCTATGGTGCAGCTGTTCAGGCTGCTATCCTGTCTGGGGACAAATATGAAAATGTTCAGGACCTTCTGCTGCTTGATGTCACCCCTCTGTCTCTGGGTATCGAGACCGCTGGTGGAGTCATGACAACCCTGATCAAGCGTAACACAACCATTCCCACAAAGCAGACGCAGACCTTCACAACCTACTCAGACAACCAGCCTGGTGTCTTGATTCAGGTATATGAAGGTGAGAGAGCCATGACCAAGGACAACAACTTTCTGGGCAAGTTCGAATTGACTGGTATCCCACCAGCCCCACGTGGTGTTCCTCAAATTGAGGTGACATTTGACATTGATGCCAACGGTATCTTGAATGTGTCTGCGTTTTAAAAGGGGGAGAGGGAAACGTTTTGGGACTTTAAATGAAATTACGGCCTGGTAAGGTCGTGTATTTCCATCCCTATCAATGTGACTATATATTTTTCAGCACGCGGGCAAATTGCTAGCGATTTGAAGGAAAGGAAGTTGGGACTTTAAATGAAGCACATGGTTTGCAAGACAACACAAAATGGTGGATAAATAGACAATTTAATAGTTCATATACAAAACAATGGTATAAAACAATATCCTATTAATATTTGACAAGATATCTAGAATGGGTAGTGACACTGATAGCCAGTGAAAACATACAGACCATGATATCAATTGGCAAGATAGGTAGAACAAGTAATAACAATGGTAAAAATGTCTTTGTTTGGTACAATCAAGGGACCACCAGTGTTGAATCAGGTAAACAATTATTGCTCGATCATGCCTGCCCGATCTCAGACCTCAAGAATCCTGTTAAAAGGGTAATTCGTATGTTGTCCAATAAAATTGGCAAATAAAAGATGGCCGGTAGCTCGACGCGTTTCGTGGTTCAAGACCACTCATCAGGAGCGGACACGTCATGTTTCTAAGGTTAGAATGATATAATAAATCACCATGATTAAAAGGTACATCAGGGGCAGATACATCTCCTGAAGGGCTAAAATACTCACTGAAGTAAGTTTGTTGGTGGTGGAAGGGCAGGAATGGTGAGTCATCCAAGAAAACCGCAACCAGGAGCTGGGGCGGATGCCCCCCGCCGCGGCGAAAAGACAGAGGCACCCATCAAGGAAACACAGGACCACGAGGCACCCTAGGGGGAGGATGGCAAGTGAGAGTGTGAAGTGTGCAAATATGTGAAACAGGGTGTGTGTTGGGAGGATAATGATGAGGGTTGTAATCTAAGGTGTAAGAACCAAGAATGGGGGAAAAAAGCAACACAAAACAAAAACAAAAACAAAAAACAAAAAACAGAAAAAAACAGAAAAAAAAAAAAAAAAAAAAACCCACAAATGGGGAAAATGTAAACTATATATTGATAGTGAATTGATAATTGTCAAGAGACAGAGAAAGGGGGACCAAATTAGTTGTGGAGAGGTGCAAGAAGTGGGACTATTTACCTGATATGGCTTAAGAAAAGCATGGTGTGGTGAAGGGTAAAAGCTACCCCAATAGTGCGTCTCGGGTGCCGCGTCTCCTCATAACATGATGGGCGTCCATATATAGACGCCGCCGCAGGATAGCCCGCCCACGTTGCGCGCGCTGAGTAAAACAAGTGGGAGGAGTCCCGGCAAAAAGGCCGACAATCGTCGGCAGTAAACCGGGCGCTCCCAACAAAACCCGCGAGTGTGGTAACAGCAGCGCAGCGGGCGTAGGCGCGCCTAATGGCACGTCGCAAGTCCGCCGCGGGTGGCGCAACGTCGATGCGCAGTGTCGGCAAGCCCCGCCCCCCACCCCCACCACTACAGGCGGGAGAAAATAGAGGGGGGGAGGGGGCCGACAGTGCACAACGCAACTCCCGGATATTGCAGAGTCCGGGCGACCCCACACATGGACCAACCACACACCACCAAAAAGGGAGCATTAAACTTATATTTAAAAAACCGAATATGTATGAGTCAAATAGGTCTGAAACATGACGGGTCATAATAATATTGATAAAAGTGATTGAAACAGGTGAGATTATCAGAGAAGCAATTGGGGCAGAATAATTATTAATATCAAGGTAACAGACATAGAGCAAACCATGTGTTTCCATCCCTATGCAATATGCGTTTTAAAAGGGGGAGAGGGAAACGTTTTGGGACTTTAAATGAAATTACGGCCTGGTAAGGTCGTGTATTTCCATCCCTATCAATGTGACTATATATTTTTCAGCACGCGGGCAAATTGCTAGCGATTTGAAGGAAAGGAAGTTGGGACTTTAAATGAAGCACATGGTTTGCAAGACAACACAAAATGGTGGATAAATAGACAATTTAATAGTTCATATACAAAACAATGGTATAAAACAATATCCTATTAATATTTGACAAGATATCTAGAATGGGTAGTGACACTGATAGCCAGTGAAAACATACAGACCATGATATCAATTGGCAAGATAGGTAGAACAAGTAATAACAATGGTAAAAATGTCTTTGTTTGGTACAATCAAGGGACCACCAGTGTTGAATCAGGTAAACAATTATTGCTCGATCATGCCTGCCCGATCTCAGACCTCAAGAATCCTGTTAAAAGGGTAATTCGTATGTTGTCCAATAAAATTGGCAAATAAAAGATGGCCGGTAGCTCGACGCGTTTCGTGGTTCAAGACCACTCATCAGGAGCGGACACGTCATGTTTCTAAGGTTAGAATGATATAATAAATCACCATGATTAAAAGGTACATCAGGGGCAGATACATCTCCTGAAGGGCTAAAATACTCACTGAAGTAAGTTTGTTGGTGGTGGAAGGGCAGGAATGGTGAGTCATCCAAGAAAACCGCAACCAGGAGCTGGGGCGGATGCCCCCCGCCGCGGCGAAAAGACAGAGGCACCCATCAAGGAAACACAGGACCACGAGGCACCCTAGGGGGAGGATGGCAAGTGAGAGTGTGAAGTGTGCAAATATGTGAAACAGGGTGTGTGTTGGGAGGATAATGATGAGGGTTGTAATCTAAGGTGTAAGAACCAAGAATGGGGGAAAAAAGCAACACAAAACAAAAACAAAAACAAAAAACAAAAAACAGAAAAAAACAGAAAAAAAAAAAAAAAAAAAAAACCCACAAATGGGGAAAATGTAAACTATATATTGATAGTGAATTGATAATTGTCAAGAGACAGAGAAAGGGGGACCAAATTAGTTGTGGAGAGGTGCAAGAAGTGGGACTATTTTTGCCGGGACTCCTCCCACTTGTTTTACTCAGCGCGCGCAACGTGGGCGGGCTATCCTGCGGCGGCGTCTATATATGGACGCCCATCATGTTATGAGGAGACGCGGCACCCGAGACGCACTATTGGGGTAGCTTTTACCCTTCACCACACCATGCTTTTCTTAAGCCATATCAGGTAAATAGTCCCACTTCTTGCACCTCTCCACAACTAATTTGGTCCCCCTTTCTCTGTCTCTTGACAATTATCAATTCACTATCAATATATAGTTTACATTTTCCCCATTTGTGGTTTTTTTTTTTTTTTTTTTTTTTTTTTTCTGTTTTTTTCTGTTTTTTGTTTTTTGTTTTTGTTTTTGTTTTGTGTTGCTTTTTTCCCCCATTCTTGGTTCTTACACCTTAGATTACAACCCTCATCATTATCCTCCCAACACACACCCTGTTTCACATATTTGCACACTTCACACTCTCACTTGCCATCCTCCCCCTAGGGTGCCTCGTGGTCCTGTGTTTCCTTGATGGGTGCCTCTGTCTTTTCGCCGCGGCGGGGGGCATCCGCCCCAGCTCCTGGTTGCGGTTTTCTTGGATGACTCACCATTCCTGCCCTTCCACCACCAACAAACTTACTTCAGTGAGTATTTTAGCCCTTCAGGAGATGTATCTGCCCCTGATGTACCTTTTAATCATGGTGATTTATTATATCATTCTAACCTTAGAAACATGACGTGTCCGCTCCTGATGAGTGGTCTTGAACCACGAAACGCGTCGAGCTACCGGCCATCTTTTATTTGCCAATTTTATTGGACAACATACGAATTACCCTTTTAACAGGATTCTTGAGGTCTGAGATCGGGCAGGCATGATCGAGCAATAATTGTTTACCTGATTCAACACTGGTGGTCCCTTGATTGTACCAAACAAAGACATTTTTACCATTGTTATTACTTGTTCTACCTATCTTGCCAATTGATATCATGGTCTGTATGTTTTCACTGGCTATCAGTGTCACTACCCATTCTAGATATCTTGTCAAATATTAATAGGATATTGTTTTATACCATTGTTTTGTATATGAACTATTAAATTGTCTATTTATCCACCATTTTGTGTTGTCTTGCAAACCATGTGCTTCATTTAAAGTCCCAACTTCCTTTCCTTCAAATCGCTAGCAATTTGCCCGCGTGCTGAAAAATATATAGTCACATTGAATGTGTCTGCAGTGGACAAGAGCACTGGCAAGGAAAACAAGATCACAATTACCAACGACAAAGGTCGTCTGAGCAAAGAGGACATTGAGCGCATGGTGCAGGAAGCTGAGAAGTACAAGGCTGAAGATGAGAAGCAGAGGGACAAGGTTTCTTCCAAAAACTCATTGGAGTCCTATGCTTTCAACATGAAGGCAACTGTTGAGGATGAGAAGCTCCAGGGCAAGATCAGCGACGAGGACAAACAGAAGATACTGGACAAGTGCAACGAGGTCATCGCTTGGCTGGACAAAAACCAGACTGCTGAAAAAGATGAGTTTGAACACCAACAGAAGGAGCTGGAAAAAGTATGCAACCCCATCATTACCAAGCTGTACCAGAGCGCAGGTGGCATGCCAGGAGGAATGCCCGGAGGCTTCCCAGGTGCAGGTGGAGCTCCAAGTGGTGGTGGTGGCTCATCCAGACCTACCATTGAAGAGGTTGATTAAAATCTCAACTGGAACTGTATTACATCTTGTTCTGTTAAACTCCTAGGACACAAATTTGTATTGATGGCTGTTCCAAGTTTAAATTTCCCAAGCAAGCTGCTGTAAAGTTTTATTATGGGGGCATTAATACTTGAATCCACTCCATCTGCCTGAAATAAAGGAACACCATTGCACTTTACTTGTACTGTAACAAATGTTGGTCCAAGAAAATAAACTTATTTAATTGGCAAAAAAAAAAAAAAAAAATTTAGTAGGTCTAACTTGAAGTTGGATGTCAGATCTTGATATCAAAGATGAAATCCATTAGACCTGACTCCACACCGTTGTTTTAAAAAGTTTTGCAGTCATAGATTGATCTTTGTAATTCTCCTAATCTATATCACTCCCTGTAAATCTGATTACATCAACTATTTAACATTTCTTATCCACTTTACCTCTGGAAGATTTTTCCCATTTGATGACCAGGCCGTTTTTTGCGATAGGGCACTGTGTTACTTTAACTGACAATTGCACAGTCATGCAGCGCTGTATCCAAATTACATTTATGTAGATTTTTTTTTTTTTACAGAAACAGAGCTTTCGTTTGGTGATATTTGATCACCACTACGTTTTTTTTTTTTTGCCCTATAAAAAAAGACCAACAATTTAAAAAGAAAATACATATTTTTTACTTCCTTACCATAAAACATATCTAATAAATTTAGACTAATATGTATTCTGCTACATATTCTTTGTAAAACAAATCCCAATAACCATATATTGATTGGTTTACACAAAAGTTATAGTGTCTACAAACTATAGGATATATGTTGGAATTTCTATTTATTTATTTGTTTATTTATAAACAATGGCGGCGATCAGTAACTTATGGTGGGACTGCCATATTGGAGTGGACAGTCTGACACTAACTGAAACTTTTGACACTTTGTGGGAACGAGTGACATTAAAACAGTGATCAGTGCTAAAATATGCACTGTCACTATACTAATGACACTGGCAGAGAAGGGGTTAAACATCTAGAGCAATCAAAGGGTTAGCTGTGTGCCTAACCAGTGTTTCTCTGTACTGTATTCTCTGTTTTTACTAAAGGATGCGATGCTTTGCAGGGAAATAAAATCCATCACATCCCTACTGACAGAACACATCTCTGCCTTGTTTACGTAGGTGGAGCTCTGTTCTGCATCTCTCCTCAATGATCAGTGTGTGCCAGTGGACATCCATTGTGTCAGGAAAGGTGCGATCCGCTGGTAATATCTATCATTTTTGCGTGCAGTACTGAGGTCCACCAGCAGGTGTCTCCTGGCAATTTGGAACTGTCAGGAGAGTTTTCCCCTGCTCGTGTTATGTCATCTTTGGGCTGCAGTACTGATGTCCACCAGTGGATGGATCCTGGCAGCGTGGAGCAGACAGCACCTTCTGTGTTCAGGTTTTACTTGAGGCTAATCACAAGCATTCATATAAATACCCGACTGATGATTGCTCTCATCGCCTTGATATCATCCTTGCGCCCTGACCTGCTAGCCTGTAGACTGTAGCCTGTAACCTGAACCTGAACCTGAACCCGTACCTGATCCCGAACCTGTACCTGATCCTCATTCCGAGCCTACCCTGATCCTGTCCCTCCTGTTTTCCTGTTCCCTTATATCCTTGCCTGTAGCCTGATCCCATTCACCTTCCTCCATCTGCTAATTCCCTGTGTATGACCCTGGCCTGGGTTATGTTTGGGTTTCTGGAACTGCCATTTGTTTATCTGCTGATCCTCTGTGTATGACCCTGGACTGGCTTACGTTTGGGTTTCTGAAACTGCCCTTTATTCATCTGCTGATCCTCTGTGTATGACCCTGGCCTGGCTTACGTTCTTGGTTATGATATTCCCCATCTACTGTATATATACAAAAAAAAAGAAGAATCACCCTAGGACTTTAAATTAGGTGGTCACAGTTAGCCACTGGGTAACAAGAGTAATAGTAGTATAAATGTTTATTAAAATGAATGTACATACATGGATAATATAGAATATTAGCTCAGCCAATGGATTTGCACATAATAAAGAGAATAAAGTTGATACAAACATTATACAATGCAGTATATACAAATGCACGCATCAGAAACCCCAATGCGCATTTCACAAGATCATTGCTAAATAGACAAAAAGATGTGTCACAGTGGTAAATGTAAGAACAATGGCAGAATGGGCCAGAGCAAAACAGCCCAATACTTACCAATGAACAAAACCAGAGTTTTTCCCCCCAAATGGACGGCAGCAGCCAGAGAATGGTCCCAACACTGAACCTTGGGGTACACCAATAACCTTAGACCATTCAGAGTAAGAATCATTAACCACCACTCTCTGAAGTCTGTCTTTTAGCCAGTTTTCTATCTATTTACAGATTGATCTTTTCAAGCCTGTGGAATTTACCTTACACATGAGCCGTGTGTGTGGGGAACTGTGTCAAACGCTTTGGCAAAACCCAAATATACCATGTCCACAGCCACCCCTCTGTCCAAGGTTTTACTTACCTCCTCATAAAAAGGAATCTGATTTGTCTGACAACTTCTGTCTTTCATGAATCCATACTGTCTGTTACATCATTTTTTTTTCCCAGCATGAACTCATCTATGTGGTCTATCCAATACTGGGAGGCAGAAAGCCTTTTCTACATGCGGGTCCCACCTGACTGTTATGTCTATCTATTATGCAACCCTGATCCCTATTTATGGCATTTAAATCATAGGACACTGTATTCCCCCAAAATAACTTAAGCAAAGTCTTATCTTTACTGTACACTGTGGGGACACCATTAAAGTGTTGCTAAACCCAGAACCCTGCATTCACTACATCTGGTCTCCCACAGTACACAGAACAATCATTTTAGTAAATATACACTGCTAAATACTTTTTTCCCATCAGCAGTATATAGTGCAATTCATGTAAATGTTCTCAAAGGGTTTCCCTATTTTGACCCTATTGTTATTTGAAGACCCTGGAGCAACAGAACAATGGCAGCACCCACAAAAAGACCACATTTTGAAAAGCAAACATCCTAATGTATATTCTATGAGGCATATTGAGTCCTTGGAACAAGTAAATTTTTCACAAGTTTTTGGAATATGTGGAAAGAAAATTTATTTTTACACAAAGTTGTTAATTTATCAGATATTTTGAACGCACAATATGAACATACCATAAAATTATGTAGTGTTCCTTTCTGGTACCGGTTGTGTCCATTCAAATGTCCAACAACAATTTTTTAACAATATGGACATACCAAGAATTACACCCAAATATACATTCTGATACTCCTCTTGACTATGGCAATATCATATGTGTGAGACTTAAGCTTAGTTAAACAAAGAGTAAACAAAATATTACCTGTGGTTTCTGGTGGAGCAGTTGTCCGCAGAGGAGAGCATTGGTCAGCAACAGCCATAGGAAGCATCCAGGCAGCAGGCAGGAATATGGTCCATAAATGGGCCAGTATCAGTACAGCCAGCAAGCTGACATGCAGGATGCAGTCAGGAACATGGTCCATTAAAAGTTATGGGTCATTACAGACATCAGGTAGAGATTTTGTCAGCACAGTCAAAGTATTGTTCCAGGAAGCAGGCAGGAACATCATTCATAAAAAGTCCTATGTAATTACAGGCAGCAGGCAGAGATATGGTCAGCACAGCCAAAGTATTGATCCAGGCAGCAACATCAAGCTTAAGGCCTTGGCTAGGTAAAACCTAGGCACAGGGAAGAGGCTTCTTCCCACCCAAATATCTTTGAATCCTCTGGTCTTCAGACCTTGATCTGGAAATTACAAAACCTGGAGAAAATGAAAAATTGTTTTTCTCTACTCGGAACTCTACTCTGAAGCCCCTCACATATGTGAGACCCCTGTGTGATCTCGAAACCCACTACTACAGTAATAGGGAAAAAGATCAGTCCAAGTGGCAGGTAAAAAACATGGTCAAGGGTAGTTCAGGTGGAAGGCAGAAATGGGGTTGATAAGCAATTCAGACGGCAGGCAGAGGCATCGTCAATAAATAGGCCAGGCTAAGTTAAGGTGGGAGGCAGTAGGCAAATGATTAGAACAGAATGGGAAAATGGCAAGATATTAGAAATATGGGCACTATACCTGATATTTTAGTGATGTGTGTAAATGTCAGAAGCAGTCCCCGATGCATAGGCCCAGTTGGGAGGGAAACTGAAGACAATGAAAACTGGTGTCACTTCTAACTCCCCTCTGCTGCATATCTGACATCTTTTTTTGGCATCTTCAGCCTCAAAAATGTTTTCAGGAAAATAACTCCTCCTTATGAAGTCTACTCACACAATCAGAGCAAGAAGAACAGAGAAGGTGCCTGCAAGTGCCGAATGCCAGCATTTATTATTTGACACTGTATAAAAACACTTACTAGAAATAAGTGTAAGGTAAACTCATAGTAATGATATGTTTCTGGCGGGGCTCCTGTCATTGTATTTCCATCTCCCTGTGCTAACCAGCAGCTGCAAGGTTGGGTAGGACCGCCTAGTCAAGATGGCCACCACTCTTTCAGAACCACTGTGAAACACAAAAACTATAAGTGACGTCAGGAAAGGGGCTATGATGCATTTCGAAGCATTTACACAAGGTTCCATTTTCAAAATCCAGGCTTGTAGCTGATCCTAAGCTGGAAGGTAGCCATAATGAATTTGCCAGTGCACCTGAAAGATATGTTTTGGCCCTAATTCTTGGGGTCTGATGTGATGCTCTAATACTAGTACTAGGCCTTTCATCCTGGGATCTAGTGTCGTTGGTGTTAGCTGATTAACCATTGGGGTGTTTGGTGCTGCTGGTGGTTGCGTGGTCTTCAGAGCATCTTATCCTTTTATTAGGAACCCTTTCTTCTTCCAACTTGGTCTCTGAACCACTATTTTCAACCGTTTCGTACTCCGAATTGGAATTGGATGGTGAGAACTCCCTGCTGCTCTCGCTGCTCTCATCAATCATCATACTGAGGATTTGACATGCCTCCTCACTATTAAATTTTTTTTTGGACATGGCTCTGGTGATACCTGGACAGGTAGAGTGCTGGTTGTGGCTGTATGACAGGTAAACTGCTGATGGGCTGATGGTTGCTCTGATGGCTGCCGTGACAGGTACACTTCCCAGTGGAAGCCTTATACGGAGAAACGCGTTGGGTGGAGCCAAGGACCAGACATACGATACAGCAAGCATTGGCAGCTGTAATATTTATATTGATACACCTTTTTTTTGCCAAGATCAGTTTTTGCCATTTCTGACTGTTTTTAAAGTTTTTTTTGTGCGTGCAGTATTTTTTGGTTTGCTGTGATTTGGCATGCACTGTATGGTTTGGAGCCATATGGGTGGCATTTTTTAATAAATGTTTTTTAAGAAAACCCAACAATATTGCACTATTAGTCTTTTCTGCCCTGCATGCTGGACGGAGGAAGAGGTCGCATAGCCAGTGGAGGAAGTGAAGTGCTGTGTGTGGTCTGCAGCTGTAACACAGAGAGGAGGTGATTGCTGCACAGTGATTCAAGCTGAGGAGTTGGAGGTGAACATCGCTCTGCGTGGAGGCTTGGGTCTGAGATATGCTCATCTGAATCTGGGATCTGGTAAGCGGCCAACTGATTATATTTCTCCTTTCCTGTAAAGCTATTATTTGCAGAGAGATGTACGCTACCGCTGCATGAAGAGAGGGCTGGAAGATAGACTGTTGCTAATGTGTCAGTTTTTGCTACATTTCTGGAGAAACAACTTGAAGTTCAATATCCATTTGATCTGTGCATTATACAGACTTTCTTTATAACCAGTTGATTAACCGCTTTGTGCCCGCCCTATAGCCGAAAGATGGCTACAGAGCGGACGCTAACTGCCGGGAGGCCGTCCCTGGACGTCCTCCTGTTTACTTCCACAATGCACGCTCCCGGGAGCGCGCATCGGGGAAGTTCTGTGCTGGCCGTGTCCCTCGGACACAGCCAGTCACAGATCGCTGTAAATGGCCAATCACAGCGGCCGTTTACAGCGCGATCGGCGTGTCCAATGAGAGAGGATCTCATATGTAAACATATAAGATCATCTCTCAGTGCCGCTCTAAACGGATAAATGGCTGCAGCGGCCGTAAGTAAATTTTTTTTAAAAAAGTGCTATCCGCCCCAGTGCCATCCTCCCCCAGTGCCATCCGCCCCAGTGCATCCTCCCCAGTGCCATCCTCCCCAGTGCCATCTGTCTCCAGTGCCACCTGTTGTCAGTGCCATTTGTCCCCAGTGCCATCTGTCATCAGTGCCACATATGAGTGCCATCTGTCACCAGTGCCACGTGTCATCAGTGCCACATAGTGCCATCTGTCATCAGTGCCACATATTAGTGCCATCTGTCATCAGTGCTACGTATCAGTGCCATTTGTCATCAGTGCCACCTGTCAGTGTCACATGCCATCTGTTGTCAGTGTCACGTGTCATCAATGCCACTTATCAGTGCCATCTGACATCAGTGTCATGCGTCATCTGTGCCACGTATTAGTGCCATCTGTCATCGGTGCCACGTATTAGTGCCACGTATTAGTGTCATCTGTCATCAGTGCCACGTATTAGTGCCACGTGTCATCAGTGCCACGTATAAGTGCCATCTGTCATCAGTGCCATGTATAAGTGCCATCTGTCATCAGTGTCACATATTAGTGCCCTCTGTCATCAGTGCCAGGTGTCATCAGTGCCACGTATAAGTGTCATCAGTGCCACGTATCAGTTCCATCTGTCATCAGTGTCACGTGTCATTGTCCTGGTGCTCCAGGGCCTTCAAAAGTGTAATAGGTAGTCAACAAGTTAGATGTGTAATTTATGCTCCTAGAACACGTGATGGCGCTCCCTGCATGTTGGGTCTCTCTAAGTGGCCAGGCTGTGAAAAAGTCCCACACATGTGGTATTGTAATACTCAGGAGGAGTAGCAGAATTTTTTTTGGGGTGTCATTTGTGGTATACACATGCCATGTGAGAGAAATAACCTATTACAATGACAATTTTATGGAAAAACATAAAAAAAAAAAAAAAATCTTCATTTTGCAAAGAATTGTGGGAAAAAGATGACAACATCAAAAACTTCACCATGCATCTTAGTAAATACCTTGGAATGTTTACTTTCCAAAAAGGAGTCATTTGGGGGGTATTTGTACTTTCCTGACCTGTTCGGGTCGCAAGAAGTGAGATCGGCCACCAGTACATCAGATGGGATCAATTTTTTATGATTCACACCACAGCTTGTGGGCTCTCTAACTTTCACAAAGACCATATAATATCCACTAATTTGGGTTATTTTTACCAAAGATATGTAGCAGTATAAATTGTGGCCAAAATTTATGAAGAAAAATTTATAATTTGCATAATTTTGTCACAGAAACAAAGAAATATGCGTTTTTTTTTTTCAAAATTTCTGGTCTTTTTTTCATTTATAGCGCAAAAAATAAAAACCCCAGAGGTGATCAAATACCACCAAAAGAAAGCTCTATTTGTGGGGAAAAAAGGACAAAAAATTAATTTGGGCACAGTGTTGCATGACTGAGTAATTGTCATTCAAAGTGTGAGAGCACCGAAAGCTGAAAATTGGTCTGGGCAGGAAGGGTGTTTAAGTGCCCAGTAAGCAAGTGGTTAATGTGGGCTTGTTTTGAGCAATTACTTACCATTTGCCACTAACAACGGTTTACTGATTTTGTTGCTGGTCTGCGTGAGAGGCAGATTCACCATATATTTCACATATTGATTTATATTTTTTCATATATTTTTTTTTTTCAAATATAAATTTTATTAAGTAAACTCCGGAAGGGAATACCCCACAATACAGGCAGTAAAAAGACAAAAAAAAAAACGCGTAGAGTTCTCAGTACAAAAAGCAATGTGGTATCAAGAGCGTACAGGCATTCAAACAATGCAGCGAACCAGATACAATAAAACAATAGAGTACATAGGAGATCGTTGCTATTGCAGCAGGTAAGAACAGTGAACCTGCGAACTCCGTGGAACGGTACAAGAGTGGGGTACAGTATCCGAGCCTCCTCCGACTAACCACAGGGAGGAAACTCAGAGTTACCGGAGGTGGAGAGGGATAGGAGTAGGAGGGCAGAAGTGAGGGGTAAAGAGGAGGAGGTGGGGGAGGGGGAAAGAGATAAGGGACAGAAAAAGACAAAGAATAGACCGATAGACACAGCGGTGGATCGGATCATCCATAACGTAAATAGAACCAAGGGAGGATCACGACTTTAGCAGGGCTTGGCCTTCCCCGGAGAAGATAAACAAGCACCAGCCATCCCATGTTTTTTTGTATGCCTCCTGTTTGTGCTGTGCAGTAAGGATAAGGTCTTCCAACCTCCGTATGTCCTCCACCTTCCGCAACCAATGCGCCACTGTTGGTGGGGCACTGCGCTTCCAGCATAAGGGAATACAAGCCTTAGCTGCATTGAGAAGGTGACACATAAGGGATTTCCTATATTTTTTGAGGGGGACCACTGATAGATGCAGCAAAAAAAAAGCGGCATCATCCGGGATGGGGTAGGCCGCGAACTGCTGGGATATGCGGCGGACCTCCATCCAGAACGATCGCAGTCTGGGGCAGGACCAGAACACGTGGAGCAGAGTACCCTTCTCCTCCCCACAGCGCCAGCACCGATCCGAAGACGAAGGGTAGCACTTGCTCAGCCTGGAAGGCGTTAGGTACCAACGGGTAAGGATTTTAAAGTTGGTTTCCTGAATCTTGGTGCAAAGAGAAGATTTAAGGGCTAGGGTGATAATACGGTTTGTGTGAAGCGGTGAGAATTCACGGCCCAGGTCCCGTTCCCACTTAGATAAACAGGGCAATACAGGTGGTTCTACGGGTGAGGATAACAGGGTATAGGTCTGAGAAAGCACGTGAGTCAATGGGTCAGTTGTTGAGCACAGGTCCTCAAATGGCGTCAGATGTCGTGTAAAGTCCCGCGGGTGTGGTAACGAATGTAGGAAATGGTGTAGTTGTAAAGCCGTCCAGAACGGTAGACGGAATGTCCCTGACGCCATAGTAAGTTCCGTCAAAGAGGGCCAACTCCCCTCCGTCAAAAAACTGGCCGCGCTGTCGTGGCCGGCTTCCACCAGAGACGCGTAGTTAGCACAGCTTAAGCCTGGTTCAAAACTCGGATGACCTAAGATGGGAAGTAGGGGAGAAAGTACAGAGATAAGGGCAGTCTTGGCGGCGACCGCATGACTGTGTTTCAGCGTCGTGCCAATAAGGGGGTGTAGTTTTAGGGGCGCCGGGAGGTCCTTGTAGCACCACAGGGCTCCTTTCAAGGGTATGCATGTCTGGTCCTGTTCAAGTTGTACCCAGAGTTTGGACGCCCCGTTACGTCTCCAGTCAACGATCCTCCCCAAGTGGGACGCCAAGTAGTAGTTACGTACATCAGGAAGCGCAAGGCCCCCCCAACGTTTGGGCAGCGTCAGCTGCGCATAGCGCAGCCTTGGCTTCTTATGAGCCCAGACAAATTTGGTAAAAAGAGCTTGCACTTGTCTAAAAAAAAGAGGTGGTATGTGTATGGGCAGGGCCTGGATGAGGTAAATAAATTTGGGTAGAATGTTCATTTTCAGGAGGTTACATCTCCCAAACCAGGAGTGCAAACCTCCCTGCCATTGCTCTAGAAGTAACCGAGACCTAGTCAGTAGGGGCGGAAAATTAAGTTCAAATGTCTGGGCAATGTGAGCCGGGATTTTCGTACCTAAATATGTCAGAGCTGTGTTCGTCCATTTAAAGCTGAAGTTGGCCCGCAAATCAGAGAGGATTCGAGGTGGTACTGCAATGCCCATTGCTTCGGACTTAGTAAAGTTTATTTGCAGATGGGAAAGCGCACCATACAACTGGAATTCTCTGAGGAGGTTCGGCAACGAAATCCTGGGATTAGTCAAGGAAAACAAAAGGTCATCCGCATAAGCCGATATTTTATAGTGAGAAGCCCCAATTCGTAAGCCTGAGATATCCGGGTTTCGCCTGATATGACAGAGAAACGGTTCTAGGGAGAGGGCAAAGAGCAAGGGTGAAAGCGGGCAACCTTGTCTCGTCCCATTCCCAATGGGAAAGGGACTGGAGAGGACTCCGTTCGCCTTTACTTGAGCTGTAGGGGTAGAGTAGATGTTGGATATCCACCGCAACATCGTATCTCCCAAACCTATGTGACGTAGGACAGAGAACATATAGCGCCAATTAACCCTATTAAAAGCCTTTTCGGCATCTGTATTCACCAACACACAGGGGACCTTTCGGGTTTCTGCAACGTGAAGCAGGTTCAACACCTTAATGGTGTTGTCTCTTGCCTCTCTGTTGGGTATGAACCCTACTTGATCTAAGTTCACAAGGGACTGAATGTGTTGCGCTAGTCTAGTGGCCACAATTTTGGAAAATAGTTTTAGATCTATGTTTAAGAGCGAGATCGGCCTATAGCTACCACACTGGCTAGGGTCCTTCCCTTCTTTAGGAATCAGGGAGATATGTGCCCTCAGAGTGTCTCTCTGAAAGGAAGTATCCCCGCCCAGCGCATTGAAGAAGGTCACCATTCGTGGGCCCAGTAGTGGGAAAAAGGTTTTATAGTATTGGGCAGTGAAGCCATCCGGTCCTGGGGCCTTGTCAACTTTTAAAGCACCCACTGCCAGTTGTAGTTCCGCTAGGGTAATGGGCTCCTCCAGAAGAGCTCGCGTCTCCAGCGGGAGGGAGGGAAGCTGAGAACCAGCAATGTATTCGTCCATTTGAGATTGGCTACGGGTGGAGTCAGGTAGGTTATAGAGACCCATATAGAAGTCCCTAAAGGCGCTAGAGATCTGTATCGGGGTAGAGACCTTTAGACCCTGCGGGGTAACTACCTGCGGGATATAGGATGCTGATTTAATATCTCTGACCGCCTTGGCCAACGTTTTCCCGCACTTGTCGCCGCTTTCATACGCTATACGTCTGGAGACTTGTACCGCCGCCTTTGCTTTATACTGGAGGACTTCTGTTATTTGCATGCGGAGGGTGAGCAGTTCCATCTCCAACTGCGGTGTGGGGACACTTTTGTGTTGGGCTTCAACCGTAGCTAATTTGGCAAGCAAAAGATTAAGGCGTTCGGTCCGCTGCCGTTTAATAAGGGCCCCGTGTTTGATAAGTATGCCTCGGATGACCGTTTTATGAGCCTCCCAGAGAATCCCAGGGTCGCAACCCGGGGTGTCATTGTCTCTAAAGTACAGGTCAAGCTCTTTGGTAATATCCGTAAGAATGTCGGGTATCTGTAAAAGGCTCTCGTTAAGTCGCCAAAAAAGCGATCTCGGGGAGGGATGGTCACTGAGGGAGTAAGTCAGAGATATGGGAGCATGGTCTGACCAGGTAATCTGCCCCACTGAAGTGGCGGACACTAAGTGGAGCTGGTCATGTGGTACTAAAAAAAAGTCTATTCTGGAATAGGTTTTGTGTGGGGTAGAGTAGAAAGTGTAGTCCCTCTCATCGGGGTGATGGAGTCGCCATACGTCCCACAGCTGGTGGTCGTGAAGAGTTAGGGCAACACGCTTCTGACAAGTGGGCGGCAAGGAGGACTGTCCTGAGGACGTGTCAAAAGAGGGAGATAACGGAACGTTAAAGTCACCGCCTAGAATCAGCTGGCCCGACTTAAAATTCATTAAATGAGTAAGGGTACGCTTAATGAACCTGTCCTGTAGTACATTGGGTGCGTAGAGGGAGGCCAGCGTAAACTGCAGGTCCCCAATCAGGCCAGTCAGAAAAAGGTAGCGTCCCTCGGGGTCTGCCGCAATCGCCCGGCATTGCCAAGGCAGCCTACGAGAGACCAGGATGGACACTCCTCTAGATTTTGAGGTAGGGTTCGTTGAGTGATATACCGTGGGGTAATGAAGATTTCGGAGCAGGGGTAGCTTATCATCCCGAAAGTGAGTTTCTTGGATAAAGACTATATCTGCACGAGCCCTCTTGAGGTCATGTAGCAACATCCTTCTTTTCTCGGGGGTGTTCAGGCCCTTAGCATTTAGAGATACCAATTTAAAAGAATCCACCGCCATGTCTAGGGAAGGAAACTAAGAGATAGAAGGGGAAGAAAGGACAGAAAGAGGGTGCGAGAGAGAGGGTAGAGAGGGGGTAGATGGGTAAAGGTTATGTGATAGAGAGGCGGGGGGCAGAGCCCGAGCCGCGTCTCCGCACCCCACGTGGGGGGATGAGGTAACAAACTAATTGGAAGATACTAGCTTCATACGTGTAACCCCACGGTAACCCGGGGGTACACTAAGGCCTACGTGGGGTGGGGGTAGACAGAGGACCGGTGTTGAGGTCCCGGTCCCCTCGCCCAACCCGGCATAGAATGGCAAAATTGCCAGCATAAAATAGTCAAACAGTATAAAACATAACAGTTAACATGGAGGTAACCTGAGAGCAAGCTTAGAGTAATGGGAAAGAGCAGATAGTAGGAAATAAACAACATTACAGCCCTAAGGGCCCAAACATATAGCAATACATCTAAGGCAAGAACAGGGGGTGTCCCGCCCCCCACAACACCATTAACATTAGCGCAACACGGCCCCGAAGAGGACAGCGAAAAGCACATCCCCCTCTCCCCCCACCATCGCAGCAGCCGCCCCCCAAGAAAACAGCGCCAGGAGAAGTCCCTGATGGTTGAACATAGAGACCTACATAACGGGACGGCCACCACCCAGCCCCCGAGAACCCCCCCCTCCCGGTGGGTCATCCCAACCCACCCGTGAGCCGTTAACACGGTGGAGGACCCTTCCAGTCACAGAAACGGAGCACAAATAACGTGACAGCAGCCAGTTCCAGTGCAATAAACGGGGTAGAGGTACTAGTTACAGGTCCAAGGCCCAACCCGTCCAGAGAGTCCTGTGCGGCAGAGAACGAGACCCCCCACAGCACCATCACAGTCTCCACGACCCCCCCACCACCCCACCCAAAACAGGAGGTATCCTACAATCCAGAAAAGGAAACAAGAAAGGATTTCCAGGAGAGGCAGCAGGAGGCAAACTAAGCAACAGAATGGAGAGTCAAAGTACCTGTGTGTGTGCCGAGGAGCCGTCCCTCGATGGAGAGGATGTGTGGCCAGCAAATCCAACAGGACCCATAGGCCCGGGTATCTGAAAACCGGTCACAGGAGCAAGGGGGACATCAGGTTTGGCACAGGCGATGAGGGGAGAGAGAAAAAAAAAATATATATATATATATAAAAAAGGGAAAAAAAACGGGGCCAAAGTAAGAAAAAATAATAATAGAATAGTAAAGGGGATATGCCAGGGCCCACCGCCTCACCACCAAAATCCACTTGCAAAAGGTGACAAAGACATCTGCCGTGGCGGTGGGTCCGGGAGCACACACAACGGGAGGTATGCAGCAGCACAGGAGCCGTATAGGCCAGTCAGGTGTATGGCGCTGTGGGAGCAACAGACAGGGACCCCCTACGCCTCCCGGTCGTCTTCCTGTGAGAGGGCACGAGGACGTCTGCTACCCCTCTGCATTCTTCGCGGCAGCGGGGCAGAGGAACCAGAGCCAGCCGGCCGTCCTTGTATACGGGGGAGGTAGGTCAGCCAATTCGGCACTTCCACTGGATCCGAGCCAAGGAAAACAAATAGATCCGGGAGGGCCTCCGGTGACCGCAACAAAAAGTAGCGCTGGTCTTTAGCGAAGGTCACCGAGATAGGAAACCCCCAGCGGTAAGTAGCATTACATTGCCGAGCTAGGGTCAGGAGTGGTTTTAGCAAGGCCCGCCTGTACAGAGTCGGCCTGGAGACATCAGGTAGGAGCTTTACTCGAGCCCCATCAAAATCAATGTCACCTACTTCCCAGGCCTTACGCGCAACGATTTCCTTGTGCGCGTAGTGGTGTAGGCGGCACAGTATATCCCTGGGCCGGGCCGGGTCTGACGATTTAGGGCCCAGGGCCCTGTGGACCCTGTCCACCTCGATCCTGTCCGGCAGCTGGTCACCCGCGATTTGGCGGAAGATCGCCGTCACCGTGGCCAAGAGGTCTCCCGGTCCTGTAGCCTCTGGGACGCCGCGGATCCGCACATTATTCCGGCGGCTCCGGTCCTCCATCTCCTCCATACGCAGCTGCATCTCCACTGCAGCACGAAAGTGGTCCCTCTGCTGTGATTCAAGCGCAGCTACCCTCTGCTCCAGGGAAGTCGCCGAACGTTCGCCCGCCGCAACGCGGGCGTCAAGGCACTGTACCTCCTGGTGGACGGCCGCCATCTCCGCTCTGTGCGCCGCCTCCACTCTGCTGACGATAGCCTCCATGTCTGCCTTGGTCGGCAATGCCTGCAGAATGGCCCTCAGTTCCGGATCTACCCGATACACCGGCATGGTCTCGGGATCAGCCATCTCTGCGGGCAGCACCGCCGGGGAGCCCGGGTACAGTAGCGGGCTCCGTGATCCCTCTGACAAGGCCCGCTCCTCCCCCACTCCCGGGACCGGAGCATCCGAGCCATGCGTCTCCGCCATCTTATGTTCCGCAGGCCCCGCACTCGAGCGCTGGAACAACCGCTGCAGGTCGCCGGAGGCTTGGGAAGATTCAGCCCGAGCGTGCAGCAGTTTAGTGCGCTGGGCTGCCCGCTTCTTGGAGGACATTATGCTGGGCGAAAAAGTAGTTAAAAGCCGGGTTGGACGTAAGGAAGCCGGGAGCTCAGGAGAGACACAGCTTCACACGGCCATGTCCAGACCACGCCCCCTCATTTTTTCATATATTTTATGAGTGGTATAACAGGGATATTTTTCATCAACACTAAGTATTTTCTATTACTGATTAACTGATTATTGATCTTTTGGAGTGGTCAGGGCATGTAAATTTGTGAGCACTCGTTTGATTAATTTATTCAGGTTGCGCAATTGAAGTTTTCTTTAATTTATAGCTAAATCTTATATTCAGGTTTTTTAATTGCAGCGCGTGTTTGTTTATTTTTCCACTCAGAGAGTAAGGAGTAGTGATTCACTCTTTCTGGGTAATGGTTACACCTATTTAATATTGGTTCAAACCAAGAGTAATTTAATAGCGCAAACTTTTCCTTGTAAAGCCCCATACACACTATCAGTTTTTCTGCTGAGCTTTTACTTCAGATTTACCAAAACCATATAATATGAGGTCAAACCTTAGGAGTTCCAGTATGCAATCAGGCAGGCCCTTGCAATACATGGTTTTGGTAAACCTGAAGGAAAAACTCAGCAGAAAAACTGATAGTGTGTATGGGGCTTAACATCTTTCTTTCAACAATGATTTTCTTCTTGCCACTCCTCCATAAAGACCAGATTTGTGGAGAGCACGACTAATAGTTGTCCTGTGGACAGATTCCCCCACCTGAGCTGTGGATCTCTGCAGCTCCTCCAGAGTTACCATGGGCCTCTTGGCTGCTTCTCTGATTAATGTTCTCCTTGCCCGGCCTGTCAGTTTAGCTGGATGGCCATGCCATGGTAGATTTGCAGGGCACACCTGCTTAGTGCATTATCCCAAGTGAATTTTTTTTATAAAAAAGATAAAAAATACTCCACTACAGGCTCTGAGGAAGAAGGTTTACATTTGAAATGTGTTAGCCACCAGGGGCTCCTGCATGGTCTCCCCTATGTACTGGAGATTGCTGGTCCCAGGATTGTATATCAACGGGATGGTGGCCTGCTTAAGCGTATTTATTCCTACATGCTTATGAGTCGTTTTTATATTTTTACAAAATAAATTCACTTGGGATAATGCACTAGGCTGGTACACCCTCTTTTCTTTTATCTTGTAAGTGCAGTATGGAATACACCTTGGTTTATTAAAAGTGCAACAATTGACAACTCAAATATTTGTAAAAACAAACAAGCATATATAGTGATATTCCATGGCTTAGTGTTAGGAGTCTCCTTTACTTTGAAGTCCTTATCAGTAGTGGTACCAATGCAGCAAGGTGGCTGCAACTGGGAAAACCAGGAAGCAGCCCCCACCATGACAACCAACACTATATGCAATATGGCGCCGGACTGAAACTGACGTCAGCTGGAAGACATGCTGTCGTGGATGGGGGCGGTAATGAGTTTTGAAGCTTCTGCTTCTTCTTCAGGTCTGATTGGCTGTCATAGAAGGCAATCTAATAAAGGCTGCGAGTGGGGGGGGACTGGGCAGGACTACAAAGGCCACCCAGCTTCAAAATCGCCAATGTTTAAAGGGAACTAGTACTATCAGCAACAGTCAGAGCGGCATGAGTAATTAACCACTTGCTTACTGGGCACTTAAACCCCCCTCAGTCCCAGACCAATTTTCAGCTTTCAGCGCTGATGCACTTTGAATGACAATTGCGCGGGCATACAACACTGTACCCAAATGAAATTTTTATCATTTTTTTCCCCACAAATAGAGCTTTCTTTTGGTGGTATTTAATTACAGCTCGGAGTTTTATTTTTTGCTAAACAAACAAAAAAAGATGCAAAAAAAAATAAATAAAAAATCATGTTTTAATAGTTTGTTATAAAATTTTGCAAACGGGTCATTTTTCTCCTTCATTGAAGTGCGCTGATTAGGCGGCACTGATAGGCTGCATTGGTGGGCACTGATGGGCTGCATTGGTGAGCACTGATAGGCTGCATTGGTGGGCACTGATAGGCAGCACTGGTGGGCACTAATAGGCACAGATAAGGCGGCACCGATGGGCACAGATAAGGCGGCACTGATGGGCAAAGATGGGCACAGATAAAATGGCACGGATGGGTGGCACGGATAAGTGGCACGGATGGGTGGCACGGATGGGCACTGATAGGTACCACTGATAGATGGGACTGATGGGCACTGATAGGTGGCACTGATAGGTGGCTCTGATAGGTGGCACTGCTGGGCACTGATGGGCGGCACTGCTGGGCACTGATGGGCGGCACTGCTGGGCACTGATGGGCGGCACTGGGGTGCAGCACCTTTGAGGCAGATTGTGGGCACTGTGGGTGGCACTGTGGGTGGCACTGCTGGGTGGCACTGTGGGTGGCACTGTGGGTGGCACTGTGGGCACTATGGGCACTGCTGGGTGGCACTGACGGGGGCACTTACTTTTATTCAGGATGGCACTGCAGGGGGCAGGTGGGCACTGGCAGGGGGCAGGTGGTCGCTTGTATTGCTGGCCGTGATCGGGACTGATGTCCCGATCACGGCCGCCGGTGATCGGCTTTTTTTTTTTCTAATAATAGCCGATTACCGGCTCCGTTCTATCACATGATCAGCTGTCATTGGCTGACAGCTGATCACGTGATAAGGGGTCGGGATCGACCCCTTGCACGGATCGGTGATCAGCCGAGTCTCATGGACTCGCCGATCACAGAGCGCGCCGCGCGAGCCCCTCAGGGGGCGCGCAGGCCGCTCGTGCACGGGACGACGTCAATAGACGTAGTCCCGGAAAAGTAGGTCCGCGCTAATGCCGTCATTTGGCAATAGCGCGGATCCCAAGTGGTTAAACAATGTAATCTACTAGTAACCATCATAAAATAGCAACTAGCCAATATTACACAAAGGTAGAAATAAATAAAAATAAAGAACAATATAACAAAATATAACAAAACTGCTGGTTTCATTCGGGCTTACCGTTAACTCACCTGCTCGCCTCTTTGTCTTAGGGGGGTCCCATTGGAAAGTGGCCCAAATGATGATGAATCCGACACTTAGTCCTTTTTTAAAGATTTATTTAGGGATAACACAAAGAAAGAAAGAAAACACAGTCCTTCAATAGAGGGTTAGAGGATGAAGGGGAGTTCGGGGACCTAGTAATTGCGAGTTAGCGTTATTACTCAGATCCAGAGAACAAACACCTCCACAGACTCGATCCAGCAATCACCGGATAGGCTCCTCTCACCTGACCTAGCAGCCGATGAGATGCTCAACAAAGTCTCTGCCACAAACTTGTAAATTGAACTTAGAAATCTTGAAGAGTTTTAGAAGAACTACCATACAGTACCAGACTCTTTTAGCTGACCCGGCGATACTGTACGGGTATTGATCCGGGTTATGTCCTCCAACTGAGTTTCCAGGCTCCTCCAGAGGCACCAGCCTTGCGCTCGTTCCTCCACCGGAGAAGTTCTCCCCTGGATCCTCCAGTTTTCTTGGCTTCTCCCTGCAGGCCACCCCTGGATCAGCATGGAGAATAGAAAAAGCAGCAAAGAATTGTCCGAGGATTTGAGAACAAAAATTGTGGAAAAGCATGGGCAATCTCAAGGTTACAAGTCCATCTCCAGAGATCGTAAGAGAAAAAAATTATCAAAGTGTTTTTCAAAACTTACCTGAGGAAGCCAAAATGGAAGAATTGTGCTCTGGACAGACAAAAGAAAATTACAGCTTTTTGGTAAATCCCATCATTCTACAGTTTTCAAAAAAATTAGGACTTTAAAGAAATTAATACAGTCCCTAAAGTCAAACATGGTGGATGTTCACTGATTGTTTTCTAAATAGTGCAGCGCTGTGTCTCATTAAACAATGTTCATACAAAATTTATATTAAACATTTCATGATCAAAAAAATATTTTAAATTAAAAAATGAAAATGTAAAAAAAATTGAAAAAAAACAGTTAATCTGTGTCAATGCTTCCAAAACAATTAACACTGTGTGTGTTTGTCCTCAAAAGGGCCAATATCCAGTGCACACCTCCACCAGCTAAAGTGCCTGCTCACCTCAAAGATGACTGTAAAAGCATAGACAAATCACTCCCCGTGTCTACCACAATGGATCAACTTTCACTCTCCAATGGTAATCCTGCAGTCTCTATGTGGGTAATCAGCGTGGGTAATCAGCATTTGTATTGCCATCAGACAAACCTTCCTTCACTTTCTCATAAGTGCTCAATCTCAATATTACTTCTGTAGATTATAGACATGAAACAACAAACACAGGTGCGATAGTGTACTCTATTTGCATGTTTATTAAAAGTCCCCAAAGCGGGGCGCATGTCCGAGGCTCTACATGAAGGAAGTGTTCCACTAGAGCTCCGCACTCCCCGCCACAACATCGGGTACTTACAACGGGTCTGAGCCACCCTGCAACCCCGCTGTTTCAGCATATCACCTCCGGAACGCATACTGATCTCTCCGGTATGGTCCTGACGAATCACAGAGGCAAGAACAAGCCTAAACCGATCAAGGAGGCCCTGGCCCACGCCTAGTCCAAGATGGCGGCGAAGGCTCTTGCTATGCAGCACGCCACCTCTCCAGACGGAGCAGGACATACTGATAGCGAAGAAGACAAACGCTCGGACGACCACGCTGATGGTCCTTCTGCCATACCTCCCTCAGGTATGTCTCAGGCGGATTTTTTATCACTGATGGAGACTATGCTACATAAAGCCCTCAAATCCACCTCCGATCAGATAACTAATAAGCTAACCAGAGAAATAAGGGAACTAGGCTAACGCACATCAGATCTGGAGACTAGAGTGGATGACATTGAGCTCATGCTCCAGGAGCAGGTCCAGGAACAGGCGGCCCTACGTGATGAGAATACCACCCTTCTCTCTCGCTTAGAGGATGCGGAAAATCGCTCCCGCAGATCCAATCTGCGCTTGCGAGGCATACCAGAAATGATTGCTGATATACAATCCTTTACCACGGCCCTCTTCCAGGAACTATCCCCCTCTATACCGATCGAGCGCCTGGAATTCGATCGGATTCATAGGGCCCTCACCAGTCGGCAACCTGATGGTCCTCCGTGGGATATTATTATTAAGCTTCACTTTTTCCGTACAAAGGAGCAATTGCTTGCTGCTGCATGCAATAAAGACACTCTCCTGTTCCAAGGGCACACATACCAGCTTTTCTCCGATTTTAGCCCCTTTAACGATTGCAAAACGCCGTGCGATGAAACCCCAGTTGCAGATTCTTCAACAACACCAAGTGAAGTACAGATGGTGCTTCCCTTTCGCCCTGCAGTTTTCTTACCAAGGGCAACAACATTCCTGCACTTCACCTGAAGCTCTCCAGCGTCTCCTGGAATCCCTACATCTGGCTGTCCCAGCCCAACCCTCAGAGACGGCACTACCTCGCACCCCAGCCCGTGCCTCGGCTCACCCCTATACCATCATCCCGAAGAGACCTCCACCGGCCCCTTCCTCCATTCGTAAAGGGACCCCAGCCCGTCCATCCCGAGATGTCACAGCAGACCGCTCACTATACTCTCCTCGCTGAACTCTGCTATTTACTCCTTTATTGAGTGCCACTGGAGGAACCTTGGTATGAGATCTTGATCCCATCAATAACTATTTTTGCCTGACTCCTCATCCGAGGACCAAGGGGACTGTCCTGTGATGGGTTTCCCCCCTTTTTTTTTAGGGGGAGCCTATACAGCCCCCTATCACCCTCTGGGGTTGCACAGGCTCAGATCTTATTACTTCCTATTTGCTTTTTTTTTTTTTTTTTTTATGTGTATTGTTACTTGGACTAACCACTCTGTTCCTTTAATCAGTAACTGGTTATTTTGACTAAGCACTGAGATTGTTTTATAAGAATGTTTAGCTAGTCTTACGATTGCTATTGGATTACTACTAATAGCTTTACTCTTATGGAGCTTTATTACCGTTTATTGACTTCGAAGTCTTATATTCTTACATCCCGTTTGTGGCAGGAAGCTGTCATTGCTTTCCCCTAGTATGGTGTATGCACCCTTCAGCTGGCTGGCTGGCTGGGGAGTCTGTGCACTATTTGGTCGGGTGACAGATCCCTGTTCTCCCCTCCATTACGTGACTTTGTCTTTGCCCTACAAACCCTACTCTTCTCCTTCTCCATCTCTGTTCTTCTCTTCTTTCTCTTCTCCTTCTCCTTCTGTCCTGTGTCGGTGGGACAGCGGGGCCCTGGGGACACCCCTGAACATCTCCCCAATACCCTCCCGATGGCCCCCATAAATATACTTTCACTTAAAGCGGGAGTCCACCGGGACTCCGCGTTTTTTTTTTTTTTTTTTTAAAAGCCAGCAGCTACAAATACTGCAGCTGCTGACTTTTAAATAGTGACACTTACCTGTCCAGTGCGCCCGTGATTTCGGCACCCGAAGCCGATCGCTCGCTCGTGCCGCCGCCATCTTGGGTATGGGAATCAGGAAATGGAGCCTTTCGGCTTCATTTCCCGGTTCCCTACTGCGCATGCGCGAGCCGCGCGGCGCAATCCGGACGGTCCCCGCTGCCTCTGGGAGCTGTGTGTTTCCCAGCAGGCAGCGGGGCACTTTCTGAAGGGGGCGGGCGCTTGCGGAAAGGGGCGTAACGTACGCCCCTTTCCGCAGAGAGCTAGCCCGGAAGTGAGTGCAGTTACCTGGATTATCCAGGTAACTGCACCCCCTCCCCCCTGAAAGGTGCCGATTGTGGCGCCGGAGGGGGGGGGGGATTCCGATGAGCGGAGGTCCATTTTAGGGTGGACCTCCGCTTTAATGTTAAAGGCCTGAATTCACCTAACAAACGGGTCAAAGCTTTCCAGTCATTTGTATTGCTGAAGGCTGACATTGTGGCTCTTCAGGAAACTCCCTTTTCCACTAACGCAACCCCAAAATATTTTAGCTCCCGATACTCCCAAGTTTTCACTGCCCCCGCCCCCATGAAACAACGTGGTGTACTGATTGCTATTCATCATACCCTTCCCTTTTCGGTAGCCTCAGAAATTAAAGACCCGGAAGGGCGCTACGTTATTCTAGTGGGCCTACTCCAAGATGTAGAAACTACTTTGGTCTCCTATTATTCCCCTAATAATAACCCCACCCCCTTCTTTTCACATCTACTCCATGTCCTACGGACCCATTGTAAGGGCATCCTGATTTTATGTGGTGATTCAAACCTAGTGTTGCAACCCCATTTGGACAAATCTCCCTATGTTCCTGAACAGTACACCCCCTCTCTACGGTTTTGGAAACTGCTCCAGCAAGCCTCTCTGATTGATACCTGGCGGGAGTGCAACCCGTCTAAGAAAAATTATACCTTTTACTCATACCCCCACAAATCCTTCTCCAGAATTGATCACATCTTTCTTTCAGTTGCATCCTCCCCGATCTTGGTTGACTCTACCATTCAACCCATACCATGGTCGGACCATTGCGCAGTAATGACCTCGATAGCTTCCCTGATTCCACAATCTAGAGATCGTTCATGGTGTATTAATGAAGCCCATCTCACTAACCAGTCCTATTTACTAGATATTCAAGTGGCCCTTAAAGACTATGTGCAGAATAACTCCACCCCCAATATCTCTCCTACCCTACTCTGGGAAGCACATAAGCCGGTGATTAGGTGTACATGTATTTCAGTGTCTACACATCTCAAAAGAGATAAAAAACTCCAACTGGCTAGGCTAGAACAGCAGTTTCACCAGGCTTTCCTACAGTTTCAGTCTTCCCCAACGGAATCCAATAGGCTGGTGATGGAGAACTCCAGAGTTGAATTGGACCTGCTGCTGGCTGAGTTGGCTGACAAGGCTATCCGTAGGTCTAACCACACTCTTTATACGAAAGCAAACAAGCCAGATACGCTGCTGGCTATGCGGCTTAGGCGCCCTGACAGAAACCAGGTCCCCATTAGACTCAAGATAAATAAACACACTCACACTAGCAACCCCGTCAAGGTACTCCGTAAATTCCGGAAGCTTTATATAAGGCTAAATCTTCTTTCTCTCAGCAGGCGGCTGATCGGCTGTTTCGAGACCTTTCCCTGCCCACAGTGACTGACTCCGATAGGGAATCCCTTGAGACACCTATCACGCCCGAAGAAATACTTGCAGCTATTAAGACTCTCAAACCACACAAGCGACCTGGCCCCGATGGACTTTCTGCCACTTACTATAAAAAATTTGCCCCCATTCTGACTCCTCTTCTTTGTAAATCCTTAAACGCCCTGTTGCAGAATCAGACATTTGGCCGAGACACTCTGACAGCTATAATAGCCATGATACCCAAACCCAACACTGATAATTCCCTGTGGTCTAACTTCAGACCCATCTCCTTACTAAACTTAGACATTAAACTCCTAGCAAAAGTTTTAGCCCTTCGTCTTAACCCTCTGATTGGCAGGTTGATTAATAAGGATCAGGTAGGCTTCATGCCCCGGCGTCAAGCCAGTGACAACATCAGACGGGTCGTCTTTTTCCAACATATAGCCAGAACCCCGCAAATCCCAATGCACCTGCTGTCTCTTGATATTAGAAAAGTGTTCAACACGGTGTCCTGGCCCTACCTGGATTATATCCTTAAACGTTGGGGTTTCGGCCCACACTTTCTACAATGGGTGAATTCCCTTTACAACCAACCACAAGCCTATATTAAATATTCGGGTTTCCGCTCGGATGCTTTTCCTATTGAAAGAGGAACTAGACATGGCTGTCCCCTCTCTCCCCTTACTTTTGCTTTGACTATTGAGCCCCTCGCCGCTCTAATTAGAACCTGCCCGGACATAAAGGGACTAGAAATAGCTTCTACTTCCCATAAGATCTGCCTATTTGCTGATGATGCACTCGTTTTTGTGACCTCCCCTCGAACAACGCTTCCGAACCTTACCCCTATTTTAGATAAATTCGCAACCATTTCGGGCCTGGAAGTTAATCAACTGAAGTCTAGAGCTTTGAACGTGTCTCTCCTGCCCCAAGAATTGGCCCACATACAAAGTAGCTTCCCCTTCCTCTGGTCCACTTCCACACTTCCATACTTAGGTATAAAGCTGACCGGTGACCCAACTGCTCTCTTTCGGGCTAATTACCTCCCTATGCTTTCACATCTAACTTCACTGTTAGAGGCCTGGAAATCTCTTTGTGTATCCTGGTTAGGTAGAGTAACTGCCGTCAAAATGACTAAACTCCTCTACCTGTACAGAGTTCTCCCAATCCCAGTTCCGTTGTATTTCCACCGAACTGTACAGTCTCGGGTATTCAAGTACATATGGGGACCAATCAAGCCCAGGGTTCCGAGATCCGTTCTTCTCCATGATAGATGTAGGGGTGGTCTTGGTATACCAAACTTTACTCGATACTATCAAGCTGCCCAACTGGCTCAGATCACCCTATTTCACGCAACCAGCGAAATCCCCCTATGGGTCAGTTTGGAGGCGATCGAGCTATATCCCCTACTGATAACTAATATATTATGGATTCCGCCCTCAGCTCGTGGCCCCATAACTAACCCAATCACAAGTCACTCGTTAAAGCTATGGGACAGGTTGCGTGGCCCCTATAGGCTGGTCTCTCCACATTCTCCTTTACTTTCCTTTTTTGGTCACCCCAGGTTCTACCCGGCCTTCACGGAACCTGGGTCTTTTCGCCATTGGTCTCAAGCTGGCCTTCACAGAATACTCGATCTTGTCATTAGTACTTCTCTTAAACCCTTCTCGGTTCTTCAAGCCCAAAGCGGATTATCCTCAACTGAAGCCTTCCGGTACCTCCAAATAGCTCACTTCGTCAGGACAAAGATTGGTTCTTGCTCCTCTCTTGCAAGTATGTCTTTCTTTGAAAAGATATGCTCCTTGGACCCCCACGCCCCGGGTATTATTTCATCCATCTATACCCACCTAACCGCCCTCTCGACCACCCTTCCTCTCTATGCTGCGCAGTGGTCCAAGGATCTACAACTGACTCTTGATGCGGAGGACTGGTCCAAAATATGGGCCAATACCAAATCATCCACCCAAAATGTAGTGGCTCTGGAGGCTAACTATAAAGTGCTTATGTGGTGGTATCTGGTCCCTACTAGGATCTCCAAATTTCTACCAAACTACTCGCCAGCATGTTTCCGAGGCTGTGGAGAGAGGGGTACACATGTCCACATCTGGTGGACATGCCCGATTGTGCTACAATTCTGGCTAGCAGTATTTAAAATAGCTTCCACATTACTCCAGGATACCCTAGCTCCTGACCCAGCCCTTGCACTTTTAAACCATATACAAGGAGACTATACCAAAGCCCAATGCCGCCTTCTTCTTTAATTGACTACGGCTGCAAAGCAGACCATCGCTAAAGCCTGGAAGACCCCGAATCTACACATAGCTGAAACTAAAAATAGGGTAACCCAAGCCATGATCCATAGCAAGATTGATGCAACATTATTGGATCGTGTCCCTCACCATTCTCAAATTTGGACCCCTTGGGCAGACAATTTTCTCCCTCCAGAATTTGACACAAGCCTTCTTGTGCCATAAATCTAGTCCCCCCTGAAACGGAATAATTTGATGGCCCTCTGGGGCCCCGTGTGGTCCCGCCGACACTGGCTCTGTCTCTCCCTTTCTGTCCCCTTTTCTCTTGCTATCTCTCTTCTTCCTGCTTTATCCTCCCCTCCTCTCTTCCTCCTTAGCCTATGGCTATAATATGCCTAATTGTGTTCCTTGTGCCATGAACAAGGTCCTTCGGCTGACTATCCTCCTTGCCCTGCATTTTCTTTTGTCCCTACAACTTGGTTTATTGTTTTAGGTTGATGTTGGGTGGGGGGTTATCCTCCTTTTAACTGGATGTCCTCTTAGCGAATACACCAGTATGTTCCCTTGTTCCAACCTAGAGTGCGCTAGTAATGTGTTTAGCATCATATAAACACCGTGATATATGTACCATGTTTTTTCTTTTTTATTGTAACTGACGTTATGTGCCGCGCTCGCAGACCCGAATGCCTCTGTTTGTAACCTTTATTCTTGTGTTGTTCACAATAAAAAAAATTTTAAACTAAAAGTCCCCAAAGCAAATCAAGATAAAAACTTTAAAACAGCATGTCTCAGGTCATCGCTTCATTCACCGCAAATCTAAACTCACGATGCTTCACAGATTTGGCTCCTCCCTTCTACTTTAACACGTGTCGGCCTCTCATTAGCCTTCATCAGTAGAACTGGGTGCCAATAATTTTGTTCAGTCCATTTTTGGAGTTTTGCGTGGAATGTGTCAGATTTGGATTTTTGTTTCTCCACTTTTTCATGTCATACCAATACAAACAAAACAAATAAACATGAGAATGGCTAAACATTTGTAATTGCAACAATTGTATGGGCAAAGTGGTGCATTATTTCACAGAAATACAAGGGGGCTAATATTTTTGCCCATGACTGTATGTATGTAGATGTACCAAAAAAAAAGATAGATTATGGGCTAGGAATATATATATAGATTAAAAACAATTTTTTTAGATATGTAGATTTGTGACCATAAAAAAAAAATCATACAGTTGTATGCAAAAGTTTAGGAACCCCTGACAATTTCCATGATTGTCATTTATAATTATTTGGGTGTTTGGATCAGCAATTTCATTTTGATCTATTAAATAACTGAAGGACACAGTAATATTTCAGTAGTGAAATGAGGTTTATTGGATTAGCAGAAAATGTGCAATATGCATCAAAACAAAATTAGACAGGTGCATAAATTTGGGCACCCCAACAGAAAAATCACATCAATATTTAGTAGAGCCTCCTTTAGCATAAATACCAGCCTCTAGACTACAGTTTTCAAACACAAGGCCCGCGGGCCGAATCCGGCCCTTGAGGCCATTTCATGTGGCCCATTCACCTCTCCTGCAGCTGCAGGAGAGATCCAGCCAATCGCTGGTCCTCCAGACCCTGTACTTTCTGCTTTCAAGCAATGCATCTATCTTTGTCCCAGCAGCAGCATAAGATAAGGTGGGTGCACTTCTGGGGGGCGTGGCCTGACCTGACTGGAAGATGGACGCTTAATTCCTGCGCTCCCGCTACCTCACAAACAGCTATCTGAATACCGGAGGTAAACGACACTCTTCACTCCTTATCTGATGGGGACTGCCTCGAGAAACTCCTCGGCATCGCGTTCCCGTTCTCCCCGAGGGAACTCACGCTCCTCTACCAACACTATTCCGGATCTGTTCCGAGCGAACAGGGGGAACATGGGGACGCCTCACCAAGGCCTCAGGCAAGAGCAAGCATCTCCTCACCGCAACGCGCCAAGGTCTCCCTTCTCTACGCCGGGAGGAGAACCTGATAATTCACAGCCCTCCGGACTGTCCTCACAACCACAGCTCAACATAAATGACCTGAGAACCATCGCTGCAGACATCAAGAACACCCTATCGGCAGCCATCTCGGAGCTCCGCCTGGACATTCGCTCCCTGACTGATAGGGTGATGGTAGTGGAAGAAACTGTCTCTAAACAAGCCACCCAACTTAAGAAAACGACACATCATGTGGACACACATACTCTACAACTTCGATCGGTCCATATCCGCATGGAAGACCTTGACAACAGGGGGAGACGCCATAATTTAAGGGTGCGAGGTCTCCCGGAAACGATTGAAGGAGAGCACAATTTAACCGCTGTGACCAGCATCTTTAATAATTTACTGAGCAGACCGCCACATACCCCCATCGCTATGGATAGAATCCATCGTGCATTAAAACCCAAAGGTAGAGCCACAGACCCTCCGAGGGATATTGTATGCTGTATACAGGATTTCAAACTGAAGGAAGACATCCTCAAACATGCCAGGGATATGCCACAAATTACTCATGGTGGTTCTACAAACCAAATATACCAGGATCTATCCAGCATCACGCTGCAACACCGGAGGGACCTGAGACCTCTACTAGATGTACTTCGCGCAAACAGTATCATCTACAAATGGAAATTCCCATTTTGCCTTTCAGCCTCCGCTCAGGGGCGCTCTGCGAATTTGAGAGTCCCCGAAGACTTACCTCACTTCTGCAATAGCCTTAACATCCCTTTGGTTGATGTTCCGAATTGGTTTGCAGATTTCAGACGTTCTGCAGTACAAAAGAATACTCCGTCGGCCGAACCAATGGATGCTCAATCTGGCTCTTATCGGCGGCGCAGATCCCCGTCAGCCATGGGTGCTCGCAGCCCACCTAGAGGCCCTTACCGCGCTCACAGCCCGACTTCCACACCAAACGCTCGGAGAGCTCGAAGGGATCGCTGAATGCGATAACAGGTTCCTGTCAACTCTCTGCTACGCCATGATTGACCCACAAAGTTTTTAATCAGTTCTTAAACAGTTTATTCCTTGGTTTTCATACTTAATTTTTGGCAAGTCTTCTGTTACATACCCCCTTCTTATGCCAGATATTTAGCATTTCTACCGTACCCATCTACATCGGCAAGATTATCATACGGAGTGATGGTAGCTGTTTATATATCCATGCTATTCATCTCTACCTCAGTACTACATCTCTACCCCTATTATTCAGTTTCACTTTGCTTGGTAGCAAACTTAATATGACTGTTACTACAATCCCCATAATTCCTTGCAACGGGATGACCGGCTCATAATGGATGACGTCAACACCAGGACTTCCTGTTTTTTACCATCCTTCCTAGTCGAGTTCTGAGTCCGCTTAATCCCTTGTTTATACCTTAGGTTCACATCCTTACTGTACCCCGCATTGTTTCCGATGCATCTACTGACTTGAAAAGCCGCTCCCAATGCATCAAGCTGCAAGTACTGGTTTCTCTCCTATTCATACCCCTTATTCACTATGATACTTGTCATTCACGTAGATACTGGTTGTTGACTGTCTGGCACTGCGTATCCTTCGAGAAGTTATTTACAATTGCTGGTTTCGTTTAAACTATATAATCCTCTTACTTACAGTCAATTTTTTCAGGTCTAGTTTACAAATACTGGACATGGCTATAACATGCTGCCTATGTTGTTTTCCAGGCTACCAAGATAGATCAACTGTTATGGGTTCAATCAATATACCACAATCCGAGGACATGGACTATTTCTATACTCTATATGTCTTAGTGGTAAATATATATGGTAAATATGTATCGCTTATCTTTATTGATACCAGTTAGATGCCTATTTCTTTCTTAAGTTACTGTTAAGTTTGGCATGTTCCTAACCCCTAATGGGTGGCGTTAGTAAAGCCCCCATTTAGGCCTTTTGTTTTTAATTGTTTTACACTGGGTGTCACATCCCAGAAGGCCTCGCATTGATGCGACGTATTACCTTGAAGTTCCTTATGATACCTATAGGCACCTTTGTAGTCGCTATACCCGCAACCAATCCTCATAATTTCCCCACCTATTGTTCTGCAATGTTTTCTTCCTTAATTCACTTGTATTACTGTGAGGTAGCATAGTAGCGTCATATCTCCCTTTTTTTTTTTTCTCTATCTTTTTCTCCTATCCATCTCTCTGGTCAGGCTAGTGCCGACCCCCACTCAGTGTGTGTTCACTGTAGGTCCTACCGGTTTTGGGAGGACTTGCGGTCCCCACACTGTACACCTACCGATCCTTATTTTTTCGAGACAGGGGTTACCCCTAATCCTACTGTCTCATCGGTTTGGTACTCACCTCCCCCTATTTTTTTTTTTCTCTATCTAGAAGTACTTTCAACTCAGCACTGCCACATTATCTCCCCCTCACCCTGAATGAAGGCTACCATGAATCCCACTTCGTCTCATTCACTACATCCGGACACCTCTTCCCACCTTCAGCTCAAGCTCTACTCCATTAACATCCAAGGTCTCAATACGCCTGAAAAGCGTACAAAATTCCTTTCGGCAATACATCGCTCCAAAGCTCAGATTGTTCTTGTTCAGGAAACTCATTTTAGGGCAGATAACATCCCCAAACTATTCAGCAAACATTTTCCCACGGTTTTTCACGCACCTAATCATGATGCCAAATCCAAGGGAGTTTCTATTCTAATTTCCAGACACTGTCCAATTAAGGTTGTTGATGTCCTGAAAGATAAACAGGGCAGGTTTCTATTTCTAAGGCCGCGTACACACGCGGGGACTGTTCGCCCAACTTTGTCCGTCAAACAGTTTCGGCAAACAGTCCGCTCAAAATTAGCATGGACGGACATGGCCACACACGACGGACGAACAGTTTGCTGAAACCATGCGCGATGACGTGAACGGCACGTACGACAGGACGAAAAATACGACGTCCTATACACTGCATTATAACTTTCGGCGTGAAAATCCTTTCTGAGCATGCGCGCAACTTTGTTTGACGAACAAGCCTACACACGCGGGGACTGTCCGCTGAAACAAGGTTTCAGCGGACAGTTTTTCGGAATTTCCGAAAAACCTTGTTCAGCGGACTGTTCGCTGAAACTGTCCGCTGAAAGCCCACACACGAGCGGACTGTCCGCTGAAACTTGGTTTCAGCGGACAGTTTCAGCGAACAGTCCTCGCGTGTGTACGCGGCCTAAAAGGTACGCTTCACAACAAACCCATAACCCTGGCAAATATATATGCACCTAATGCACATCAAGTCACTTTCATTCGCAATACCTTCCAACATCTAACCCTATTTAAATCTGGTGCCCTCATCGTAGGCGGAGACCTTAATGTTACCCTTAACCCCTCTCTTGACTCCTCTTCAGGCACCACCACTATAGCATATAAAACATTACGTGCGATAAAACTACAACTCCATGACCTTTTACTTCATGATACATGGCGAACGCTACATCCCAACGTAAAAGACTTTACCTTTTTCTCTCCCCCCACAACAAATATTCAAGATTAGACTATTTCTTTCTCTCCCAAAATGAATTGTCTTTTCTGACTAAAGCCACCAGATCATAACCCAATATCCATGACCCCGAATATCCCGAATATTACAGCATACACTTGCATTTGGCGTCTCGATAATTCCTTACTCACAGATTCGGATATAGTCCAATCTATCTCCAAAAATCTTTCAAATTACTTCTTAGAAAATTCCGGAGGAGAATCCACTCCAACTACAATATGGGCCACCCATAAATGCGTTCTCAGGGGGGATTTCATGTCCTTGTCAGCCTCACAAAATAAGCTTAGAAAAACTCACATTGAAGCTCTAACTAAACGCATACACAATTTGGAAAAAAACCACAAAGCCTCTCTGGCTGCTACCGTACTAATGGAATTGACCAACGCACGAGAAGAACTTCTGGCAGTGCTCCATAAGAAAATGAAACGAAATTTCACCCTCTCCCAGAGGTTCTTCTACGAGCACAGCAATAAGTCAGGAAAGCTGTTAGCTAGAGCCCTCCAGGCTAAAAAGGCAATACACACTATACACGAACTCAGAAGTAATACAGGTTAAAAAATTTCCAAAACGGAAGACATAATGGACAAATTCGTCCATTATTTCTCAGAACTGTATCAACTCCCCTCCCCCCAACAACCTAGCTCCTTGACAGATCGAGAGACTTCTATTCGCACATTCTTGCAACAATACGCTCCCACTCCCCTCACAAGTGAAGAGTCAGAAGCCATGAATGCACCAATCACTGGTGCTGAAATTCTAACTGCCCTGAAACAAATGAAGCCCGGAAAGAGCCCCGGACCAGATGGCTTTCCTTTAGGCCGCGTACACACAGGCGGACTGTTCGCCCAACCTTGTCCGCTGAACAGTGTTTGGGCGGACAGTCCGCTCGTGTGTGGGCTTTCAGCGGACAGTTTCAGCGGACAGTTGGACGGACAAAGTCTTTCGGAAATTCCAAAAAACTGTCCGCTGAAACTGTGTTTGAGCGAACAGTCCGCCCGTGTGTAGGCTACTTTCGAAATGAGCAAACTGTTCCCGCTCGGAAAGTCCGCCCATTTCGAGCACGTGTACAGGTAGGCGGGGCCCGCGAAGGAGACGTCGCGGGCTCCGCCGCCTGGAATGGGCTTAAAGGGGAACCCCAACGCTGAAAAAAATCGGCGTGGGGGTTCCCCCAAAGTCCACACCAGACCCTTGTCCGAGCACGCTACCCGGCCGGCCAGGAAAGGGGGGCGAGCGAGCGCGCCCCCCCTCCTGAGCCGTACCAGGCCGCGTGCCCTCAACATGGGGGGTGCCTTGGGGAAGGGGGGGCCGCGCAGCCCCCCCACCCCAAAGCACCTTGTCCCCCATGTTGATGAGGACAAGGGCCTCTTCCCGACAACCCTGGCCGTTGGTTGTCGGGGTCTGCGGGCGGGGGGCTTATCGGAATCCGGGAGCCCCCTTTAAGAAGGGGGCCCCCGGATACCGGCCCCCCACCCTATGTGAATGAGTATGGGGTACAATGTACCCCTACCCATTCACCTGTGAAATAAAGTACAAAAAAAACACAACACAGGGAAAAAATATTTTATTGCACAGCTCCGGGGGTCTTCCGTCTTCGGGGGTCTTCTCGCCGGACTCCTCCGCTATCTGTGTGTAGCTCTTTTGCTAGCGGAGGAGTCCGGCTTTCTTCCTCCCCGCCGCCGGCCTCTTCTCCCGACTTCGGGGGTCTTGTCCCCCTCTTCGGTTCTTCTGCCGGGCCACCGCGCCTTCTTGTAGCTCTTTTACAGGCGGTGGCCCGGTCTTCTGTCGCCGCTGTCGTCGCCGCCGCCGCCTTCCGTTCTTGTTCTTCTTCTTGTTCTTCTTGTTCTTCTCCAGGAGATGTTGACACGTCGCTCTCTCCGGCCGGAATGCCAGAGCCGCGCTGAGCGGCCACTTATATAGTGACAATGGGGTGGTGTCACATGGTATATGTCACATGGGTTGGTCACATGGTGACCCCGCCCCCTTACGATGTCATAGTCCCCATGTGACATCAACCCATGTGACCAACCCATGTGACATATACCATGTGACACCGCCCCATTGTCACTATATAAGTGGCCGCTCAGCGCGGCTCTGGCATTCCGGCCGGAGAGAGCGACGTGTCAACATCTCCTGGAGAAGAAGAAGAAGAACAAGAACAAGAACAAGAACGGAAGGCGGCGGCGGCGGCGGCGGCGACGACAGCGGCGACAGAAGACCGGGCCACCGCCTGTAAAAGAGCTACAAGAAGGCGCGGTGGCCCGGCAGAAGAACCGAAGAGGGGGACAAGACCCCCGAAGTCGGGAGAAGAGGCCGGCGGCGGGGAGGAAGAAAGCCGGACTCCTCCGCTAGCAAAAGAGCTACACACAGATAGCGGAGGAGTCCGGCGAGAAGACCCCCGAAGACGGAAGACCCCCGGAGCTGTGCAATAAAATATTTTTTCCCTGTGTTGTGTTTTTTTTGTACTTTATTTCACAGGTGAATGGGTAGGGGTACATTGTACCCCATACTCATTCACATAGGGTGGGGGGCCGGTATCCGGGGGCCCCCTTCTTAAAGGGGGCTCCCGGATTCCGATAAGCCCCCCGCCCGCAGACCCCGACAACCAACGGCCAGGGTTGTCGGGAAGAGGCCCTTGTCCTCATCAACATGGGGGACAAGGTGCTTTGGGGTGGGGGGGCTGCGCGGCCCCCCCTTCCCCAAGGCACCCCCCATGTTGAGGGCACGCGGCCTGGTACGGCTCAGGAGGGGGGGCGCGCTCGCTCGCCCCCCTTTCCTGGCCGGCCGGGTAGCGTGCTCGGACAAGGGTCTGGTGTGGACTTTGGGGGAACCCCCACGCCGATTTTTTTCGGCGTTGGGGTTCCCCTTTAAGCCCATTCCAGGCGGCGGAGCCCGCGACGTCTCCTTCGCGGGCCCCGCCTACCTGTACACGCGCTCGAAATGGGCGGATTTGCCTCCTCCTTACGTGGGCGAGTCCGTTCATTTCAAAAGTTGAGCGAACTGTTTGGCAAACAGTTCGCTGAAACAGTCCGCTCGTGTGTGGGCAAGTCCGCTCATGCAAATTTTGAGCGGACTGTTTGCCGAAACTGTTTGACGAACAAGGTTGGGCAAACAGTCCGCGCGTGTGTACGCGGCCTTAGGCTACTATAAGACTTTCCAAGATCTTTTACTCCCTCATATGATCAATACCTTCAACCACCTCTCAAAAACTGACGATTTACCAAAATAATTTTTAGAAGCCCATATCACCCTTATCCATAAACCCAACAAAGACCCCTTGTTAGTAAATAATTACCGCCCCATCTCCTTGCTTAACGTGGATCTCAAAATATACGCCAAAATTTTAGCCAATCGTATTTTGCCCCACCTCCCTCAATTAGTCGACCTGGATCAAGTTGGTTTTGTCCCTGGTAGGGAGGCGAGGGACAATACCACAAAAGCGATAAATATCCATCACTGGCTTACCACAACGGCCACTCCTGGCTTTATGCTATCCCTTGACGCGGAGAAGGCGTTCGACAGGGTGGCATGGGACTACATGGAGGAAACTCTTCGGACAATAGGAATCCCACAACATTTACTGCGGATCATAATGGTCCTCTATTCGTCCCCCATGGCTAAAATCAAAATCAATGGTCGCCTGTCGAGCGCCTTCTCCATCCTCAACGGTACTCGCCAGGGATGCCCCCTCTCACCTCTAATTTTTATACTCACGATGGAACCTTTACTCCGTAAACTCAGGGATAATCCGGATATAAAAGGGGTGCCAATTAAACACAAAACATATAAAATAGCAGCATACGCAGATGACATCCTGCTCTTCCTGTCAGACCCCATCACCTCCATTCCCAACTTATTAAAAGATTTCAATCTTTTCCAAACCCTATCCAACTTGAAAATTAATTTCAATAAATCAAAGGCTCTCAACATTTCCCTACCGCCCTCATTAGTTGATCAATGTACTCTCAATTTCCCCTTTGCATGGGAAAGGGACTCCATTACCTACCTGGGCATACAAATTCCCTCCACCTTACATTCCCTCTATACTAAAAATTTTCAGCCACTCCTTCATTCTATCCAAACTGACTTACAGAAATGGAAAATTGGCCCCTTCTCCTGGTTTGGTAGAATGGCCATTTTAAAAATGAACATCCTACCAAGGATACTTTATTTGCTTCAGGCTATCCCGATTAATCTGCCGCCTTCCTTTTTTCGTTCATACAACAAATTGTGTAGACTTTTTATCTGGAAATCCGGGAACCCTAGAATCGGCTGGCAAAAACTTACGCTTCCCAAAAACCTTGGAGGCCTCGGAGTCCCAGATATACAAAAATATTATCTTGCTTGTCACTTAACCGGGAATTCTAGACTGGCATTCCCACACACTCCACAAAGATTGGGTTGGATTGGAGCAAACCTTCTCTTGTCTTCCTTTAGAAAATCTACCATGGATACATAAATCCCACATTCCACGTGAGCTTTCCACTCACCCCTGTATACAAGCTTCACTCCTGCGGTTTCACCAAGCATGCGCACCTCTAAAGCTAGTTACCACATATGGCCCATTGACCCCACTGACTCAAAACCCTGAATTTCCACCGGGTCTTCCTCTTCGCCCACCACACACTACTCCATCTGGCCCTAAGCCCAGAGCCTCTAACTTTTTCCACAAGGGAATACTCCTATCCCATCAACTTATGGTCTCCACTTTCCCTGAATACCAAATCCCATTCTTCAAATACTTGCAGTTGAGACATTTCTTCCAGAATTTGAAGCATGGTGCTCAATGGCATAGAGATCTTACAACCTTTGAATCCTTATGTGCTAGTACTGAACCTCAAAGGCATGTTATATCCACAGTCTATTCGCTCCTTTTCTCCTCCCACGAGATCAAAACAGACAAAACTGTCCAACAATGGGAATCTGATTTGCACCTAGATCTCTCACCGGCGGATTGGGAATTAATATATCACAATATACACAAGGGTTCTGTGAACGTCTCAACTCAGGAAAACAGATACAAAATTTATGCTAAATGGTATAGAACTCCTGACAAAATCCATAAATTTGCCTCAGCAGTTCCCCCGACGTGCTGGAGATGCAATAATGCTTTGGGCACCTTGCTTCATATATGGTGGGAATGCCCCCCATTGCAAGTGTTTTGGAATGAAATACACAGATTGATCTCTCAGGCGGCGTACACACGCGGGGACTGTCTGCCGAAACTAAGTTCGTCAAACAGTCCGCTCAAACTTTTGAATGAACGAACACGCCCACACACGGCACTTTTTGAGCGGACAAATACGGCAAACTTTGTTCGTCGTACTAAGTCCGCGCAACTTTTGAAATGAGCGGACTCGCCCACACACGAGGCAACAGTCCGCTCATTTCGAGCGCGTGTCAAGGTAGGCGGGGCCCGCGATGGAGACGTCGCGGGCTCCGCCGCCTGGAATGGACTTAAAGGGGAACCCCAACGCCGAAAAAAATCGGCGTGGGGGTCCCCCCAAAGTCCACAACAGACCCTTGTCCGAGCACGCTACCCGGCCGGCCAGGAAAGGGGGGCGAGCGAGCGCGCCCCCCCTCCTGAGCCGTACCAGGCCGCGTGCCCTCAACATGGGGGGTGCCTTGGGGAAGGGGGGGCCGCGCGGCCCTCCCACCCCAAAGCACCTTGTCCCCATGTTGATGAGGACAAGGGCCTCTTCCCGACAACCCTGGCCGTTGGTTGTCGGGGTCTGCGGGCGGGGGGCTTATCGGAATCCGGGAGCCCCCTTTAATAAGGGGGCCCCCGGATACCGGCCCCCCACCCTATGTGAATGAGTATGGGGTACAATGTACCCCTACCCATTCACCTGTAAAATAAAAGTACCCCAAAAAAAACACAACACACGAGATAAAATATTTTATTGCACAGCTCCGGGGGTCTTCCGTCTTCGGGGGTCTTGTCCCCCTCTTCGGTTCTTCTGCCGGGCCACCGCGCCTTCTTATAGCTCTTTTGCAGGCGGTGGAGCGGTCTTCTGTCGCCGCCTTCCGTTCTTCTGTCGCCGCCTTCCGTTCTTCTGCCGGGCCACCGCGCCTTCTTATAGCTCTTTTGCAGGCGGTGGCCCGGTCTTCTGTCGCCGCCGCCTTCCGTTCTTCTGTCGCCGCCTTCCGTTCTTCTGCCGGGCCACCGCGCCTTCTTATAGCTCTTTTGCAGGCGGTGGCCCGGTCTTCTGTCGCCGCCGCCTTCCGTTCTTGTTCTTCTTCTTGTTCTTCTTGTTCTTCTCCAGGAGATGTTGACACGTCGCTCTCTCCGGCCGGAATGCCAGAGCCGCGCTGAGCGGCCACTTATATAGTGACAATGGGGCGGTGTCACATGGTATATGTCACATGGGTTGGTCACATGGTGACCCCGCCCCCTTACGATGTCATAGTCCCCATGTGACATCAACCCATGTGACCAACCCATGTGACATATACCATGTGACACCGCCCCATTGTCACTATATAAGTGGCCGCTCAGCGCGGCTCTGGCATTCCGGCCGGAGAGAGCGACGTGTCAACATCTCCTGGAGAAGAACAAGAAGAACAAGAAGAAGAACAAGAACGGAAGGCGGCGGCGACAGCGGCGACAGAAGACCGGGCCACCGCCTGCAAAAGAGCTATAAGAAGGCGCGGTGGCCCGGCAGAAGAACCGAAGAGGGGGACAAGACCCCCGAAGTCGGGAGAAGAGGCCGGCGGCGGGGAGGAAGAAAGCCGGACTCCTCCGCTAGCAAAAGAGCTACAAGAAGATAGCGGAGGAGTCCGGCGAGAAGACCCCCGAAGACGGAAGACCCCCGGAGCTGTGCAATAAAATATTTTATCTCGTGTGTTGTTTTTTTTTGGGTACTTTTATTTTACAGGTGAATGGGTAGGGGTACATTGTACCCCATACTCATTCACATAGGGTGGGGGGCCAGTATCCGGGGGCCCCCTTATTAAAGGGGGCTCCCGGATTCCGATAAGCCCCCCCGCCCGCAGACCCCGACAACCAACGGCCAGGGTTGTCGGGAAGAGGCCCTTGTCCTCATCAACATGGGGACAAGGTGCTTTGGGGTGGGGGGGCCGCGCGGCTCCCCTTCCCCAAGGCACCCCCCATGTTGAGGGCACGTGGCCTGGTACGGCTCAGGAGGGGGGGCGCGCTCGCTCGCCCCCCTTTCCTGGCCGGCCGGGTAGCGTGCTCGGACAAGGGTCTGTTGTGGACTTTGGGGGGACCCCCACGCCGATTTTTTTCGGCGTTGGGGTTCCCCTTTAAGTCCATTCCAGGCGGCGGAGCCCGCGACGTCTCCGTCACGGGCCCCGCCTACCTGCACACGCGCTCGAAATGAGCAGACTTCCCTCCGAGCGGGAACGGTTTGCTCATTTCGAAAGTAGCCTACACACGGGTGGACTGTTCGCTCAAACCAAGTTTCAGCGGACAGTTTTTCGGAATTTCCGAAAAACTTTGTTCGTCAAACTGTCCGCTGAAACTGTCCGCTGAAACTGTCCGCTGAAGCCCCACACACGAGCGGACTGTCCGCTGAAACACTGTTCAGCGGACAAAGTTGAGCCAACAGTCCGCCCGTGTGTACGTGGCCTCAAATTACCACCTATTCCCCCGATTTGACTCCCGCCCAATTCCTACTACATTATAGTCCTACTACAACCCGGAATTACACCAAATCCCTGACCATCCACCTCAATAACGCAGCCAACTTATGCATCCCGGTGCTTTGGAGATCTACGATTCCCCCTACCGTAACAGATTGGATAAAAAGGGTAGACAAAATTTCGGAAATGGAAGAACTTATTCATCAGGCCAAAGACACCCCGAACGTTTACGGGCACCATTGGGCTGTTTGGAAACACTTCAGATCTTCTGGGCTACCTGGACTAACCCACTCTACCCCAACACACAACTCCCTTCCTGATAACCGCACTTTGCCTTTCCAGTAACCCCTTGGATCATTTGATTTTCCTTCCCCCCCCCCCTTCTTCTCTCCCCTCCAGAGAACAGCTGTTCTGTATAATTATTGACTCGAAAATAACGCTATATCAATGGCAGTTAGGTGTTGACTATCATTCTTTTAGGAATCCCTAATCGGTCCCGTCACCGGTCACAGTCAGATCCCAGTAGGGGTGACCGGAGATGATATTCTGCACAATAGACTCAATGCTGTACAGCCTATAACTTTATTATTTTGCCCTTTCTTTAGTTTCTAATGTATACTGATGTACTATTTTATTTTTAAATCTAACAATGATACCCGACCCACTTTTATCTTCCCTCATATTTGGAGGGAATAACCGTTTGCTCATTTAATTGACCTATGTACAACTGCAACAGAATCTATTTTATTTTACTTTATTTTATCTTATCCTATTATATTTTATCTTACTTCATTTACTTCTCTATCTCTACACTGTATTCAATCAGTTTTTCATATGCACTATATGTATAACGGTCAATTATATTTCTGTACTACATACATGACTTGTCATATACCGTGTAACCAATGTTTGTAGACGCTTGGTAAAACTTGAATAAAATTTTTTTGTAAAAAAAAAGATAAGGTGGGTGCACTGTGATGTAAGGGAGAGTGGGGGACTCAACTTCTGACGGTGGGGTGGCTCTTGACATCTAATGTAAGGGGAGAGGATGCGATGGACATCTAATATTACAGATACAACTGGCCCTTTTGAGGGCAATCATAATGCTGATGTGGCCCACAATGAAATTGAGTCTGACACCCCTGCTCTAGACACTTCCTATAGCCTGTAATGAGTGTCTGGATTCTGGATGAATGTATTTTGGGCCATTCCTCCTAAGGCCCCTTTCACATGGGACGGATCCGTGATGATCCACCCCATGAACATCTGCTTGCTCAGCGGGGACTTCTCCGTTGATCCCCGCTGAGCCGGCGGATGACAGGGTGGTCCCTGCACATTGTGCAGGGACCACCCTGTCGGATCTCTCCTCTCCTCTATGGGGGATCAGATGAACACGGGCTGTCTGTCTGTGTTCTTCCGATCCGCCCTGCAGGCGGATAGAAAAATAAGATTTTCCTCCGTCTGCAGAACCGGACCATAGCGGATACGAATGATATCGGGTGTCAGCGGATATTCATCCACTGACACCCGCTATCCCATAAGGATGCATGTATGTCCGTATTTCATCCAAAAACAGATGGATAAAATACGGACATACGGTCCCCACATGCGAAAGGGGCCTTACAAAACATCTCCAGTTCAGTTAGGTTTGATGGTCGCCAAGCATGGACAGCCCGCTTCAAATCACTCCACAAATGTTCAATGATATTCAGGTCTGGGGACTGGGATGGCCATTCCAGAACATTGTACTTGTGCCTCTGCATAAATGCCCAAGTAGCTTTTGAGCAGTGTTTTGGGTCGTTTTCTTGTTGAAATATCCAGCCCCGGTGTAACTTCAACTTTGTGACTGATTCCTCAACATTATTCTCAAGAATCTGCTGATATTGAGTGGAATCCATGCGACCCTCAACTTTAACCAGATTCCCAGTACTGGCACTGGCCATACAGCCCCACAGCATGATGGAACCTCCACCAAATTTTACTGAGGGTAGCAAGTGTTTTTCATGGAATACTGTGTTATTTTGCCGCCATGCATAACACCCCTTGTTATGACCAAATAACTCAATCTTTGTTTCATCAGCCAGAGCACCTTATTCCAAAATGAAGCTGGCTTGTCCAAATGTGCGCTTGCATACCTCAAGCGACTCTGTGGCGTGTGTGCAGAAAAGGTGTTTTACGCATCACTCTCCCATACAGCTTCTCCCTGTGCAAAGTGTGCTGAATTGTTGAAGGATGCACAATGACACCATCTGTAGCAAGTTGATGTTGTAGGGCTTTGGAGGTTGTCTGTGGGCTGTTTTTGACTGTTCTCCCCATCCTTCGCCTTTGCCTCTCCAATATTTTATGTGGCCTGCCACTTCTGACCTTACCAAGAACTGTGCCTGTGGTCTTCCATTTCCTCACTATGTTCCTCACAGTGGACACTAACAGCTTATATCTCTGCGATAACTTTTTGTAGCCTTCCCCTGAACCATAATGTAGAACAATCTTTGTTTTCAGGTCATTTGGGAGTTGTTTTTAAGCCCCCATGTTGCCACTCTTTGGAGGAGAGTCAAAGAGAACAACAACTTTCAATTGGCCACCTTAAATACCTTTTCTCATGATTGGATGCACCTGTCTATGAAGGCTTAATGAGCTCACCAAACCAATTGTGTGTTCCAATTAATCAGTGCTAAGTAGTTACAGGTATTCAAATCAACAAAATGATAAGGGTGACCAAATTTATGCACCTGTCTAATTTAGTTTTGATGCATATTGCGTATTTTCTGTATTTGTGTATATGTGTATATACAGTATATATATGTATGTGTGTGTGTGTGTACAGTATACAAACACATTTGAAAAACACATATTATTAACTAAATATACTGAAAAATGCATATTATTATTACATTGGGAAGTTGTCTGGCTATTTAGATAAAATGAGTGTTTGGTTTCTTTGATGTTTTGGTGACTATGAATACAACAAGCTTTATACTCTTTTATCTTTACAATAGTGCTGAGCAGGAGTGGCTGGTCCATTAGGGGTAAAGGGTCACCAGCCCCCTAGTTTGAATGGCGGACTACATGCAGGTCACCGGGCTCTAATTGGCTTGAAAAAGGTTGGGCTCAAGCACAGAGCACTGCGCCCCAAACCCACCCTATTGTCTTCCAGTTTCTCCTCCCAGCCAATCAGCACAGGAGGTGGATCAGGCTGGCCGGGAGGAGAAGCGGAAGAAGCCATGGAAACCTCTGTGGGGGGAACTGTGGAGGGGCTGAGTGCAGGCCTGGGGGGAGTTTTTTGCCATCCCCCCAAAAAGTTTAGCACCAGCCACCACTGGTGCTGGGTTATATAGTCGGCAAGGAGTCCAACAGAGAAGAAGAAAATTAAGGAAGGAGATGTAATTAAAAAGAACACATTTTTTTTTTTATTACCACTCTTGCACAGAACAGACGATGAAAAACAACGGTTAAAGAGAATAATTTTGGAATTTGTTTTCAAGGAAGCAGAACAGTATCTTTGAGAATCTTGGGCCAAGCAAGGAGGTTGATTGAACACAAAGAATTAAAAAAAAAAAAAATAACAAATTAAAAGGCGTCTGATATAACCTTTGTGAACCAACTGGGCTGATGATGAAAAAGAAAGTGCCTAACTTCTACATATTATTTTATCAGATCATGGAAGTGCGCCATTACAGAAGCATAATCTTGGTTCTTGGCCTTGATAAAGAGAGACCGGGAGAAAGCAGGCAAAAAAAGTTACATTTATATTTGTACCTGGTTAATATATGATATGTATGATGTATATGTATTATGTATGATAGTAAAAGGGACTTAAAAAAAATGTTCTGAAAAGTATTGACGTGTTGTTTGCAAAATTCGTTTTTTTGATTAGTTCAAAGCGAAGCTGCAGCCAAGATATGATCGTTCAGATGTCTACATCTTATTAATAACAACATGTTCTTTAATCAAGTCAGATCAAATGTGCTCTGATCTTTGTAGGTGCAATCACTGTGGAGCAATTCATCATCAAAGCTTCAAGCAAAAGCACTGAAATCCTAATCTAAGTTCATATTGCCTGTTCCTATTGGCTTGGCAGCCTTCCAACCATCTATTATCTAATGTTAACACAGAGGCAGTGCACAGGAAGAGGGGAGCTGAGTGAGGAAACCATCGCCTTGGACAACTTCGCTGCTTCAGCGGTTAATTTAAGGGTTAATTGCTTTGCAGTGCCTTCAGTTACAGAGGTCACTTGTGTTGTTTTAATTCTCAGTTGCTAGTTTTTAATGTACTTGAATGTCCATCGCCTAGTCACAAACTTGCTTTAAATCAATGTATATTCTTCCTACAGTTCTCAAATCATTTTACTTATTTTGAATACACAGTTAACAACATGGTTTTGAGGAATAAATAAATAAAAATCTAAATATATTATCCCAACATTAGAAATAATGAGTCCTTGGAAATTATCATAAAACACTTCCTGTTCCCAGGGATTTCATGTAATTTCATCAACTTCTATATAAAGGAGCATCTTTGTGTATGATTAGTCAAATCATCACTGGAGAGCAACCACTTCATGGTGCACTGAATCCCTTTGAATTTTTATTTGTTGCGTTAAATCATTATCAACGGATTATACAATACTGTAAGTGCGTGAGAATACATTTGATATACATATTTTTTACAATGATAAAAGGATTGTTAAAGCCAACCAAATGTCACAATCTGCCTTGAGGTCAGACTGTGCCGGATCTGTCTTCCTTCATGAAAAAAACTAAAAAGACCAGTCTGTGTATTTGCCGTTCATTTTTCTGGCCCCTGGGTCATGGTTTTTGGCATGTTGTTATAGGGAATCAGTAACTACAGATCAGAGGTAAGTATTAGCTTTGTCTTCTTAGCGTTGACTGGAGGCAGGAAGCATGGGGTGGGGAGATGGGCTGATGGACCTTAATTCAGTTTTCAACTTTAGGTCTAAACAAGTTCATTGAAGAATGGACTGCATCCACTTCTCACTATCACTGATTTTTCAGTGTGCTGTGTGTGTGTGCGTGCACGTGTGGAGGTGTATTCCGGGCAAAGGTGCAATACATGTCAAGAGTTTAAAGAACTATGTCAGTTTTTGCGAGATTGAAATTCACCATCAAGAGTTAATAATTGAATATTGGAGATGGACTATATGATTAGACACAGCTTTTGAATTTATGGACCACATATATACTATGAATTCATACATGATCATTGTGGATTACCTGAGCATTTATTGCACTTAACAGTAATTTTTTGCAAATGTAGTATTATGCGCTGTTTCTTTCTATTTGATGGATTAATTTATCGTTTGATGTATTGATTCATTTTATAGATTTTTTGTGATATTGAGAGGGTTTTTATTTGATATAAAAATCTGATTTAAAGCAGCTGCTAAATAGGAGTGAAATTCCACAGCCCCCAGAAGAAAAACACACTATTTTGGGGGTGTAAGCGCTTGTCTTTGTACATCTAGCGGGGCGGTTGTTATTTGTAACAAAGTCGGAGAAGTTCTTATAGGAATCTTGAGTCCTGCCAGTCATGTGGATGTTACGTTGACATGCACCATCTACCTAAACATTGTTCCTGACAAAATACACCTTTCATGGAAAAGTTATTCCCTGATGGCAGTGGCCTCTTTCTGCAGGATAATGCACATTGCCACACTGCAAAAATGGTTCAGGAATGGTATGAGGAACACAACAACGAGTATCTGTGGGATGTGCTGGAAGAACATTGAGGTCCCAGCTCACAGCTTACAGAACTTAAAGGATCTGCCAGTGTTGGCTTGGTGACAGTATATCTTCAGTGGTCTAGGGGCAACCATGCTGCAATGGGTTAGGGCTGATTAGGTGGCAAAGGGGAGACCTACTCAATATTTGGTGGTTCTTCATAATGTTATAGTTGACTTGGGTATAAATTTAATATCCAATTATTAAGCTCAAACTGCAACTAATAGTAGAATCCAAAGAACAACAGGCTTGTCTACTACAGAGGAGAAAAAAATACAGCAGCTAAGTGTTATATTAAAGGTCTTGAGTAGAGCTACTTCTGGGGTCTCAATTTTGGAATTGATATTTCTGCTGAGCTGTTCATTTTAACATTATAAGGCCTAGACTCAAAAGTGTGCCGGAAAAAAGGAATGATATAATAAATGGCATCTTGGCTATTTTGGTACCCTTTCATCCATTATCAGTTATATTTCTTTTTTTTTATTGTGTGTTATTTAATTGGCCAAGAGATCTAAATTACATATTGAACCAGTAATTTAAAATGAGCAGTACTAAGCAATTGTAGGTTTCTTCAAGGTCTATTTGTTCAACCAGCAGTGCCAAGGAATCTGGAATCCTTTCAAGATCTGATTATTGAAATGAGAGTCCAAGTGCCAAGCATTACATTAATGGCATGAGTGAGATTTTTTATTTTAGGTAATAAGCTCAAGCATCAAAGCACTGCAATGTTGGCTTTGGTGAGATTCTTTATTTCAGGTCATAAGATCAAGCACCAAGAACTTCATATGTACATTTCAAATGATACACATATTTTGCTTCTTCTCAGCAATGTATAAAATAACCCATAGCTACATACAATATATGACCAAATGTTTGTGGGCACCTTACCTTATTTATGCACTGCAAGCATTTATATAGCACAGACAATTTACGCCATACTTCATATGAATCTCTGCCTTTTAGGAAATTTACAACCTATCTTATACCCAGACATACACATATTGGGGCCAATTTAGATAGGAGACAATTAACTTACCAGTGGTGGGGGGAAGATCCACACAAGCACACGAAGAACATACAAACTCCATACAGATAATGGGAAAATGGGACTTTATATGACACACACCACTAGAATATAAGGAATCAATTAATTAAAGATAACATATTTATTGATAGAAATGGGAATACTAGGCAATAAAAATTCACCACAATAAGTAACATACAGAATTAAAATAAACATGATTGGTAAATCACATAATGGTAAAAATAATTTCATAACATAAATCAATAAACCTGAATATTTCATAGTAAAAATTGTATTGTACCCAGATATATATTACATGAATAACATGATAAGTTAAAGCAATGGTAGTATATAATTGATTCATGATTCTTGTCTGCTGTGACATAACATGTGTAAAAAGCTTGACAAGTTTCACGGATAACTTCCACTCATCAAGAGCAAGTATAAACTGGATATATTTGTAATAGTTTATAAATTTGCCATAAATGTAGTAATTAATATAACGGGGAGAGGGGGAGCAGAAAATATGATCCCAGCACTCTTACCTATGGGTAGAATCTCTGTTAAAAAGCATAGATATTACTATTAATGGCTGGAGGCATTGTGGGGACATCTTGTGAAAAAGAGTCCCCAATCAATGGCTAGAGTTGTGAATGGTGTAGGGTGTATGCCGATAGGGCTTCTATTAAAAAAAGTATTAATATATAGTAGTGTGTCATAGGATGACTGGCACAATTGATGAATAAGGGGAGAAGTAACCAAATACCAAGAAGAGGGTAGACCATGAAAGGAAAACAAAGGTTTAAAATGAAGGGACTGAATGTATCACCAGGAAAGTGAATGGTAAAGAAAAGAGTACCCACAACAAAACCAGTATAAAATGAATGCTACCAAAATTACCTGGGACTATGAATGGAAAACAGGGTCCAAGATAGTGTATGGAAAACAGGGTCCAAGATAGTGTATAAGTGTCACAGGAGGACAGTGAGTGATCAAAGTGTGTACTCAATCAAGGTGTGGTAATGAATACCGGCCAGTCCGCTGCAGAACAACACCAACCCCTTTATCCCTTATTCCTCTCTTTTTACAAGTAACAAGCAGACATTTGTTCTTTGATAGTCATTAGAAAAGGGGGAAAGCACTGCGCTAAAGCCAGAAATGGAAAGTCTGCTGCTAACACTCAAACAGACAAAGTTTAGCGAGAATGGACAAAAAATTAGTGTAGCGCTAGTGGATAAATTAGTATGGGAAATGGTGATGAAAACCAATCCTATAGAACACACATGTGAAATAATGTGTATGTGTGAATAAAAAAATAATAGTGAATCAGTGTCATCAGTATCAATCAGTATCAGTGAATAAACTATAAAACAATGAAATAAGTGACATCAGTAAATTCACTAAGTATATGGATTCAATGGACAAATACACATAAATCCTAATGAATATTGACAACTGAAAACTGAAACATGTATACAAATGTATAGTCCACATGCATTAAATGGTAGAGAATATCAATGATGATCTTCACAGCAGAAGAATAGACAACCACACAAATCAACCAGGGGCAACGGCTTGTCTGAAGTTATACCAATTATAAAAAAGGTTAGGTACTCTTACCAGAGAAATTGGACACATCTGTCATATGACAGTGGGTCATAAGCGCTTGAAATCCTGACTGGTCTCAATCAGGTGTTGAGCGTTTCAACAAGACCTGGTGGTGGGTCGTCACTGTATCATCTCTGGGTTCCACAGTTCACTGGAACTCCTGATATAAATGGCTGGATCATACGTCGCCAGGCTCCACAGAGTCAAAACACTCACATTTGAATGGCATCCAAGGTATGGTAGATCATGTAAAAGAAGTTAAAAAAGAAAGAGGGGCTCTGGATGGTGCAGGTCAGAAAGTAACCAATGGGTTTATTGAAAAAGTAATCAAAAAAATTACATAAAAACAATAAGTGATCACAAATTAAAGTCGGACATAAAATATATCGTAAAAGCAATGTAGGGTACAAAAAATGCAAGCCCCATCCCTATACTAATTTATCCACTAGCGCTACACTAATGTTTGTCCTTTAATAGTCATTGCCTCATATAAAGTTCCAACATTCTTTCTTTATATCCATACAGATAATGTCCTGGTGCTGATGACCAAGCCACTGTTCTGCTCACCTACATTGTTGTACAAATGCCCAGCCAAATTAATGATTGCATGTGTTTCCAGTGAAGTATGCTACAACATACAAAGACATTTTAGATGTGCACTTCCAACCTTGTGATAACAGTATGAGGAAGGTCCATTTATGTTCCATCATAGCTGTGCTCCTGTCTTCAAAACCATAAAGCCTTGGTTAGATGTTTTTGGTGAAAAGGAATGCATATGGCCTGCACAGAGCCCTGACCTCAACCCTACTGAATACCTTTGGGATAATTTTGAATGCCAACTGTGAGTGAGGTCTTTTTGTCCAACATCAGTACCTGACCTCACAAATGCTCTTGTGGCTTAAAAGACATACAATCCAACAGGCATCCTCCAAAATCTTGGGCGAAGCCTTCCCAGAAGCCTGTAGGCTTTGTTAACTGTAAATAAGAAATTAAGGGGGAGGGCAATGTTATATTAGTTCTGGTGATTTTGAAATAGGATGTCCCAAGTGCATAACTATAACTTATATGGGCCCCGGTGCAAGAATCCACGAAGGTCGCCCCTGACCCCACTCTTCCCGTAAAGCCCAGGGCCCTTCCAATTGATCCTGGGGTCCTTTACTCCCATAACAGGGCCCTTTATTATGGTCCTTCCTGCTGTCTTGGATAAGGTTGCCACCTTTTAATCAAGCAAAACCTGAAATCTTTAGTGGAGTATCACAATACACTATACGTAGAATGCATAATGATCCTGCGCAAACATTAATGTGTATAAAGGAAATTAAACTAGAATGTATAGAAATTATGAGCAACACAGAATAAGTCACTAGTAGCAGTACTGAGTGAGAAAAAAAAACATAAGGCAATACTAAATGCTATAAAACGCATACATCATCTCATCAATTCGGGTATGGGAAGTCTCTCAAATAGTAAAAAGATGTCTCAGTAAATATATATGAACTCTCACCTTCACTCCTTTGTTAAATCACATCAAACTATGGGAATTCTGCTGTTTATCTAGTTCTCCACCACCAGGAGGTCTTTTACTTCTCTGGCACAATGGTGTCAACATAGATATCAAGCCACCAGGGGGCCATCCATCCCTGCAGTAAATATACTGGACGCCAGGTCACCTCCTCCACAATGGTGTAACACTCATTAATAGGGATGAGCCGAACACCCCCCCGGTTCGGTTCGCACCAGAACTTTCGAACGGACCCCAAATTCGTACGAACGTTAGAACCCCATTGAAGTCTATGGGACTCGAACGTTCGAAATGAAAAGTGTTAATTTTAATGGCTAATATGCAAGATACTGTCCTAAAAAGGGTTTGGGGACCTGGCTCTTGCCCCAGGGGACATGGGTCAATGCAAAAAAAACATTTAAAAACGGCCGTTTTAGCGGGAGCACTGATTTTAATGACGATTAAAGTGAAAAAAAAAGTGAAATATTCCTTTAAATATGGTGCCTGGGGGGTGTCTGTAGTATGCCTGTGAAGTGCCACGTGTTTCCCGTGTTTAGAACAGTCCCTGCACAAAATGACATTTAACGGAAATAATGTCATTTAAAGCTGCTTTCGGTTTTAATGTTATATCTGGTTCCTGCAATATGGTTGAAAATCATTGAGAAAAATGGCATGGGTAGCCCTCCCTGCCCATTACCAGCCCCTTTGGGTCTTGTACGCATATTAAGGGGAACCCCGTACCCATATTAAAAAAAGGAAATACGTGTGGCCCCCAGGCCCTATATACTCAGAACAGCAGTATACAGGCGGTGCAAACAAGACAGGGACTGTGTAGGTTTGTTGTGTTAAGTTGAATCTGTTTGTAATTTTCAACCGGTACATTTTTAAAGTGTAGCTCCAGTCAAAAAAACTATTTTTAAGCTTTTTGGAAAACATAGGGAAGGGTTATCACCCCTGTATAATTTGTTTTGCCGTCCGTCTTTTTCAGAGCATGCAGACAGCACGCACAATCTCCTACCGCTGACTGCAAGCTCTATTTAAAACGATCAAGATAGCTAGCTATATAGGTGGATATAGCAGTGTATACTGCGTTCAGAGCATGCAGACAGCACGCACAATCTCCTAACACTGACTGAAAGCTCTATTTAAAACGAGCAAGATATTTAGCTATATACAGTGGTGTGAAAAAGTGTTTGCCCCCTTCCTCATTTCCTGTTCCTTTGCATGTTTGTCACACTTAAGTGTTTCGGAACATCAAACCAATTTAAACAATAGTCAAGGACAACACAAGTAAACATAAAATGCAATTTGTAAATGAAGGTGTTTATTATTAAAGGTGAAAAAAAATCCAAACCATCATGGCCCTGTGTGAAAAAGTGATTGCCCCCTTTGTTAAAACATACTATAACTGTGGTTGTCCACACCTGAGTTCAATTTCTCTAGCCACACCCAGGCCTGATTATTGCCACACCTGTTCACAATCAAGGCATCACTTAAATAGGAGCTGCTTCACACAGTAAGGTCCACCAGAAGATCCTTAAAAGCTACACATCATGCCGAGACCCAAAGAAATTCAGGAACAATTGAGAAAGAAAGTAATTGAGATCTATCAGTCTGGAAAGGGTTATAAAGCCATTTCCAAAGCTTTGGGAATCCAGCGAACCACAGTGAGAGCCATTATCCACAAATGGCGAAGACATGGAACAGTGGTGAACCTTCCCAGGAGTGGCCGGCCGCCCAAAATTACCCCAAGAGCGCAGCGGCGACTCATCCAAGAGGTCACAAAAGACCCCACAACAACGTCCAAGGAACTGCAGGCCTCACTTGCCTCAGTTAAGGTCAGCGTTCATGCCTCCACCATCAGGAAAAGACTGGGCAAAAATGGCCTGCATGGCAGAGTTCCAAGGAGAAAACCACTGCTGAGCAAAAAGAACATCAAAGCTCCTCTCAATTTCTCCACAACACATCTTGATGATCCCCAAGACTTTTGGGACAACATTCTGTGGACCGATGAGACAAAAGTGGAACTCTTTGGAAGGTGTGTGTCCAAGTATATCTGGCGTAGAAGGAACACTGCATTTCATAAAAAGAACATTATACCAACAGTAAAATATGGTGGTGGTAGTGTGATGGTCTGGGGCTGTTTTGCTGCTTCAGGACCTGGAAGACTTGCTGTGATAAAAGGAACTATGAATTCTGCTGTCTACCAAGAGATCCTGAAGGAGAATGTCCGACCATCTGTTCGTGTACTCAAGCTGAAACGAACTTGGGTTCTGCAGCAGGACAATGATCCTAAACACACCAGCAAGTCCACCACCGAATGGCTGAAGAAAAACAAAATTAAGACTTTGGAGTGGCCTAGCCAAAGTCCTGACCTGAATCCTATTGAGATGTTGTGGTATGTCCTTAAAAAGGCCGTTCATGCTCGAAAACCCTCTAATGTAACTGAATTAGGACAATTCTGCAAAGATGAGTGGGCCAAAATTCCTCCAGGACGCTGTAAAAGCCTCATTGCACGTTATCGCAAACGCTTGGTTGCAGTTGTTGCTGCTAAGGGTGGCCCAACCAGTTATTAGGTTTAGGGGGCAATCACTTTTTCACACAGGGCCATGATGGTTTGGATTTTTTTTCACCTTTAATAATAAACACCTTCATTTACAAATTGCATTTTGTGTTTACTTGTGTTGTCCTTGACTATTGTTTAAATTGGTTTGATGTTCCGAAACACTTAAGTGTGACAAACATGCAAAGGAACAGGAAATGAGGAAGGGGGCAAACACTTTTTCACACCACTGTAGGTGGATATAGCGGTGTATACTGCATTCAGAGCACGCAGACAGCACGCACAATCTCCTAACACTGAATGAAAGCTCTATTTAAAACGAGCAAGATATTTAGCTATATAGGTGGATATAGCGGTGTATACTGCGTTCAGAGCACGCAGACAGCACGCACAATCTCCTAACACTGACTAACAGCTCTATTATAAAAGATAGATATATCGCTAGATATATAGGTGAATATAGCGGTGTATACTGCGGTCAGGGCACGCAGACAACAACCACTACAGAAGAGCAAGAACGAAAAATCAGCCGATAACGATCGGTGTATACTGTGTTGAAGGTACACAGAACACCCACTAACTGCTACAGATGCCAACACACTACACAAGGCCGCCGCGCTGGCGGCCTTATATAGTGTGGGGCGTGTACTACACAGCCTGAGCTATGATTGGCCACAGGCATCCTGCCTGTGGCCAATCATGGCTCTCCTCGCTGCCGGCGCTGTGATTGTCCAAGCATGTGGGGTCACAGTGCATGCTTGGCCAATCATGAGCCAGCAATGTACTGCGCCATCGCAGTGCATTGTGGGCCGTGAGCACCACACGAATTTGGTGTGAACGGCCCATAACGTTCGGAATTCGCCGAACGGGCGAACAGCCGATGTTCGAGTCGAACGTATGTTCGACTCGAACACGAAGCTCATCCCTACTCATTAACAAGGAAGAAAGAGGGGAAAAGGATCCTCCAATAGTGTAGTATTTTGTTAAAAAACTGAATTTATTAAAAGCTAAATAAGACTCTCACATTTAATATAAAAAATGACAGCTCTCAAGTAAAATGACTGTCTGGCGTCTTCCGCCAGTCTTACATTACTTCCGGTATTACGTTCGTTCCACTCACTACGCGTTACATCAATCATGTGACTTCTTCAGGGGATCCCCTGAGTACACAGAGAGCCCCCTACATTATAGTCTGCAGAGTGCCACTTACATCAGCGTCCACAGAGCCCCCCTTACATCAGAGTTTGCACAGTGTCCCTTACTTTAGGGTCTGCAGAGCCACCATTACATCAGAGTCACTAGCTATGGGCTATAACAGAGACACTCGCAGCTCTGAGTCCTTCAGCAGCTGGGGAGCCACAGTCTGGGCTCTTGGGGCAGGTGGGACCCACAACACTGGTGGAAATCCAGGGCCCAGTAGCAAGTGCAACCTTTGTGATGCTGGTAGTTCTGCCACTGGGATGTCCAACAAGCTTAAGTAGTAGTGATGGTCAAATTCCTACAAGCCTTTGATAGTGTGGTGTATGGCTTATGGCACTTTTATATATCTTTGCACAACTTTCCCTAAATATTTCAGCACAAATTAGTTAGGATTACCTAATTATTATTATTAATAACAAATCTTTTTCCTTTTTTGTACTCTCTTCAGGTTATGAACGAGAAAAATGTGTCCCGTATTACCATGATCCACCTATTAGGACTTCAGACTCCACACAGCATAACATTTCTAATCTTTTTTCTTTTACTTTTGATTTATTGTTTGACAATATATGGAAACTTCCTGATCATCACATTGGTGTCCTACAGCAAATCCCTCCATTCTCCCATGTATTTCTTCCTCTCCCAGCTGTCTCTATCAGATATGTTACTGGTAACTGACATTCTTCCTAACACACTCCATACTGTTTTAATGAAAGGGATCATAATATCGTTTTCTGATTGCATGACCCAGTTTTTTTCTTTTGTTGTTTTGGAAGGTCTTCAGTGTCTTCTTCTGACAGTGATGTGTTATGACAGATATTTGGCCATCTGTAAACCATTGCATTATACTTTATTAATGAACGTCCATCTCTGCTGGTTGATGATTATCATATGTTGGGTGTTAAGTCTTTTAGTAGGATTGATTAGCACTTTAACAGTATCACAATTGGATTTTTGTGGTCCCGATATTGTCGATCACTTTTTCTGTGATCTTGATCCAATCCTACAACTCTCCTGTTCTGATATTGCTAATGTTCTACTTGAAGTGACAATAATGAATTTTGTTCTTGCTGTCATACCTTTTTTTATTATTATTATATCATATGTATATATTATAATCACCATTTTTTAAATCCCATCTATTACCGGCAGACAAAAAGTTTTCTCAACATGCAGCTCCCACCTGACTATTGTTTGCATTTATTATGGTACTCTAGTTTGTGTTTATTTGGTACTTAGTAGAGGATAGTCAGGGGGTAGCACTAAATTCTTGTCATTACTGTACACTGTGATCACCCCACTCATGAATCCAATTATATACAGCCTGAGGAATAAAGACTTAAAAAAAGCTGTAGCTAAAATCATCAACCACTGTCTGCAATTGCATATCAGTAAATAGTCATAAAATAATAATTTAGTGAGTTTAAATTGAAATTGGTTTTCAGATCTTTGTATCAAAGATGAAATCCATAAGGCTTGATTCACACTTATACATTTGTTGATGCTTTTGCTTTTTGCAGAAATGCATTTCATTTTTTTTTAAACATGGAACACATTCACATCAATTCATTTTAGTGCATCTATGTTTTTGGAAAGGGTTGGGGACTTTTTTTTCACAAAAAGCTGTGTTTTGCATGTAATAGACTTCAATGGACCCACATCCAAAATGCAAGTACTGCGCTTTTAGCGTGATTTTGTCGCAATTTGCAATTTGTGTGGTTTTTTTTGGGGCTATACATTCACTGTATATAGCTGGTTGCTAAGGAGCGGGTCGGCGTCCTTAACAACCGATGAGTCATCAGCTGTCAGCGGGCTTTCCCACTGACAGATGGAAGTAAATAAAACAATTTGATGGCTAAAAAAATTCCCACAAAACCTTACCAGACCCTTTGAGATGGTAGGGATTTGGAGGGGACATGCCAACATTTTTTAAAAAAATAGCATGGTGTTCCCCCCAAAAAATCCATACCAGACCCTTAACCCAAACATGCAGCCTGGTAGGTCAGGAAAGGGAGGGGATGAGCAAGCACCCCCCTACTGAACCATACCAGGCCACATACCCTCATCATGGCCCCCCCCCTCCCTAAAGCACATTGTCCCCATGTTGATCGGGACAAGGGCCTCTTCCCCACAACCCTGGCCGGTGGTTGTGGCAGTCTGCGGGTGGGGGGTTTAGCTGGATCCATATGCCCCCTTTAACAAGGTAGCCCTCAGATCCCGTCTTATGGTACATTGTACCCCCCTGAAAAAGAGGGGATAGGTATGTCGCTGATCTTATTGAGAGGTGACCTACAACCTCTAAATACTTGAGGGGTGTGTGTGAAGGGTGCATTTAGTGCAAAAAGTGACTAAAAGTGCAGAAAATAATTATTTGTATATTCACAAGAATCCACAAAAAATCATACTGTGTAAACTTCCTAACCGCTTATACATAATGCAAATTGTTATGTTCAAACAAAAATAAAATAAAATAAACACAATTCTGTAATTCAAAGTGACATTTCTGTGCAAAAAAATCCAACATATATGACTGGTGTATATTGTTGCTGTGAAACTGGGTTCAGAAATATGCATAATATATAAAAAAAAAAGTCCAATAAAGTGACAATGTGCTCCTTCAAATTGTTCTGTGCTTCTTAGAAAACAGTGTCCCATAAGAAACACACTCACTGCTATTATTCACCCCACAAGGAGGTATTTCACCTTCACATTATGAGCCACTGTGTAGCCCGTGGAGTGGGAGGAAATTTCCTGTCCTGTGTTCCCCAAGTGCCTCCTTGTCTGCGATGTAAGTGGTCTCCTCTCTGTTAACCTCTTAGATGTTGCCCACATGTAGAGAGGAAAGAGACTCCATAGAGTGATACCATACAAATATCCAAAAATGTATTAATAATACTGATGGGTACTCACATTTAATAAAAATCATTAAAAGTGAAAACAGTATTTAAAAACAGGAAACTGGAGTGATCTGCGCTCCACGGCTCGAAACAGGAAGGGATGCAATGACATGGTATAGTCCTGCCCTACCTGTTTCGTCAATGGGGCGTCATCTGGAGCGGTGCCATCTTGCTACACCATCCTGTTTTTATATGGTATGAGGTGTGCCCTAAATTGATGGCCATGTGACCGCGCCAATTTTTGGTTAGTCCAGGCTTTGGCATGGCGGATGCTATTGCTAGTAGTGTGATTTAAATTGCCAATAGACAACACTACTCACAACATGACGAGGGGTAATTTTAAAAGGACTACTTAACTCCAAGTTGCAATAGACACACCGCATAATACCAAAATACATATCATAATGCACAATATTATAAAAATGGGTAAGAAATATAATTGCATTATGATATTCTGCTGGACTAGTAAAGTCCAGGTAAAGGTAAAAAATGATGTTAGAGGATATATAGGGACATCCACAGGTGGACACAAAAGTAAAGAGGATATTATTGCAATAAAAAATTCAAAAAAGTTTAAAAAAAGCAAAAAATCACAGCAAGTCGCATGAAAAAAATGATAAAAAAGTATGTAAAGTGTATTTATACATGCCTTCATCATTCAAAAATGCAGAAAATCGCAGCCAGTTGCATAAAGTCGCAAATTGCAAAAAATTGCTAAAAATTGTAGAGTGCATTTATACAAAAATGCCTTCATCATTCAAAATAGTGTAATGGTGTTTTACTAGTGGCATCTTAGATTAAAGGTGGAATTGATGTATAGTGTAGTAACATCATGAGAAATAGGAAAAAAAGGAGGAAAAAGAAGGGGGGTGTAATTGCGGCGAAAGTGCAAAAAAGCCAAAAATTGCAAAAAATTGCAGAAAAAACGCTGCAAATCACATAAAGCCACAAACAGCTAAAATTGCTGAGAAATATATGCCAGATGTATCACATGCATACAGAAATTCTTTAAAAACATATGATGAGGACCATAATTGATAAGGGACCCTTTTATAGTAAAAACTTTGACAGAAGGAGATAAAATTAGAAGTTGGGGAGGAAGCAGTTTAAATCTATGTCAATGTTCAGGCCTTTAGGCTGAAGGGTGTCTAAAGTAAAGATCCACCTGGTCTCATTTTGGGAGATGTTTAGATTTTCTCTTCTCACACCATGAATTTGTTCCTCCTCTCATCTATTAAGAAACAGGTTTGTGACGCTGGGGGCATATTTGGCCTCCAGAGCTACTCCCTTAGTTTGCGTGTAATGTTCTCCCTTGTACCAAAAGAAGTTCAGTCTCATTGCCATCCTTAGGCCTTCTAAAATATAGTTAATCTGGGCTTGTTTTAGCTGTGTTTGGGTCTGCAGAACCCAGTGGTGTCACTAGGGTTGGTGTCACCTGGTGGGAAAAAAATGGTGTCACTCCCCCACCAACTATAGTCCCCCCTCAGTACAGACCCCCCTCCACTAACTACAGACCCTCCTCCCACAGTATAGATCCCCCTCCCTCAATACAGACCACCCTCCATCAATATAGACCTCCTCCCTCAGTATAAACCTCTCCCCCTCAGTACAGACACCCCTTCAGTGCAGACCCCTCCATCAGTACAGACACCCCCACCTCAGTACAGACACCCCCACCTCAGTGCAGACCCCCTCAGCATTACAGACACCCCCCGCAGTGCAGACCCCCCAGTGCAGACCCCCTCAGCATTACAGACACCCCCTCAGTGCAGACCCCCTCAGTACAGACACCCCCTCAGTGCAGACCCTCCAGTGCAGACCTCCCAACAGTACAGACACCCCCTCAGTGAAGACCCCCCAGTGTAGACCCCCCAACAATACAGCCTCCCCCTCAGTGCAGACCCCCCTCAGTTACAGACACCCCACCAGTGCAGACCCCCCCCAGCAGTACAGACACCCCCCTTACATACCTTAGAACAGCAGACAATCATATATATACACACAGTGGTGTGTGTGCCTCGAGATCGGCTCCTCCTCCTCTGTGGATATAAACAGAGAGGAGGGGGAGGCGGCTTTGTTCCGTGCTGAGGGACACACCTCTGGCAGATGACACCCGGGTGTGGCCCGCACCCCCCTTACCCGCCTAGTAACGCCACTGGCAGAACCCATTCTACATTGCTAATACCATCCTCTTGTATAATGTTGGTATAGAGTGAGTTGACACTGATTGTTACTAAAAAATGTTTTTTTTCATGATGGTGCCTTTTGGCAATCTCCAGGTGGGCTGTCATGTGCCTTTTACTGAGGAGTGGCTTCCGTCTGGCCACTCTGCCATACAGGCCTGATTGGTGGAGTGCTGCAGAGATGGTTGTTCTTCTGGAAGTTTCTCTTCTCTCCACAGAGAAATGCTGGAGCTCTTTCAGAGTGACCATCGGGTTCTTGGCCTTCTTACCTGATCACTCAGTTTAGCTGGGCGTCCCGCTATAGGAAGAGTCCTGGTGGTTCCAAGCTTCTTCCATTTACAGATGATGGAGGACACTGTGCTCACTGGAACCTTTAATGCAGCAGACATTTTTCTGTACCCTTTTCCAGATCTGTGCCTCAATACAATTCTATCTCAGAGGGCTACAGAAAATTCCTTGGAATTCATGGCTTGGTTTGTGCTCTGACATGCACTGTTAACTGTGGGACCTTATATAGACAGGTGTGTACCTTTCCAAATTGTGTCCAATCTACTGAATTTACCACAGGTGGACAATCAAATTGTAGAAACATCTCAAGGATGATCAGTGGAAACAGGAGGCACCTAAGCTCAATTTTGAGTGGCATGGCAAAGGCTGTGAATACTTATGTACATGGGATTTCTTTATTTGTTTTTTTCAGTTTTAATAAATTTGCCAAGATTTCAAACAAACTTCTTTCACATTGTCATTACGGGGTGTTGTTTGTAGAATTTTGAGGCAAATAATAAATGTAATTCATTTTGGAATAAGGCTGTAACATAACAAAATGTGGAAAAAGTAAATACTTTCTGGATGCACTTGTAAATCTGATTATTTATTTTTTCTTATCCACTTGAAGATCTACCCCACTTCATGATTAGGCCATTTTTTGCAATACAACACTGTATTACTTTAACTGACAATTGCACGGTCATGCAGCGATGTACCCAAATTTAATTTAATATAATAATATTTTTTTACTTTCTGCTATAAAACAACTAAATACAAAAATCCAATAACATTTTTTATAAATCAAATTTCTTTCTTCCATTCAGTTTTTATTGTTTAAGGTTCAAAACAGAAAAAAGAAGCTAGTAATGCAACGTGAATGACAAAGTTTACAATACAGAACCACATTACATAGTGACATATGAAGACAAGTAGAATACTGTATGTGTATTAGTAAAAGGGTAATATATGTACAAAGTGAGGACATACAACTTGCCAGGTTGGGCAATTGTACTAGGATATCAGATGGGGACATAAATAGAAAATGACCAATCATTGCCTAGAAGATGTATCTGAGACCTTTTAGAAAGGTATATAGGAACCAGACATGGTATAGAGAAGAGAAGATGTGGAAATAAGTTACATTTTGCCTCTCCAATGAGGGTCAGGTTGAACCTGCCCAGGGTGTGGCTCCTATCATGGGATGAGGGCTCCCTTGGCCTTGTATCTTAAAATAGAGTGTAATGAGGCCTGTCCAGTAAAAACAGTCAATCATAACACCAAGTAGCCTGAGAACAGGGATCCAAGAGGAATATTATCAGGTGATCAGCATTCAGGAATGGCAGCACACAAAAAAAGTCAAGAGGTGCGTGGCTGCTCCTGAATGGAACCGTCCATTGTATATCTAGAGGAAACCGAGTTGTCCCCTTGTGATGACCTGATGTGTGTCTCTCACCTACCTAAAATGAGACATTCCATACAGTATCTAAACCATAAGTAATCGAACAACAAAAGAAGAGAAGTGATGGTAGGGAAAAGGAAGGAGTGGAGTTAATAGAGATGTAGAGAAGTATAAGTGTAGATGTCCTCACAGAATTTCCATACAAACTCATTCAAAGCTACGGAGTCAGAGGAACGCGCATGTAGTTGGCCCACAGCTCCCAAATGGCCTCAGACCTCTTAACTGTAGTAGTCCCGTAGTATGCTGACCATATTCTCCTGGAACAAAGGGTTACTTTGTTGCTTCCAGTCTCTTGCTATTGTCAATTTAGGCCCCAGCAAGATGAAGTGGGTCAGCCTCCTCTTGCTTCTGCATGCCTTTACTATTGGAAAGATATATATATATATATATATATATATATATATATATATATATATATATATATATATATATAATGTGTTCTTCTTATAAAATTCCAGTAGAGAGGTGTAAGAAACTCATCTGTTACAGGTTACAAGAAGCAATTGATTTCAGTTATTTTTTCCAAGGGGAGTGCTACAAATATTAAATTCAGGGTGCTAACAATTTTGTCCAGTCCATATTTGGAGTTTTGCATGGAATGTGTCAAATTTGGCTTTTTCTTTCTCCACTTTTTTGTCTCATACCAATACAAACAAAAGAAATAAACATGAGAATGTCTAAACATTTGTAAATGCAACAATTTTATGGGAGAAGTGGTGCATGATCTCACAGAAATTCAGGGGGTGCCAATATTTTTTGCCCATGTGTCATGGTTATGCAATAGAGTTTGTCTGCTTACCTGTCTCCATGTGTTCATTTCTAGAGACCAGCCGACCCTAACCTGACTTCTTTTATAATCCATCCTCTGGCATGGCTCCACCCTACCTCCTATCAGAGAACTCTATATTAACCTGTGCACTGCAGGCCAATCCTGCTGATCAACCTTTGTGTGTTAGCTTCCTGTTACCTGCCCTGTGCTCCGCTGTTATTCCGTTACCGACTTTGGCGTGTCCTTGACTTTCCCTGTTTGCCTGTGATCCTGACCTTTTGGCGTGTCCCTGACTATTCCTGTCTGCTTGTGGCCCTGACCTTGGCTTTGTCCCTCACCATCCATATCGTCCTGTTGCCTACTGCGGGTGTGAGCTGGGGGTCGCGACCTGGAGCCAGTTGCAGCCAAGTCCATCCTCACCACTCGAGGCTCTGGTGAACACCTGCTGGCTCTTAGACTCTGCGCCCCAGGGAATCTTACGCTCTAACCCCGGTGGAATCCATTTTGGTGTTCTGGTGGCCCTGCCTTCCTATTACCTTAACACCTGTCCGCAGCAGTCAGCCGTAGGGTCCACAACCTTGCGGTGCACTCCTAATCCCTACGGAGTGCATCTGTCACCTGGCCTCAAGGTGACCTGACAGTTTGATCAGTCATGGACCTGGCTGACGTGCCACTTCCTGCAGTCGATCATTTGCAGGGCATAGTTCGGAGACTTAAAACCCAGGAATCGAATCAGACTCAGGTGATGCGATTCCTTCAAGATCTGGCTTCCCGCTTCGAGCAGCTACAGGCTTCCTTGGGGACCCCGAACCTGCAGCCTCAAGTACAGTCTGCAACTGCACCTATCGCACCAGTCGCATCCACGCATTCATTATTTCTGCCAGCTCCATCCCATTTCTCTGGGGACTCCAAGGCCTGCAGGGGCTTCCTCAGCCAATGCACCATTCATTTTGAGCTCCAGCCTCAAAACTTTCTGTCTGATCGGGCAAAGGTAGCCTATATAATTTCCCTCCTCTCCGATGAAGCTTTAGCCTGGGCTGCTGCCCTGTGGGAGAAAAATGATCCAGTGGTTTCCAGCCTGTCCAACTTCTTGAAGCTCTTTCGTAATATCTTCGAGGAGCCAGCTCAGGTTTCTTCTGCGGCTAGTGCCCTTTTACACCTTTGCCAAGAATCTTGTTCAGTTGGACAATATGCACTTCAGTTCCGTATCCTCACAGCGTAATTGAAGAAGTAATTGAAGTGAAGGACGAATTAGCAGGAAGAGCTATCCCCGCAGGTCTGGTCTGTAAGAAGTCTGCTGAGGTGCTTCCTCCCCACAGATGTTTTGATTGTGCTATGGACCTTGTCCCTGAAGCAACCCTGCCCAGGGGTCGTACCTACCCTTTGTCCATTCCAGAGACCCAGGATATGTCTGAGTATGTCGCCGAGAATCTGGAGAGTGGTTTCATCCAGAAATCCTCATCGCCTGCAGGAGCAGGGTTCTTTTTCGTTGCCAAAAAGGATGGTACCCACAGACCCTGCATCAACTATAGAGGTTTAAACGCTGTGACGATCAAGAACCAATACCCCTTACCTCTAATATCTGAACTATTTGACAGGTTGAAGGGGGCTTCCATTTTCACTAAGTTGGATCTCCGAGGTGCATACAATCTCATTAGAATATGGGAAGGTGACGAATGGAAGACCGCATTTAACACTAGGGACGGGCATTACGAATACCTGGTTATGCCTTTTGGTTTGTGTAATGCACCAGCTGTGTTCCAGAACTTTGTCAATGAAATATTCAGGGATCTACTGTACCATTTTGTTGTCATCTATCTGGATGATATGCTCATCTTTTCCGAAAATCTGCCTGCTCACAGAAACCATGTACGCACCATACTTCAGCGCCTTAGAGAGAACAATCTCTATGCCAAGATAGAGAAATGTCCCTTTGAATGTTCCGAGGTCCTGTTTCTGGGATGTTTTGATTCTAGTGCAGGTCTTCGCATGGATCCCGGAAAGGTCTCAGCCATTACCAACTGGCCCCTTCCCGCTAGCCTCCAGGCCACACAGTGCTTTCTTGGCTTCAGAAATTATTATAGGCAGTTCATAAGGAATTACTCTTCCATTGCCGCGCCTATTAACGCTTTGACAAAGAAGGGTGCGAATGCCAAAGACTGGCCTCCCGAGGCTGTCTCTGCGTTTCACGATCTGAAACAGGCCTTTGTCTCTGGACCTCTCTTGAGGAGACCAAATCCTGAGGACCCATTTTTTTATTGAAGTAGATGCTTCTTCGATGGGGGTGGGAGCTGTGCTTCTTCAGTTCTTTGAGAAGAAATGTCAACCATGTGCGTTCTTCTCCAAAAAATGTTCTCAGGCAGAGAGAAATGATGCCATTGGTGATCGGGAACTTCTCGCAATTAAATTGGCATTGGAGGAGTGGCGTCATCTCTTGGAAGGTTCCCCTCACTCCATAACGATCTTTACTGATCATAAGAATCTACAGTACCTACAGAATGCTAAACGTCTGAACCCCAGACAGGCCAGGTGTAGTCTCTTCTTTTCTCATTTTAAATTCACGATTACGTACAAACCTGGTTCCTGCAACGGTCAAGCTGATGCGCTCTCTAGGTCATTTGGCACTTTGGACGAGGAGTCCAACCCTGATCCTGAGCCGATCATTCCTACCTCATGCATTGTTGCCCATTCTACCACCCTGGAATCAAAAATTCCTCCTGGTAAGACCTTTGTTCCCACAGAGTTAAGAACTAAGATCCTTCGTTGGGGACATGATTCCAAGGTGGCAGGTCATGCTGGGTTCCTCCGATCCTTCCTGCTCATCAGTCATCACTACTGGTGGCCTAATCTCCGCTCCGATGTTAAAGACTATGTTAAGTATTGTCACGTCTGTGCTCAGTCTAAATCTTCCACTCAAGCCCCTGCTGGTCTTCTCATGCCCTTGCCCATTCCTAAGGAGCCCTGGTCTCATATCGCCATGGATTTTATCACTGATCTTCCACTGTTGGAGAATAATACGGCCATTTGGGTAGTAATTGATCGGTTCTCCAAGATGGCTCATTTTGTTCCTCTTCCTGGTCTCCCTTCTGCCTCTGCCTTGGTTCCAATTTTTGTACGAGAGATTTTCCGTCTTCATGGTGTTCCTTCTCATGTCGTTTCGGACAGGGGTGTGCAGTTTACTTCTCGTTTTTGGAGAGCCTTTTGCAAATCCCTCAACATTACCTTGGATTTTACCTCTTCTTATCATCCCCAATCCAATGGCCAGACTGAGAGAGTTAATCAGGAGTTGGAGGTCTTTCTCCATACCTTGGTCTCTACCCATCATGATGATTGGGCATCACTATTACGTGGGCTGAGTTCTCTCACAATAATCATGTCAACGTCAGTTCTCAGAAAACACCCTTTGTCACTGTTTATGGAAGACATCCTCAGCTTCCTCTTCCTATGACTTGTTCTTCTGACATTCCAGCTTTGGCTACTGTTCAGGAATCATTCAATTCCATGTGGGCTGACGTTCATGATTCCCTCCAGAAAGCTGCAACAAATTCAAGAGTTTTGCTGACCGTCGCAGGCGTAAGCCACCTTCTCTTCAGCCAGGAGACAAAGTCTGGCTCTCCACCAGGAACTCAAACTCCGGGTTCCTTCCCTCAAATTTGCCCCAAGATTTATTGGTCCGTACACCATAATTTCTAAAACTGAATCCAGTTTGTTTCAAGCTCCAGAATCCCAAAAGCCTCAAAATCTCTAACTCCTTCCATGTTGCCCTTCTGAATCATTTAGTCCTCAATAAGTTCTCTCGTCCTCTCTCTACCATAGCACTGGTCTCTGAGGATGATCAGGAGTACGAGGTTAGCCAAATTTTGGATTCTCAACTCTGTAGAGGCATTCTCCAGTACCTTGTGCACTGGAAAGGTTTTGGTCCTGAGGAGAGGTCGTGGATTTCAGCTTCCAAGGTCTTTGCACCTCGTCTGTTGAGGAAGTTTCATTTGAAGTTCCCCTCTAAACCTGGTCCCAGGTGGGGAAGGGGGAGGCCTCGTAAGAGGGGGGGGTACTGTCATGGTTATGCAATAGAGTTCGTCTGCTTACCTGTCTCCATGTGTTCATTTCTAGAGACCAGCCGACCCTCATCTGACTGCTTTTATAATCCATCCTCTGGCATGGCTCCACCCTAGCTCCTATCAGAAAACTCTATATTAACCAGTGCACTGCAGGCCAATCCTGCTGATCAACCTTTGTGTGTTAGCTTCCTGTTACTTGCCATGTGCTCTGCTGTTATTCCATTACCGACTTTGGCGTGTCCTTGACTATCCCTGTTTGCCTGTGATTCTGACCTTTTGGCGTGTCCCTGACTATTCCTGTCTGCTTGTGGCCTCGACCTTGGCTTTGTCCCTCACCACCCCTATCCTCCTGTTGCCTACTGCTGGTGTGAGCTGGGGGACCCTGGGGGTCGCGACCTGGAGCCAGTTGCAGTCAAGTCCATCCTCACCACTCGAGGCTCTGGTGAACACCTGCTGGCTGTTAGACTCCGCGCCCCAGGGAATCTTACGCTCTAACCCTGGTGGGATCCATCTTGGTGTTCTGGCGTCCCTGCCTTCCTATCACCTTGACCCCCCAACCGCAGCAGTCAGCCATAGGGTCCACAACCTTGCGGCGCACTCATCCCTACGGGGTGCATCTGTCACCTGGCCTCAAGGAGACCTGACACCATGACTGCATGTATGTAGATGTACCAAAAAGAAAAAAAATATATAGAGGATGGACTAGGAATAGATATAGATTATTTATTTTTATTTTTTAAGATATGTATGACTATGAACATTACAAAAAAAAATTATGTATCAGATAAATGCAAGGGACCAAGATTAAGAAGATAAGATAATATAAAAGCATATAAAAAATGTATGTGTATATGATATATATATATATATATATATATATATATATATATATATATATATATATATATATATATATATAGTATAAAAACACATATGGAAAACACATTATTAACTAAATATACTAAAAAAATCCATTATTAATTCTAAAACTATGTTAGAATTGTCTAACAACATGGTATGTGCATTATCAAAATTATTGGACGAAAACTTGCACCCAGGCACAAATGCGCAATTAAGTGTGCACACATATGTGTACACATTCACCCCCCTAGATACAGACACCATAATCTTTAATGACTGCCAAGCTACAATATACTACTTTTTTGATGTTGTGCTTTATTATTATATTAAGAACATATTATTATTACATTGGGAAGTTGTTTGGCTATTTAGATTTAAAAAAGTGTATGCTTTCTTTGATGTTTTGTTTTGGTGACTATGAAAACAACAAGCTTTATACTCTTTTAACTTTAAAACAGTGCTGGGCATGAGTAGCAGGTCCATTAGGGGCATAGGGACACTGCCCCCCTAGTTCGCATGTGGGGATACATGCAGGGCACTGGACTCATAGCTTGCTATGAGTTTTTTTTTTTTTTTTCAAGGTACATGATTAGAGCCTGAGGTGCTAATTGACTTGAAAAAGGTTGGGCTCAGGCGCATCGCACTGCTCCCCAAATCCACCCACTTGTGACATTAGAGAATCAATATTCACTATTGTCTTCTGGCTTCTCCTCCCAGCCAATCAGGACAGGAGGCGGATCAGGTTGGACGTGAGGAGAAGCTGAAGAAGCCTAGGAAGCCATGGAGCGGCTGTGGGGGGGACTGTGGAGGGGTGAGTACGGAGGACCATGGAGGCAGACATGGGGGTTGTTCGTTTGCCATCCCAAAAAAGTTTAGCACCAGCCGCCATTGGTGCTGGGTTATATTGTCAGCAAGGATTCCAACCAAGAAGAAGAAAATTAAGGAAGGAGATGTACTTAAGAAGAACACATTTATTATATTGTTTTATTACCACTCTTGCACAGAACAACAGAAGATGAAATAACAATTGATAAAGAAAATATTTTGGAATTTGTTTTCAAGGAAGCAGAACAGTATCTGTGAGAATCTTGGACCATGTAAAAAGGTTGATTAAATACAAAGACGGAACAAAAACATAACAAATACATTTTTAAAGGCTTTTCAAAGGCTTCTGATATAGGCTTCGTCAACCAACTGGGCTGATGATGAAAAAGAAAATGCCTAACTTCTATATATTATTTTTTCAGATCATAGAAGTGCGCCATTACAGAAGCATGATCTTGGTTCTTGGCCTTGACATAGATAAGGAGAGACCGGGAGAAATAAGACAGAAAAGGCTGCATATATATTTTTACCTGGTTAATAAATGATATGTATGATGAAAAAGTTCTGAAAGGTATTGATGTGTTGTTTGCAAAATGTTTTTTTTTTTTTTTAGATTAGTTCAAAGTGAAGCTGTAGCCAAGCTATGATTGTTCAGATGTCTACATCTTATTAATCACAAAATGTGCTTTGAAACAAGTCATCCTATTGGCTTGGCAGCCTTCCAACCATCTAAACTCTAATGTTAACACAGAGTTGGCGCACAGCAAGAGGGATGCTGAGTGAGACAAGTTGCCTTGGAAAACTTTGCTGCTTCTGAGGTTAATTTAAATGTAAGTTGCTTTGCAGTGTCTGCAGTTACAGAGGTCACTTGTGTTGTTTTAATTCTCAGTTGCTGGTTTTTAATGTAATCTAATTACTTGAATGGCCATAGCCTAGTCACAAACTTGCTTTAAATCAACGTATATTCTTCTTACGAGTCTCAAATCATTTTACCTATTTTGAATACACAGTTAACAAAATAGTTTTGAGGAATAAATAAATAAATAAACAATTAAATAAAAATCAAAATATATTATCCCAACATTAGAAATAATGAGTCCTTGGAGATTATCATGAAGCATTTCCAGTTCCCAGGGATTATATGCAATTCCATTGACTTCTATATAAAGGAACATCTTTGTGTATGATTAGTCAATTAATCACTGGAGGGCAACCACTATGTGGTCCACTAAATCACTTTGAATTTTTATTTTTTGCATTAAATCATTATCAACGGACTATACAATACTGTAAGTACTTGAAAATACATTTGATATAAATATTTATTATAATGATAAAAGGATTGTTAAAGCCAACCAAACGTCACAATCTGCCTTGAGGTCAGACTGTGCCTGGTCTGTCTTCCTTCATGAAAAAAACAAAAAATACCAGTCTGTGCATTTGCCTTTCATATTTCTGGTCCCTGGGTCATGGTTTTTGGCATGCTCTATCAAGGAATCAGCAACTCCAGATCAGAGGTAAGTATTAGCTTGGTCTTCTTAGCTTTGATTGGAGGCTGGAAGCATGGGGTGGGGAGACGGGCAGATGGACCTTAATTCAGTTTTCAATTTTAGGTCTAAAAAAAGTTCATTGAAAAATGGACTGCACCGTTTTTGTTAACTTGTGCAAGAAATGTCTATTTTTTTTCTAAATTAATTATGCATAGTTTACTAATTTTTTTTTATTGGTTTTTTTTTGTTAGATTGATACACCTATCAGCCATAACATTAAGATCACTGACATGTAAAGTGAATAACATTGATTATCTCATAACAATAGCATCTTAAAGCCTATGGCATATACAGTATTAGACAGCAAATACATGTGTTGTCCTTGAGGTTGATGTAGATAAACCAGAAACAATGGACATCACAGTGTATTGTGTAATAGCAGACTAGTCAGGATGCCGATGCTGACCCATGTCCACAGCCATAAACTCCTGCAATGGGCACATGAGCATCATAACTGGATCACAGAGCAATGGAAGAAAGTGGCCTTTTCTGATAAATCACACTTTCTTTTACTTATTTTCTTTATTATGTGAATGGCTGTGTTTGTGTGCATAGCTGATGTGATGCTTTGGGTAAGGTTCTTATGGGAAATCTTGAGTCCTGCCAGTCATGTGGATGTTACGTTGACATGAAAAATCTACCTAAACATTGTTCCTGACAAAATACACCTTTCATGGAAAAGGTAATCACTGATGGCAGTGGCCTCTTTCCACAGGATAATGCACATTGCCACACTCCAAAAATGGTTCAGGAATGGTAGGAGGAACACAACAATGAGTATCTGTGGGATGTGCTGGAAGAACATTGAGGCCCCAACTCACAACTTACAGAACTTAAAGGATATGCCAGTGATGGCATGGTGTCAGATACCACAGTATACCTTCAGTGGTCTAGGTGCAACCATGCTGCAATGCTTTAGGGCTGCTTAGGTGGCAAAAGGGAGACCTACTAAATATTTTGTGGGTCTTCATAATATTATAGTTGATTTGTGTATGAATTTAATATCCAATTATTAAACACAATGTTATATTAAGGTTCTTGAGAAGAGCTGATGCTGGGGTCTCAAACTTGGAATTGGCATTACTGCTGAGCTGCTGATTTTAACATTATAAGGCCTAGGCTGAAAGGTGTGCTGGAAAACGGAATGATATAGGAAATGGCATCTTGGCTATTGAACAGGACAAGTGGAACCTGAGACTGCTATTTTCGGTACCCTTTCATCCATTATCAGTTATATTTCTTTTTTTTTTATTGTGTTTTATTTATTTGGAACCAAGCCAAGAAATCTAAATTACATATTGAACCAGTAATTTAAAATGAACAGTACTAGGCAATTGGAGGTTTCTTCAAGGTCTGTTCGTTGAACCAGCAGTGCCAATGAATATGGAATAATTTCAAGATCTGATTATTGAAATGAGAGTCCAAGTGCCAAGCATTACAATAATGGCAGGCGTGAGTTTTTTTGTTTTAGGTAATAAGCTCAAGCATCAAAGCACTGCAATGTTGGCTGTGGTGAGATTCTTTATTTCAGGTCATGAGATCAAGCACCAAGCACTTCATATGTATATTTCAAACAATACACATATTCTTCTTCTCAGCAATGTATAAAATAACCGATAGCTACATACAATATATGACCAAATGTTTGTGGGCACCTTACCTTATTTATGTACTACAGACATTTATATAGCACAGACAATTTACACCACACTTCATATCAATCTCTGCCTTTTAGGAAGTTTACAATCTATATCATACCCAGACATACACATATTGGTGCCAATTTAGATAGGAGACAATTAACTTACCAGTAGTGGGGAGAAGATCCACACAAGCACATGAAGAACATACAAACTCCATACAGATAATGGAAACATGGGACTTTATATGAAACACACCACTAGAATACAATGAATCAATTAATTAAAGATAACATATTTATTGATATAAATGAGCATACTAGGCAATAAAAATTAATCACAATAAGTAACATACAGAATTAAAATAAACATGTTCGGTAAATCAAATAATGGTAAAAATGATTTCATAACCAATAAACCTGAATATCTCATAGTAAAAATGGTATTATACCCAGATATTTATAACATGAATAACATGGTAAATTGAAGCCATGGTAGTATATAATTGATTCATGATTCTAAAATATAGAAATCACATTGTAATGCATAACTGCTGTGATATAACATCTGTAAAAAGCTTGACGCATTTCATGGATAACTTCCATTCATCAGGAGTAAGTGTAATCTGGATATATTTGTAATAGAGTATACATTTACCATAAATGTAGTAATTAATATAACGGGGAGAGAGGGAGCAGAAAATATAATCCCAGCACTCTTACTTATGGGTAGAATCTCTGTTAAAAAGCATATATATTATTATTAATGGCTGGAGGCGGGGTGGGGACATCATCACCGGTAGCTGAGATAATGGCACTGTGGCAACATCATGGCAAGGACTACCACTCTATGAACATCTAGTGAAAAAAAGTCCCCAATCAATGGCTAGAGTTGTGAATGGTATAGGGTATATGCCGATAGGGCTTCTATAAAAAAATGTAATAATATATAGCAGTGTGTCATAGAATGACTAGCACAATTGATGAATAAGGGGAGAAGTAACCAAATACCAAGAAGAGGGTAGACCATGAAAGAAAAACAAAGGTTTAAAATGAAAGGACTGAATGTATCATCAATCTATCAAAGTGAATGGTAAAGAAAAGAGTACCCACAACAAAACCAGTATAAAATGAATGCTACCAAAATTACCTGGGACTGAGATGTAAAAAAATGGTCCAAGATAGTGTATAAGTGATCAGTGAGGATACGAGTGATCAAAGTGTGTACTTAAGCAAGGTGAGGTAATGAATACCGGCCAGTCCACCGCAGAACAACACCGACCCCTTTTCCCTTATTCCTCTCTTTTTACAAGTAACAGGGATGGAGACATTGGTCCTTTAATAGTCATTGCCTCATATAAAGTTCCAACATTCTTTTTTCTTTATATCCATACAGATAATGTTCTGGTGCGCAGAAGTGCAGATCACCAAGCCACTTTTCTGCTCACCTACACTGTTGTAAAAATGGCCAGCCAAATTAACTATCGCATATGTTCCCAGTGAAATATAATCTTAATGCTACAACATGCAAAGACACTTTAGATGTGCACTTCCAACCTTGTGATAACAGTTTGAGGAAGGTCCATTTTTGTTCCATCATAGCTGTGCTCCTGTGTTCAAAACCATAAAGCCTTGGTTAGATGTGTTCGGTGAAAAGGAATGCATGTGGCCTGCACAGAGCCCTGACCTCAACCCTGCTGAATACCTTTGTGATGATTTTGAATGCCAACTGTGAGTGAGGTCTTTTTGTCCAACATCAGTACCTGAACTCACAAATGCTCTTTTGGCTTAGAAGATATACAATCCAACAGACGTCCTCCAAAATCTTGGGCAAAGCCTTCCCAGAAGCATGTAGGCTCTCTTAACTGCAAATAAGAAATGATGGGGGGCAATGTTATATTAATTCTGGTTATTTTGGAATAGGATGTCCCAGATGCATTACTATAACTTATATGGGCCCCGGTGCAAGAATCCACAAAAGGTGCCCCTGACCCCACTCTTCCCGTAAAGCCCAGGGCCCTTCCAATTGATCCAATTGATCTTTACTCCCATCACAGGGCCCTTTATTATAGTTTTTCATGTTATCTTGGGTAAGGTTGCCACCTTTTCATCAAGCCAAACCTGAAATATTTAGTGGAGTATGACAATACACTATACAATATACTTATATTTTGTGATTAAAGTACAGTACATCTGAAACCACAGAGTTTCCCTTTACATCTAAATCCGCAGAGTTCCCCTTACATCTGAACTTGAAGAGTTCCCTTACACTGTAAAGGGCGACTCTGCAGACTCTGATGTAAGGGAGATCTCTGGGGACTCTAATTTAAGAGCGAACACAGAGAACTCATATGTAAAAAGGGAACTTTGATGTAAGGAGTGCTCCAGACTCTGGTGTAAAAGGGAACTGTAAGGGGTGTCTCTGGTAACCAAAGCCACCACTTACATTAGAGCTCCCAGCAATCCCCTTTAACCACTTGCTACCAAATCACATACCTGTACGTCATTTAACTTCAAGTGGTTGTACTGCAGGTATCACCTCAGTACTGTTTTTTTAGAGTCAGCTGTCAGCTCTCTTGTCAGCTCTCTTGATGCAGCTAAGTAGCCATTCAATTGTTGTTACAAGCAGCGGGAGCGGATGTCCCCCCTCTCTTCTGCCACCTTCAGCCATTTGCGCAGGCTCTCCTGTCCCATCAGGAGACCAGAGTGACCAGCCGGAATGTCTGCTGGCTGGTTGGAGACTCAAAGAAAGCTGGGATCTGCCTTGGCGCACAAGCTCTTTTATGAGTTCGGCAATAAGGCAGGTAAGCTGCTCGCAAGGACCCTTCAAAAAAAGAAAGCCTCTCACACCATACACGAGATAAAGACCCCCTCAGGAAACACAATAGCGGACTCAGATGATATAGCTCAACAATTCGTAACATACTTTCATATGTTATACAATTTACCTAGGCAGACCTCAGTAGATCACACTTCCGCAAGACACCTACTAATTCGGGAGTACTTGTCTAAATATTGCCCCGCCTTTCCTGACCCAAGTGATCTGACAAACCTTGACTTGCCTATCACGGTTGATGAAGCTCGGGCAGCCCTGAAGCAATTCAAAGCAGGCAAGAGCCCGGGGCCGGATGGCCTGACAGCGGGCTATTATAAAGCATTTGCAGACCAATTACTCCCCTAATTCGTTAAGACTTTCATTGCCTTCCATTCTTCCACTGTAGGACAAGGAGACATTCTCGAAGCACACATCACATTACTCCCTAAGCCAGGTAAGGATGCAACGCTGATTCCTAACTACAGTCCCATTTCTCTGCTCAACATGGACGTTAAACTATACGCTAAAATCCTAGCAAATCGGATTCTCCCTCTTCTCCCCAGATTGATCTCAACCAATCAAGTGGGATTTGTCCCTGGTAGGGAAGCCAGGGACAATACCACAAAGGCCCTAAACATACACCATTGGCTAACAACTACTAACACTAAAGGATTCCTCTTGTCATTGGATACAGAGAAGGCGTTCGACAGGGTTGCTTGGGACTACATGTCGGTCATGTTGCAAATCCTTGGTTTTCCCACGCGCTTTGTACAAATGATATTGGCACTATATTCAGTCACTACAGCTAGAATAAGGGTTAATGGCCGCCTATCGGACACCTTCTCCATTTCCAACGGCACGCGTCAAGGATGCCCCCTCTCCCCCTTATCTTTGTACTTACCCTAGAGCCTCTCCTTTGCAGGATAAGAGACAACCCCAATATCAAAGTGATAGACATCAAAGCCAAACAATACAAAATTGCCGCGTATGCGGATGGCATCATGCTTTTTCTAACGGACTCAATCACTACCATTCCAAACCTCCTCCAAGACCTAAATGCCTTCCAAAAATTATCCAATTTAAAAATTAATTTTAGCAAATCTAGAGCCCTTAATATTACCTTGCCACTGGCCACGGTCGCACTATGCCAAAATAACTACCCGTTTGATTGGGAATCTTCTGACCTAACGTACCTTGGAATTAAAATTCCGACCAACCTGGCGAGGCTATACGAACGTAATTTCAGCCCCATACTTACCAAAATCCGGGAAGACCTTCTACAGTGGCATAAAGGCCCTTTTTCGTGGTTTGGTAGAATTGCGATTTTGAAATTGAATGTCCTCCCCAGATTGCTTTACCTTTTACAAACCATCCCTATCAAACTTCCTTCATCCTTTTTTGCCTCTTATAAGAACATGTGTACAAAATTCATCTGGTCTTACCGCCCCCCTAGATTGAGCTGGAATAAACTGATAATCCCCAAACGGCAGGGGGGGTAGGCTTGCCTGATATTCAGACATACTATAAGGCCTCTCATCTCATGAGGGTGGTGGACTGGCATGTACACTACCCAACTAAAGATTGGGTTTGGATCGAACAGGCCTTTATCCAGATTCCACCTTCGAATCTCTGATGGATTAACGCCTCTTCGCTCTTCGCTGCATGCTCCACACACCCGCTAATAGGACCCACACTGTTAGTACTGAAGACTTCCCGTCGCACTCTCAAACTTGACCCTGACCCTGGACCCATGACACCTCTAAACGGGAACCCGGACTTCCCGTTGGGAGTTGGGAGTAGTGACCCTGGGGGTTCCCTACCTCCCCCCACATACAGGGCATGCGATTTTTGAACCTATCAGCAAAAGTACTTATTTACTTAGTTACTTCAATGCCAACCCGACAATCAAGATCTACTAGTCCACACAACAATTGCCTGATAGCCTGTGGTTGGATGACACATACACATGAACTAGACTAGACCCCAGCATAAACACATTCTCAACCCTTGGTATAGAACGTGGTCCCCTCCCGTCCAAAGTGAGTTCCCTATAAGGGTGGATGCGTAAAGGAAGGACATGCACTGGGACTTTATTATAATGTTTGCCATTCCATACACTCTCTGTATGAGATTTTACATTTAGGTTCGAAAACATATGCTTTATGTTGTGTCTGGCAACTAGTTAATGGATAAGGTGGATATACTGCTTTACCATGGTTGAATTAATTGATGTTTGTTAATAAATCACAACCGTAGGCATTTTCTTATGTGTTAAAGTTATAGCACTACTGAGGACACGAATATACAATATACAATGTACTATGTATGCCTTCTTGAGATTGTTGTATGCTCTATAATTTTCAATAAAAATTTCTGGAAAAAAAAAAGAAAGCTGGGATCAGCTTTGATCAGGTCTTGGATGTAGTAACCCGGAAGCAATGTCATGACATAACTTCCAGATTACTGGAGTCTTGAAGGCGCCAGTTTAAAAAAAAAATCAAGTTTTCAAAAATGCAGACCTTGGTGCTTTGAATGCTTTTTGAAGTGCAAAGGATGGATTTGGGATCTTATAGACCCCAGATCCCTCCATAAGAATACCTGTCACGTGCCTATTGCTGTCACAAGGGATGTTTACATTTCTTGTGACTGCAATAAAAGTGCTAAAAAAAAAATAAAAAATTAAAGCACACATGTTAAAAAAAAAAAAAAAATTCTATAAGTGATTAATTAAAAAAATATATATATTAAAGTGCCCCGTCCCCCCACGTGCTGGTGTGCAAAGGCGAATGTGTGCGTCGGTCCTGAATGCACGCAAACCGTGATCGCCCCACACATGTGAGGTATCACCGCAAATATGAGATCATGGACAGTAATTCTAGCACTTGACCTCCTCTGTACATCTAAAGTTGTAACCTGTAAAGGATTTTAAAGCATCACCTATGGATAGTAAAATTGACGTTGTTTGTCGATGTTGTACAGACATACACAATTTTAAAGCGTGACATGTTTGGTATTTATTTACTCAAAGTGACATAAATTTTTATAATTTACTAAAAAATTGGGTTATGCATTGTGTTTGTATGCATTAAAATAAAAAAAGTGTATTTTTTAACCACTTTCAGACCGGACCATTTTGCTGGTAAATGACCAGAGGTCTTTTTACACTTTGGCACTGCGCTGCTTTAACTGGTAATTGCGCGGTCATGCAATGTTGTACCCAAACAAAATTTGCGTCCTTTTCTTCCCACAAATAGAGCTTTCTTTTGATGGTATTTGATTGCCTCTGCGATTTTTATTTTTTGCGATATAAACGTAAAAAGACCGCAAATTTTGAAAAAAAATGATATTTTCTACTTTTTGTTATTAGAAAAATCCAATAAACTCAATTTTAGTCATACATTTAGGCCAAAATGTATTCAGCCACATGTCTTTGGTAAAAAAAAAGTCAATAATTGTATATTTATTGGTTTGCGCAAAAGTTGTCACATCTACAAACTAAGGTACGTTTTCTGGAATTTACGCAGCTTTTAGTTTACGACTGCCTATCTCATTTCTTGAGGTGCTAAAATGGCAGGGCAGTACAAAACCCCCCCAAATGACCCCATTTTGGAAAGTAGACCCCCTAAGGAAATTGATAAGAGGCATGTTGAGCCCATTGAATATTTTATTTTTTTGCCTCAAGCGATTGAATAATGACAAAAAAAAAAATTTTTTTTTTTTTTTACACAAAGTTGTCACTAAATGATATATTGCTCACACATGCTATGGGCGTATGTGAAATGACACCCCAAAATAAATTCTGCTGCTTCTCCTGAGTATGGGGATACCACATATGTGGGACTTTTTGGGAGCCTAGCCGCGTACGGGGCCCCGAAAACCAAGCACCGCCTTCAGGCTTTCTAAGGGCGTAAATTTTTGAGTTCACTTCTCACTACCTATTACAGTTTTGAAGGCCATAAAATGCCAAGATGGCACAAAACCCCCACAAATGACCCCATTTTAGAAAGTAGACACCCCAAGCTATTTGCTGAGAGGCATGTTGAGTTCATGGAATATTTTATATTTTGCCACAAGTTGCGGGAAAATTACAAACTTTTTTTTTTTTTTTTTTTTTTTAACAAAGTTGTCACTAAATGATATATTGCTCATGCATGCCATGGGCATATGTGAAATGACACCCCAAAATAAATTCTGCTGCTTCTCCTGAGTACGGGGATACCACATATGTGGGACTTTTTGGGAGCCTAGCCGCGTACGGGGCCCCGAAAACCAAGCACCGCCTTCAGGCTTTCTAAGGGCGTAATTTTTTGATTTCACTCCTCACTACCTATTACAGTTTTGAAGGCCATAAAATGCCAAGATGGCACAAAACCCCCACAAATGACCCCATTTTAGAAAGTAGACACCCCAAGCTATTTGCTGAGAGGCATGTTGAGTCCATGGAATATTTTATATTTTGCCACAAGTTGCGGGAAAATTACAAACTTTTTTTTTTTTTTTTTTTTTTCCACAAAGTTGTCACTAAATGATATATTGCTCACGCATGCCATGGGCATATGTGAAATGACACCCCAAAATAAATTCTGCTGCTTCTCCTGAGTATGGGGATACCACATATGTGGGACTTTTTGGGAGCCTAGCCGCGTACGGGGCCCCGAAAACCAAGCACCGCCTTCAGGCTTTCTAAGGGCGTTACAGTTTTGAAGGCCATAAAATGCCAAGATGGCACAAACCCCCCCCAAATGACCCCATTTTGGAAAGTAGACACCCCTAAATTTAGGGGTACACTAGTGAGACTAGGTAATAAATGGCGGGTGCCCTGAAACTATAAAAAAATAACTAACCAACCAGCGTCACCTGTAACAGTTATATGGTGATCACTGGTGAAAGGGTTAACTAGGGGGCAATTAGGGGGCTTTATGCGGTAGTATATGGGGGTCCCTGGCGCTATAAAAAGCTGCAGCGAACCTAAATACCTACCTGCCTAACTAGCGTCACCTGTGACACTAATACAGCGATCAGAAAAACGATCGCTTATTAGGCTGGGTTCACACTGGAGCGATGCGGGAACGCCACGAATGCGCGGCGGGTTCCCGCATCGCATGCCTCCCGGCGGCAGTTCACACTGCCCTATGCGAACTGCTGGGAGTGTCAGTGAAATGTTACTGACACCCCCAGATCAGTTCGCATATCGCAGTGCGATCTGCAAACTCGGATCGCATGGTGTGAACACCCATGCGATCCGATTCTGCTGCGGGCCAAAAAAAGGGTCCCGTGCGAATTTGCGGCGGGTGCGGCGGGTGCGGCGAATGGCTGAACTCGAATCGCACAGAGATCGGATGTGATTTGCACTGCAGTGCGGTGCGAATCACATCCGTTCTCATAAACCGCTGCAATGTGAACCCAGCCTTAGTGACACTGGCGACGGGGGGTGATCACGGGGTTAAACCTTTATTGGGGGGGTTAGGGGGGTACCTTAGAACTAAAGGGGGCTAACCCTAACTGCCCTAACAGTTATTAGTCACAAATGACACCCGCCGGGTGATCAGGGGGTTAAACCTTTATTAGGTAATAAATGGCGGGTGCCCTGAAACTATAAAAAAATAACTAACCAACCAGCGTCACCTGTAACAGTTATATGGTGATCACTGGTGAAAGGGTTAACTAGGGGGCAATCAGGGGGCTTTATGCGGTAGTATATGGGGGTCCCTGGCGCTATAAAAAGCTGCGGCGAACCTAAATACCTACCTGCCTAACTAGCGTCACCTGTGACACTAATACGGCGATCAGAAAAATGATCGCTTATTAGGCTGGGTTCACACTGGAGCGATGCGGAAACGCCGCGAATCCGCGGCGGGTTCCCGCATCGCATGCCTCCCGGCGGCAGTTCACACTGCCCTATGCGAACTGCTGGGAGTGTCAGTGAAATGTTACTGACACCCCCAGATCAGTTCGCATATCGCAGTGCGATCTGCAAACTCGGATCGCATGGTGTGAACACCCATGCGATCCGATTCTGCTGCGGGCCAAAAAAAGGGTCCCGTGCGAATTTGCGGCGGGTGCGGCGGGTGTGGCGGGTGCGGCGGGTGCGGCGAATGGCTGAACTCGAATCGCACAGAGATCGGATGTGATTTGCACTGCAGTGCGGTGCGAATCACATTCGTTCTCATAAACCGCTGCAATGTGAACCCAGCCTTAGTGACACTGGCGACGGGGGGTGATCACGGGGTTAAACCTTTATTGGGGGGGTTAGGGGGGTACATTAGAACTAAAGGGGGCTAACTCTAACTGCCCTAACAGTTATTACAGTCACAAATGACACCAATGCAAAAAAAAAAAAAAAAAAAAAATGACATTGGTGTCACTGTGACTGGGGGGCAGGGGTAATTGGGGGGGTGATCGGGGGGTAAAGGGGGGGTGTGAGTGTGCCTGGCATGTTCTACTGTGTGTGTGAGTGTTGGTGCAACTTACTGATCCGCTCTCCTCCGTGTCGGAACGAAAAATACCGACACGGAGGAGAGAATACATCACTTCCTCTCCTGTGTTTACATTACAGGAGAGGAAGTGATGTCACCGGGGATTTCTATTCGTCGGGAGCGATCGCGAGGGGGTGGCCATGAATGAATGGCCGTCCCCTCGTCCGGGATCGCTCCCGTACGAATACCGACCGCCGCAGGCACCGGGCGGGGGCCCGATCGGGCCCCCGACCCGCGGGAGGCAAGGGACGTACATGTATGTCCTTATGCCTGCCCGTGCCATTGTACCGACGTACATCGGCGTGCGGCGGTCGGCAACTGGTTAAATAATTTTTCCCAAAAACTGCATTTGAAAACCCGCTGCACAGATACTGTATTACATAAAGATTGCAAAACCCACAAATGTATTCTCTAAGGCCTTTGCTTTAAAAAATATATAATGTTTGGGGGTTCAATAACTAATTTCAAAACAAAACTTGTTTTCATATGTAAACTCTCTTGGCCTCCGTGATTCTGCTTTCTCCTGGTTCTCCTCCTACTATCTCAGTGCACTTTCAGTGTCACTTACAACTTCATCTCCTCCACCCCCCTTCCTCTTTCTGTTGGGGTACCCCAAGGCTCCGTCCTTGGGCATCTCCTATTCTCACTCTATACCTCTTCCCTGGGCCAGCTGATAACATCCCATGGCTTCCAATACCACCTCTATGCCGACGACACCCAGATCTATCTCTCCACTCCTCAACACACCCCCTCGATCACCCCACGGATCTCAAACTTACTGAATGACATATCAGTATGGATGTCACACCACTTCCTCAAACTCAATATTTCTAAAACTGAGCTTGTTATATTTCCTCCTTCACGGTCCCCCCCTGTGACTTCACCATTAATATCAACAACACAACCATTCACACAGGGTCCTGGGTGTAATCCTTGACTCTGACCTCTCCTTCAGCCCCTACATCCAATCACTGGCTAAATCCTGCTGCCTTCACCTCCGCAACATCTCCAGAATTCGACCCTTCCTGACTAATGACACCACAAAGCAACTTATCAAATCCTTCATTATTTCCCACCTTGATTATTGCAACTCTCTCCTTATTGGCCTACCCTTAAATAAGCTATCCCCCCTTCAGTCTATTATGAATGCTGCTGCTAGACTAATACACCTCACTAGCCTATCCGTGACTGCTGCCCCTCTCTGCCAATCCCTTCACTGGCTTCCCCTACCCCACCGTGTAAGATATCACCCAAATCATCCCCTCGGCTCCTCCCAGTACCTCTTGCTCTCTAGTTCCCTTGTTACCTCCTCCCATGCACGCCTTCAAGACTTCTCCAGAGCCTCTCCCATCCTCTGGAACTCCCTGCCCCAGTATATCCGATCAGCCCCTACCCTGTCCACCTTTAGGAGATCCTTGAAAACTCATTTATTCAGGGAAGCTTATCCCGCAACCACCTAACAACTGTTCCCGAACCACCCCCACATCAAATCATTCTCTGCAGCTATTACCTTTTGTACCACCACCCCATCCCTTTAGAATGTAAGCTCTACGAGCAGGGCCCTCCTGTCCCTTCTGTATTGAACTGTACTGTAATTGTGTTGTCCCCCCTCTACATTGTAAAGCGCTGTGTAAACTGTTGCCGCTATATAAATTGTGTATAATAATAATAAAAATAATAATAATAATAATCATGTAAATGAAAAGTGACAGAAAATGCCTGGTCTTCAACTGGTAAAGCAGGGTTCTCAGAGCCCCCCCCCCCCCTTACTTTGTAGTTCACAGAGTTCTCCGTGACATCAGTTCAAAGCATTCCCCTTTAATCAGAGGTCCCAGAGCACCCCTTACATTAGAGTCGTCTGAGCCGCCCTTAAATCAGTGTCTGCAGAGCCCCCCTTAAATGAGATCTTGCAGAGTGTCGCTTACATTAGAGTCTGTTGAGCTCTCCTTACACCTGCGCACACAAAGCGGCCCTTACATCAGAATCTGCACAGTGCCCCATACAACAGAATCTGCTAAACCCCACTTACATGAGAATCTGCAGAGCCCCTTAAATAAGAGTACACAGAGAGCCCCCTACATCATAGTCTGCAGAGTGCCACTTATATCAGCGTCCACAGAGCACCCCTTACATCAGAGTTTGCACAGTGTGCCTTACTTTAGAGTTTGCAGAGCCCTCCTTACATCAGAGTCCCTGGCTATGGGCTGTAACAGAGACGCTCACAGCTCAGAGCCCTGCAGCAGCTGGGGAACCACAGTCTGGGCTTTTGGGGTGGGTGGGGCCCACAACACTGGTGGAAATCCAGGGCCCAGAAGCAAGTACAACCTTTGTGACGCTGGTAGTTCTGCCACTGGGATGTCCAACAAGCTTATGTAGTTGTGATGGTCAAATCCCTACAAGCCTTTGATCGTGTGGTGTATGGCTTATGGCACTTTTATATATCTTTGCACAACTTTCCCTAAATATTTCAGCACAAATTAGTTAGGATTACCTGATTATTATTTTTAATAACAAAGCTTTTTCCTTTTTTGTACTCTCTTCAGGTTATGAACGAGAAAAATGTATCCCGTATTACCATGATCCACCTATTAGGACTTCAGACTCCACACAGTATAACATTTCTAATTTTTTTTCTTTTACTTTTGATTTATTGTTTGACAATATGTGGAAACTTCCTGATCATCACATTAGTGTCCTACAGCAAATCCCTCCATTCTCCCATGTACGTCTTCCTCTCCCAGCTGTCTCTATCAGATATTTTACTGGTAACCGACATTCTTCCTAACACACTCCATACTGTTTTGATGAAAGGGATCATAATATCATTTGCTGACTGCATGACCCAGTTTTTTTTTTTTGTTGTTTTGGAAGGTCTTCAGTGTCTTCTTTTGACAGTGATGTGTTATGATCGATATGTGGCTATCTGTAAACCATTACATTATACTTTATTAATGAACTTCCAGCTGTGCTGGTTGATGATTATCATATGTTGGGTGTTAAGTATTTTAGTAGGATTGATTGGCAATTTAACAGTATCACAATTGGATTTTTGTGGTCCCGATATTGTCGATCACTTTTTCTGTGATCTTGATCCAGTCCTACAACTCTCCTGTTCTGATATTGCTAATGTTCTACTTGAAGTGACAATAATGAATTTTGTTCTTGCTGTCATCCCTTTCTTTATTATTATTATATCATATGTTTATATTATAATCACCATTTTTAAAATTCCATCCATTACCGGCAGGCAAAAAGTTTTCTCAACATGCAGCTCCCACCTGACTATTGTTTGCATTTATTATGGTACTCTAGTTTGTGTTTATTTGGTACTTAGTAGAGGACAGTCAGGGGGTAGCACTAAATTCTTGTCATTACTGTACACTGTGATCACCCCACTCATGAATCCAATTATATACAGCCTGAGGAATAAAGACTTAAAAAAAGCTGTAGCTAAAATCATCAACCACTGTCTGCAATTGCATATCAGTAAAGAGTCGTAAAATAATAATTTAGTGATTTTAAATTGAAATTGGTTTTCAGATCTTCATATTAAAGATGAAATCCATAAGGCTTGATTCACACTTATACATTTGTTGATGCTTTTGCTTTTTTAAACATGGAAACGTTCACATCAATGCATTTTAATGCCTCTATGTTTTTGGAAAGGGTTGGGGACTTTTTTTCACAAAATGCTGTGTTTTGCATGTAATAGACTTCAATGGACCCACATCCAAAACGCAAGTACTGCATTTTTAGCATGATTTTGACGCAATTTGCGATTTGTGTGTTTTTTTTGGGCTTTACATTCACTGTACATAGCTGGTTGCTAAGGAGCGGGTCGGCGTCCTTAACAACCGATCAGTCATCAGCTGTCAGTGGGCTTTCCCACTGACAGATAAAAGTAAATAAAACAATTTGACGGCTAAAAAAATTCCCCTAAAACCCTACCAGACCCTTCGAGATGGTAGGGATTTGGAGGAGACACGCCAACATTTAAAGAAAAAAATGGTGTTCCCCCCAAAAAATCCATACCAGACCCTTAAACCAAGCATGCAGCCTGGCAGCTCAGGAAAGGGAGGGGACAAGCAAGCACCCCTCTACTGAACCATGCCAGGCCGCATGCCCTCATCATGGGGGCCCCCATGCCCTAGAGCACCCTGTCCCCATGTTGATCGGGACAAGGGTCTCTTCCCTGCAACCCTGGCCGGTGGTTGTGGGAGTCTGCGGGTGGGGGGTTTAGCTGGATCCGGATGCCCCCTTTAACAAGGGGGCCCCCAGATCCCTTCTTATGGTACATTGTACCCCCCCTGAAAAAGAAGGGATAGGTATGGCACTGCTCTTATTAAGAAGTGACCTACAACCTCTAAATACTTGAGGGGTGTGTGTGGAGGGTGCATTTAGTGCAAAAAATGACTAAAAGTGCAGAAAATAAATATTTGTATATTCACAAGAATCCACAAAAAATCCTACTGTGTATACTTCCTAACCGCTTATATATAATGCATATCGTTATGTTCAAACAAAAATAAAATAAAATAAAATAAACACAATCCTGTAATTCAAAGTGACATTTCTGTGCAACAAAAATCCAACATATATGACTGGTGTATATTGTTGCTGTGAAACTGGGTTCAGAAATATGCATATACCTTCCTTAAACCCTGGTGTATAAAAAAGACCAATAAAGTGACAATGTGCTCCTTCAAATTGTTCTGTGCTTCTTAGAAAACAGTGCCCCATAAGAAACACACTCACCGCTATTATTCACCCCACAAGGAGGTATTTCACCTTCACAGTATGAGCCACTGTGTAGCCCATGGAGTGGGAGGAAATTTCCTGTCCTGTGTTCCCCAAGTGCCTCCTTGTCTGCGATGTAAGTGGTCTCCTCTCTGTTAACCTCTTAGATGTTGTCCACATGTAGAGAGGAAAGAGACTCCATAGTGTGATACCGTACAAATATCCAAAAATGTATTAGTAATACTGATGTGTACTCACATTTAATAAAAATCATTAAAAGCGAAAACAGTATTTAAAAACAGGAAACTGGAGCGATCTGTGCACCACAGCTCAAAACAGGAAGTGATGCAATGACGTGGTATAGTCCCGCCCTACCTGTTTCGTCAATGGGGCGTCATCTGGAGTGGTGCCATCTTGCTACACCATCTGGTTTTTATATGGTATGAGGTGTGCCTTAAATTGATGGCCATGTGCCCGTGCCCATTTGTGGTTAGTCCAGGCTTTGGCATGGCGGATGCTATTGCTAGTAGTGTGATTTAAATTGGCAATAGACAACACTACTCACAACCTGACGAGGGGTAATTTTAAAAGGACTACTTAACTCCAAGTTGCAACGGACACACCGCATAATACCAAAATACACATCATAATACACAATATTATAAAATTTTATTTAAAAACGGGTAAAAAATATAATTGCATTATGGTATTCTGCTGGACAAGAGGTAAAAAATGATGTTAGAGGATATATTGCAATTATACATACAAAAATGCCTTCATCATTCAAAATAGTGTAATGGTGTTTTACTAGTGGCATCTTAGATTAAAGGTGGAAGTGATGTACAGTGTAGTAACATCAATAGGTTGTGAAAAATAGGAAAAAGGAGGAAAAAGAAGGGGGTGTAATTGCAGCGAGAGTGCAAAAAAGCCAAATATTGCAAAAAACTTTGCAAATCACATAAAGCCACAAATAGCTAAAATTGCTGAGAAATATATGCCAGATGTGTCACATATGTACAGAAATTATTTTAAAAAATATGATGAAGACCATAGTTGATAAGGGAACCCTTTATAGTAAAAACTTTGACAAAAGGAGATAAAATTAGAAGTTGGTGAGGAAGCAGTTTAAATCTATGTCAATGTTCAGGCCTTTAGGCTGAAGGGTGTCTAAAGTAAAAATCCACCTGGTCTCATGTTGGGAGGTGTTTAAATTTTCTCTTCTCACACCATGAATTTGTTTCTCTTCTCATCTATTAAGAAACAGGTTTGTGACGCTGGGGGCATATTTGGTCCGCAGAGCTACTCCCTTAGTTTACGTGTAATGTTCTCCCTTGTACCAAAAGAAGTTGTGGCTCATTGCCATCCTTAGGCCTTTTAAAATATAGTTGATCTGGGCTTGTTTTAGCTGTGTTTGGGTCTGCAGAATCCATTCTACACTGATAATACCATCCTCTTGAATAATGTTGGTATAGAGTGAGTTGACATCGATTGTTACTAAAAAATCCTCATCTGTTATCTCCATGTTCTTCAACTCCAGGATTAGTTGTTTGCTATCCTTCAGATAGGAGTTACCCTCTGGTACAAGTGGCTGTAGAAAAGTGTCTAAGTATTCCCCTAGCCTGGAAAATAGGAAGACTATTCCACTTATTATGGGTCTGCCCAGTGGGTTTTCTTGGTTCTTATGAATCTTAGGGACATAATAAATAATTGGGGTTTAAATTTCAAAGTATTTATTCAATTTTCAAAAGTATACATACATACAATAAGTACATACATGAACATGAAAGAAACATCAAAGACTGAACGGCCTTCAGTATGTTATAAACGCTTTGAAAATAAAACAAACCCTGGTCATCTGGGGGCCTAAGACCATCTTAGAAGAGAAAAAAAAAAACTGAAAAACAAAATGTTGGATGGCTACAGGATTCCCTAACGTCGAAGAAATGAGGAGGCCCAGAAGCCCCAGGGAACCAGCCGTGCTGGGCAAGGCTAGCCCTTCCCAGGACCCCCAAATCCACCCACCTCCACAATAAATCTAGAGTAACCCCAGGGTGCTGTGGGGCTTGTGTAACTGAGGTGATCGCTTCCGAGGAAAGGCCATGAAATCAACTGAACCATCTAGCAGAAAAACGACCAGTTTCCTCTGGTTTAATTAGGAGGCCAAGACACTAATAAGCTGACAAAGTCCAAAGAAAAGGGGTAAGTATGGTGAAAAGACACAGTAGAAAGGAAAAAGAGCAGATAAGGGAAACATGAGGGGACTGAGGAACACCAGATGGGCTAGAGACAATGAAGTCTGCGTAGTAGACCTAGCTGTAAGAGGCGTCCGGCGTACAGGAAGGAGGAAGTGAAGGGAAGGGTAAGAATAGGAAAGAGCCAGTCGACAGGACCGAACCCGGGCACCAAGTGCCCAACAAGCTCATTTGGGCAAAATACTAGTGATGAGGGAAATGCCTATGTGCTGGGCCCAAGGCTCCCATATTGATTCAAAGTTGTCTCTGTAGTCTAATAAAACGCTAGTCATTTTCTCCTGGGTCATAATCCAAGATATCTTATGTTTGGCTGCTCGTAGGGAGACTCTGGGCTGTTTCCATGATTTAGCTATGGTTATCTTGGCTCCGAGCAACATAAAGTGAATCAATATGTTAGTAAATTTGCCAGCTTGTGGGATGGGGCCATTCAGGAGAGCCACGGCAGGGGTTCTAGGGATCTGAATACTCGTTACCTGATAGATTAAATAAAACATCTTCCGCCAGAAGGGTCTGAGTTTAATACATTCCCACCAAGTGTGGACCATAGTACCTGCCATGTCACAGCCTCTAAAACATAGGGGATTGGTCGAGGGAAACATGTGGGCTAATTTAAACGGGGTCAAGTACCACCTAGTCATCACTTTAATGTTAGCCTCAATCAAAGAGACATTCCTAATCCCTTTATAGGCTCTGGAGTAGGAGGAAAACCAGGACTCCGGTTCCCATTGAATGAGAAGGTCCTTTTCCCAGGCCAACATGAAGGGTGTTTTACTGTCATTCTCGGCAAGAGCTTGGTATATAACCGAGATTCCCCCTCTTTGGTCTGTGGCTTGTCCGCACCACGCCTCATAATCGGTGAAGCGTGGAGGGCCCGGTTTCTCCTTCCAGATCCCATGAAGGTTATGTTGAATCTGAGAAAATCTAAACAGTTCCGTATTTGGGACCTCTAGTTTCTTTTTGCAAAATTTCAGGGTGATAGGGCCAGAGCGCGTGAATAAATGACCTATTCGGTACAGCCCTTTATCCAACCACCACTTCAATGATTTAATGTCCATCCCTGGTGGGAAGTCGCGATTGTTAAAAATATGGGCAAGCGGATGAGAGTCAGACACTAAGGATGTGTTGGTTTTAAGCCTATCCCAGAGGGAGAGAGATTTTGATAAGGTGGGTGAGAGAATGGGGGGCCTCTCCTTGGTGGGGATCCAGAGCAGGAAGTCTAAGGTGTATGTTGGGGCGGCCTGTCTCTCTATTTGCAATCACTCTGTTTTTTCCAGCCTGGAGTATACAGTGGACAATTGAGCGAGTCTGGCTGCTTGGAAATACCAAAGCATTCTCGGAACTCCTAACCCACCTTTCTTTCGCAATCTAAAGAGTGTGTTACAGGGTAACCTGTGACCCTTTTCCCCCCATATGAATTGAGTCACCTTCCACTGAAAGTATTTGAGATGATCAGTCCTTATGTTTATCGGTATCGCTCTGAATAAATAAAGAAGCCTGGGAAGGAGAGTGATTTTGAGGGAGTGAATCCTACCCAACCAAGAAAGATCGTGATTTGCCCAATGTTGTAAGTCTGTCGCTAACCTCTTGTAGGCGGGAGAAAAGTTGGCTGAGTATAACTGTTCGATTTTAGGAGTGAGTTTGGTCCCCAGGTATTCTAAGGATGTGTCCCTCCAGGTAAAATCAAAATTGTTCTGGAGGCTAGCAACCGTTGGCATGGGGAGTGAAATATTAAGTGCGTGGGATTTGGCGAAATTAACCTTAAGGCCTGAGGCCTTGGAGAAATCAGTCAGGGTTTTACAAAGATTAAGCAGTGAGGTGATGGGAGAGGTGAGGAAAAGGAGTATGTCGTCTGCGAATAGACCACATTTATGAGTTTGGGTACTGCACGAGACCCCCTGGATGTCAGGATTGGTGCGGATGGCTATGGCCAGAGTCTCGATAGCTAAGGCAAAGATTAAAGGGGATAAAGAGCACCCCTGTCTGGTGCCTCGAGCTATGGTGAGTGGCTGGGAGTAGTGGCCCAATAAGCAAATAGACGCAGTCGGATTCGAGTACAGGGAATGAAGTGTACCCAGAAATCTGTTACCAAATCCCCAATGCTCCCTGAGCGAAAAAATATACGGCCATTCGATGGAGTCGAAGGCCTTATGTAGGTCCAGGGACAAAAGCATACCTTCTTGTTTGGGTCCCCCTTCCCAATTGGATTGAAGAACAGAAATTATATCTTTGGCCCTTCGGGTTAAATCTGGCCCTTGCCTTCCAGGGATAAACCCAACTTGGTCCTTATGGACATATCTGCCAATAAAGGAGGCAAGTCGGTTGGCCAAGATTTTAGTAAGTATCTTAAGATCATTATTTATAAGGGATATGGGCCTATAATTTTCTACGACTTCCGGGCTCTTATTCGGCTTTGGGATAACCGTAATGTATGCGGTATTCAGCTGGGGATCCAATGGGGAGCCTTTAGTGATTGAGTTGAAGAATTTTGCCATATAAGGTGCCAAAGGATCCGCAAATGCCTTATAATATGTTGCTGAGAGGCCATCAGGGCCCGGAGCCGATCCCGTTTTGAGAGATTTTATGATTCCCCTTATCTCCTCAGCTGAGAATTCCACTTCCATTACTTCTCTATGGTCAGCCGAAAGTCTAGGTATGGGCAAGTCTTGGAAGAGGGCATGGCATACACTGTGGCCATCTTTTTGGGTTGAACTGTAAAGCTTAGCATAGAATTCTTGGAATGACTTAAGTATTTTTATGGGGTTGGCTGAGAGCGTTTGTCCCGAGACCCTAATTTTGGGGAAAAAATGAGTGCGAGACTTAGGGGTCAATTTGTCTGCTAGCATGGACCCTATTTTATCTTTCTGATTATAAAATTTTGCGCTGCTCCAGTGGATTTCTTTCTCCATCTTAACGGTTAGAGCCAGGTTCAGTTCCAGTCTAGAGGCATCCACCTGGTCCGCCAGAGCCCGAGAGGGATTCTTCTTGTGCTGAGATTTCAGGGTTTTAAATTTAGTTTCAAGGTTTTTGATGGTTAACGTTCGTTCTTTTTTGATGCGCAAGGCTATGCCTATGATTTTACCTCTCACCACAACTTTATGGGCTGCCCAAAGAGTTTCCGGGGAGATCCCCCCCACATCATTAAGGCTAAAATATTCCTTCAAGGAGCTCTAGATGTGTTTGGATATATGTGGGTCATTCAAAAGAGATTCATTGAGTCTCCAGTGTGTCCCTGTTATTTTCGTCACAACATTATGAACCGAAATGCAAACCAGTGAGTGGTCTGACCAGGGAACATCGATAATGGAGGCCTTTCGGGTGGGTGGGATCAACTCCTGGGGAACCAAAATATGGTCAATCCTAGCATAGGATCGGTGTGGTGGAGAGTAGTGCGTGAAATCGTGTTTGGTTGAGTTCAATTCCCTCCAGATGTCAATCAGGCTGTGGGCATGAAGGAATCTTGCTATGGATAGGCTAGCTTTGGTGGGACGTGTTAGTTGTGAACCTGGAGGTTTGGACTTGTCAAGTCCCTGATTGAAGGCAACATTTGAATCCCCTCCGAATATCACCTTTCCCTCCGTTAGGGGAAGTAAGGCTTTGAGAAAGTCTTGAAAACATTTGGATTGTCCTCTATTGGGGGCATAGTATGAAATTATGGAATATAGGTTGCCCTCGATCAAACCCTTGACCAATATGAACCTACCCCCAGGGTCACTATAAGTGAAGGAGTGTTCAAATTTGCAAGTCTTGGCGAAGAAAATAGTCACCCCTCAAGTCTTGTTCTCCGCATTGGCTAAGTAGAAGTTTGGGTAGTGTGGGTGGAGGAATTTAGGGCTGTACCGAACCGGGAAGTGTGTTTCTTGTAGTAGGACTATATTGAGTTTAAGGGAGTGGTAGTGTGCAAAGGTTAATCTCCTTTTTATGGGGGAGTTCAGTCCTTGAGTGTTGTGAGTGGCAATTCGGAGGACCCCCGTTGGGCTGTTTGAATCGGTCATAGAATCCCATTTGTGGCAAGCTGTGTAAACAAGCTTCTCTTACCTAAGGGCGGACCCTTACCATGAGGACAGGCTGGAGGTGGGAAAGCGAACCGGTTCAGGATTGACACTGTGGTCCTAGTTCGGTCTGACGACTCCGAAGGGAAAAAAAGAAGGAGAGAAAGGTGAAGAGAGAAACAGACACATACAAAAAGACATCTACAAATAAGGACTGCAGAGTCTGGAGGAGGTTGCCCCCCCTTAGACCAAAAAACAAAAGGCACCGGCTACCCTTACCAAGGGCCAGCTTCCCATCCTGCAAACACAAAAACCTGTCTCCGTGGGAAGGGTGGAGGCGCAAGGGGATCACCCCTACCCCTAACTTATAAGTAAAACCGTAAAAGAACAAAATATACCTGGAATACCACATATTAAGGGTTCAGCTTGAACAGTTAACACACAGGCTAAACTTATATTAGACAATGTTAGGCTAGCTAAAAAATGATGTCAAATTCTAGACCATCTCGGGGGTAGAACCCTTTCGGTGGGCTATCAACAATACAGGGAAGTAATGAGGGGGATCTGCTTAAGAGGATACCAGACAGTCAGAGCGAACAGTTCCTCTGCGGTTTCTCTGTGAGGGAGGAAAAAGCGTCTGAAAGGGCTGTCACAGGAAGGGCCCGAAGGTTCTGGGAAATTAGTCATACTCCCTCTCGCCTGAGGGCAGGATGAGGGTATCTCTTAGCTTGCAAGGACCGGGGGTACACCCAGGGGTGACAAACAGGCGATGCGCTTAGGGCTGCAGGTAGAGCGCAGAGGAAGAGGGAAGAGGATCAAAATGGAAAAATTACAAAAAAAAAATCAATCAACAACTTGAGGCATCAGAGAAAGCTCCTGCTAGGGGACAGGTTAGAGTAGGAGCTCAGAGCTCTCACCAACACAGAGATACCCGTCCCAAGTTTGTGACCAAACCGAGAGAAAGGGTGATTGAGGATCTTGAGGGTCTCGTTAGGGGGGTCTTCCGTCTCTCGATTTCTTGATCTTTCCGGATATCCATAGGGGGGAGACCGGGCTCGTTGGTTGTGGACGCTTGGCTGAAGCTGCTGCGTTGGCTGGAGAAGCAGTTTTTCTCCCTCCTGCAGACTGGAAAAGGAGTAGGTGCGATCCTTGTAGATAAATTTAACTGCAAAGGGGAAGGCCCACCGGTATTTGATCTCCTTGTTGGATAGGACAGTGAGAAGAGGCTTCAGGGCTCGTCTCTTCTGGATAGTAGTTGGGGACAGATCAGCGAATATTTGAAGCTGGTGGCCATGGCAGGAGCCCTGTTGATGAAGTCTCGACTGCTTTAGAACCTCCTCCTTCACTGCATAGAAATGTGGCTTCACTATGACATCCTTAGGAGATCTGTCTTTTCTCAGGGGTTCGAGGGCTCTGTGAGCCCTGTCTAGTTCCAGGCGATGTGAAGGGATATTCGGGACTAAGTCCTTGAAAAGATCCTGGACTACCATGGAAACATCTGAAAAGGACTCAGGTAGGCCACGGATCCGTAGATTATATCGCCTGGATCTGTTTTCGAGGTCATCGATACTTGATAGGGCCAGGTCCAGTTGCTCCTGAAGGGTCTGAATGTGTGCTGCATTTTGGTTTGTGCGCGACACAGTAATGTCCAGTTTGCTTTCAATCGCTTCCATTCTGGATCCCAGATTGGCAAAATCAGATTTCATATCACTAGTGATCTGTGCTGCGGTGTTAGCTAGACCCCTTTCCAGGAGGGCTGACAGGGAGAAGGAATCCTGTGCAGGCATGTGTGGGGAGGGTGCAGCTAGGAGGCTTGGAGATAAAGGCTCTGATGGAGACAGGGCACTGTCCTCAATGTGGCGGCCTATGAGCGATTCTGTAGAGGCTGGAGACGGTGTCTGGGGATAGTGATGTCCACCCTGGGTCACCTGTGAGTATGACAGAGTAGCAGGGACTATCATTTGCCTGTGATCTGTCTTCTTGTCCCCCGTGGCTGTGAGAGGCTGTGAGGTATTCTGTACGGTGGCCATCTTGGTACACCCGGTCCCTCTGGCCTTATTGAAATCTGGCCCCAGATCTCGTCTGGCCGCCGGTCCGGATATCTGCGGGTGTTCCCGCCGGGGTCACCGGATCGGAGAGGGTCCAAAGAAGCTGCTCTGGCTATTGCTGTGGTTACGTGGATGATCGTGGGGCAGGGGTGATGCGGAGCTCCTTGCTTAAGTGGCCATTATGGAGCGCCCGCGCATGCGCACTCATAATTGGGGTTTTAGCCTCTTCCGGAACTAGAAATTTCACTTATTCCTTGGATAGAATTCTCTTACCTTTGGGGGTAGTGATGTCCACCCTGGGTCACCTGTGAGTATGACAGAGTAGCAGGGACTATCTCTTGCCTGTGATCTGTCTTCTTGTCCCCCGTGGCTGTGAGAGGCTGTGAGGTATTCTGTACGGTGGCCATCTTTGTACACCTGGTCCCTCTGGCCTTATTGAAATCCGGCCCCAGATCTCGTCTGGCCGCTGGTCCAGACATCTGCGGGTGTTCCCGCCGGGGTCACCGGATCGAAGAGGGTCCAAAGAAGCCGCTCTGGCTATCGCTGTGGTTACTTGGACGATCACGGGGCAGGGATGATGCGGAGCTCCTTGCTTAAGCGGCCATTACGGAGCGCACTCATAATTGGGGTTTTAGCCTCTTCCGGAACTAGAAATTTCACTTATTGCTTGGATAGAATTCTCTTATCTTTTCTTTTTTGTACAAATGCTTTCAGTTTCTTCTCATATTACCCTTTCAGGTTGCCCTTGAGTTTATTGTACGTATCTGTGACACTTAGAAACTTTTTCATCTCTTCTTCATAGTCTGTTTTTCTAATGATAACCAACCCCCCTCCTTTATCCGCCGGGCGGATGATCCCTTCATTTTTTTTCTCGTTTTCCTCATCAGATGAAGGTGTTAATGATAAAGGTCTAATGGATGAATGGTATAGTTTTTTTTTTTAACCACCTCAATACAGTGCAGTTACACCCCCTTCCTGACCAGACCAATTTTCAGCTTTCAGCACTCTCACAGTTTGAATGACAATTACTCAGTCATTCAACACTGTACCCATATGAAACGTACCTCCTTTTTTCCACACAAATAGAGCTTTCTTATAGTGGTATTTAATCACTAGTGGGTTTTTTATTTTTTGTGCTATAAATAAAATAAAACGTAAATTTTGTGAAAAAAATGCCTTTTTCTTCGTTTCGGTCATACATTTTTGCTAATTAGTACTTTTTCTTCATAAATTTTGGCCAAAATTTATACTGCTACATATCTTTGGTAAAAATAACCCACATTAGTATATATTATTTGGTCTTTGTGAAAGTTATAGAGTCTACAAACTATGGTGCCAATCACTGAAAATTGATCACTTCTGATCAGGCCTTCAGTACATCAGGTGTACCTCATTTCTTGAGACACTAACAAGTCAGGAAAGTACAAATACCCCCCAAATGACCCCTTTTTACAACGTAGACATCCCAAGGTATTAAGTAAGTAGCATGGTGAGTTTTTTTAAGTTGTCATTTTTTCCCACAATTCTTTGCAAAATGAAGATTTTTTATTTTATTTTTTTTACTAAATTGTCATATTATCAGGTTATTTCTCACACACAGCATATGCATACAACAAATTACACCCCAAAATACATTCTGCTACTCTTCCCGAGTACGGCGATACCACATGTGTGAGACTTTTACACAGCCTGGCCACATACAGAGCACCAACATTGATGTAGTACCTTCAGACGTTCTACAAGCAAAAATGACGCATCTCATTTCTTAACCACCTATTACACTTTTGAAGTCCCTGGAGTACCAGGACAATGGAATTTCCAATAAAATGACCCCATTTTGGAAAGCAAACACCCCAACATATAATCTGTGAGGCATAATGAGTCTTTTGAATGGTTAATTTTTTTCCAGACGTTTTTGGAATATGTGGAAAAAAATTAAAACGCATTTTTCTTTTACACAAAATTATCAATTTATAAGATATTTCTAACACATAGCATGTATATAGCAAAAATTACACCCCAAAATACATTCTTCTACTCTTCCCGAGTACGGCGATACCACGTGTGTGAGACTTTTACACAGCCTGGCCACATACAGAGCACTAACATTGATGTAGTACCTTCAGATGTTCTACGAGCAAAAATGACGCATCTCATTTCTCAACCACCTATTACACTTTTGAAGGCCCTGGAGTACCAGGACAATGGAATTTACCATAAATGACCCCATTTTGGAAAGCAAACACCCCAACATATAATCTGTGAGGCATAATGAGTCTTTTGAACGGTTCATTTTTTTCCAGAAGTTTTTGGAATATGTGGAAAAAAATTAAAACCCTTTCTTTTTTTACACAAAATTGTCAATTTATAAGATATTTCTAACACATAGCATGTATATAGCAAAAATTACACCCCAAAATACATCCTGCTACTCCTCCCGAGTATGGCGATACCACATGTGTAGGACTTTTACACAGCCTGGCCACATAGAGAGGCCGAACATTGAAGTAGTACGTTCAGGCATTCTAGGAGCATAAATGACACATCTCATTTCATTCCTACCCATCACACTTTTGAAGGTCCTGGACCACAGGACAGTGAAATTACCCCCAAAATGACCCCATTTTGGAAAGCAAACACCCCAACATATATTCTATGAGACATGGGCTGCAAATAGGTACTCGGGTACTCTGATGGGCTGGAAATAGGTACCCGGGTACTCTGATGGCCTGGTGACAGGTACTCGGGTACTCTGATGGTCTGGTGACAGGTACTCAGGTACTCTGATGGCCTGGTGACAGGTACTCGGGTACTCTGATGGCCTGGTGACAGGTACTCGGGTACTCTGATGGCCTGGTGACAGGTACTCGAGTACTCTGATGGCCTGGTGACAGGTACTTGGGTACTCTGATGGCCTGGTGACAGGTACTCGGGTACTCTGATGGCCTGGTGACAGGTACTCGGGTACTCTGATGGCCTGGTGACAAGTACTCAGGTACTCTGATGGCCTAGTGACAAGTACTCAGGTACTTTGATGGCCTAGTGACAAGTACTCAGGTACTTTGATGGCCTGGTGACAAGTACTCAGGTACTCTGATGGCCTGGTGACAGGTACTCTGATGGTTTGGTGACTGGTATTTGGGTACTCTGAAGGGCGGTGACAGGTACTCATATGGACTGTGACAGGTACTCAGGTGCTCAGATGAACTGTGACAGGTACTCGGGTACTCAGATGGACTGTGACAGGTACTCTGGTACACAGATGGACTGGAACAGGTACTCGGGTACTCAGATGGGCTGTGACAGGTACTTGGGTACCCTGATGGACTGTGACAGGTACTCGGTACTCTAATGGACTGTGACAGGTACTCGGTACTCTAATGGACTGTGACAGGTACTCGGGTACCCTGATGGACTGTGACAGGTACTCGGGTACTGATGGGCTGTGACAGGTACTCGGGTACCCTGATGGACTGTGACAGGTACTCGGTACTCTAATGGACTGTGACAGGTACTCGGTACTCTAATGGACTGTGACAGGTACTCGGGTACCCTGATGGACTGTGACAGGTACTCGGGTACTGATGGGCTGTGACAGGTACTCGGGTACCCTGATGGACTGTGACAGGTACTCGGTACTCTAATGGACTGTGACAGGTACTCTGTACTCTAATGGACTGTGACAGGTACTCAGGTACTCAAATGGGCTGTGACAGATACTCGGGTACCCTGATGGACTGTGACAGGTACTCGGTACTCTAATGGACTGTGATAGGTACTCGGTACTCTAATGGACTGTGACAGGTACTCGGGTACCCTGATGGACTGTGACAGGTACTCGGGTACCCTGATGGGCTGTGACAGGCACGCGGGTACCCTGATGGGCCGTGACAAGTACTCGGGTACCCTGATGTGCTGTGACAGGTACTCGGGTACTCTGATGTGCCGTGACAGGTACTCGGGTACTCAGATGAACTGTGACAGGTACTCGGGTACTCAGATGGGCTGGGACAGGTACTCGGGTACTTTGATGGGCTGGGACAGGTACTCGGGTACTCTCATGGGCTGTGACAGGTACTCGGGTACTCTGATGGGCTGTGACAGGTACTCGGGTACTCTGATGGGCTGTGACAGGTACTCGGGTACTCTGATGGGCTGGGACAGGTACTCGGGTACTCTGATGGGCTGTGACAGGTACTCTGATGGACTGTGATTGACAGGTACTATGAGGGGTGGTGACAGGTTCTCTTTATTGGGGGGGGCAATCAGTATGATTGGTGTACATGTACATGTTACCGCAATCTCCTCCTCACACATGATCGGTGTGTGAGGAGGAGAACTCGGTAACATCCCGTTACCGCGGTTTGTTTACATTTTAGTGATCGGCTGTGAAAGGATCACAGCCGATCACGTGGGTAAGCAGCCGGCCAATGGCTGTTTACCAGCGTCGGTGACGAGCAGTGTTCCCGGGGAACATGCCACCACCGACGTGCACGCTCGCGATCGCGCGCATGCGCCGTGCGCGTTCGGGGTGTGACCATCTGTGATCTGCCGTGACTTCATCGCTGTCGATCACGTGGTAAACAGCCATAACGAATGGCTGTTCACCCCCTTCGGTGGCTAGCGGTGTCTCCGTGACACGCCGCCACCGAAGAAACAGGGATGCGCGCGCACGATCGCGTGCATTCCCTGTTTAAACGGGAGGACGTCATATGACGGCCTCCCGCCACAATAGGTGCGCCGCCTGGCCGTCATTTGACGGCCGGCGGTCAGCATCTAGTTAAACAGAACTTCTGCAGTAAATAATCATTAGGAGACAACACAAATTAAAAAACATAGAAACAGAAGTACAACTCCTAAGAGAACAACTCCTCCCATTTGCTGATTCCAATGAATTTAAGGAGAAGGAAGCCAACCTTCAAGAAGCAATTAAGAAATATGATAAGGAAATCCAAAAAAAAAAAAAAAAGAAAGAAATTCCGCAGAGATGTACTAGATTATAGGAACAGGTTTATAAATGGCAGGCAGATGACAATTATCTGGAGGAAGATAATAACATCTCTATGGCAGAAGACTCTAGGGACCCTTCATTAGAAAGAGAAACAATAGGATGGAATGAAATCAGACCACAGACAGCAAAAACCCCCAGACCTGCCACAAGGTGTGAAAGAAGTCCTACATGTGGAGTAGGTGAAAGAACTCCTACATACAGACATCAGAGAAATCAAGAATGATTACCAAATGAGTACCATCGTGGGAATGCTCAGAGAACATCAAGGTTTCAGAGGCATCCCAACAGGTACTCTTACAGAGAGAAGTCAACTGGGATTACGTGAGACCCCATCAGGTGGACAGGCAAGAAGCCCCCCATAGGCCACAAAGATGGGAAAGAGAAAGCGGACTAGAGGTAAACGAGGGAGGACAAAGAAAAAGAAGGCAAGACTACTAGGGAAGGGTATTTTTAATCTAACTAATATCAATTTCAATGAGGAACAAAAGCAGGTATTAAACCTGGGTCTGAAATTCGCTGCAGATAAAGATCTAGACAAGTTCAAAGTGTACATTGACCTGCAGAAATTTATTAGGAAACTAAACATAAAAATGTTTTTTGCATCAAAACAAATCCCTCAAAGAAAAATAGTGGATACAGAGTTTAAACATACCAAATTAAAGAATAATTCAATTTTTAATCCCAAATCTAAAAATAATGAAAAGTTTGGAATTTTTTTTTAAAAAATGGTGGAGGAAGATGTAAAGAATTTAAAGGTGAAGAAATTCAGAAAGAGACAATATGGAAAACAATAAAGGAAATAGAGAAAAAGAAGGAAATGATCATCCGCCGGTGGATAAAGGAGGGGGGTTGGTTATCATTAGAAAAACAAACTATGAAGAAGAGATGAAAAAGTTGCTAAGTGTCACGAATATGTACAAAAAAACTCAAGGGCAACTCGAAAGGGGAATACGAGAAGAAACTTAAAGCATTTGTACAAAATGAATAAGATAAGAGGATTCTATTCAAGAAAGAAGCAAAATTTATAGTTCAGGAAGTGGCTAAAACCCCAATTATTTATTATGTCACTAAGATTCATAAGAACCCAGAAAATCCACTGGGCAGACCCATAATAAGTGGCATAGACTCCCTATTTTCCAGGCTAGGGGAATACTTAGCACTTTTCTACAGCCACTTGTACCAGAGGGTAACTCCTATCTGAATGATAGCAAACAACTAATCTTGGAGTTGAAGAACATGGAGATAACAGATGAGGACTTTTTTGTAACAATCTATGTCAACTCACTCTATACCAACATTATACAAGAGGATGGTATTAGCAGTGTAGAATTGGTTCTGCAGACCCAAACACAGCTAAAACAATCCCAGATTAAGTATATTTTAGAAGGCCTAAGGATGGCAATGAGCCACAACTTCTTTTGGCACAAGGGAGAACATTACACGCAAACTAAGGGAGTAGTTCTGGGGGCCAAATATCCCCCCAGCATCGTAAACCTATTTCTTAATAGATGGGAGGAGGAACAAATTCATGATGTGAGAAGAGAAAATCTAAAATTGTACAAATAGTACATTGATGACATGATTATTATATGGAGAGGCACAGAAAATAGTTTGAAGAGTTTCCTTGAAGAAATGAATCGCAATATTTATGGCATTATGTTCACAGGAGTATGGGACAAACAAAGCATTGATTATCTGGACCTCCAAATTTTTAAGAAACATACACATCAGAACTTTTTTCAAGAAGACCGATTGCAACGGATATATTCCCACTAATAGCTGTCATCACCCCAAATGGGTAAGAAATGTACCAAAAGGACAACCTATGTGCATCAGGCGCAATTGCAGTACCCTCAAAGACAATGGTTACCAGGCCAATATACTCATTGAGAGGTTCTTGGAAAAGGGATACAAAAATAAGAACCTGGAATCCCCAAAGAATCAAATCAGAGCAATGGACAGAAATAACATGATAGAGCAGTAGAAGAATGAGAAAAATAATTGGTACAACAAGATGGCCTTCCTCACATGTTTCAGCCGACAACATAAATTAGTAGAAAAGGTTCTTAACCACTTGCTTACTGGGCACTTAAACCCCCCTCAGTCCCAGACCAATTTTCAGCTTTCAGCGCTGATGCACTTTGAGTGACAATTGCGCGGTCATACAACACTGTACCCAAATGAAATTTTTATCATTTTTTTCCCACAAATAGAGCTTTCTTTTGGTGGTATTTAGTTACAGCTCGGAGTTTTATTTTTTGCTAAACAAACAAAAAAAGATGCAAAAAAAAAAAAAAAAAAAATCATGTTTTAATAGTTTGTTATAAAATTTTGCAAACGGTTCATTTTTCTCCTTCATTGAAGTGCGCTGATTAGGCGGCACTGATAGGCTGCATTGGTGGGCACTGATGGGCTGCATTGGTGGGCACTGATGGGCTGCATTGGTGGGCACTGATAGGCTGCACTGGTGGGCACTGATAGGCATAGTTAAGGCGGCACTAATAGGCACAGATAAGGCGGCACCGATGGGCACAGATAAGGCGGCACTGATGGGCAAAGATGGGCACAGATAAGATGGCACGGATGGGTGGCACGGATAAGTGGCACGGATGGGTGGCACGGATGGGCACTGATAGGTACCACAGATAGATGGGACTGATGGGCACTGATAGGTGGCACTGATAGGTGGCTCTGATAGGTGGCACTGCTGGGCACTGATGGGCGGCACTGCTGGGCACTGATGGGCGGCACTGCTGGGCACTGATGGGCGGCACTGGGGTGCAGCACATGAGGCAGATTTTGGGTGGCACTGTGGGTGGCACTGCTGGGTGGCACTGTGGGTGGCACTGTGGGCACTGCTGGGTGGCACTGTGGGCACTGCTGGGTGGCACTGTGGGCACTATGGGCACTGCTGGGTGGCACTGACAGGGGGGCACTTACTTTATTTCAGGATGGCACTGCGGGTGGCAGGTGGGCACTGGCAGGGGGCAGGTGTCCTTTTAAATTGCTGGCCGTGATCGGGACTGATGTCCCGAACACGGCCGCCGGCGATCGGCTTTTTTTTTTTCTCCTCGCGCTGTCAGCGCGAGGAGGAATACTAGCCGATTACCGGCTCCGTTTTATCACATGATCAGCTGTCATTGGCTGACAGCTGATCACGTGATAAGGGGTCGGGATCGACCCCTTACACGGATCGGTGATCAGGCGAGTCTCACGGACTCGCCGATCACAGAGCGCGCCGCGCGCGCCCCTCAGGGGGCGCGCAGGCCGCTCGTAACCGGGACTACGTCAATAGACGTAGTCCCGAAAATGTGGGTCCGCGCTATTGCCGTCATTTTGCAATAGCGCGGATCCCAAGTGGTTAAAAAACACTGGCATGTTCTACAGTCGGACTACATTTTAAAAAACTTACTTCCAAATAAACCCTCTTTCATTTACAGAAGAGCTCCTGCTCTAATAAATAGGTTGGTGCACAATGCACTACATCCCCTAAACAAATCAAGATTTTCAAAGATCTAAAAGGATTTTCTAAATGTGGAAAGTGTCTTTCCTGCAGAAAAAGCAAACGGAACGAAAGAAGGTGGCTTTTAGATTTATTACTACAAGGAAAGAATACAAAATAAAGGAGTTAATAACGTGCACCAGCACACATGTCACACATGTTCTGGAATGCCCTTGCCACAAGCAATATGTGAGCAAAACTACTACACCCTTATTCGTCAGAATTAGGGAACACATAAACAATGTCAAAACAGGCTTTACAAAAAATGGTGTATCCAGGCACTTTAAAGAGTGCCACAATGAGGAACCATCTGGTCTAATTTTTTATGGTATAGACAAGATGACGGGACATTGGAGAGGAGATAATGAAAGAATAACAATCTCCCAAAATGAGACCAGGTGGATCTTTACTTTAGACACCCTTCAGCCTAAAGGCCTGAACATTGACATAGATTTAAACTACTTCCTCCCCAACTTCTAATTTTATCACCTTTTGTCGAAGTTTTTACAATAAAAGGTTCCCTTATAAACTATGGTCTTCATCATATGTTTTTAAAGTGGTTGTAAACCCTTACAACACACTTTGACCTACAGGTATGCCTAATTAAGGCTTACTTGTAGGTCCAAGAAATATCTCCTAAACCTACAGGGTTTAGGAGATATTTGCTGAGCGCGGCACCCATCAACGGCGACATGCCGCATGTGGCGGCTTCCCTGCGCATGCACGGGAGTGACGTCATCGCGGCTTCGCTGAATGACAGCGGCGGAGCGGCGAGACCCACCAAGAAGATGGATGCGCCGGACTACAGGGGACAGCGGTGACTTCGCTGGCTCCTGTGTCAGGTAAGTGACACATAATGGGCTACTATGCGATGCATAATAGTCCATTATGCTTTACCTTTGCAGCGAATGAAAGAGGAAGTAAACCCATCAGGATTTACTTCCTCTTTAAAGCATTTCTGTACGCATGTGATACATCTGACATACATTTCTCAGCAATTTTAGCTATTTGCGGCTTCATTTGATTTGCAGCGTTTTTTGCAATTTTTGGAAATTTTTGGCTTTTTTGCACTTTCGCCGCAATTACACCCCCTTCTTTTTCCTCCTTTTTTCCTATTTCTCATGACCTATTGATGTTACTACACTATACATTACTTCCACCTTTAATCTAAGATGCCACTAGTAAAACATCTGTACCGTCCACCCATTTAGGTGCTTAATAGGTTTTCTGTAAATAGTAATAGGCAAATTTGGCCAGGGTCTTGCACTTTTTAGGCCTGGTTGTTTATTTGGGAGAGGGGAGTGCTAGAATAGAGGGAGGTGTGGCCACCTACACTCTGGCTCAAGGAAGTCCCCTCAGCCTTTCAGTGAAATGTCCTGGAAGGGAGGGAGGATTTGAGACTGGAGTGGTAGGCAGCTTATGTGGAGAGCTCTGGACCAATTATTAAATTGTGTTGGCAGGGGCAGGACTCGCATATAAGCTGGGGGTCACATGCTTCCGGGAGGAGGAGAGAATCCAAGATGTAGTGAGTGCAGCAGGAGCAGGCTTGAAGGCCTGGGGGTTCAGAGACCCCAGTGCTGGATAGCAGGAGCAGGTTTGAAGGCCTGGGGGTTCAGAGACCCCATCGCTGGACAGACGTCGCTATGTATTCCAAAGGAGGAACCGGGTGTCCCAGCCAGGGATGCTCCAGACCATGCAGAGGAGGAAGTAGGTGTAAAGTGGACAGAGGAAACTGGGATCGACCTTCTATGGGAAATATAGACTGTCAATGGGAGTGAGCAAAGGGAGTGCAACCCGGTGGTGCTTATCCATAAACTTGCTATGTGTCCAATCACCTAGTGAGAGACACTTTCCAGAACTGACATTGGGCTGATTGCAAGAGTCAAGGAATTAGGCAGTGAGGCTTGGGACTTTGGAATCTAAAACCCACAGTATTATTCAGAGTGATGCTGGTCAGTTCACTAAAGGGAAGTACGCAGGATCAGAGTCAGGAACCAGAACTAATAGAGGTAACTTGTATCCTCTACACAATTGTAACGTCCACTCAAATTCAATAAAGCTTTACAGAATAAAACGACTGACTGGTGTTTGTGAAACTTTGCATAGGGAGGAAGAACTGAGCCTGTTAACATAAAGGTAATGAACAACTTTGCAGCTCCCAAGGGAGTAGTGCGCTACAAACAATTACACTATTTTGAATGATGAAGGCATTTTTCTATGTATAAATGCATTTTACATACTTTATTAGTAATTTTTAGCAACTTTTTTGCAATTTGCGGCTTTATGCGACTTGCTGCGATTTTCTGCTTATTTTGCATTTTTGAATGATGAAGGCATGCATAAATTAACTTTACATACTTTTTTAGAAATTTTTAGCATTTTGTTTGCAACACAAGTTTTGTTTTGTTTTTTGCATTTTTTTGCATTTTTTTTATTGCAACAATACCCTCTTTACTCTTATGTCCACCTTCGGATGTCCCTATACATCCTCTAACATAATTTTTTACCTCCAGTCCAGCAGAATACCATAATGCAATTATATTTATTACCCATTTTTAAATAAAATTTTATAATATTGTGCATTATGATATGTATTTTGGTATTATGCGATGTGTCCATTACAACTTGGAGTTAAGTAGTCCTTTTAAAATTACCCCTTGTCATGTTGCAGAGTAGTGTTGTCTACTGGCATTTTAAATCACACTACTAGCAATAGCATCCGCCATGCCAAAGCCTGGACTAGACAAAAATGGGCGCGGTCACATGGCCATCAATTTAGGGCACACCTCATACCATATAAAGACCGGATTGTGTAGCAAGGTGGCCCCACTCCGGGTGACGTCCCATTGACAAAATGTAGGGCAGGACTATACAGCGTCATTGCATCACTTACGGTTTCGAGCCGTGGAGCGCAAATCGCTCCGGTTTCCTGTTTTTAAACAATGTTTTCATGCTTTTAATGATTTTTATTAAATATGAGTACCCATCAGTATTATTAATACATTTTTGGATATTTGTACGGTATGACACTATGGAGTCTCTTTCCTCTCTACAAGTGGGCAACATCTAAGCCCTTGTACACACGGTCGGACATTCCGACAACAGGATTTTGTCCGAAACTTGTGTTGCATACACACGGTCGGACAAAATTGTCGGAAAATCCAATCGTACGTACCGTGACAACGTTATTTCATTACGACGGGACTACATTCAGGCTAGTAGCCAATAGCTTTGATCTAGGAATTTTATCTGAGTATGCATGGCACTTTGTCCGATCAGAATTCTCTACACACAATCGGACAAAGTCTGATCGGATCATGTTGTTGGAAAGTTTTATAGCCCAGCTCTAAAACTTTGTCTGTCGGATATTCCGACGGAAACAGTCCGATGAAGCTCACACACAGTCGGATTATCCAACAACATGGTCCAATCGGACATTTTCCGTCGGAATGTCCAACCGTGTGTACAAGGGCTAAGAGGTTAACAGAGAGGAGACCACTTACATCGCAGACATCGCAGACAAGGAGACACTTACTAATACATTTTTGGATATTTGTACGGCATCACACTATGGAGTCTCTTTCCTCTCTACCTGTGGACCACATCTAAGAGGTTAACAGAGAGGAGACCACTTACATCGCAGACAAGGAGGCACTTGGAGAACACAGGACAGGAAGTTTCCTCCCACTCCACGGGCTACACAGTGGCTCATACTGTGAAGGTGAAATACCTCCTTTTGGGGTAAATAATATCGGTGAGTGCGTTTCTTATGGGGCACTGTTTTCCAAGAAGCACAGAACAATTTGAAGGCGCACATTGTCACTTTATTGGACTTTTTTTTACACACCAGGGTTTAAGGACGGTATATGCATATTTCTGAACCCAGTTTCACAGCAACAATATATACCATTCATATATTTCGGATTTTTTTTGCACAGAAATGTAACTTTGAATTGCAGGTTTTGCACAGGATTGTGTTTATTTTATTTAGTTTTTGTTTGAACATAACAATATGCATTATATATAAGCAGTTATCAAGTTTACACAGTAGGATTTTTTGTGGATATTTGTGAATATACAAATATTTATTTTCTGCACTTTTAGTCACTTTTTGCACTAAATGCACCCTTCACACACACCCCTCAGTATTTTGAGGTTGTAGGTCACCTCTTAATAGGAGCAGCGCCATACCTATCCCTTCTTATTAACATTTCGTCTAGATTTACCTTAGGGTGAATTTATTGATAGAGGCTGCTGTTCCTCATTTTTCATTTTCACCATAAGCGCGGGGGTCTAATTTTTATCACTACATTGTACCCCTATCCATTCACCAAAAAAAAGTAGTGTAGTGTGACAAAAGATAGTACAGTTTTATTTTTGACAAGTCCTTTATTAAAAATGTCTTCTTCCTCATCCGCTTCTTCCTCCAGTCTTTTTCTTCTTCCTCCTGTCTTCTTCTTCCCCCACTTCTTCCTCCAGTCTTCTCCTTCCCCCACTTCCTCCTTCGTTCTTCTTCTTCCTCTGGTCTTCTTCTTCCTCCGCAGTTGCACCCACTGCCCACTCGCTGTAAATAAAAAATTCCCTCCTCTGTCAACTTCAATGTCCCAAATTTCATATATAACTGTGGGGCATGGCCATTAGATGGCATCATCCGAAGAACCCACCCCCATTGTGACATCACAGACCCATCATGTCCGAGCAGTGACCTCACAAGAGGGCAGGGTCTCTGAATGACGTTATCGGCCCCATCGCAGCTTCAAAGTATGTTTTTATTTATTTATTTCCAGCTTGTTGACCACAGGAGCGGCGTCGGAGGAAGAAGAAGACTGGAGATAGAAGAAGTAGGCCAGAGGAAGAAGAAGAAGACTGGAGGAGGAAGCCAGGGAAAAATAAGAAGGAGGAAGAAGTGGGGGAAGGAGAAGGCTGGAGGAAGAAGTGGGGTAGAAGAAGACAAAGAAAAAAGTGGGGGAAGAAGAAGACCGGTGAAAGAAGTGGGAGAAGAAGAAGACCAGAGGAAACAGTGTGGTAGAAGAAGACATTTTTAATAAAGGTCTTGTCAAAAACTAAATTTTGTCTTTTGTCACACTACACTACTTTTTTGGTGAAAGGAAGGGGTACCCCATACTCATTCACATAGGGGAGTGGGCCGGGATCTAGGGGGCCCCTTGTTAAAGGGGGATTCTGGATTCTGATAAGCCCCCTGCCTGCAGACCCCCACATCCACTGGCCATGGTTGTGGGGAAGAAGACCTTGTCCCCATGTTGAGGGCGTGCGGCCTGCTGTGGTTCAGGAGGGGGGCTCTCACTCATCCCCTGCATTTCCTGACCTCCCTGGCTGCATGCTTGGATAAGGGTCTGGTATGAATTTTTTTTTTATTTAGGCATGGGGGTGTCCCCCCCAAATCCATACCAGACAAAGGGTCTGGTGTGGTTTTTGGGGGGAGCCCATGCCACTTTTTTCCCAGCAAATTTTTTTTACATTCAGCTGCCAGTTGATGACACACCGGTTGTTAAAGCAATCGGCTATATACAGTAAATGTAAAAAAAAAAAGAAGCAAAACGCAAATCGCGGCTAAATCGCTGTAAAAATGTGGTTAAAAAACACGGAAAGCACAGCAAAAATGGTCAACACCTACATGCATAGATGCAAATTGAGCCTTAAATCTGACTCCACATCCTTGTTTTTTTTAAAGTTTTGCAGTCATAGATTGATCATTGTAATTCTCCTAATCTATATTATTCCCCGTACAATGAATTTGGAAATTATTCACAGCACTTCACTTTTTCCACATTTTGTTATGTTACAAACTTATTAAAAAATGGATTAAATTAGGCCGCGTACACACGTGGGGACTGTTCGCTCAACTTTGTCCGTCAAACAGTTTCAGCAAACAGTCCGCTCAAAATTAGCATGGACGGACTTGGCCACACACGACGAACGAACAGTTCGCTGAAACCGTGCGCGATGACGTATGTCACGTACGACGGGACTAGAAATAGGAGGTCCAAGGCACAGCAAAGCACCCTTTGGGCTCCTTCTGCTGACTTTGCGTTAGTAGAAGTTTGGTTAGAGACGATTCGCGCTTTTCAGACTTCAGCTTAATTTGTCCGTTTGCTGCGGCGCAGTCTACCTGTGAGGTTTGTATCTGTCTTTCGGTACGCGTGGATCAGTTGTACCTGTTATTAGGCGCTTCTGGTCCGCTCGTTTCTGGGTTTCAGGTCGTTCTTCATAGGTCTGGCTGTTCTTCAGTGCGTTCAGTTGAGCTTGTCTGTCCAGCCGACCGTTTCAAAGCCATGGAGTGTGGACGTACTCGGGAACGAGTTCGTGCTATATGGGGGCTTGGTGTTGGGGTTAATACTTTGACCCGAGCCCAGTCTGTGAGCAGGGTGAGGAGGAGTTCATGGACAAAGAATTGGTTGCGCCAGCGTGACCAATTCTCGCATATGTCTTTACTCCGTGAGATCCGTGAGAATAATCCTGATGATTTCAGGAATTATCTCAGGATGACGGACCCCGTTTTTCACCGTCTGCTGGCTTTGCTGACCCCTTATATCAGCAGGCAGGATACCTGCATGCGGCAAGCCATCACTCCGGAGCAGAGGCTCGTCGCCACGTTGCGCTACTTGGCGACAGGGAGAAGCCTTCAGGACCTCAAGTTCTCGACAGGCATCTCCCCCCAGGCTCTGGGGATCATTATTCCAGAGACCTGTTCTGCCATTATTCGGGTCCTGCAGAAGGAATATATGAAGGTAAGTTTGTTCTTTTAATATTGCATTGTATGTTTGTATTAATTTCACCATGACTTTTAATATCCATGACAGGAATATGATGTGAATGTCCCCTTTATATGAATGCATGCAATTTTTTTTTTTTTTTTGTGTCATTTTTTTTTCTTTAAATGTTTTTTTTTTTTGTGTCATTTTTTTTTAGCTTTTTACCTTTTTTGTGTATACACCCCGTGTGTGGGGAGAGAGAGAGAGAGAGAGAGAGAGAGAGAGAGAGAGAGAGAGAGAGAGAGATAGAGAGAGATAGAGAGAGAGAGAGAGAGAGAGAGAGAGAGATATAGAGAGAGAGAGAGAGAGATATAGAGAGAGAGAGATATAGATATATAGAGAGAGAGATATATAGATATATAGATATATAGAGAGAGATATATAGATATAGATATATAGAGAGAGATATATAGAGAGAGATATATAGAGAGAGATATATAGAGAGATATATAGATATAGATATATAGAGAGAGATATATAGAGAGAGATATATAGAGAGAGATAGATATATAGATATAGATATATAGAGAGAGATATATAGATATAGATATATAGAGAGAGATATATAGATATAGATATATAGATATAGATATATAGAGAGAGATATATAGATATATAGATAGAGATATGGATTGTCAACTCATTAATTATTCCCCCCACTCAAATTTGTTTCATGTGTTGTATACTTAGTAATTAGTCCCCCACCCCACTCAAATTTGTTTCATGTGTTGTATACTTAGTAATTAGTCCCCCCCCCCACTCAAATTTGTTTCATGTGTTGTATACTTAGTAATTAGTCCCCCCCCACTCAAATTTGTTTCATGTGTTGTATACTTAGTAATTAGTCCCCCCCCCACTCAAATTTGTTTCATGTGTTGTATACTTAGTAATTAGTCCCCCCCCCACTCAAATTTGTTTCATGTGTTGTATACTTAGTAATTAGTCCCCCACCCCACTCAAATTTGTTTCATGTGTTGTATACTTAGTAATTAGTCCCCCCCCACTCAAATTTGTTTCATGTGTTGTATACTTAGTAATTAGTCCCCCCCACTCAAATTTGTTTCATGTGTTGTATACTTAGTAATTAGTCCCCCCCCCCCACTCAAATTTGTTTCATGTGTTGTATACTTAGTAATTAGTCCCCCCCCCACTCAAATTTGTTTCATGTGTTGTATACTTAGTAATTAGTCCCCCCCCCACCCCACTTACCCACCTAATTTATGTCCCCTGGTCCATCAGAGGGCTGATTAATCTGTGAATTGGTCCGCCTACTTTTTTTTTTTTTTTTCTTGGCAGAAAACAAATTTGCAAGATTTCTGTTTAACTGTTGTTCCAAAATGTTTTTGAATTTTATTTGTTATGAATTGTTTTTATTTAATGACTAATTTTTTTTTTTTTGTTTCATGTGTTTGACTCCCCAGCTTCCTTCAACGCCACAGGAATGGCAGACTGTGGCTTCCCAGTTCGCTGCCCGTTGGGACTTCCCCAACTGCGGAGGGGCCATCGACGGGAAACATGTGAGGATTGTGCCCCCACCCCATTCGGGGTCCTACTATTGGAATTATAAGGGGTTCCATAGTGTGGTGCTAATGGCGGTGGTGTCGGCACAATGTGACTTCCTTTATGTGGATGTGGGGAAGAACCTCCGGATGTCTGAAGGAGGAGTCTTTAGGCAGACCGAGTTCTGCCACCGTCTTACCACTGGTGGCCTGGACTTGCCACCAGATGCCGAAAATGTGGAGGGGCTCCCGTTTGTTTTTCTGGCTGATGAAGCGTTCGGTCTGAGTGAACATCTCATGAGACCCTTCCCCCAAAGGACCCTCACCCCGGAGAGGAGGATTTTTAATTACCGGCTGGCCAGAGCAAGAAGGGTTGTGGAGAGTGCCTTTGGCATTATGGCCAGCCGGTTCCGTCTGTTACTGACAGCCATCAACCTGGCAGAATATAAACTCAACTATGTTATTCTGTGCTGCTGCATTCTTCACAATTTTCTACGGAAATTTTCTGGTAACCAGTACCTGCAGCCTATTGGGCCTGAGGCCGGACTCAGGCTTCCAGAACTGACAGGGCTGGATCATGCCCTTCCTGGCTTAGCCCCCCAAACAGCACGTGAGGTGCGTGACCGCTATGTCAGCTATTTTAATGGTAGGGGGGCTATTCCAATGCCAGCTGACCAATAAAAAAATCTTTTTCTTGAAATATGTCTTGTCTGTTCAAATTTTGAAGTTTGGTTCTTGTTTGCTTTTCACGTTGCTTGTATCCTACATTGTCCTAATTCATGGATATGCAATTGGCCAACCTCCGGCTGGTGCAAAACTACAAGTCAATCATGCCTCTGGGTCTCATGCTTGTGGCTGTCAGTCTTGCTATGCTTCATGGGACTTGTAGTTCTGCAACAGCTGGATTTCCACTAATTGCATATTCCTGTCCTAGTGCATTTGTATAGCAAAGTGGTTTTTGACAATAGGAAATAAGGCCCTTTGTGACAGAAAACACAAAATGACTTCCCAAACTGGTATTGAGTATTGAAAGAAGTAGACACACACATTTTTTTTTTTTTGATTTTTTAATAGTGCACATTCCAACCAGTGCCTCTTATTTAGATTTTTTTTTTGTTTTTTTGTGTTTTTTTTTTTTTTAATTCTTTTTTTTTTTTTTTTGGGAAATTGTTTTTAAAAATTATTTTTTTTAATATTTTTTTTTTGTTTTTATAAATTATTTTTTTTTTTTTTTCTTTTTTTTTTCTTTTTTGGTAAACATAGAAATATATAAATATATCAAAAATGCAATTATCACAAAAATAAAAAAAATAAAATCAGATTTTTAACTATTTACATAAAACAAGGGGTAAAGCCAAATTTTGAAGATGCACACCAAAAATTGGTAATGTCAACATGTGCTATGTACCATCATGAGTGATCAATGGACGTGTTTGGTGTGTGCAATCCCTTCCTCTCACATACTAGAAGGAGGAAGGGTTTGCAAACACCAAATGCGTCCATTGCCATCCTCTGATGGCACATAGCACATGTTGACACACCGTGTGCATCTTCAAAATTTGGCCTCTAAAAATCTTGTAAAAACCTTAAAAACTTTTTGGCAAGGAAATGAAGGACATGATCGATTGTGTTTTAGGGAAAAGGGGCTTAGATTCTCCCTAAAACATCGATCATGTCCTTCATTTCCTGCCTCATAGGGACCAGCTGTTGCTGTAGAGCCTGGATTTGCTGTAGCATGGCCTGGATGTTGCTCTCCATCAAATCCATCCTTGCATTCCAGGCCATGACCTGCCCAATCAGCCTGTGGGCACTGTCCGAGGTAAATGGCTCGGCTTGTCCTTCCACAACCAGATCATCACCTAAAAACATATGTAGATAAAAAATTGGTTAACGTATACAGCCATTAATTGTTTACCTTAAGCTGGGTTGTCAGACACTCACTTTCACTTTGTGGGGTGTGTAACTCCACCTGCTCTTCCTCCTCCACATCTAGCCCTGGGCTGGGCTCATCCAGTGGAGCTACGGAGCTTGGTCCAGCGGAGGATACCGAGCTTGGCTGCTCCCTCGAGGACACTGGGCTGGGCAGCTCCAATACTGATGCGGGGCTGGATGGCTCCATCACCGACACGGGGCTGGGGCTGGGGCTGGGGCTAATTGCCCAATCAGGCTGGCGAGGTCGGGGGGTCCTGGGCTGCTCCGCCTCTTGTCTGAGTCTTTGTTTCCCTATGAGAATGAAAAAAAAAAAAAAAATACTTTTAAGCATAGTGATATTTGAGTTCAGAAATTTGAATATGAAACATTGGTTTGAAGTGGTGTAAAATTATTAGCTGGTTATTACAAGATCCTAGTTTAATACATCCTTAAAATGACTTTTTTTTAGTTAGGCTGTGTTCAGACTGCTGCGATGTGTGAACGCTGCAAATCTACTGTGGTTTCACGCATCGCATGCGCAGTTCGCACTGCCCTATGTGACCTGCTGGGAGTGTCAGTGTAAAGTTTTATTGACACCTCCAAATTAGTTCTCATTTCACAGTGCAATCTTTAAACTCGGACAGGAATCGGACCACATGGTGTGAACACCCATGTGATCCGATTCGGCTGTGGACTAAAAAAAGGGCCATGTACAAGTTTGGTCCGGATGCGATGTAAATTCAGCCATACTATATGCATGGCTGAAATCGCATCACACAGAGATCACATGTGATTTGCACTGCAGTGCGGTGCAAATCACATTTGATCTCGTACATTGCAGCAATGTGAACCTAGCCTTTAACCAAACTGTGATACTGTATATCTTTTGTCCAAGTTTCACAGACGGACACACTCGAATCAACGCCTGGAGTACCTGTGTGTGATTATGTCAAAAATGTTCTATGAAGGCCCAAACTACACTTATAAAAATTTCCTAGTCCAGATGTTGAACCAGCATTTTATCTATCTATCTATCTCATTTTTTTAATTGAGTCTACATTGCACTGAATAAATTTATGAAACTTTAGTAAAAATGTATATCCTATAAACTGAGCGTGACAATTCAGTTTATCATGAACAATACAAAAAAAATAATAACTAATTAAAATCTAATCCAACACCAGATAAATTTACACCATACACAAATTCATGCTATTTACGCCCACATATACGAACAACCATATGCACCATATTTTCATAAACTACCTACAGGAACGATTACGATCTAATCCGCCAGATTTTCATACACCGCCTACACGAACGAATAATATAAAATCCACCAGATTTACAGTCACTATCTACACGAACGATTACGATCAAATCCGCAAGTTTTACATACACTATCTACACGAACGCCTACGATCAAATCCGCCAGATTTACATACACTATCTACACGAACGCCTACGATCAAATCCGCCAGATTTACATACACTATCTACACGAACGATTACGATCAAATCAAACGATTATGTCCGACAGTCACGAGAAACGCGGAGTTTACTCACTTTTTTTCAGGACCTTTTTGATGCGGTAATATTGTTCCGGCTCCCTGGACTTGATGTCCGACCATCGTTTCCGCAGCTGGTCCTTTCCTCTTCGTACCCCAAATTTTGTCTCCAAGGCTGTGACTACCTCGTCCAAGATGGCGCTTTTCCGGACATTAGGTTTTGGGTAAGGGCCATGTTCCCCATCATAATCCTCCCTTTTTAAGATAGCCACCATCTCCACCATCTCTTCGAAGGCCATATTGGTGGCCTTATATCTCCTCCTTGCTCCTGAAGCATGGGGCCCATGGCTTTCCTCCGCGCTGCTCACGCTGCTCCTAGAATTTGCGTCCGCCATTTTCTACTCTCATACACCCACAGCGTAAGGAGGGTAAAAGGGGCGGGGAAACACGGTCGCAAGGAACGTCAGGGGCGGGCGATGCAGGCGGAGCCTGAGCGCATGCGCCGTATATAAAGCGTTACCGCGAGGCCGAACGGGAGCAGCGAGTGCTACACGCGACGGTAAGATAGTTATCATTTTATTTTCGGTTAATTTAAAGCCTGCGTTAGGGATATGCATATTGAATTTTATTCTTATTGATGTTTAATTGATTTCTATGTGGGTTGGTGGTTGAGTGGGCTTGGTGTTTTGTGTGGTAGTGTGGGGGTGGGTGTATAGGGGGGTGGGGCTAGTGTGTGTGTGTGTGTGTGTGTGTGTGTGTGTGTGTGTGTGTGTGTGTGTGTGTGTGTGTGTGTGTGTGTGTGTGGGGGGGGGGGAGTGTTTGTGTGTGTGGGAGGGGTAGTGTGTGTGTGTGTGTGTGTGTGTGGGGGGGGGGGAGTGTTTGTGTGTGTGGGAGGGGTAGTGTGTGTGTGTGTGTGTGTGTGTATGGGGCAGTAGTGTGTGTAGAGTGTGTGTGTGGGGGGAGAGTGTTTGTGTGTGTGGGAGGGGTAGTGTGTGTGTGTGTGTGTGTGGGGGGGGGTAGTGTGTGTGTGTGTGTGTGTGTGTGTGTGTATGGGGCAGTAGTGTGTGTAGAGTGTGTGTGTGGGGGGGAGTGTTTGTGTGTGTGGGAGGGGTAGTGTGTGTGTGTGTGTGTGTGTGTGTGTGTATGGGGCAGTAGTGTGTGTAGAGTGTGTGTGTGGGGGGGGAGTGTTTGTGTATGTGGGAGGGGTAGTGTGTGTGTGTGTGGGGGGGGGGTACTGTGTGTGTGTGTGTGTGTGTGGGGGGGGGGTAGTGTGTGTGTGTGGGGTAGCGTGTGTAGTAGTGTGTGTCTCGCCTACATTGTCACAATATAGTGTGCATTTGGTCTGACTTTTTTTTTATTTTATTTTTTTTTTCAGAAAATGCAAAAGTATACTGCAGACCCCTTTAAGGAGGAGGCCTTAAGAACCTGCGTAGCGTGTATAGGCGGGAGCAAAGAAAGATCCTAGAGTCCCAAACATCAGGATCAGCAGCAGGTCAGGTCTATGTACCTAGGCTGTGGTATTACGACAGGCTGCGTTTTCTGGATGACACGTCAGAAGCCAGGCCGTCACTTTCGACTCTTCCGTCTACCCGTCCCTCCACCCTTCCCTCCGCCTCAGGTGAGCCATCCCTGGAAGATCCAGACCCTTCCTTGCTGGACGAAGTTGATGCGCCCAGCTGGAGCCAGGTATATTTTAGTTTCTAAAGTTTGGATTGCTCAAATATTAATGATGTAAAGTTCAATGTTTGAATTGCTTCCAAATCTAGGATTTCATCACAAATTAAATTAGATAGAAGGATACAGTAGTTTCCACAAATGTGGCTCAAATCTTGGTGAACTGATGGAAAAATGATGGTGTCAAAATGATAGCCTTTTGTATTTCAAGACAAATGTATTTGCAAGTGAGAACTGTAAAATTGTTAGTAATTGCTGATTTCTAAATATAGACATATTTTAGTTAGTGATTGTTTTGTTTTTTTACACAGGATGAGCTCACCCAGGAGGAGGCCGGGACCAGTGGTATGGAGGAGGAGGCCGGGACCAGCCACACACAAGAGCTAGCTGGGCCCAGCAGGAGCCGGACTGAAAGCCAGGTTCCTCCCCTCCGCCTAGCCAGCAAAAGGCCCAGGAGGATGGGCCGTACAGAGGAGGAGTCCTTGGTGCTGATATGGCAAGCCACACAGATTTTGTCCAAACCCCCCAATCCGGAGGAGGCCTATGCCACTTATCTGGCTAGCAAGCTCCAAGAAATGGACAAACCACAAAGAAACTTGTGTGAGGCAATCTTTTTTGATGCCATACAACGGGGTCTGAAGGGTGAGCTCACACCCACCACCAAGCTTTACAACTCAGACCCTACTGCTCCTCCTCCTCCTCCTCCTCCTCCTCCTCCTCCTACCACAACTCCACCACCAGAGGCACAGCCTCCAGCGACGCGTGGAGGGAAGGCTAGACGGAAGAGTCGCAAGTGACTGCCTGGCTTCAGTCTGCTCTGAAAGAAGACGCAGGCTGTTGTAGTACCACAGTCTGGGGACATAGATCTCATCTGCTGCTGTTCCTGGTCTTTGGGATTCTAGGACCTGGTTGTGCTCCCTATGTACATGCTACGCAGGTTCGGAATTTTGGTGTCCACTCACTTGATGTGTGCCTGGGGGACAAAAGGCTTCACAAACGTCAAAATTGTCTCCAGTGTTGCCTCCCTCTTGATTTTTTTTGGTTCTGAGGGAAAATAAAAATTTATTATTTCCAAAAAATCTTGTATGTTTTTTTTTTTTTTTCAATATTTTTGTATAATTTTGGCTTAAAAAACAAAGTTTATTTGTGAGTAGGCAGATACATGTCAAAAGACTCTGGGGGTTATTTACAAAACACACGTTCATGTAAATATGCTAACTTCAAATGCAATTTTTAAAGCACTGCAAGTGCACTTGGAAGTGCAGTCGCTGTAAATGTGAGGCTTAACATTTGAAATGAGGGGAAGCTCTGCTGATTTTGAACATGCAATCATGTGTAAGCTAAAATGCTGGTTTGGGTATCTATCTATCTATCTATCTATCTATCTATCTATCTATCTATCTATCTATCTATCTATCTATCTATCTATCTATCTATCTCTACGTGCATAGTCCTGCTTGGCCCAAAAAAATGCAAGTCCATCTTGTTTCAAACCCCCCACCAAAAAAAAAAAAAAAAAAAAAAAAAAAATGACAATAGTAGTTCCAAAAAATATATAGTAATAGATAAATTCTATTTTTTTTCCTGAAATAAATATATATATATATATATATATTTTCTTTTTTTTTCATAGTTTTTTTTTTTGTTTGTTTTTTTTTTAAATTTGGAATATATTTTTTCTATAATTGGAAGATTAATCATAGGATGAGGATGAATAAAAACATGTAGTATAACTCTGTGTGAATATAAGCAGCAAAGCTACTACACTTTTCTTGCATTACGAAGAAGGAAAGAACGGGCTATATTAAAAAACCACAAAATTAGCAGCATGACGAATATGCTAGCTTCAATACGAACACTAGTTTTACAAGACCGAGCGCTTCCGCCCTGTAAATTCTTTCTGAGTATGCGCGGAACTTAGTTTGACGGACAAGCCTACACACGAGCGGACTGTTCGCTGAAACAAAGTTTCAGCGGACAGTTTTTCGGAAATTCCGAAAAACTTTGTTCAGCAGACTGTTCGCTGAAACTGTCCGCTGAAAGCCCACACACGAGCGGACTGTCCGCTGAAACACTGTTCAGCGGACAAAGTTGGGCGAACAGTCCGCCCGTGTGTACGCGGCCTTATTGTTCTCAAAATTCTACATACAGTACCACATAATGACAATGTGAAAGAAGCTTTCTTAATTTTTTTGCATTGTATTAAAAATAAAAAAAACAAAAAAATAAATCACATGTACATAACTATCCACAGCCTTTGAGAATATTTTTTTGAAGCACCATTGGCACCAATTACAGTCTCAAGTCTTTTGGTGTATGATGCTGCAAGCTTGTTTTTGGGCAGTTTCTCCCATTCTTCTTTTTTCTTCTTTTTCTCCTCTAAAAAAGGATGACCTGATGTGTGTCTCTCATCTACCTAAAATGAGATGTTCCATACAGTATCTAAACCATAAGTAATTGAACAACAAAAGAAGAGAAGTAATGGTAGGGAAAATTAAGGAGTAGAGTTAAGAGAGATGTAGAGAAGTATAGGTGTAGATGTACTCCCATAATTTCCATACAAACTCATTCAAAGCTACCGAGTCAGAGGAACATGCATGTAGTTGGCCCACAGCTACCAAATGGCCTCAGACCTTTTAACTGTAGTAGTCCTGTAGTATGCTGACCATCTTCAAAGGGTTGCTTGGTTGCTTCCAGTCTCTTGCTATTGTCAATTTAGGCCCCAGGAAGATGAAGTGGGTCAGCCTCCTCTTTCTCCCGCATGCCTTTACTACTGGAAAGATGTATATATATATATATATATATATATATATATATATATATATATATATATATATATATTATGTGTTCTTCTTAAAAAATTCCAGTATAGAGGCGTAAGAAACTCATCTGTTACAGGTTACAAGAAGCAATTGATTTCAATTATTTTTTCCAAGGGGTGTGCTACAAATATTACATTTAGGGTGCTAATAATTTTTTTCCAGTCCATATTTGGAGCTTAGCATGGAATGTGTCAGATTTGGCTTTTTCTTTCTCCACTTTTTTGTGTCATACTAATACAAACAAAAGAAATAAACACGAGAATGCCTAAACATTTGTAAATGCAACAATTTTATGGGAGAAGTGGTGCATGATCTCACAGAAATTCAGGGGGTGCCAATATTTTTTGGCCATGACTGTATGTATGTAGATGTACCCAAAAGAAATATATAGATAATGGGCTAGGAATATATATAGATTTTTTTTTTTTTAGATATGTATGACTATGAACGTTAAAAAAAAAATCATATATCAGATAAATGCAAGGGACCAAGATTAAGAAGATAAAGTAATATAAAACCATATAAACAATGTATGTATATATATAGTATACAAACACATATGGAAAACACATTATTAACTAAATATACTAAAAAAATCCATTATTAATTCTAAAACTATGTTAGAATTATCTAACAACATGGTATGTGTATTATCAAAATTATTGGATAAAAACGTGCACCCAGGCACAAATGCGCAATTAAGTGTGCACACATATGTGTACACATTCACCCCCCTAGATACAAGCACCATAATCTCCAATGACTGGCAAGCTACAATATAATATTTTTTTTGATGTTGTGCTTTATTATTATATTAAGAACATATTATTATTACATTGGGAAGTTGTTTGGCTATTTAGATTTAAAAAAGTGTATGCTTTCTTTGATGTTTTGATTTGGTGACTATGAAAACGACAAGCTTTATACTCTTTTAACTTTACAACAGTGCTGGGCATGAGTGGCAGGTCCATTAGGGGCGTAGGGGCACCGCCCCCCTAGTTTGCATGTGGGAATACATGCAGGGCACTGGACTCATAGCTTCATGTGAGCACTTGATTAGAGCCTGAGGTGCTAATTGACTTGAAAAAGGCATCGCACTGCACCCCAAATCCACCCACTTGTGACACTAGCGAATCAATATTCGCTATTGTCTTCTGTCTTCTCCTCCCAGCCAATCAGGACAGGAGGCAGATCAGGTTGGATGCGAGGAGAAGCTGAAGAAGACTAGGAAGCCATGGTGGGGCTGTGGGGGGGACCGTGGAGGGGTGAGTGCGGAGGACCATGGAGGCAGACATGGGGGTTGTTTGTTTGCCATCCCCCAAAAAGTTTACCACCAGCCGCCATTGGTGCTGGGTTATATCTTCAGCAAGGATTCCAACCAAGAAGAAGAAAATTAAGAAAGGAGATGTACTTAAGAAGAACACATTTATTATATTGTTTTATTACCACTCTTGCACAGAACAACAGACGACGAAATAACAATAGATAAAGAAAATATTTTGGAATTTGTTTTTAACGAAGCAGAACAGTATCTGTGAGAATCTTGAACCATGCAAAAAGGTTGATTGAATACAAAGACGGAACAAAAACATAACAAATACATTTTCAAAGGCTTTTCAAAGGCTTCTGATATAGGCTTTGTCAACCAACTGGGCTGATGATGAAAAAGAAAATGCCTAACTTCTATATATTATTTTTTCAGATCGTGGAAGTGCGCCATTACAGAAGCATGATCTTGGTTCTTGGCCTTGACATAGATAAGGAGAGACCGGGAGAAAGAAGACAGAAAAGGTTAAGTTTATATTTTTACCTGGTTAATAAATGATATGTACGATATGTATGTTTGTATATGTATTATGTATCATAGTAAAAATTACTTTAAAAAAAAGTTTTGAAAGGTATTGATGTGTTGTTTGCAAAAGGTTTTTTTTTTAGATTAGTTCAAAGTGAAGCTGTAGCCAAGCTATAATTGTTCAGATGTCTACATCTTATTAATAACAAAATGTGCTTTGAATCAAGTCATCTTTGTAGCTACAATCACTGTGGAACAATCTGTCATCAAAGCTTCAAGCATAAGCACTGAAATCCTAATCTAAGTTCATATTTCCTGTTCCTGCCTCCTATTGGCTTGGCAGTCTTACAACCATCTAATCTCTATTGTTAACACAAAGCCGGGGCACAGCAAGAGGGATGCTGAGTGAGACAAGTTGCCTTGGACAACTTTGCTGCTTCTGAGGTTAATTTAACAGTAAGTTGTTTTGCAGTGTCTGCAGTTACAGAGGTCACTTGTGTTGTTTAAATTCTCAGTTGCTGGTTTTTAATGTAATCTAATTAATTGAATGGCCATAGCCTAGTCACAAACTTGCTTTAAATCAACATATATTCTTCTTACAATTCTCAAATCATTTTACTTATTTTGAATACACAGTTAACAAAATAGTTTTGAGGAATAAATAAATAAATAATTAATTAAATAAAAATCTAAATATATTATCCCAACATTAGAAATAATGAGTCCTTGGAAATTATCATGAAACACTTCCAGTTCCCAGGGATTATAGGCAATTCTATTGACTTCTATATAAAGGAACATCTTTGTGTATGATTAGTCAATTTATCACTGGAGGGCAACCACTTTGTGGTGCACTGAATCGCTTTGAATTTTTATTTTTTGCATTACATCATTATCAACGGATTTTACAATACTGTAAGTACTTGAGAATACATTTGATATAAATATTTATTACAATGATAAAAGGATTGTTAAAGCCAACCAAACGTCACAATCTGCCTTGAGGTCAGACTGTGCCTGATCTGTCTTCCTTCATGAAAAAAAGGAAAAAGACCAGTCTGTGTATTTGCCTTTGATATTTCTGGTCCCTGGGTCATGGTTTGTGGCATGCTCTATCAGGGAATCAGCAACTCCAGATCAAAGGTAAGTATGTGCTTTGTCTTCTTAGCTTTGACCGGAGGCAGGAAGCATGGGGTAGGTAGACGGGCAGATGGACCTTAATTCAGTTTTCAATTTTAGGTCTAAAAAAGTTCATTGATAAATGGACTGCATCGTTTTTGTTAACTTGTGTAAGAAATGTCTACTTTTTTCCTAAATTTATTCAGCATAGTTTACTAGTTTTTTTTATTGTTTTTTTTTTTGTTAGATTGATACACCTATCAGCCATAACATTAAGATCACTGACATGTAAAGTGAATAACATTGATTATCTCATAACAATAGCATCTGAAAGCCTATGGCATATACAGTATTAGGCAGCAAATACATTTGTTGTCCTTGAGGTTGATGTAGATAAACCAGAAACAATGGCAATCACAGTGTATTGTGTAATAGCAGACTAGTCAGGATGCCCATGCTGACTCATGTCCACAGCCATAAACTCCTGCAATGGGCACATGAGCGTCATAACTGGATCACAGAGCAATAGAAGAAGGTGGCCTGGTCTGATAAATCACACTTTCTTTTACATTATGTGAATGGCTGTGTTTGTGTGCATAGCTGATGTGATGCTTTGGGTAATGTTCTTATGGACAATCTTGAGTTCTGCCAGTCATGTGGATGTTACGTTGACCTAAACATTGTTCCCGACAAAATACACCTTTCATGGAAAAGGTAATCCCTGATAGCAGTGGCCTCTTTCCACAGGATAATGCACATTGCCACACTGCAAAAATGGTTCAGGAATGGTATGAGGAACACAACAACGAGTATCTGTGGGATGTGCTGGAAGAACATTGAGGCCCCAACTCACAACTTACAGAACTTAAGGGATCTGCCAGTGTTGGCTTGGTGTCAGATACCACAGAATACCTTCAGTGGTCTAGGCACAACCATGCTGCAATGGGTTAGGGCTGCTTAGGTGGAAAAAGGGAGACCTACTCAATATTTGGTGGGTCTTCATAATGTTATGGTTGATTTGTGTATAAATTTAATATCCAATTATTAAGCTCAAACTGCAACTAATAGCATAATTCAAAGAGCAACAGGCTTGTCTACTACAGAGGAGAAAAAAAAATCCAAGAGCTAACACAATGTTATATTAAGGTTCTTGAGTAGAGCTACTGCTGGGGTCTCAAACGTGGAATTGACATTACTGCTGAGCTGTTGATTTTAACATTATAAGGCCTAGGCTCAAAGGTGTGCCGGAAAAAGGAATGATATAAGAAATGGCATCTTGGCTATTGAACAGGACAAGTGGAACCTGAGACTGCCATTTTTGGTACCCTTTCATCCATTATCAGTTATTTTCCTTTGTTTTAATTGTGTTTTACTTAATTGGTACCAAGCCAAGAGATCTAAATTACATATTGAACCAGTAATTTAAGATGAGCAGTACTAGGCAATTGGAGGGTTCTTCAAGGTCTATTCGTTGAACCAGCGGTGCCAAGGAATCTGGAATCCTTTCAAGATTTCAGGTCATGAGATCAAGCACCAAACACTTCATATGTATATTTCAAACAATACACATATGCTTCTTCTCAGCAATGTATAAAATAACCGATAGCTACATACAATATATGACCAAATGTTTGTGGGCACCTTACCTTATTTATGTACTGCAGGCATTTATATAGCACAGACAATTTACGCCACACTTCATATCAATCTCTGCCTTTTAGGAAGTTTACAA